>NC_069073.1:17386610-18058220 GCF_025698485.1 Gossypium arboreum
CAGCCGTGTGGGATAGCCACATAGCCATGTTTGGAGCCATACTGTCTAGGCTCTGTCACACGGGTTGGCCACACGGCTGTGTGGCCCCTGTTTTGAAATTTTTTAACTTTCCCTAAATGTTTTAATTTGCTTCGAATTAGTCCCTAAATGTTCTTAAATTATTTTTAAGGCTTTGTAAGCTCGATTTAAGGCTCATAATTGTATGATTTACTCCAATCTAATTATTTATGAATTTGTTAATTAAATTTGTTAAACTTGATACTATTTGTAATTATTTGTTCTGAATTGTACAGTAATACTCTGTAACTCTAATTTGGCAATGGGTACCGGTTATGGGTGTTACACTAATGATATCATCATTACTAATGATGACAATATAGGAATCACATATTTTAAACCATTTCTACATACTAAGTTCCACATAAAAGACTTGGGATGGTTGAAATACTTTTGGGGAATAGAGGTGATGAGAAGCAAGAAGGGGTTATCATCTCTAAAAGAAAGTACGTAACAAATACAAAATAGGAAAAGCATGATGCAAGCTACACTACACCCTTTTGACTCCTAACTTACACCTTACAAAAGATAATGGTGAGATATTTGGAAATCTTGAAAAATATAACAAATTGATGGAAAAAAATAAATTGTCTTACAATTATTCATTCAGATTATTGCTTACATGTTTGGTATTTCTTTACTGACAATCAATCATTAAACATATCTAAAACAAATCATGTGTTCCTTTAAAAGAGGATTAAGATGAAGTATAGTGCAAAATTATCATGGACACACTCAAATTGAGTGATTTTACGGATGTTGACTAGGGAGGATTGAAATATGATAAGAGGTTTACTACAAATTATTGCGTTCTAATTAGGAGGGAACTTGATATCTTAAAAAAGCAAGTAGAGTGCTGTGTCCAGCTCCAATGCAAAGTTATAATATAGAGCATTGTACAATTGGCATGTGAGATTATTTGCATTCATCATCTTATGTCCAAAATTATTTTAAAATATTTGCTACTAGCAAAGTTGTGTGAATCAAGCAACTCTTGTTAGTACAAATCTCCAATGAGAAAAATCTTGAACACACGAACGGAACTCGAACAGAAAAAGAAATAGGACAAGGCTTCAAGGCGTGTATCAAGCCACTATCTTTAAGGTTATATTCGCCCCCACCTATCTTCGATGTGCAAACGAGTTTCAAGCAAATTAACCTCGAGGATACAATGAAGCCAATGGCTATTTGCGTTTTGCACTGACGAGAATAGCCCACTGCACAATGAGCAATGTATGACAAGGAACTCAATTTCTATAAAGGATTTCTACAGTAATACTTTATAGAATAATCTAATAATATTAGAAAATGAAGGAAGGAAAGAAAGAATACTAGAATTTGTTTGTATGATTTCCAAATGAAATCTCATTCCTATTTATAAGAATTTTCATGTCTCTTCATAGAGACATCTTTCATTAATAGGTGTCTTTCGAATAATAATATCTTTAAAATAAACACATAATTATTCATTTAATTATAACCATTCAAATAAAATTATTTAAATAGTTATAATTCTTTTTAAAAAATCAAACAATATAATCTTTTGATTAATTACACTCATTCATTTATAATTATTAGAACACTATAAATTTTTGAAAATGTTCGAACAACTCTTTATATTGTTGCAAATCTAGTGTTCCATTAATGAACAAAACATATTGAAATTGACTTCAACTTTGTTTGTGATGAAGTACAAGAAAAAGTGTTTTTTTTTTTATCACATTAAGGTAGGGAGTCCAAAGTTAGTGAGATCTAGTAGCGAAGGATCTTGGAAGTCGTGGAATCGTAGTTTGAAGGGGGTCAAAATTGAAAGATGGACAATATGGAAGAATAACTGATTCTAGCAATAACTCCGATTGGGTTAGGTTCAATATTCTTGAAAATAAGTTCATTTCTAAATTTCCAAATGCTGTAGAGTGTGCAGACCACAAGAGTGTAATACATTTTAACATCTTGAAAGGTAATATCATTGGATTTGAGCCATTGAAGGATCCAACTGGAAATGGATGAAATGTTAAGAGCAAAGAGAGTGGTGAGACAAATCAAATGGCTCTAGCGAAATGACAATAAAAAAGGTGCTAAGATGTTTCCCTGTGGTTGCCACAAATGGGACTAGTGTCATAGTCAAAAGACAATCGTCTCGAAAGAATATCTTCTGTGGCAAAACAATTATTACACAACTTCCACAGGAAGACAATGATCTTAAACAAAAGTTTCACTCGCCAGAGGTTCGTCCAGGATTTTTGAATATTCTCATTCGAAGTAGGTTGGTGCGTCCGATAGAGTTCATGATAGACATTGTTAACTGAAAAAAGGTCATTGTGGTCAAATTTCCACACAATTTTGTTACTACCACCATGGATTGGGAGGGCCCTACTGTGGAGGTCTTAGGCACGATGTAGGTCAAGAATGTTGAGTGTATTGCTTTGGTTCGAATAGCAAGTATTAATGTTGAGGCGTGAGTGAACTTGAATGCCAAAATTAATATGTCTGACAATATCGATGAGAAGGAGATTAGTGTCCCTGTGAATCCAACAATTGTTGCCACTCCAAAGTTGAATATATTTCCCTTGAATACAGATGTGTCTTCCAATTATGATACCTTTCGAAACCCAGGAATCAGATGACTTTATTTTGACTATTTCAAAAGGATGTTGTTTGCAGTATTTTGGTTAAGGACTTTCGAGAGGAGTCTGTTGTTATCTATCATAATCCTCCAAGTAATCTTTGAGAGCGGGGCTTTATTGAAGAATTTAGTCTTTCTAATTCCCAGGCCCCCTCACTTAAAGGCGAGCAAATTTTGTCCCAATGACAAAGGTGAAGTTTTTATTTCATCCACTGTATGACCCACCAAAAAGCATGAATGACTACCTATTCTATCACAAACATTAATAGGAGCTTTGAAGACAAAGAATGAGTAGAAGGGAAGAGAAGTCGATGTCGATTTGATGAGGGTAAGCCTTTTGCCCAGGGAAAGACATTTGGATTTCTGTGGGGCCAACTTTGAATTCATCATGTCAATGATGTTGTGAAAGAACTCTTTTTTCTTGTTTAGTTTTCCAAGCTCTAGCCTTAGATGACGTGTAGATAAACTCTTTTAGCATTGAGAATACCACATAACGATCTCTTATTATGTGGCTTTGTTGAAGGACTGAGGAAGAGCTTAGATTTGAAGAAGTTAATTTGTAGCCCAAAAAGACAGAAATTATTGAGTAATTTTTTAGTGATCTGCAAGACAAGGGCACTGAAGAAAATAAAACAGTCGTCAGCAAATAGAAGGTTAATGGGAGAAGCGTCTTTTAAGATTTTCACACCTTAGATTGATCCTTCCGTACCTTTTCTTTGAAGCATGAGGGAAAGGATGTTCACGAACATGAAAAAAAGGTATCGCGATAAAGGATCCCCTAACGAAGACCTCTACCAGGATTGGTATATTCAATGAGAGAGCCATTAATAAGGATTTGATACGAGACAATGGAGATGCATTATTGTATTAAATTAATCCAACGCTAATTAAATTCCATAGATTCCATAACATTCTTCAAGAAAATCCAGTTGATCTTGTAAAAAGCTTTGTTCATATCAATTTGGAAAGCTGCAAGAGATCCTTCGCCTTTTTTTTTCTTTTTTTATAGCGTGAAGGATTTCACTAGCCAGGATAATATTATCAGAGATAAAGTGTCCCGAAATGAAAGCATTTTGATTGCAAGAGATTGACAAAGACCATTGATATAATATTATAAGCAATATTGCAAAGGCTGATTGGTTCGAAATCGGATAGGTGGGCTTGAGAGCTGCCTTTAGGAATAAGGGCGATAATAGCTTTGTTAAGCTCCTTAAATAGGATGCCCAAACGAAGGAACTATAAAGAAGAGGAGATAACATCATTCCCCCCACAATGTCCCATAATTTCTGATAGAAGAGGCTACGTTTACCATCAATACCTGGGCTTTCAGAGCACCTAATAGACAACTTATTTGACTTCATTAGCTATGAAAGGTTGATTAAGATAAAGGATGTCATGTTGAGAGAGTCAGGGGATAGTGAGGTGCCTTATTTGATCCCTAATGGTTTCACAGTTGACATTAACAGTGTAGCTGTAAAGCTTTTCAAAGTAGTTGACAATGACTTATTTGATCAAACAGGGTTCATCCACCTAGCTATTGCCAGAGTCTTTGATACCTTCAATTCTATTGATTGCCCTTCTGTTCTTGGTAGTGAGGTGGGAGAACTTGGTGTTTTTGTCTCCCGACCTATACCATTGTACTCTTGCTTTTTGTAGTCAATGAATTTGGTTTTTGTTTCTCGAGCATTTCAAGATTGGCTTTGGTGGCTTTTTCCTTGTCAAAAGGTTGTGAAGAGAGTTCAAATTGAGCAATCATGAGAGCATTTTCAAGCTCCAACTTCCTCTTGTGTAGATCACCAAATACGTCTTTGTTCCATTTGCGGAAAAAGGAACTAGCGATCTTGATTTTGCAAACCAAGTTGCAGGAATTCCAGGATTCATTGATATTTTCCTTGCATTGCGGATGAAGGTCCACATAGCTTCGAAACGATAGAACCTCCTATGAAAATGACTTTTTTGCTTGCACAATCACTCACTAGGCCATGGTTCGAGTGTTTGATGGGCAGATTGAGGACATATAGCTCAAGTAGTGACTGAAAAGTGTTCAATGGCAAATGCTCTATCAAGTCTTTCCCAAACCACCTCATTTGGTTGTCGATTGTTGGTCCAAGAGCCTTTTAATGAGATCTTAGAAAGATTACACTTATCGATGCAATGAACTAAATCAGCAGCCCCTTTGATATCTTTAGAAAGAGGGGAGTACTTATCTTAATGCCATATTACTTGATTGAAATCCCCTAAAACAATCCAGTTGTCATTAGGATCAATATTATTGGAGAATTGAATAAGTTGATCCTATCAGTAACCAGTGATATCTACTGAGGCTCAAGTGAAATACTCCTATAACAAGCTGGGCATGAAAACATCTATGCTCCAACCTCATGAAAAATGTTACAACAGTAGAGAATTATAATCTGTATAGCTAACATGTATAGCTTAATTATAGGGAATAAGGGCTGATTAGTGGGATAAATTGGGGGATTTTGATTGTTTCTTTCCACTTCCTAGCATGTAAGAGTTGCATAAATACCTTTGTTCTATGGTGAAATAATCAAGCAATTTTTCTATTTTCATTTACAATCACAAGGTGTCAAACAACCAAACCCCAAAATATCCAGAAATCAGAACGACCCAAACTAAAAATGGCTTGAACCCAAGATACCCCAGACTCAAACTGGCCCAAGCAATTGACTTGAAATGATCCAAACTAGAAATTACCCAACACCGTTATGACCTGAATCTAAAATTACCAAAACATGAAATGAATCGAATCTAAAATGATCCAGACTTGAACAATCGGACTTGAAATGACCTAAACATGAAATGACCCGAGAATAACTAGAAATTTTTAAATTTTGAAAAGACTTAATCTGAAATACTTGATCCAAAACTAATATGATCCCTCCAATAGACCAGTCTAGCTTCAATGACTTGTCTAAATTAGAATAGCATTAAAAGCAATTCAAGTTATAGCATTCTGTGTAACGATAGAAATCCTACTATAAGTCATTAATATCAACACCTGAAACTTCAATTTTGCAAATTGAAACATGATATCTTCAGTCCAGTTTTGACATTAACTAAATCAGAATCAGGAATTCAAATTTTCCAATCAAATGTCTTATAACAGCAAGTCGAACAAGCTGCTTGAATAAGAAATAGCCCAGTTTTTTAAGAATTCAGATGAGTTGAATGAGAGATTCAAGGGACTAAAGAATGTACAATTGGAATTTGACCAGCATTTTTGATTATTTAATCAAACATCATCTGCATCACTTCCACCAACATGTGTTTCATGGCTAACCCAATAATGGCTTCCATCAGGACCAGACACCTTAAACCTGCTCAATAGAATGATCCAGAATATCTTAGTCAAGCGCCATGTTACTAGGACTGGGTGTGACTGTCAAATACAAGTATGTTCTATTTTCTTTTTCCTAATGTTTTTCATGTATTTGGAGGTTCATATATCCTATATCCGACACATGGATTAAGAACATCCCCCACCCCAACCAGAATCTATGGTGCTCTCTATGTTTTTGAATATTTTGCTCACCGTTCAAGTACGGATTTTCCTTCTTTGTACTTCTGGCTCTTCTCATGGGCAAATTCCTGAAAGAAACTATCCGTGAAACTGACAGCTACGAGTAAAGTCACATTAAACCATTGAATTTCATATATGGAACAGTAAAGCTTACATATTTCCATCCCACAATTGATCCACACCCAATGCAGAAGATATCTGCTACAGTGTGCAACCCTGTAATCATCAGTCTATCTTCTTTTTCCCCGACAGAAACATTCACCCTACGAAATAACGAAAGAATTGATCCTATTGATCCATAGAAAACGAAAATTGTGGATAACTTCAAATCCCATTTTCTCAAAAGATCATGTAAGCAAGATTTCAATGGAGTCCATCCTTGACTACCATAGTCCACTTTTTTAAGCAGCTACTTGCAAACCCTGTCTTGTATTCAAAAGGCTAAAATCGCAATCATACAAGAGCTTTGAGCAATTGAAGGCTATTGCATTGCTCTAAGCAAACTAAACAAACGGTTAGAATTGGAAAATGAATTCAAGAAGCAAAGTTTATCTCAGGCGTTACGCAAGACAGTACAAGCACAACATGGCTTGACAAACACCGGATTAATCGCATATCCAAATAGAAGTAACCAGCACCTTATGGTATAGTTAGGCCTTAAGAGGTGTTGGTCCTGTTCAGTGTAATTCTAGACAGATTTAGTATTCATACATAATGATAAGGTGCCTAAAATCAAGAAAACTTACACCTTACTGAAGAGATATGCTTTTCCATGCCTGGACTGGAAGGACTGAATAGAAGAACACAGGCAAAACACATTGTTAGAAACTAAGCCTCTAAGAGAACCCCGAACTAATTTTTTTGGGACACCATGAAAATTGTTAACACCAATGCAAATGGAATGAAAAAAAAAAAAAGAAGCTCAATAACAATGAACTACACCAATATGCATATTAAATATACAACTGTCCAATTGTCATCTCAAAACTAAAGGTAAATTAATTAGAACTTTAGCAGTTAAGCAGATCTCCATATTTTCTTCCACTAAGCCGCTCTCAAGTCTCTTAAGTATATGCATCTTAACATTCAAGTCATGGACTTCAGTGCATAAGAGGCTTCACCATGTCTTTAAAGTGGCATATCTCAAACTCGATTGTTAGTATAAAGTGTCAATTGTAACAGAAGGAAGCTCATCATTTTAGATCATATTATAGATGTAAATTAAGTGAGAGACAAAGATCA
This sequence comes from Gossypium arboreum, assembly GCF_025698485.1. Lineage (NCBI taxonomy): Eukaryota > Viridiplantae > Streptophyta > Magnoliopsida > Malvales > Malvaceae > Gossypium > Gossypium arboreum. Next base: position 17,394,080 of record NC_069073.1, read on the forward strand.
GAGTTCATGTTTTTGTAGTAAAAAGAAACACCTGGAAACTCTGCATCTTTTGGAGGATAAAATCCTCGAATAAGGGGAAAGAACTCAAACAGCTGATCCAACTACTTTGGGGCCAAGACTCGGTTTTTTTATGTTAACTAGGAGATCTCCAGAACAGGTCCTTTCAAATATAATTTATATACGTACATATATATTATACTATATAAATATATATGTTTAACATCATATTTGTCCCAAAGGCCAACAATTTGCCATCACCATAAAGTGCCAAGCCCTTCCAAAGACCCCAAACAAGCATCCATGCTTAAAAAGAGACAACAATAACACATAAATCCAGATCCTCCCAGCATCCATTTTATCCTTGATATGTTAACATCTATGCTTAAAAAGAAAAATTGAACTTACACAAAGAAAGTAAATGATTCCTGCAAGACCAACATGGATTATCCAAATTCCTAGTTTTTCAATCTAATCAATCATGGAGTCCCATCAATTATAAAGTTCATCAAAAAAGAATTTTTTGTATTGAACACTACTCCAAGTAATAAATGCTATGAAATTAGATATACCCAAATCATAATCAAAATCATCATTACATAAACTTGGTAAAATCAAGCAAATTAAAAACACCCAGATGAAAATTTCACAAGCATAACAGACAAAGAGTCAAAAGGAATCAAATTTTAAGAAAAATATATATAAAAAAGAACAACCTTGGAAAGAATATCATCAACAAGAGCAAGATGGATTTTGCAGTGCTTGCAGCTATAAACTTTCCCTTCAAGGTTCACCACAAATAACCTCCCCATCTATCCACCACCTACCAGATCTTTCAAAACTAAGAAAAGAAATAAAAAAGAAAGAATGTATTTTTGGATATGAAAAAGGGAAAAATGAAAACTTTGAATACCAAGACCTGATTTTAATCACAAAAAAAAGAAACAACAGATTGATTATTGATGAAAAGAGTAGTAAGAATTGAAGGAAATAAATGGATTGCATGTGAAATAAAAGAAAAAGGAAATTATAATTGCACAGAAAAGATAAAACTTTGGACTTTGGGAATGTTGAATTTTCTTTTCTTTTTTATTGCCTTACCTGACTTGGCTTCTCTCACTTTGTCTACGGTTTTGAGAAAGCTTTCATGTGTTCAATTAGTTCATTTAGCCATAAATGTGGACCAAAGAAGCTTATCACTTTTAACCCTTCAAATTTCTTTCCGACCACTTTAAAAATATTTGAAATTTCATATGCACTAGAAATCACATATTTAAAATATAAAAATAAAATTAATAATATTATTATAAAAGATGGTTCTGAACTCCAAATATAAAATAGACTTAAAAATATTTAAAAGATAATAAATAATGAAATAGAACTAATAATAATAGCATATATACAATATGTACGAAATTAAAATAAAAATTAATTTAAATGATGAGTAAATTGAAATTTAAATATGTAAACACATCAAATTAAGAATATTAAGTGTATTCCAATTATTTACAATGATATTATCATTTTTTCGAGTTGGTGTTAAGTTGGCTTGTGATATTAACTCAATCTATAACATTATCAATATATACAAACAATGTGGATGAAAATGATTTGTGTAATAACATTGAAATATACAAAATAATAATAATAATAATAATAAGCCAATAAAAAATAGTTGAAGTGGTAAAGAACAAATTTATAAATGTTGGTTACATTCGTCTAAATCTCACAATATGCAAAATTTCATTAAAAATATAACAAGACAAAAATAAGCTCATAATAATATAATTTATTTATAAATAAAAATATTTTTTGTAATTTTCTTAATTGAGCTAGTGATCGGTTAAGTTTGTGATACTAACTCGATTAATGATTTAAATATTAGCATAGATACTAGTATAATGGCAAGTGCAAGTATAAATTATAATAATATATATTCAATGAATTAAAATTACAATAAACTCAATACAAAACATAATTATGTTTTTAATGAGTTTCTGAGTACAATTATTTGTATTAGATTTTATCACATCCATGATGTGAGGAACAAAAATATTTTATAGTAAAAAATATATTAAAAATGATTATTAGTGGAGTGGTACGGTTTTTCTATAGATTTGTTAGTCATGTGTTTTAATCTTAATTAATTTTTTTCGGTTGTTTTATTTTAAGATTATATAAAAGTATGAAAATACACTTATAATAATATCAATTACCCTTTAAAGCAAGGACATTTTAATAATTTCACAACTAAATTAATGTGGAGTTGACTCGTAACACTAATTTAGTTAATCACTTTTCAGATAATTATAAGTACATATATAAATTATAAATATTAGATATCTAATTAACTAAAATTATTATACAAAGTATTACTAATTAAAAATAGAATATATCATATCTAGAATTAAAATAAAATCAATACAAAGCAAAATAATTTATTTTTATTTTTATTCTTTTAAAAGTGTTTATGAGTATAAATAGAATTATAAGTACAAATATAAATCATAAATAATACATATCACAAGTACAAATATAATCATAACCAATACTTATTCGATCAACTGAAATTAAAATAAATTCAATACAATAAAACGAATTAGGGGTTATACATGGTGAAACTTAAAATTAAAATATCTTAAGGAGAACTTATACATGACATTTTACCTATAGTAAGACTCGAACTTTAATGCTCAGGATATTATGACCTCGACCTTTAATAATATTACCAAGCCTTTATTGATTTTTTTAAATATTAGATTTCTATTTTATTAAAAATAAAATATTCTTTATTGTTTCAAAAAGAAGATGTTTTTTTATTTTATTTTAAGATAACTTGAGTTTTAGTGAAGGAAAAAGAATATAAGTTTTATTAATAAAAAATTATTTTAAATAATATAATAATTAATGGTTAAAGTTTACTACAAGTTTTTGTATTATGCCATAAACCTCATTTTAGACCTATTATTAAAAATATTTGAATTCAGTATACGTTTGAAAAGCTGATATTTTAATCCTAACACGTCAAGTTTATTGTTAATGTAATAATATGGCATTAAATCAAATATTAAACTAACTTAAAAGGTTAAAAGACAATTTTGAAGAATGAGTAGAGGTAAGAAACTGATTTTACTTTTATCTCGAAATGTTTTCGGTTTTATTTTATTTTATTTTATTTTTTATAATTGTTGTTTTTAAATTATTTGTAGATTAGTCTACATCAACAAGACATGTTATTTCAATTTAATTTTTTTCAAGATGAGTAAGTTTTATAATTTAATTTAATGTTTAACTCCATCAATAAGCAGAGTTATTGTGTAGAGACTGAGATGTCATCCTTTTAAACATACAAGGTTTGATGCAATTACTTGCAATAAACTGTAACCGATAATCAAATATGAATGGCAGAATTATGAAACTTGGTAAATGTGATAATTATGTTTATATACCAAAATTTTAAAGGAAATATATGTAAGTGATTTTAGCGGAATCCCAAAAGGAAGTAGATATAAACAATAAATCTGTTTATTTTTTCTAACATATAGAAAAACCCAAAATTTTAAAGAAAAATTAAAAGTGGAATTTGTAAAGGCCGTGGATGAAACTCTAATTATAAATTAAATTTTCAACTCATCAAGACGCACGGCCTAACCTTTGTGTGCCACATTTCACTTTCTTTTTTTTTTAATTTTAAATTATTGCACCCATTAAATAACCATTTTGTTAAATCATTTATTTTATTTTATTTTAATCTTCAAAACTAATTACTTTTAACTAATAATGTGTTTCCTTCTTCCAAATAAAAAACATATTAATTTTTCACCAAAAAAAAAAGAAACATTTTAATTTCTTTTTAAATTTTCCAAATTCATCTTTTCCTCTAAACCAACATTTTTGGGCATTTCTTGGTAATAAACAACCATTTTGCAATGAATTGATTAAAATTTCATTTTTGAATTCCCTTTGGGAAGAATATTTCTGGGTTCATGAGTTCTTTTGAAAAGAAATTTAACAACATTATTATCTCCAATTCTAATAACATCGCCCACTGCTATTACCTCTCAACTCCCAAAACCAATTTCTTTAGCCATTCACAACTAAACCTATTTACTGAAATGAACGCAACAAAAATCACAAAACTCATCAATCCATTACAACACACAACCAAACAAATAGAAAATGACGAGAAAAAAATCAACACCAAGACCCATTTCGCGTTTCTAGGTTCTCTAGGTTCAAGCATCATTCTAAAACCCGAACAGTAGTTAAGACATTGAAAGCGGTGACGACAAGTCACGACCGTACTTCCATGATGATTCAACAGCCGGGTTTTTAGATCGAGGCTTGGAAGATTCTAAAGATTGTGAAATTTTTTCAAAATTTCAGTAAGCTTTTCGGGAAAGCTAATCGGAGAACTAGAAAGAAGAGAAAGAGGCGAATCTTTCGGTCCTACTCTTGGGTTGAACGGAGGCCGGACGACAGATAGGTCTCTTTATGGAAGAAGGAAGAGAAGAAAAAGAGAAAAGACGAGAGGAAGAAAACAGAATAAAAGGATATGTTAATTTAATTTATTTAATTAAAAATCTATTTAAAAGGATATTTTATTTAAATTAAAAACTTAAAGGGATATTTAATCTCAGGCCCTTGGTTCAATTTTTAAAAAAATATAACGTAACTGAAACGTGCTACTATACAATTGGGCCACGTGTCCTGACAAGTAAAAATGAACACAGCACGTTAAAGGTAACCCCATTGATAAACAATGTTAAAGGTAATGTACCAAAATGGACTTTTTCAAAAGTTTAGGTACCAAATATGCCATTATCCCATTATGAATTAATACAAAATTAGAATTTAGGAATGGTTTAATAGCGATATTTTGAGTGATTTAATTTATACTTTTTGAGAACCCATAGTAAAAGAAAACCAAAAGATATACTTTTTCTATAATTTTTTAATAGAAAAAGTGTAACTAGATAATGAGTTACTATGAGTGAAAGTTTTTCAATTATTTTTATTTTATTTCCTTTAAAATTGTATTATGTATTAAATATTTTACTTTTAAAAATTTCAAATAATCTAAGTATATTCTAAACTAATATACCCAAAAATGTTTATAATTTTAAAATTTTAATTTATCAAATAACACCTTAATTTATTTAATAAATGAATTTCGAGCTTAACTCGATAATCATCGAGCTGAATTAGATTTGTTTGATATCTTTAAAACATTATACATATATATATATATATATAAACTGTACAGTGAAAATGAAGAATAAAAAGAATGTTAGATGTATGAGCTATGATTTATCCTCAAACTCATAGTCTTCCATTTGCACAATCATCATCACCTATTTCTATACAACCAACTTGTTTACAGGAATCTGCAAGAAGAAAAATAAAATCAGTTATCTGATGTGATGAAATGTACTAAACAAATGAAGTATGAAGGTGGTTTGATGATCATTGAAAACAGGGGTAGCAAGTAAAATAAATTACCTGAAACCTAACAAGGGAGAGGCAAAAGAGGGGGGAGATTTGTCACCACTTTTCTATTATTTACTTCACGATCTTTGGATACCTTGGAAACCCATTCTTGCAAGCTGAAATCTGCACACAAACAATATTCAATTTTATTATTAAAATTATGGGTCACAACTTTTACCTTTCTCCTACAAGATATCCTAAAATTAATCACTCTGTCCTCTATGAATAAAACTAATTAAACAGTTGACTTTCTAGAAGTTCAACCGTTTTTTGTGTAAATAGGTGAAGTTTTCCTTCTCCTTCACTATCAAATTTCTAGAATAAAACAAAAAGATGGATTAAGGTTCTGGAATTACACAGAGAGAGGGGGAAGGGAACTTACTGCTTCAATGTCAATTTTGTAGACAAGGAGTTTTCTTCTTTCTCTGCAACTTGTTCTATAAGCCACAATTATATGCGCAATTGCCAGAGCCAGTGAACAAATGAAAAGAGCAGTTTCCATGGCTGACCCTTCTCTACCACTACTCCAACCCAACGCATATGAAGCTTTTACCGAAACAAACACCAAAGATGAAACACAACATATCATTGTGGTTCCAAGGTATGGTCCTCTGGAAAGTTTAGGCCCATCACAAAAACTATAAACACCTACACCACCAAATTTAAAACCAATCACACAAAAGTTAAGTTCGCCTGAGAAAAAAAAAAAAGAAGAAGAAGAAGATAGTTTTTGGGTTGGGAGTTTTCACTTACAGATTATAATAGCTGATCTGATGATGGAGATGAAAGGGATATCTATGAGAGAATTTCTGAAATCATAGTTAGTGAAATGGGAATATAGGGCTTGGAGTGAAGGAGGAGACAGGGAAGCAGAAAGCAAAGCAGAAGGCAAAATTGTATCAGCAATAACAAGAAAAACAGGTGCAGAAAATACAAGAAATGAAATCACCATTGTTACCAAGAAGAACACTGTTTTGAAACCTCTTAGAATTCTTCTTGATTTCTCTTCCTTCGAAAAACCCATCTCTCTCTCTCTCTTTTCAAGTTTTTTTCCCCGTAAAACCAGAGTTCTATGTACAAAGAAGAGGAAATTGGAGCTTAATTAAGAAATAGGTATGAAGGTTCAGAGAGTGTTTTGAAAATGAAAGTGAAAAGGAAGAATTGGGAACTTTACACGCGGAAGCAAGCAGGGAATAGGTTTGGGTTGGAGGGAAGAGTCATGTTAACGGAAATACCAATAAATATATAGAGAGAGGACAACTAACACTGCTCATATTACTTACACTAACTCCGGTAATTATCGGATGCTTTATGCCTCCATTTTATCTTCCAACTGCTTTTATTGTTTTTATAATTTTTTATTTTATACGATTGATATATTTTAAAAGAATTTTAATTTTTTTAATTTGATAATTTTATAGTTTTTAACTTTTTATATTTCATATAATGTTTTTATAATTTTTTAATTTATATAACTAATATATTATATTTTTGAAAATTTTAAATTTAATAATTTTTATAATTTTTTTGATTTATTGAATTTATATTTTTTAAAATGGATGTCACGTTCTTAACCGTCATGTATAAAGGAACACCACATGATGCATTCTCATTGGTTGGGTGTAACGCCCTAAATAATTTATTTTTGTTTCTGTAAATATTTAACATAAATGAGTATTTGCTTCAGTGGTTAAGTGTTTTGGGTGTGTGTGTAAAATTTTAGATTCAAATCTCACATTTGCCAAATTTTGTTATTTTTCTGATCCTAGCCTTACACTTTTTGAGTGGGTTTATATTAAATTTTTTGTTAATTTATATTAGAATGAGTTTATTGGTTCAAGTAGTAATGGGGTTGGTATGTTGGAGGTCTTGTGTTTGAGACCTTGCGTGAGTGTGGAAGTTAATTTTGCTTGGTTATGTGTTAGAGTTTCGATGGAGTTGGGATTCTGAGAATTTTGTTTGTTAGTGGGGAGCGGTTTTTGAGATATCTTTTATTTTATTTTATTTTAAAAAAAAATTCTCTCTTTTTCCAAAAAAGAAAACTATCGTCAATTTTGTTTTACTTTCCTCTGCTCTTTCGTTTTTCTTTTCCTTTTTTGTTTCCCTTTATTCTGTTTCGATCTGTCGTCAAATCTCGTTATTTTGCTTCTCTGTTTTCCTTTGGTTGTTGGTAAGTTGGATTCTAGTGTTTTGTAGTTTTCGATTTCTAAATTGCTGGTTGGAATTTTATTTTCTATTTTGGCAGTGGTAAATCGTGTAGAACAAGGCTCTCCTCTTGCGAAATTGTAGTCGAAATCATTTGGGGTGTTGGGTTAAGTGATGAACGCTTGAATTGAAATGTTGTCGAGTTGCGTGGTTTCGGTGTAATCTTGAATTAAGACTAATTTTGTGAGTTTGGTTTGTCGATTTTAGGTGTTGTGTGGCTCGAGAGTGCTTTTGCATCAAAATCGAAATAGGTGTGTACCCAAAACGTAGAAAATCCAGCTTCAGCGAAAGCCTAAAAATCACATTGCTGAAGCCACATGGGCGTGTGTGTTTGACGAGGGCCTGGTTATGCACAAGACACGGCCATGTGGTGGTATGAGTGTGGCCGTGTGGCCACACGAACTAGGTCAAGTTGGGCATATGGGCCTACACGGGCATGCCACTCAGGCGTGTGAGTTTTGGTTTAGGCCGTGTAAGCCACACGGGCAAGACCAATCTAGGCATGTGAGCCCACATGGGCATGTGTGCCCATAATTCTGAAAATTTTCCCTAGGGTCGCACGGGTCGTTCCGATCGATTGTGGGCCTACTGTAGGGTCGGTAAGGACTAACCAAACCCTAAAATTATGTGATCTGATATTCTGCTCTAAGTAGGACACTGTTATACATGTCTGATTATTCTGTTTAATATATATATGACATTCGTATATGAGGATGTTATGCATGGGATTACTGTATTTGTGATTGGGGTGGGTTTTGTATATGTGGAGAAAGTATTCTGTATGACGACTTTCGCCTATATTCTGGCAGCTTGGCTGCATATTATCTGGTATGCATCGTAATGACACAATATGGTGTGTAGGGATGAGTGAATGTTTTTAACCCCACATGGTGTGATGGGATGATCGGAGTTGGTATGTAGAGGATGGGGGTAGGATTCTGTATATCTATTCTGCATATCTGATTTTGTTATCTATAACTGTATCTGTAAAAAACTTAAGTCCAAATATGAATTTGTATCTGACTGTGTATATGATACTGTTTGAATTGCATGTCTGTTTCTGTTGGGTTACACACTGAGTTTACGTAAACTCACATCTGTTTGTTTGTATGTTTTGTTCAAGTAATCTACAGACTTAGGCAGACCGGTGTGATGGAGCCTCGCGGTGACCACGAGCTCATACTGCTTAAGACCATGCTATTGATTTATTTAATTAAAGATTGTTTTCTGGGAATTTTGTAATTTATGGACTTTCTGGTCTGTTTGTTTTTATCTTGGGATTTGAATTTTTGACTTGACTTTTTATTTACGACAGTAGCTAAAACATGGTTTTTACTAAAATAACAGTTTTCTAAAAATTTTGAACGGGATTTTTAAGTATAATAATTTATATTACTTCCTCCATATATTATGTTTTGACAATGAATTGCTTAAATGACGTATTTAAATAAATGTGTTTGACGAATAAAGATTTCAAAGCTTATCGAAATAACTCTGTTTTCGAAACCCTTCTTTGTGACATCTCCAGATTCGGCCATAACATCTTGGCCGGGTTTGGGGTGTTACATTGGGTGTGCCACCTATTGTTTTTAATATCATTAACATTTTTGGACTAAGACTGTGTTTAGCAATGATTAAAAAGCACTTTTGGAAGAAAATTTATGCTAAACAAGTAACTTTTGGCCGAAAGTAGTGACTTTTCAAAAATACTTTTACTCAACAGCTAAACTTTTTTAGCTTTTCTTGTGCCAAAAGCACTTCTTGAAACATTATTACTTTTTCATCTCTCTATTTTTCTTCTCCCATTTTTCATTCACTTTAAATTACAAATGCTAATGTAAATGTTTTAATATTTATATTTGGTATATAAATATTATGTTTTTTGAAACTTTAATCCAGATATATATAATATTTTAATTTATTAGGTTTATGTTTTCTATGTTATGTTAATATCTAATATGAGTTATATATTCAAATTACATTTTAAAATAAAGTCATTAATTAAAAAAGCATTTCTTAAAATAATACAAATGTGTTATTATCTTTTCCTTTTATTTATTTATTTAAAGACCAGGCTTTATTGATAAAACAAATTAAAAAACAATGGAAAAGAACTGACCCAATCTCACTGAGCCCAAAACCAAAGAAGCAACAAAGATCCAAAAACAAACAAAATGAAACAAACTAGCCTAGCCAAACAAGAAAAGACCATCACAATCCCCTCAAATGTCGTTTCAAAAACCAACGATTTCATTTCCAAGACATTTCTTTTTCCCAACCCCCATTTTGCAGATATCTAGAAGATATAAAAGAAGTTTTCATCATTTTTCCTTTCTTCAAGGCTAGAAAAACTTGCTTCCGATCCTCCCCAATTTGGCTCTCGCACCTATTCAACTTCTATCGTTCTCTTCGCATAACTTGGGATAGCATTTTCCAAGTAAAAGCTCTTGCCAGATCTCAAACTCTCTTTTGCTAAAAGATGGGCTAACTAATTTTCAAAACGATTTGCACGTTTAAGCCTGATAAAAGTCAAACTGTTTAGCTTCTGTTTGATGTTTTGGATGTAGGTGTTTATTTTAGATCTATCGTGTATATTGTTGTTGCATTTCTTGATGATTGTAAGGGAGTCTCCCTCTATAATTACTTCTGTTAACCCCATTTCTAAACCCATTTGTATTGCCCATGAATACGCGAGCTCTTCGACTGCAAAAATCGTTCCAACCTCTGCATGTAGGATTGATCGAGATACTAAAGCTTTGCCTAGAGCATTACTAGCTACAATTCCCAATCCCGATCTAGAATACACCTCATCAAAGGCCACGTCAAAATTTATTTTGATTCTCGCTCCTACAAGCAATTCCCATTTTCTTTCCTCACATCGTCTGGTAACTACCCTTTCCTTCTCAATCACCAATTCTCTTATGTAGCAAGAAATAGAATTGGTCCAAATTTTCAACATACATTTCGGGCATATCAAATTTGACATGATCCGTTTATAGTACAAATTTGTAAAAGTAGGAATATAATCTTTTGATATTCGCCATATTGTAATTTTAATTTTAGTCGGAAGCTTTAGGCTCCATAGCTTCCTAATTAAATCCTTAGCATTTGTTTGTATCTCATTTAAATTAAGGGTAGAAATACCAATTTGTAATAGTTTATAGGCACTCCGCACAGAAAAGTCCCCTGAAGGTTCACCTCTCCACACCATCACATCTGCATGAGGAGTACATGCCAAAGTGATTCTCAGTATTCAACCTACGTCAACACTCGAAAAGGTACCCAAATTACTATCCCTCCTTCATTATCTAGTTTCACTATCAATTAAATCAACAACAAGTATAAAATTATCATTTCTAACCTCACTGCTTAATTTATAATCAGCTGAACAGGGGATCCATGCATGATTAACAATTGAAATCCTATCTCCCGTACCCACTCTCCATTCGATCCCATTGCATAACACCTTCTTTGCTAACGAAATACTTCTCCAAGTATACGATGCCCCATGTCTTAAACTAGTATTGTAAAAATCAGATCGAGGGTAATACTTAGTTTTCAAAACTCGTGCTACTAAAAAATCGGGATGTTTAGTAAGTCTCCACCCTTGTTTGGCTAAGAGAGCCACATTAAATTTCTCAAAACTTCTAAATTCCAACCCCCCTTTCTCTTTCAAATTGCACATTCTTCTCCATTCGTACCAGTGAATACCCTTACGTCTATAACCCTTCTGCCTCTGCCACTAAAATCTTGCCACAATAATTTCCATTTCCCCACACAGATTTCGACAATAAGAAACATGCCATAGAGCATGTCGGTATGGCTTGTAATATTAAATTTATAAATATTTCCTTGCCCTTTAAGAGAGAAATCTCGTACTCCACCTATCAATTTTCCTTTTTATCTGATCCTTCAAGATCTGAAATGAAACTTTTTTATTTCTTCCCACCACATTAGGAAAGCCTAAGTATCTTTCTGGGTTGTTTGAGCATCGAACTCCTAATTCTACACTATTTGCATCCTGACCATTTCAGAAGTATTTGCACTATAAAAAACTGCAGATTTTTCAAAATTCACACACTAACCCGAACGGACTTCATACTCTTCCAAAACCTGTTTAAAGACATGTACACCCCTCTCTAAAGCCTCATGTATACCCCTCTCTAAAGCTTCCCAAAAAGAATGCAATCATCTGCAAATAGTAGATGTGAAATTTGAGGCCCATTCCTATTCGTCTTTGCTCCTTTTGTCAGGCCCTCTCTAACCGCAAGTCTCATGAGAGAATATAGTCCCTCACTACATATAAGAAATAGAAAGGGACTTAATGGGGCCCCTTGTCTTAAACCTCTAAAAGGTCGAAAGAACTCTTCCATGATCTCATTAATTCTAATAGAATAAGAGATTGTCGAGACACACTTCATTACCATATCCACTCAGGCTTGTGCAAAACCCCTTTGTTCCATCATTTCCATTAGAAAACCCTACTCAACTCGGTCATATTCCTTGCTCATGTTCAATTTCAAAGCCATAAAGTCCCTTCGTCCAATTTGTTTATTCCTGAAAGTATGTAGTATCCCATATACAGGCAATACATTACCTGAAATCAGACGTCCTGACACAAACACACTTTGAGCACTATCAATGCAAACTTTAAGAGTCTTTTGAAACCGATTGGCCACTATTTCTACAATTATCTTGTATAAAACATTACATAAGCTGATGGGTCTAAAATTCATCATATTAGTAGGATGGGGGATTTTTGGTATAAGAATAATGTTTGTAACATTCACAGGGTCAAGATCTTTACCATTATTTAAAACACCCAAACAATAAAGACTTACATCCCGTCCCACAATGTGCCAATATCATTGATAAAATAAAACTAGAAAGCTATTCAAACTTGGTGCTTTAGTTGGACCTATATCCTTCAAGGCCGCATAGACTTCTTCCTCCATGTATGTCCCTGTTAACAATGAATTCAAGTTATTAGAAATACACCTCCCCACTCCAAACAGAATATGAGTTAATTCACCCACTCCCTTTATTGCAAATAAATCCTAAAAAAAACCCATTGCGATTTTTTCCATCTCTTCCTCCTCCCTAGTAACCCTTCCATCTTTATACTTCAAACGTTTAACCATATTCTTTTTCATGCAATGTGACGCATAATTGTGGAAAAAAGTCATGTTTCTATCCCCTAACTTTAACCAATTAACTCTTTGTTCTTAGAAGGTTTCATCCTTATCAATCTCCTAGTTTAAACGAACTCGTGTCAATAAGGTCTGCCAAATTCTCATCATCCCAATCTGAAGCTAACAGTTGATCCAATTTCCAAGTCAAATACTTTTTCAAACCATGTTGTTTTTCCTTTATCTGTCTTGCCCAACTTCCCAGTTTTACTCGAATACTTTCAAGTTTAGTAAATATATCTCCTCTGCTCAATTCCTAAACTCATTTTATTTCTCCTTCGAATGACTTTTTCATTGTCTACCATGCTTTGAAGCAGAATTTTTTATTACCTTTAACATTTCCACCTATATTTGCTTGAACTAAAAGTGGGCAATAATTAGAAAAAGAATGGGGTAAGTGTTGAATACTGGCATTTGGAAATCTACCCAACTACCCAACATTTGTCACTCCTCTATCCAATCGTTCCTGAATATTTTTTTCGGGTAGATTTCCTCTCTCCCATGTAAATCATATCCCAGAATATCCCATATTCAGTAAGCGACAGTCCTCCAAAACTTCCTAAAACATCTCCATTGTCTATTCATCCCTTGGAATACCTCCTACGTTCTCAAAAGAATACATAATTTCGTTAAAGTCCTCGCACACTAACCATTGAAGATCTTGGTAATTCCCCAAATTCCTAAGGACATTCAATGACTTGCTACTATTTCGAACAAATGGGGCTTTATAAAATCCTGTAAATCTCCAATCCCCCTCTTCCTCATCCCCTTTTATCTCTACATCTACATGGTTTATAGAAAATTGTGTAAAGTGACAATTAAATCCTCTTTCCATGCCAAATATAGGCCTCCACGAGAACCACCAAGCCCCACCTCAATCTCATTAACAAAACCACATCACTTTCTTACTGCTTCCATTCTTCTACCATCTAATTTAGTTTCCATAAAGAAGATCAGTTGGGGATTAAATGTCTTCAGTGTATGCCAAAGTCTTCTGATAGCCCATAGGCTCCTCAACTTATGGACGTTCCAACTTAGAAGTTTCATTGTGTCCAGTCGGCTTGCCCCTTAGCAACCACTGATAAATAATGAGGTTTAATTACCATCCTTTCTTCCCTTCCTTTCCTAATGTTAATTATTCTCGACCCTCGTTGGCAACCTCCTTCCTATTGTGGTCATTTTTTCCCTTCACCCCTTCCAAAGGACATTCTTCAAAATCATGTTCCATTTCTATTTGACCTGACCCACCATTTGATTCTCCTTCTAAATTAACCTCCAACACAAGATTAACCTTTTCTAAAATTTCTCCTTCACATCCTTTTCCCCTTCTCCTTTTAGCCAAATAATGTTCATTGCTAGAGCCCTTCTTGATTGAGCCCGTATAAACAAATCCCATCCCATTCCTACTACAACTATTTCGGACTCCATCCTTATTTGGTAGAAAGAATCACTGTGACCCAGACAACCACAATAAAAGCAAAACAATGTTAGTCGTTCATACTTAAAATTGACATATGAACAGATACATGAAGAAAACATCAACCTCTTTTTTTCTTTTTAGCAATCGTCGCACATCAATCAATACCCGAATTCGTATATAGTTGATAAAACCCTGCTCCAAAATTTTTGTATCATACTCTATAAAAACGCCCACAAAATCTCCCAATTGTCTTACTATTCGTTTAGCGAAAAAACCTGAGGGCAACCCATGGACCTGAACCCAGAAACAAACTGATAATAATTGAGCTTTTAGTGGATCCTCCCCTCTACCATACGATGCAAAACCAAAAGATGGCTATCGAAAGTCCATGGCGATCCACTCTACACTATTTCCAAATCCATTTTATGAAAAATATGAACAAGAACCGTTTTTCTTCCCGATCTGAGATTTGTACTCCCTTCACGGGATGCCACAAATTTGTCATTGTACTCCTTATTACCGAGAAGTGAATTACTCTTGCACTGAGAAAACACCCAACCAAACACAAATCATAAACCTTCTTCATCGCATCTGTGTCACTACTAACTGCTAAGATCTCATCCTCATCGTCTTCTAACATAAGATTTGCCAAGTCATTCTCCATGCTTCCACCGCCGCTCTCTATACTACTGTTCAAAAATAAATTGCACTTAAAAAACACTAAAAAAACCAAAACTTGCTAGAATAGCAGACAAATACTTGCTAGCACAGCAGATTAACTCAAAAAATCATTATTGTATTAAATTAATCCGAAATGTGTTAATATCTAATTACAAATATTTAATGGTTATATATAAATATTTAAAATTTAGCTTCTATATTCTAATTAAATTTTATAAATAATTAATATTATTAATTGCTTTAAAATATTTAAAATTTATATTTCATATATTAAAACATTAACAACAAGTTATAATAAATTATTTTTATATTCTTGCTAAAATATCATAATATTAGCTAATTTAAACATTATTTAAATGCATATTTGTTACTTTATAATACTATGTCTAAAATGAACATTTTATTTCTCAAAAGTACTTTTTGACAACAATACTAGACACTTAAATCTTAAACAAAACTTTTCAAAAGTACTTCTTAAAAACACTTTTCCACGGCACTTTTTAAAAGTACTATTCAAAAGTAATGCTAAACTAGCCCTAAAAATTATTACAAAGTGATAGTTTAAGATACCAAAATGTGACAAAAAAATGTAGATGACAAAGTGAGAACAACTATAATTTTGGGGCCAAAATATGACATAAGCCATATCGAATATAGGGTGAGAGTACATGACAGGTCCCTCTATTATAAGAACCAGTAGGAATTAATTATTCTATTATTAAATTGATTACTTTAATTCATGTACTATTAAAAAAAACGATTAAAACAACAAAATGTAACTTAAACTATATCCATTTTCTCAAGTTCGCACCTTAACTTTTTTTATTACAAGTGATACCTACACTATATTCCATTACTCAAAATGGTACCTAATAATACACTGTTACCCAAATTACCTCAACTATTAAAAAAATTCTTCTAGCCAATCATTTTCTGACATATGGTAATTTTTAATTAAAAAATCCAAAAAAATAAATATTATTTCCTTAAGCTTTTTTTTAAAAAAAAACTTATAAACATATTCATCTCTTTTGTTCTTCACCCAAAAACTGTAATGACGAAAAATTCAAGAACTTGTCGAAAAACTCATCCAAACCCATTTTTAGCGACAAAACTTGATTTCTATGAGCTTTTTTTTTTCCTTTTCAAATCTTGATTTTGATTCCATTCTACTTAATCTACTTATCTTATATATTGATACATGCAATTTAAGAAGATATGGGCTGAATTTATGAAGTTTTGTCTCAATTCTTTGGATCCTTTTATTAAAGGTCATTAATCCGAGGAGATTTAGGCAAATCATAATGGATTAAAGTTTTCTTTGTGAAGTTAGATTTGTGCTCTATATATGAAAGCCTTGTTTAACATTGAAAGAGGTAGTTGTATTGAAACTATTATGGGAGCAGTGACACGAGTAGTTACAATTGACTTGGTACTATTCATAAATTATAACTTGCCTTATTCGAAGTTGGGAATATTTTGAACTAAAATAGTTAGATCATGACTTAGATGATATTATAGGCATGTGTTGACCCATATTTGAATATTTATTTTGTGAAGCATCAAATCTTTGAAGTTTGGGTTAATCTGGACCAAGCAAATTAGATCCTCTAATTTGTGAGATTGACTTGACTAACTTGAAGACATATTTTGGATAACTTTAATTTATTCTAAATTTTATGAGGATATTTGCAAAACCCTTCTATGAGGCTATTTTTGTGGGATCTTAATTGTAATTCATAGGTACCTTAGCAAGCTTTAAAACTCTTATATATTATAAGCTTTCTTAGTTTGCATATTAGGAGAGTTTATGTAACACCCCTTACCCGTATCCATTGCCGGAATAGGGTACGAGGCATTACCGGAGTTTACTGAATATTTTCAGATAATTCTGAGTCGTTTATTATTCATATTTTGAAAATAATCATAACGTCTCTCTATTGGGCCCTCGAAGCCCCAAACATACATTAGAAACCAACTGGAATTAAATCGGGATCATAGAAAAAAAATTTCGCAAAATCTTAAATTTTATTTTCTTCTAAGTAATTACTATTTCAATGCTCCTTATAATTAAACATGTTACCATTCAATCAATAGCTTGGCACTTGTCTAAGCGTCAAACAACATCATTGTTAGTATACTTGCACATATTTCATCTAAATTCAACATTGATATACTTATTTTCTCGACATATCGCACTTGAGTTTAATAATAGTCTCAACTTACATAATTTCCTTATATCAACATATCAAAGATAACCATATATGTACATGTCATGAAACATATCATGCTCTTACCGTTTCTTCATAAGCATATATCATTCATTTCATTATATCAATATTTCATGCTCATCATTTCCATATATTTTATGTATATTTATTCCGGTAATAGTTTATATCAAACTTAACATAAATTATATTCCATGTACTTATACTTATTTCGTTTATCTATCTTCATAATTATTTCATACAACTATTTTGTACATATATTTCCATATGACCAGTTCTTGTAAACATTTCACACAACCATTTCATATAACCATTCGTCATCTGATATGTATTACCTGAATATCAATTGTTCAATAGATGTCATAGCGTCTCCATCCACGGTCTTATTTATCTTTGACATGATGCCATAGTGTCTTTCAATTATGGTCTTACTCATTTTCTGTCATGTTGCCATGGTATCTTTCAACCATGGTCTTATTCTTTTCATGTCACGTTGCCATGGTATCTTTCAACCATGGTCTTATTCATTTCATATCATGTTGACATGGTATCTTTCAACCATGGTCTTATTCATTTCATATCACGTTGCCATGGTATCTTTCAACCATGGTCTTACACATTTCATATCAGGTTGCCATGGTATCTTTCAACCACGGTCTTACACATTTCATATCAGGTTGCCATGGTATCTTTCAACCATGGTCTTACACATTTCATATCAGAGAGTACACTCCCACGAACCTCATCCTTACAGTGGGATTACCAGTCCAGGCTAAATCCCCTGTAATATAAACTCATAGAGTATTGTCGGGATTACCAGTCCAGGCTAAATCCCCTGCAATGACAATTACTCTAATGAGCTTGGTCCAATTACCAGTCAGGGCTAAATTCAGACCCTAATTCAGATTACCCGTCCGGGCTAAATCCATTTTACACGTATTCTTCGGGAGGGCTATATCAGAATAGGATCATCTGTCCGGGCTAGATCCTTTTTACCGTCAATTCCTTTTCAGAGATCCATTGAATTTTCCTTTCATTCAACCGGGATTTATTTTCAATTTATATCGAGTATTAGCAATATTTCATCAATTATCATGAATTGAACATTCAAATCATATTTTTATCACATAACCACATTTTTCAAGTATTTAAAATACAATTCAGGTTACACAAACTTACCTCATTACTTGTTTGTGTTTATAATTTCATTAATCCGATATCTTTTCTTTTCCACGATCAAGTCTCATATTTGAGTCATCCAGATCTTTATAAATAAATTTGATCATCATTTTCATTCATTTCATATTCTAATGCATTTAATTAATGCTCTAGGAAAAATTACCATTTTGCCCCAAACTTTTAATTAATGACGATTTCATCCTTAGGGTCAGGAAAATAAAATTATTGCAATTTAATCCTTATTTCCAGCTATTATTCCCATACATATTGATAACAATCCATGAATTCTATAAAATATCAGAATTTTCCATAATTCCAACACTTTTCAATTTAATCCCTAAAACATGTTTTCCCCCTACCTTGAACTAAATTAATAATTTCATTCAATTTTGTAATTTAAATAATAAAATTAATCCATTTCATGCAATTTGGTCATTTCTGACATTTTTACAAAATTGCCCATAAAGTTTTCCTTTTATTCAATTTAGTCCCTGAGCCTAAAATATGCAAATTAGCCATGCTAAATGAATATTCATATATGTTTTCCTCCTCCTCCACTCCATTCCATATCCTTAATGTATCTATCAGACTTGTAAGTAACATTATCTATATTTTTTTATTATTTACTTTTATAAATATTCAAGCTGTCCATCTGTGTCATAGTCACTAAATTATTCATATCTGGAGCTATAGAACTCCAAATTAAGATCTGATAATTTTACCTGAAACTATACTCATATATATTTTTACCATAAAAGTTTCAGAATTTTTGGTTTAGCCAATAAGTACAGTTTATTCTTTAAAGTTACCCATGTTCTGCTATCTAATAGTTCTTACCCTTCTTCACTAAAAATTAATTATCTCCTCGTACAGAATTCAAATGATGTTTCTGTTTGTTTCTATTGAAAATAGACTCATTTAGGATTCTAAACATATAAATTTAAGTTCATAATTATTTTTTTCCAATTTTTGATGATTTTCGAAAGTCAGAACATGGGCCCGAAATCATTCTGATCTTGTCTCACAAAATTTATTATATCTCATGATTTACAATTCCATTGCTTACATAATTTCTTCTATAAGAAACTAGACTTAATAATATTTAATTTCATATTTTATTCATCCTATAATTAGATTTCTACAATTTTTATGATTTTTCAAAGTTAGACTACTGTCTTTGTCCAAAACTGTTTTAGTACAAGATATTAATTACCATGTTATAACACCCTTATTTTCTTTTTCTACACCATTTCTCATCACTTTCTCTTATTTTCTCTTCACTAACATATCAATAACATAGGAACTTATGTAAGAAAACTCTACTATAACATTATTTCCATGCTTTGTCAATAATAACAAACTTAAAAACATATTGAAATCTTGATATACTTACCTTGTTCTATTGATACTAATCTTTAACTTGATTTTCTCTTTCCTCCAGCTTCTATTTCTTGAATCCAACTTGATATTCTAACTCCCCACGGTCTCCTTAACATTTTTCTCTCTTGGTAGCTATGGAAATTCTTTTGATTTTTGGGTGAAAATGGTGAATTTTTGGTAAAAGGACCAAATTGTAAAGAAAGTAAAGTTTTCTTTCTTTCTCTCTTTCTCTCACGTTAGTGCATGGGAAATATGGATGAGAATTTCTCATCTTTCTTTCTTTATATACTAATAAAATAATAATAAAGTAATAATAAAATATATTATTAAAATATTAATAAAATAATATTTATCTAATTAAATAATTATAAAATATCAAAATATCTCTAGCATCATTATTACTTTCTAGATTTCTCTCTCTTCCAATTGACCATTTTGCCCTTCATTATCTTTTAAAATTTCACCCTTGAGTCATCATTTAATTTGGTAAAATTGTAGTTTAGTCCCTCATAGTTATTCATCTATTCAATTTGGTCCTAATTCATCTATTTTACTTAGTTTCTAGATTATTCCACCCTTAAAATATTTACACTATTGGTCCTTCAACTTTTTCATATTTACACTTTAACCCCTCAAATTTTGAGTATTTACTCTTGTGCAACAAAACTTTTCTCACTTTTACAATTTAGTCCTTTCTTGAATTAATATATCATAATATACTTCTCAATATTGACATAACTCAAAATTTCCCTTTTTGTCACTTTATTTCCTTATTTTACTATATCACAGATAATATTTTACTGTAAAAATTTCGGGATATTACAGTTTACACATATTTTGTTTAGTAAGAAATTTTTTAGAGTGTGCACTTTTGTAAGTAAAACAAGTGAGTCACTTGGTTTTACAAACTAAACAAGTGAGTCACTTGGTCTTACAAACTAAGTTTTCAATGAGGAAATCTAGTGGAGAGAGATCTAGATCTTAGGTGCAAAAGTGAGGTTGCTATATCGATGTGTAAGAGAACTTAAATAACTATTTGTTCGAGGTTGAAGGTAGCGAATCATCTCTCCAGGCAAGACTTCACAGACATATGGAAATTGAACTGCGTAAACAATTGCATCATGCCTATATTTGTTCCTTTGCAGTTCCACTTGTAGTTGGCACTATATATTCATGGCATTGCTCCTATAATTGTTCGTAAATTTTCAATTAATATTTACTATTTAAAAAATGTCATTATTGTTTAATAGAGTTAATATTTTTAAGGTATTTATGATTTTACAAATAATCTTTTGTTTGGTGTTGAATTACAAATGAAAATAATATTTTTTGTTAAATCAATAAAGTTATACAAATTGTTTGAACAATACAAGGATGGTGATTTACAATGTAGGGAGTGAAGAAAGTAACTAAGATGAAGGTGGTTTACACTGTAGAAGGTGTAATGAGCCACTGTAGAAGGTGGTTCACACTTTTAGAGATGTTGAGGATGTGTTTGAGCAAAGTGGTGAAACTATAGACGATCTTGGGTCTCTTATTCGTTCTCTCTCCTTGTCTTATTCTGAAAAAGGGTATTTATAAAGTAAGGTTGGCTTGGTGTGGGTCTCAACCATGAAACACTCTCTCACAGTTATAGTGTGTAGAGTAGCAGATGTTAGCTTAGAGGTACTGTTTGAGTAGACTTGAGAGGATTAGATGATGCATTCATTAGGTCAGGGAGGTGACGAATTAACGAGTGTTGATAGAAACTATTCCCTAAATACCTTCTGGTGATAGTGTAAGCCTACCTCATTTGATGTGGTGTTTTGGTAAGTCTATTCTCCTAGCAAGGTCATAAGGTCGAGCTTTGTCACAATTTTTGAGTGGTTTAATGAAGGTTTTATGGCAACGGTATAACAAATTTCATCTTTTTCGTTTTCAAAATTTAATTTTATATCTTTTTTTTTGATAAATCATGAATTAGAGAGTGAAATTCCATAAAAAAAATTAATTTGTTATAACAACTTGGAAAGTCATGTATTTTAATATGGAAAAAGCATGTTGCTTCAAAAATCATATGTTTAGATATATGTGTATATAAATATATATATATATATATATATATATGCTTGCTTTAGAATCTATTCACCCGAATATACAAATTAAAGAATAAAAAAGGAAATGGTGGTTCTTTCACGAAGATCTTGTTAGCTGTTTGACTTTATTATTTAATTATTTAAGGAATATTAAGTTTTTAACTTTACAAATTTTTTATTTTCTTAAATATTAAGTAAAAACAAATGACTAGCTTTTTAACTTAGAAAATGGAAACTTTGCTGCACTAAATAATTATTTATGATTTAACATTGTTGTTTTAGTTGGATTTTGATGAATTAATCTTCAACTCCAAATCTTACTTCTATTAATTTATAATTGAAATTAAAAAATATTACTCATTTTATTTTCAAATATATCCCAAACCGGAAGTTTTCGTTTCCAATGAATGGTATAATTTCTAATTTAAGACTAAATATCCTAAAAAGTGTATTATTTCATATAAAAAGTTCTGGTTAAGATATATAAATCAATAAAACATTATCACATTTATTTGTAATGCTCCAGTTTAAGACCATGTACAAATCAAGCGGATATGGTGGAACCGACCGTTTAGGATCATGTGATCACATGCAAAATATTCTCTTTTATTTTAGTCTTTCTTTTTAAGGGAAAAAAAAACAATAATTCAAAGAATTTGGTTTTGAATTGTAAGTTAATAATTATTAAATAAAGAGTAAATTATTAAAATAGTCACCATTGTTTGTTTTAGGTTACGTTTTAGTTACATATGTTTGAAATATTTTAACATTTTAATCACCAAGTATTAATTGCCGTTAACGGTGTAACAATAAGTTGATGTGACATGTTAATGCATCAGTTCAAATGAAATTTTTAGGTTAAATTATACAATTGATCCTTATAATTTTTTCGTTTTGAGCAATTTAATTTTTCTTTTATATCCTTTGAACTTTCCTATTTTTTTCTTCTTTTTTCCCTATTCTCTTCACTTTCTTCCTTTGTTTTCCTCCATTCTCCATTTCTTTTAAGGTAGTTTTCCTCTATTTTCCATTTATTAAAATTAGTCTCCATACTTTTATTTTTTTGAATAATTTGATTTATTTTCTATTTCTTTATTTTCCTTCTCTTCTTCCCCTTTATTTTTCTCTCTTCTCATATTCTTCACTGCAGAAACATAATCTTTGCCTACCAAATAAACCAAGTATTTGTTTCTTTCACATGATTCCTAAATTAAATTTCACTCAAAACCAAATATCAATCATTCTTAATCAAATCTCGATTTGAATATAACTTAATTTTGAAACTAAAATTGAATATAACTAATCAATATAAAAATTATATCCTTAATCAAATCTAAACATAAATTGAATTCTTTATATTCAAAACAAAATTTTTTGTTTCCAAACTTTTACAGAATCATGTACATTATTCATTTTCTTTTCCTTTATTTTCTAACGAATAAAATTAAGCAAATGATAAAATTGATCTAAACCTTCTTAGATATTCCCAAGCAAGCTTGATTGGAAGCAGAGCATGGGCAAACCAAAGAGAGAAAGGGAGCATGGAACCAAATTGGTTTGGGTAAAGTTGAGGGTAAGTTTCGTATGGTTGTCGTTTTAGTCATTGAGAGTATAGAGCTCGTTTTAAAAATTTGTGAAACAATGTAGTTTCGAGAGGGAAAGAATGTCGTAGGTAAGATAGATAAGGTGGTGGGGGGTTGGTTAGGAGGTTAAGGGAATGGGCTCAGGAAACTTTGTTAAGGGTGGACTGCCATAAGTCACGACTGGTGAGGTCTTTGAGTGAGGCGAGCCTGTAGACTAGGCCATTAGGAGATCCAAATTGGTTCGTTAAAACGATAGTGGACAATGAGGGTTTGTAATTGTGGGGTGAGAATATGCGAAGCAAGTTTTATTTTGGTTTCAGCTTTCGCCTTTTCTTTTTTCATAAACATAAAAAAAATTTAACAAATGAAAAATATAGAAGAACTACGTTAAAAGAGATGGAGAAGGGATGAAAACAGAGGGAGAAGCAGAAGAGAATGGAAAATAAAGAAAAAAAAGAAAGTTAAATAAAAACATAAAAGAAAAAAAATTAAATTGCTCAAAACGAAAAAAATATGGAGACCAATTGTATAATTTAACCTAAAATTTTTGCTTGAAATGATGATTTAACGTGTCACATCAGCTTATCGTTACACTGTTAACAACAATTTATGGCTCAATAACTAAAATATTACAACACGTTAACATAAGTGACTAAAACGTAATATTCCAAACATAAGTGACTAAAATATTACCTAAGATAAACAAAAGTGACTATTTTAATAATTTACCCTTAAATAAAGGTATGTGGCAGTCAAAGATCATTCCGTGCACAAAATCATTTTTATTTTATTACACAAAGTTATTTATTTTACAAATGAGATTTAATATCGATATTATGATTTGAATTCAATTCACAAAGATTTATTAATTTTTCATAGATTTATTTATAATTTGATTAATGATAAATTTTATTTTTAGAGTTACTTTAGTATAGTTTTTGTAGTATTTTATAAAGTAATTTTAGCTTTTAAATTAGGTTTTGTTATATTTTATAGTTTTTTGGATTAATTATATTTTATTTGAATTATATTTTTATTTTATTATTTTTAGAGTTAATTCATATTCACTTGGTATTTTTCTTTTTTCTATTGCAGGTTTCAGATGAAGAATGACAAATTTAGAGTATAGAACAAAAAGTGGCGAAGAGAAGTCTTCTACTCCACCAAATTTAATTCATTGCAATGGAGAATACTCTTTAATCAGAAATTGGCAGCAATCAGTCTACTCCACTGCAATTTCTATATTTGGTAGAGTGGCGCGATAAAGAACCCTAAAAACAAGGTTACGAGATTTAAGAAAAAAATAAGAGAAAAAAAAATATATAACTTTGAGGTTAAAGAACAACTCTCTCACATAAAAGAGAACTTCAAGCTTGCAAAGACATGAAGAAAAAGATACTTGGAGTGCTCAGTATAAATTCTATAACTCTGTTTCTCTTTAGATTTTTTTCTTTTTTACTTTTTATTTATGCAAGTTTGTTTTGAATCTTTTTTTTTTTCGTGCGTGATTTTCTCAACTAAATATGAATTAAACTCTATTTTCTTTGAACAATGTTAATTCTATTTCTTAGTTAATTAATTTTTTTTTCTTCAATTGTTTCAATCTTTGATAATTTATTTATTTACTTTTGTGCTTATTTAATTTGTTAGCTTTGATCACCAAGTTGTATTAATTTGATAATATTGATTTGTCTTGAAAAAGAGAATTAAGGTTTAGATCTAGACTAAATACATTAGAATTAACTTTAGTATCACCGATGAACGAGTTAATTTGTGGCTAGATAGGAATATACCTGATGCCCTTATAAACTAATCCCTTTTAATCATATTGATGGACCTCAAGAGTATACATAATATTTATACAACAATAGTCATATAGGTATAGGAAAGATATATAATATATGCCTAAAAGATATACAATAATATACAATATATTTAGATATTCCAAAAAGATAATATTCCATAACAATACCCTAACACCCCCTCAAGTTAGAGCATACAGATCATAAATGGCCAACTTGTTAAGAAGGTATTCAAATTATGGTCTACCAAGCACCTTTGTAAAACTGTTAGCCAACTAAACAGAGGTCAAAACATAAGAAGTTGCAATCAACCCATTCTGGATTGCATTCCTAACAAAGTGACAATCCACTTTAATATGTTTAGTACACTCCTGAAATACAAGATTTTGTGCGATATGCAATACAAATTGACTAATAGAAAGTAAAGGAATAGCTTTAGGATGATGAGCACCTATGCTCAATAACAAGTCCTTTAGCCACTAGAGCTCACAAATGACGAAAGCCATAGACCTATACTCAGCCTCAGTGGAAGACCAAGACACAATATGTTGTTTCTTAGATTTCTAGGAAATAGGAGATTGTCCTAGAAAGACAAGCCAGCCAGTAAGCGAACGTCGAGTTAACAGACAATCAACCCCATCCAAATCACATCACCCCTTTAAGGATAAATCACTATTAGATCTCAATAGAATCCCTTGGGTAGGAGAGCCTTTTAAGTACTAGACAACACGCAGAGGTGTCCCAATGCTCCTAGTTCGACTCATGCATAAACTGAGATAAGACATGAATCGAGTATTCTAATTTATGGTTTGGTCATTGCCAAATAAATCAAACGACCCATTAATCGTCTATACGACTTAGGATCAATCAAAATCGCCCATGTAAAATGCTCTATTGGCGATCTTGAGGGCTTTGCTCCTAAAAAAACCTATCTCCAAAATAATATCAAGTGCGTAATTTCTTTGACAAAGAAAAAAACCCAAAGAATATGAGTTACCTCTATCCCCAGAAAAATATTTCAAAACACTAAGATCCTTCATATGGAGGCAAGAACTGAGATACCCCTTAAAATTTTTCAAAGAAGCGGAATTGTTCCAAAAAATAAGCAAGCCATCAACATAAACAAGCACATTAATCTGTATAGATTCCTTAGTGTATGTAAAGAGAGAATAATCAGAATATGATTGAAGAAATTCATACCCATTCAGTACAATAACTAGCTTAGCAAACCAACATTAAGGAGCCTGTTTTAACCCATACAAAGACTTGCTCAAACAACAAACCATTCCAAGCTTATCACGGAAAAAACCTAAAGGAAGCTTCATGTAAATCTCTTCATCAGGATTACCATGTTGAAAGGCATTATATACATCTATCTAATTTAACTCCCAATTTTTTGAACCTGTAATAGTTAAGAAAGCATAACCAATCACCATTTTTGTCACAGGAGCAAAAGTTTCATTATGGTCAATACCTTCTACCTAGTGATTACCAAAAACAACAAGACGAGCTTTAAGTCTCTCAATTCTTCAATCAGAGTTATATCTAATCTTGTAAACGCACTTACTACCCAAAGCTTTCTTTCCAGAAGAAATTGTCTCCATAGACTAAATGTCATTATCCTCTAGAACACGAATCTCCATTTGCATAATATCATGATGTCTTGCATCTTTCACAGCTTGCTAGTTAAAGTCGAAAGTGTGTTTTTTTGTCTCCTTTTGGTAAAAAGTGTTGGTATTTATATGATATGGATTTTAAGAAAATTTTTGTGTCTCGTGATGTGAAATTTTTTTAGGGTATTTTTCCTTTTTTAGATGGGAATGCTGCAACCATTAAGCCCGACCATGTTGCTCTTCCATATAGGAGTGCATACGTAATTTTTTATACATATTTTGGTGAGTCAGAGGTGTTGCAACCCGCATCAATTCCTCTTCTTCTCACTCCGCGGTCTATGAGTTTGTGAGTTTGCCACCTACAGATTCTTCAACACTGTGGTGTATTCTTCTTCCTCTGAAGACACGATGGTATATGGGGCTTTGGGAAATGATGCGCCTAAATTGGAATGATGGTATAGGGAGAAATTTCCTTCAGTAAAGCTTTGGGATTTTTTTATCATACTACCATAAAGAAAGTCCATCTCCCATCTTACCTACTTCAAAGCCTTCTTTAGGTACTCCATTTCCTATAGCGCATTATGTTGATTATGATAAATTTACTGTGAAACACTAAAATTTTCATGCAGCTATTATTGCAAGGGTCAAGCCATAGTTTTTTAAAGAAGTTATGAAGGATATAGGATGGTGTGATGCTATGCAAAAGGAGATTCGTGCCTTGGAGAATAATGATACTTGGTCTATGGAGACACTTCCTCCAGGAAAGGAAGTTTTGGGTAGTAAGTGTGATAACTTGTTCATTTTTACATATTTTTCATGCTTAACTTGACTTGTTCTTGAATTAGTTACTGTTAATTGGTGAATTTTGTGTTTAAATATTGACAGGGATGAAATTCGGGTGCTTTAAATCAAAGACAAGCAAATAATGGATTAAAATGAAGCATGGGATATAGAACATGGATAGAATTGTAAATTTAGGACATTTGAAGGGCTGGTTAGATTTTGACCTTGTAAAAGCCAAAATTAGAAAAAAAAATTGATATTAATTTATCTAATTAGTGGTAGGCGGAACAAGCCTAAAATTAGCGTATAGTTTATGTATAAATAGGTGGTGTGGTACACTTGAAAGATCACACCTTTGCTTGGCAATTAAATAGAAATCAATTTATTTTCTTTTTTATTTTGTGTGAAAGAGTGCAGGCATTCTACCAACTTTTGTTTCCATTTCAATTTTTGGCTTAATTGTTTCCCAAACCCCCTTTCATCTTTCACCATTTCCATTCAAATACACTTCCATAACCAACCAAAGCATGATTAAATTCATGCTTCGCTAAATTTAAATTAGCTTTAGACCGGTATTCTTTTCGGTCAGAAATTACGAAAAATGTATCTGCACTAAAAATCTTTCAAATCAATATCACCATCTCTTCGGAACATAGGGATCGACAAATTCATCTTTTAAAGTTAACTCTATTTTAATTCAAAAGACGCATTGGGTTGGAGTCGTTTTGGCGTACAGTTAGAAAGACGAGTCGACTGTGCTGTATACGAATTTCTGCAAACAAGTTAAGGGAGATAGGGATCGGATTTAAATGTCCCGCATGATTAAGGCCGTTAATCCGACTTGGTTCTTTTGAATGTAAGTATATCGAAGTCTTGAATCGCGAACGCATGTATCGCAGTTAGATAATCAGTAAGAGTTGATTTGTTGGGCGTACCACAATTAACTACGAGAGGAAGAATTAATGGTTAGGATGTTCTTAGCCACTATAACCAGCTTATTATTTGGAGGAGAAAACTAATTTTCGAAAATCGATTCAGAGACCGGACTCACCGAGTCTAGAGCTAAGGCTTTATAGTTTTGTTTGCAAAATCTAAATTCATTTTCTAATTTAATTTTACTTTTGATTTCTTTAATTGCTTATTTTTTCAATCTTAATTATTTAATTTCTAGATATTTCCAACTCACCTAATATATTTAATTTTTTTTGAACAGGTTCGTTTGGAGTCATGAGAATTACTATTGCCAAGATTATTGGCTTGACTGAAATTCTGTTCATAAGAAAAACAATGAAGTTGATCATAATATTCAATCCCTTTGGACTCGACCCTACGACTCTTTACTACTATTTAGAGTTATTTTAATTGTAGGAATTATTTTTGGTGGTTTCGCAGCCCATCAAAATTTGGTGCCATTGTTAGGGATTGAAAATATTTTTCTAACTTTTATTTGTTTTCCTTATGAACATATCAAAATCGAGGTCTCTAGAATTTGAAACAGAAATAAAAAAAGTTACCTCGAAAATTACGAAGAGAAGCCATTTGACGCAGTAAATGACTAAATCCCAAGTTCAAAACCATATCTTACACCGATGACATTTTCTGTTTCGACGAACTAGATGAGATGGCAGAACAAACTATACACCAACTCGCAACAGCCCCAGATGAACAACAGCCCCTATGTATAAATTATCTGGCGGGAGGAACGCAGTTCAAGTTGAAACTAGGCCTGATTCATCTATTGCCCACCTTCCACGGGTTACAAAATAAAAATCCGCACACTCATATCAAAGAATTTCATATGGTTTGCAAAAGCATGAAGCCTCAAGGTGTAACTGAGGATCAAATTAAACTTCGTGCTTTTCCTTTCTCATTAGTCAACTCTACTAGAAAATGAATATTTTATTCACCTTCAGGATCTGTCAATACATGGTATTGAATGTCTTGTTTATTTCTTGACAGGTTTTTGCTAGCAGCTCGAGCAGCCGAACTAAAGAGGGACATTGTAGGAATCTGTCAAAGGGAGACTAAATCGTTCTATGATTACTGGAAACGGTACAAAAAGTTGTGTGCAAGTTGCCCATAACATGGATTGACTGAATAGTCACTCTTGCAGGATTTCTATATGAGTTTTCTCCCGATAGAAAAGAAAATGGTAGATGCTACAAGTGGAGGGACACTTGTTAATATGACTCCTCAGAGAGCACGAGAGTTAATTTCGACAATGGTTGCGAACTCTTAACAATTTCGACCGACTACTGAACCTACGAGACCATTCATGGGTTAAGTTCTTTATCCCTAGAATATAAAATTGATAAGCTAACTAACGTTGTTCAAAATTTTCTTACAGATAAAATAAGCCTAGTATGGTTGTCCAGAATTTACGTTATGCCAGACCACTTGACAGACTCATGTCCAATTTTATGTGAAGACTTGACAGAACAAGCAAA
This sequence comes from Gossypium arboreum, assembly GCF_025698485.1. Classification (NCBI taxonomy): domain Eukaryota; kingdom Viridiplantae; phylum Streptophyta; class Magnoliopsida; order Malvales; family Malvaceae; genus Gossypium; species Gossypium arboreum. Next base: position 17,424,152 of record NC_069073.1, read on the forward strand.
TGCTGTTGAAAACTTTTCAGGGCCACTCTAAAGGCCATATAATCCCTACTCGGACACATATTTGGGGTGGAAAGATCACTCAAATCTAAGTTATGGGTCAAATTCTTGATTCAATTAACCTTACCAACAAAGGCTACCTCTAAATCAACAATTACCACCCCCAAAGTTGCCTTTGGAAGCCATAGTGGAAAGGCTAACAAATAGTATTGAGAAATTTTAACAAAAAACTGTCGTGCATTTGTAAGAGTTAGATAAGCAAGTGAGCAAGCTTGCACTCATGGTTAACCACAAAAACTATTTGTAATACCACCTTCATTTCCTGGAAAACTTGTCTAATGCAAGAAGGAACGATAAGAGAATGCAATCCTCTACACCTTCTGAAAGGTAAAAATCAATATTCCTTTTCTTAATGTGATTAAGTAGATTCCATGATATGCAAAATTCTTAAAAGAATTATGCATGAATAAGAGGAAGCTCCTAAGTAATGAAAAGATAGTGTTGGAGAAAATGTCTCTATCGTTCTAGAAAAGAAAATACCGTCCAAATGTAAGGACCAATATATGTTTTTCATATCTTACAAAATAGGTAGTATCAGTATTAAAAAAACTATGTACGACCTAAGTGCATCGATTAATGTTATGCCTTTGTCCATCCATAAACTACTAAATGCAGGTCATTTATAGGAAATAGTTGTAATCATTTAGCTTGCAGATTGGTCAGTAGTGCATCCGGAGGGAGTGCTAGAGGATGTTTTTGTTAAGGTAAACGAACTAATTTTTCCTGTAGATTTCTACATCATCGACATTGAGGATAATAACTCAGCCAATTCTTCCGATATACTATGTGGGAGAGCATTTTTGAGTACTGCACAAACAGAGATTGATGTATGAAGTGGGATACTCACTATGGAGTTCAATGGAGAAGTGGTGAAATTTAACACTTATGAGGCCATGAACCATCATAGCACGATTACTAGCGTTTCAAATGTTGATATAATTGAGCCTTTAACTAAATTGCATCTGGAATAACTTTTGAATTGTCTCCTTCACAAACTAAGCTTTTATCATCTATTTTGCAAGCCCTTGAATTGGAACTCAAACCACTTTTAGACTATTTGAAGTACGCTTTTCTGGGTGAAGGAAATACCTTGCCAATAATAATCTCGAGTAAACTCTCGAAGTTAGAAGAGGAAAATTTGGCACGAGTTCTTAGAGATTATAAATGGGTGATTGGGTAGACGATTGCCAACATAAAGGGTTTGAGTCCCTTCACTTGTATGCCCAAAATTCCAGTTGTAGAGAATGTAACTCCCAAAAGAGAGACTCAAAGATGTCTCAATCTATCCATGATAGAAGTAGTAAGGAAAGAAGTTCAAAAGTTACTTGATGTTAGGAAGATTTATCCTATTTCTAACAGTAATTGGGTTAGCCCAGCTCATGTAGTGCCGAAAAAATCAGTGTGACCATAATCGAAAATTTGGCAAGTGAGATGGTTCCTACACGGGTCCAAAACGAGTGGAACATGCTACAACTTCTCTAACATTCGTCAAACATATAAGATCACTTGTAACATGATTTGAACTCCCTGTATCAATAATCTAGTTATTCTTGGACTTACCATTCAACCGATTGGTAGTGGATTGTGTAGAACTGAACAATTGCCAGAAGAGACTGCCATTGCTCAATGGAACCAAGAACTGTTGGTAGTGGTGATGGTGGTGGTGGAGAATTAGAATTGCCGCCAATCATTGAGAATGATGAATTCTTTTTGTGTTAAACACCAAGCTCAGATATCATGACAAGTATAGGGTAATCCCTTTTAATATTATTAATAGACCTCAAGAGTATACATAATATTTATATAGCAGTAGTAATAGGAAAGATATATAATATATTCCTAAATATATGCCTAAAAGATATATAATAATATACAATATATTTAGATATTTCTAAAAGATAATATCCCAGAATAATATCCTAATAAAACCCAAAAGGTTTATTCTTAGTGGCCTCACCCAATTTGCTTAACATAAGATATAACTAAACTAGTCGAGAAGGAGGATTAAATTAGCTAGATACTGAAAGAGTCTGATTAAGGTCATTTAATTTTAGATTAGTAATTATATAGATTAAACAATTAAATGAGAGATAATTGATTAACATGGATTGAACAATTGAATGAGAGATAATTGGTCAACTGGATTAAGTGAAGTTAGAGTTCCAAGTCTTAAAAATTGATTAAAAAATTTAAATTTTCCATTGTTTTAGTTTAAAACAACTTAAAATTTAGTCATTGTAAGAATTATATCTTTTATTACTTTATTATTTAATCAACACGTGCACTTGTGTCATAAATTTTTATTCGATCAAATAGTATTAAATCAGGATCTATGACACCAATTTTTAAATTTCACTTATCCAATCTCATTTGAAACCCAAGTGAGGCGAATCTACTATTTAAAAAATATATTTTTATGTTAATATCTATATTTTTTAAATTTACTTGAATAAATCTAAAATTGTGGAAAAACAGCTTTTAAGAAACGAAAGTCCATAGGCTTTTTCTTCCATCCTTAGTTTGGGAAATTGGATAAGACGATGCACAGTTTCAAACGTGTTTACCAATTTTGCCGTTGATGGGCTACTGTTCGCCATTTATGGGATATGGAATGTGCAATGTTTCCATTAATTACACTCTTCAATTTTTTTTTTCCTTTTATTTTTCATATCCTTCCTTTAAAGCTCTTCGTTGTATCCAACACCTTTTCATTATATTAGATATTCTATTACACGCGAATGTGTAAAAATTATAAATTTAAAATATAAATATTTAATTAAAAATAATATATAATAAAAGATAAAATATATAATTTAAGTTAATTAATAATAATATGTGAAATATATTTTATTAAAATTAAAAAATTAAAATTAAAATATATAAACCTATTATTTCTTATATAATATATGCATATATTTTTATGAGTAGGTCTAGTTAATACAATGTTCAAATTATTTTTAATTAATATAAATATAAATATTAAATTATAAAGTGTGCATAATAAAATTAAATATATAAAATATCAAAAATAAAATTTTAATGAGTGATAAAATAAAGGTGTTACTGATATAATTGGTGTGGGTTTAATTATCACCATATACATATTATTTTGGTTTTTTAAAGTGAAAAGACTAAAATATCATCGAATAATATAATTTTTTAATTATGGAAGAGCATTTTCATAACTTTCTAACGGATTGATGACCTAATTGAAGGTAACACCAACTCAATTAAGAGTTTTATTAATAGTATTGATATTTTTGAAGAGACCTAATTTTTTTTATAAAAATTAATTATCTCTATATAAAGACAAAATAGCCCAAAAAAACACAAAATTTCAAAAATTAGCCCTTTAAAAACAGAGTCGGAGATAGGTTTGCTTCGTATGGACATTTCACTATTTGTATATAATAAGTATTTTATTTTAATTTTATTAATTATTATCTATAAAAGAAGGATTCATTTACACGGTATAAAATAAAATAGTTTTACTTTACACGCGATCATATATCTTTTTATAATTAATATTTTAACAATTCAACGTCATATTTTGCATTTCAATTATATCGTCATACATATAAAATTTTATGTAAATTAAGAATTTTAGTAATTTTATAATATATAAAAGAGATATTAAATTATTCACAACTTTACATGCATAATAATAATATAATTATATTGATAAATTTTATAATTAAATTATTAAAATATTATTTGTATAAAGAGATATAAAAGATTTAAAATTACTTATACAAATAAATATTTTGTAATAATAATCTTTTAATTACCCATCATACAAGTCGCTTCATTCAAAATATTTTTAAGGATGTAGTTTGGTGGAACTATTAATCCGAAGGGGCAATGACCCGATTCATACAATCAATATACAAGATGAATTGATATATTTGTTTTTATTGGAGAGAGAGTATGTTCCTTAACGCACAAGTAGTCAAATAATTTGCCTATAAAATCAAAATCATGTGAATCTTACGAGTTTTATTTTGATTTCAAATAAATTTTTTTTTAATTCAGTGACTTAGTTTATTTTTAAAAATATTAATTTGTATTCGATCACACAAAAACAATTATTTTGGTAAGTAAATTTGGATCACCCAAAACGAATTGTATATAAATTATTGAAGCATTATTGTTGAAGGTTGGTCTAGAAAATACTACAAAAAGAAATTGTGGTTCCTTTGTGTTTCCTTGGGAATGAAGTGTCAGCACTGGATAATTGATGAGGAAGATGCACATGTCTTTCACACGTACACAATTGGGTCAATTTTTGAATATGATAGTATTTGGATTCTTTTTCTAGATTCAAGTGGGGATCGTTGCATGATTGTTTGGCAATCCATGTTCTTTCTATTTGCAATTTCTTTATCAATCATATCCTTAGGATATTCTAGATTTGATTTTAATTTCCATAATCATCCTACAGTCTATTTCTTTTTTCACTTTTTTTAAGGACAAGAGGAAAATTTTTGAGAGAATCAAAGTACATAAAAGAGAGTAGATAAATTAAACTTCAGCTAGTAGGTTTATCTCATACACTCGTCCTATGTGACTCTCCTTTAGAAGATAAAACAAAAGTATCTTCAAAAAGAAAGGGAATTTATAACACGACGTAAAAGATAAAGTCATTGCATTAAATGATGAACCACCTTATTCGCATCCTTTAAAAAAGGTTTACAAATGAAGGAAATCTTCAACTAACAAATTAAACACCAACCTCCTCCACCGCACAGCCGAGTGAACTATCAAATCCTCGAAGACATATGCTGAAAAGATTGAACTATTCTTAAAGAAATCAAAGGAAAACAGAACAACAATAGAAACTGGAATATAAAAAACAGAGAAGGTAAACTCAATTTGCTATTCTTTCAATTCATGAAATTTGGAAAAGTAAACTTGTTTTCATTCCTACAAACGTACCCTATATACACATGGCTTCTACTGTTAACCACTGAATTATAACAATATACTTACTAAACAGTTTTAACCTCTACAACTACTATTTTGTTTGTAACTCCCTAAACTACTAATTGATTTTAACAAATTCTTCAACTATAAACTTTGTTAATTATGATATTTTAATATTCACCTATCTACTCCACTTTCGAGACCCGCAAAAGTTGTCGAAGTTTACAAAAATACGAAACTGATAATGGTTTAGTAAGGATGTTCGCCACTTGGTCACAAGAGGGTACTTTGCCGACGATAAGAGATCAATCGCCAACCTTCTCACAAACAAAAAATAGATCAAGATCTACATGTTTAAACTTTGAATAATCGCTCTGAAATTGCTTAATGTCTTTCCCAAATTGAGTTTTTACCATTTTCTGAAATTGACTAAAACACTCAACAGCTTGAGATTTGAGTTGAATAAGAAATATCCATGTAAACTTACTGAAAACATCAACAAATGAGATATAATACCAACTATTACCACAGTTAACTACTGTTGGTCCCCATAAATCTAACACAACCAATTCAAATGGAACAATATATACTGTAGTTGAACTCAAAAATGGCAACTTGTGAGACTTTCCCTTTTGACAAGCAAAACATACATGATCAAATTTATTTTTATTCGCAACAATATTACATGTCTTTAAAACTGAGCTAACAACACAAGCTGAAGGATGTCCTAGACGACGATGCCAAACTTCAAATATTTCATCACTCAAGGAATCCAACACTAAGACGATATTATGTGTGCACGGAGTTATATGAGCAGCATTTTTGATTACCGGTGAGAACCTATAAAGCCCATCATGAGTGTGGGCCGACAACAAAACGTCCTGAGAATCACACAGTGAAACAGGTGAAACTATAAAAAAAAACATTATTCTCTCGAGCAAATTGTAAGGCGGATAACAAATTTTTTCAAATAGTTGGCACATGTAAGACATTAAATAAATGAAGCAATTTATTTTGAGTAGCTAACGTAGAACGACCCACATACTCGATTTTAACATTCGTACCATCAGCTATTAAAAGTGCAATATTACCTGAATACGGAGTGGATTTATCTAATGCCGATGCGTCTTTAGACACATGATGAGTTACTCTCGAGTCAGGATACCAAAAAACTATATTATTATTTTTCACGGGTGAAGGAATATACGGCTCCTCGGACCTAAATGCTTTAGTTCCAAATTTTGATCCAACACCATAACCGGATGAATTTGCACTGGTCTCACTTCCATTTGAAAACTCAAGCCCGGTAACATTAAGAATTTGTGAAAGACCGAATCATTATGAGGACTACATAAGTGGGCCTTGAACGAATGGTCCCACACCGGCATCATGATTCGGACCTTGGAAAACTCTCGCTGTAGGTTTTGTAGATCAATTGCGACACACTCCATTTCCTACATGTGGCCCATTTCCATTTAAACTTCTTGGCTGCCTATTTCCATTAAAACCTTGTGGATGTCTATATCCATTACCACTTTGTGGCCTAATTGCCGATGGCCCACTTCCATTGTGACCATATGATCCAAACCTTAAAGACCCAAAACTCATATGGTTAACAAATGGACTAGGGTCTTGAAAGCATACCATATTTTCCATTAGGGTTATACCGTTCATATGTGGCAGCAGCCAAAGGCGAGCCAAAATCCGTACCAGTGGTCAAGCTAGCAATCAGACGCCTTTCATGATTAAGCCACTGGTCCATTGTCACCGGAGAACTCTCAAATGGTCCATTATCCTTTAGATCTGCAACGAACTTTATTGTTTCATCAACATGGTTCTATTCGTAGGTTGCTAGAGAAGACACCAACACCGAAGGTCCATCATGACGCTGGTCGAACCTTTAGTAGCATCATTGAGCTAAATGGCCACTCCTTCCATAGAGCTAACATTGTACTCGTCCGTATGCACTCTTTTCACGACTATCGGAGATCACTCGTTTGCCCCTCATCGTGGAATCCATGGACAGGAACGATGAGCTAACATCATGGCTCAGCATGTTTTCTTGAATAGAGGTTTCTGTCACCATCCTCTACTGTCAGCTTTTGTGCTCTAATAGGATGTCTACTAGTCACCACAACGGGAGAGGCTTCAATGAGAAAGAGGCTAGAGTGACCGTCGCATCAAACTCCAGCGAGAGCTTCGCAAGAATGATTTCCAGTTTTTTCGATTCAAACACTAAATGCCTAGAAGCTTCTAACAGTGCACAAGTATTATGGATTTTTGAAACATATTCTTTGATTGTGTGAAATCCTTTCTTGATTAAACTTAATTCGTGTTGAGTTTAGACACTTTTGCTCTCGATGTGACCACAAACATTCGATTTGCAATCTCTCACATATCGCTAGCCTAGTGAATCCTTGTAAAACACGATAAAAGAGAGTTGTTAATCGTGGACAAGAGCTACGAAGCAAGTAATTTGTCCTACTGCTGAAACACTATAAAATCAGGGTTTAAACACATTTTCCTTTCTTGATCTAGGATAAAATGTGGAGGTACTGGAATAGATCCAGTCACATAGCCGGTAAGACTATAACCCTCAAGTATTAATTTCAAATGTTGTTGCCATTATAAAAAATTATTATCATCTAACCTTATCGTTTCATGACGAGGAAAATTCTGAACAATACAAGATCTCACGGACTCGAAATGGCACAAAACTACAAGACTCAGAGTAGGAGTGGACGAGATCGAAGGCATGCTATTGGAAGCAAAATTTGATTCAGTAGACCTTGTGTTAATCGTAACGGAAGGCGCCTAAGATCATGCAAAAGATACCATGAAATGACTGAACTATTCTTAAAGAAATCAAAGGAAAATAGAACAATAATAGAAACTGGAATATAAAAAACAAAGAAGGTAAACTCAATTTGCTATTATTTCAATTCATGAAATCTGGAAAACTAAACTTGTTTTCATTCCTGTAGATGTACCCTATATATACATAGTTTTACTGTTAACCACTGAAGTATAACAGTATACTTGTTAAATAGTTTTAACCTCTACAACTGCTATTCTATTTGTAACACCTTAAACTACAAAGTAATTTTAACAACTTCTTCAACTAAAAACTTTGTTAATTCTGATTTTCTAATATATGTCCTCACAAACACCGATTGAGCCACCTCTTATTGTTGCAAAGAATTATCAGCAACCTAAATAACCTGCATAACAGAATGTGTATCATCTTTCCAAACTAGTTTCAATACAACCAGAGACTCCAAAGAAAATAAAGATGATGACGCATCTTAGACAAATCAGAGCATTAATCAGCAACACGATGAGCTGCTGAAGCTCTTCACCATCTTAATTTCAAAAAGATAAAAAACGCATGTCTTTACTAATAATTTGAAACACATCAACCAAAGCTACAATTTATTTTTTAGTAATCACACAAGAAGTTACATATTATATATATTCAAATATAAGAATTCTTACAATTACAATTACAACGAACAAAAATTAATTATTCATTAAAAACAAAAATCCTTATTATTTGTCAAAATTTTAAATTAGGGTTAAATATAAAATTAGTACATGAACTTGTCCACTTCTCCCAGATTGATACCTATGGTTTTTTTGTCCCAAATTGGTACCCGAACTTTTTTTCCATTCACTAGTACTTGAGCCTAACAATGTTAAACTTTTGTTGACGTGGCAACGTTGGCCACTAGCGCGTCGTCACATGTCGCAATCCCAACACCCTCTTTCACCCGTATTTTCTTTTTTTTCCCCAACCCTTTAGAATATATTTCCTTTAAATTTTATTTGCCTTTAAAGTAATTTTTTTACCATCAACTTCAACATTTTCTCTTTCATCTTCTCTGCCATCTCTTTTCTCTTTCGTTTTCTCTGCCATATCTTTCATTTTCCCATATTTTGTTGATCCATTATTTTTTTTCCTTTCACTTTATTCATTTCCTATCTCCTACGTTTTCCATCTTTTTCACGTCTCTACCATGTCTTCTTCTACAAACAGAAAATCAGGTACGTAGAGAAGTGTTGTGTACTGCCATTGTAGGTTAAGGGCTTCTGTTTGCAATGTGAATACTCCAAAAGACAAAAGGAGAAATTTCTTTGGGTGTTCGAACTTCAAAGAGGTAAATGAGGGTTAATGTTTTTTATATGCTATTTTGTTGCAATTTGGGTTTAAGATGTATTCTTATATTTTTAATATTCTATTTTTTTATGTTGAATGTGATAAATGAAGACTAGGGGATTTGAATTTTTTGGTGGGTTGAAGGTCATAGTGAGGGGATGGACTCAATTACAAAAGAAGAAAGATGTACAATCAATGAAATAATGCTAGAAAATAAGATATTATTGATAGAGAACAGGAGATTAAAACTTGAGAATGTTGAGCTTAATATTGATGAAATGCGAAGAATACGATTGAGGGTAACTTGGTTGGAAGAGAAGATAAAATTGTACAAGGATAAAATGTCAAGGAACAAAAAATTAATAGATGCTTATAAGTTGTTAATTGTACATGGATGATGTTTTTTGGTTATCTTGCTTGTGGATGGTGAAATGATGTCCATGTATTTGCATTAGTTGTTAAGATTAAATGAATTAAATTGAATGAAAAAAATATATATTTTTTTGTTTTGTAATGTTGTTGTAAAAGTATATGAGGATACGAAAATCGACATCAACAAAATAGAACCATCCATTACAACCATCATATATAAAGGATCAATATAAATTGTCTATCAAAATACAAACATTAGAATGATTCAACAAAATAAATCCGTCCATTAAAATACATCTATCTAAATGATCCAACAAAATAAAACCATCCATCGTATGATAACAAAATAAAACTATCAAATTAAACATGGATTGATATCAATTATCTCTATGGCTTACGATTGTGCTTGGGACTTAACCTTTTTTATGTTCCTACTTTCCTGAATCCCATCAGCAGTTTCCTTGTTGATGCTTCCATTCTTTCTACTGGTGTACTTGGTTGGGGCAGTCACTATGGTTTCCCCTCTCATACTAGGCTGCAATGCATAAAATCCATAACTAAAAATCATGTCACCAAAATACTATAAACAATTTAATAATCAGCTACTTACATTCAAAATTTGCATCCCTGTCCTCTAATCGGTGCATAACCTAATTCCTTGCACAACTTGTTTTTCGCTACTATAAAGTCTTGTAAGTATTTGTTATGTTGAAAAGGTTGGCATGGTGAGAGGAGTTGGTTGTGTTGAAGGAGCTGGTGGTGATGATGCAGATGCTTTGGATGCAACAGTTTGAGAATGAGCTGGTGGAGTAGGAGCTACTGGAGTTGGTGGAAATGGAGTTGATGGAGCTTTTCCAGCTAGTGGAAGTGTACTCTACAAAGTAAAAATGTTTTGCATTAAAAATCTTAGGAAAAAATTACACTTACAGCAGATGAAGTTTGACAGCTTCTAGAGTTGTGTCCAACCATGGAACACTTGTGGCACTTTATTTCCTCTATCTTTTAGATAGTTTACTCCCATTCCTCTTTCCCTTTTCTTTGACTCTGTTCTTTTTTGGTTTCCCAAGCATTTTTCTTGGAATGGGAGGGGGTTCAATTTGTCTCATATCGGTTTTCAACCAAAATTTCTCACTTAGGACAACAGGCATTACAAAGCCATAAAAATTTTGAAACACATCTTTTTTAAATCCCTTATATACAAAATAAAAGAAAAAGCTTTTTTCCACAAAATGACAGCAACAGCATGTGGACATGCGATGCCGGTGAGATCCTATCTACTATAACTACATGACTTGTGAAATAAGTCAACAACTACAAAATCACCAAAGTTTGCCACTTCAAAGCCTTCTACTCCATTCCATTTAACATGATAATATGAACTTATTTGGATACTCTTGTGTAATTGCTAACATATCTTAGGACATAATTGATCATTCCAATTTTTACATTTGACCAATTTTTTTACAATCTTCCTAATCACATATTACCTAATTTATTCTAACATGGAAATTATAGGCATTGACTTAACTCATAAAATTGTTGCATTAAAGGACTCAACAAAATTGTTGTCAGTTGCATCACATATGGACCTATCAGAAAAAAAAAGCCTTTAACCATTGCTTAGGATCAATCCTATGTATACTTATTTTGGCACCATGTTTGATATGGTCAATCTTTTCAATGTGTCAACAATTATGTGTGATTTGCATGCTCCTCAAAATGCTTGTTGTAGGTCTCTTTTAGGATTTTCTTTTCTCCAATTGGCATATAGGTGCCTTGCATAGACTTTGTGCTCAACCATTGGTAACATCTCAGAAATCTCCTCCATCAATCCCTAAATGCAAACAAAAACAATGGCATTAGATGGTTGGTTTAATAAAGTAAACATAATATCACAAAATTATTTAATTAATGTCTCTAACATACCTTCTGTTTATCAATCATAAAAGTGAATCCATAACTATCACCAATTTCTAAATCTGAAATAAGATTATTAAGAAACCATCTCTATGTTTCTTTGCTTTTATTCTCCATAACTGCCCATGAAATAAGGTATATTTGGTCATTACCATCTCTCCTCATAGTACACAAAAGTTCCCCATTGAATCTTCCATTCAAAAAGCATTCATCCAAAAAAATAAAAGGTTTACAACACTATAAAAACCCTTTTCTCAAAGCACTAAATCCTACATAAAATCTCTTAAACTTGGGAACTTTAGTAGGGGTTTGTCTTTCTACCATCACCTTTATATTGCCAGCTGAGTCTACTTTTCTAAGTGCATTTGTATAGTCCTATAATATGTTAAACTCATAGCTTACCTTTCCATTTATTTCTTCCAATGCCCATTTCCTAGCCCATCTGTATGTACCCCTGCTGAGATCAACTTTCAACTTTTCCTTGGCTAGTTTCTGCATCCTAGTTAACTTTAGCTTTGGAATCACTCTGATTTTACTTAAGAAATACTCTCCAAAAAACTTGTAAGATGCCATTTTGTTCTTAAAAGTTATAGAACACTTGTGGGTTTCTATGAAGGTTTTTATCTTGTAAAACTCATCACTATTATCTACAACAATATATATTTTAAATGGACACCCATCTTCCCTACACCTAGCCCTAATCCTCCATTTTTCATTCTTAAGGTAGACAACATCAAACTTTTTTTTTTTACTTCGTACTTTGTTAATACAATCATAAATTCCTCTAGTCCCCTAAACATCATACCAAGCTCCAAATGTGGGATTGGGTTAGTAGGATCGAAACATACATGTCAACTTCTCCTACAAACTACATCACTATTTGAATCACTTCCAGGAGATCCAAAATATGGCGAATCAATGTAATCAATTCCCCCACCTGATGGATCTGAAACCTCACTATTTTTCTCTCCCCTTTCACTACTTTCGCTTACCTTTGAACCCTCACTGTAACACTCTTAACTCGTCTCTGTCATCGGATTAGAGTTACAAAGTGTCATAGTACAATTAGAAACATTTAACCTAAAACAAAAACAATTACTAAAATATAGCAATAATGTTCAAAAACTCATTTTATTTTAAGTAAAAGTGTTTTATGGGCCTTAAATCGAGCTTATGGGGCCCTAAAAATAGTTTAGGAACATTCAAGGACTAATCAGAAACAAAACAAAAAATTTTAGAAAAAACTTAAAAATTTTAAAACAGGGGTCACACGATCGTTTAACATAGCTCAGGTCGTGTGGCCAACCGTGTTAAATACGAAGTATGGGACACACAGCTGTGTCCCAGCCTATGTGTGCATCCATGTGGGTATTCGAAATAGGGTCACATGGCCGTGTCACAGGTCGTATGCCAGACTGTATGGTTATTCAAAGTTTGGTCACACGACCATGTCGCCAGGTTGCCAGGTTGTCTAACTCTTTGAGATCATGTGGTTCATCTTGCACTACAAAAATTAAAATGACATACGACCGTGTGGTATGGCAGTGTGGTAGCTTGTGTGCTTCACAAATTACCCCTAATGCAAGCCAAACAAAACCTAATTGCTTGGGCACCAAACCAAATGTAACAGCCTCATTTTGGGCTTAGTTGGAACAATGGTTTCGGGATCATAAATTCGAGGTAAAAAAATTATTTTTATTATTTTTTTGGTGTCATAGTATGATTATATGAGTATATGAAAATTTTGGTGAATTAATTTTAGCGTTGTGAGCCTAATTACGAAAAAGGACTAAATTGCATAAAGGGAAAAAGTTGTGATTTGCTAGCTAAAGATGTTAAATAGCTAGAGATCCATAATTGGAGGTCTTTATAGTGCAATTAGACCCTTAAAAGAAGCTTGGCCGACCATATGGACAAGATTTGACCAAATTGTCAAGGTTAGGTGGGTGTTGGTGACTTAATTGATAAATAAATAAAATAAAGAGAAAAGCTATCATATTTTTTTACCACCTTCTTCTTCATTGAAAATACCAAAAAATTAAGGGTTTTGGAAGCTTGAAACTTTCAGCCACTAATTCCTCTCTCAAATAAGTGATTTAGATAGTTATTTTTGATGATTTTGGTACTTTTGGAACCCTTGTATCGTGAGCTAACTAATGAGGGGACTATTTTGCAAAATGGTTGAGAGTCTAGAGTTTTTCCATAAGGGCATATATGTTGTTAACTAAAATTTTATGGAAGAATATGAGTTATGGTTGTGAAATATATAACTTTTGTGAAAGAACTTCTCATGAAAACCTTAATAGGACCATTTTGAAAAGATTGTAATATGGTGAAATAATGCAAATTTTGGATTGGTATAAAGTAAAAAGGGTTCAGTTAGGCTTAAGGCATGAAGAAATTTGATAAAAATCTATTTTCGAGCCTAGGGGTAAAATGGTCATTTTGTGAAAGTCTAGAGGCAAAATGGTCATTTTGCTAAAAATATAAATTTTTGGTTGTATAAATTTATCTAGTGATTAAATTGATGAATTTTTATTATTTTAGATCAAGAAATACAAAATCCAAACCTAGACTAGGGGAAGACCAAGCAAGTAAATTAAAATCAACTAGTTGCTTACATTTTGTAATCTGAGGTAAGTTGTATGTTAATAATGCAACTATATTGTTATGATGTGTGATTGAATTGATATTGCATAAATTGTTTTGCTCGTGAATATGGGTATGCATGTTGAGAAATTAATGAAATAAAGACTCCCGGTTGAACATTAGGAATAGAATTGGATATTCATGCCATGACATTGGGTGATATATGTGCTAGAGTAAAACATGTCTGGGGCATGCATCGACCACATTATGAGAGTCAGTGTAAGACATGTCTAGGACATGCATCGACCTCGAGAGATACAAGCCAATGTAAGACATGTCTGGGACATGCATCGGCATTGAGACAAGAGCTAGTGTAAGACATGTCTGGAACATGCATAGGCCTCGAGAGATACAAGCTAGTGTAAGACCTGTCTGGGACATGGCATCGACTTTGATGTGCTAGCCAGTGTAAGACTATGTCTGGGACATGACGTCGGCATCTTATCCTATGTTTGGGGCTATTGAATATCCTATAGTATTCCAAATGGTTCAACGGGAGATTTATGGTTTATGTCAAAATGAGAGGACTTATGAGCATGTGGTGAGTGGTACAGGTACCTAAATGAGAATTACGACATACGAGCTTCATTTACATTGTATGTTTAGTAATGAAGGAAAGTGAGTAAGTAATGCATATGACTACTTGTGTATTTTACGCGAATTATGAAATGTAAATTCAAACCAATGTTGTATGATTGGTGAGAAACAAATATGAGCAAGTAGTGTTTATGAATCCTTACTTTCATGTGCAAAACGAGATATGTTGGGAGTATGATCCCTTATGATAACTTATAGTTACTCATTATTTGCATGCGACTTACTAAGCTTTATGCTTACCTCTTTTCCCTTCCATTTTCTTATAGTGCCGCCAAAGTAGCTCGTGGATCATCGCCTTACGTCGGAGAAGCCAATCACAGTATCCATGAAGCAATTGGTATAGCTAGTTTTATCATTTTGATTATAGCATGTATAGGAACTAGTCTTTTTGTAGTGGTTACAATTGTTTTGGGCCAAACAAGTGTCTTCTCATAGTTCTTTAGTCATTTTGTATAATGTAATGGATAAGGGCTAATATTGGTTATTGATAAGTGCAAATGATGATGATTTCATAGATAGGTAAATTGCATGACTAATCAAGTTCCTGTTAGATTGTTAAAGTGTAATGTGGTTGTATTAGATATCTTGTTGTGGTTGAATTGGCTTTATGTTGCCGTGTGAATTGGTGGTATGTATTTCTTTGTAGGTAGGTGTTAGTAAGGGTGGCAAAAGGGTTTGGTAAATAGCTTATTTTTGTCCATACGGCTAGACATACGGACGTGTGCCTAGGCTGTGTGTGACACACGGACAGCCCCATAGGCGTGTTGTTCGACCATGTGTCCCCTGCACCTCGAAATTGCAAGTTAGTATGCATGGTAGTAAACACAAAAGCAGAGACACGGCGTGTGTCGTAGCTATGTGATGGATACGGCCTTTGGCCACTGGCGTGTGCCTTGGTCGTGTGCCTCTAATTTGTTGCTGACTTTAGAAACAGAATGTCAAGGTTTAGACACACGGGCCGCAACATGGGGGTGTCATGGCCGTGTGAGGGACACGGGCTGTAGACACGAGCGTGTGCTTGGATATGTGAAAACCCCTGTAGGTTTGAATTTAAAATTTAATTCACACGGGCTAGGAGCACGGGCGTGTCCCCTTGTACTTAGGCTGTGTAAACCACACGGGTCTTCAGCACGGCCAGGTCAAAATGGTCACGGGCATGTCATCTTTCCACATGGACGTGTGCCCCTATCTTCAGTTATATTTTTTTAAAGTCTTTAAAGATGTTCGGTTTAATCCTGGATAGTTTCCAAAGGATGATTTTGGCCTTGTAGGCCCATATTGAGAATTTTTAGATTAAGAGCGAAAAGTTTTAAATTTGATCTAGTTTTTGTAACTTGAAAATGATCGTATGCATGTGTTTAAGTCAGGTAATGCCTCGTGCCCAATTCCAGCCTCGTACTCGGGTGAGGGGTGTTACATTTAGTGGCATTAGAGTTATGGCTTAGTAGATTCTAGGATTAACCTAGCGTGAGTATGAGTTTAACTATACATGCCATAGTTGTATATTGATAGTGTGACGACTCTTGAAGAAATAAATTGTGTTTTTTATATAGTAAATGGATCCTGACGTGGCTACGGCGGATGACGTGGAAAGTAATGTGCCGACTCCCGCTGAAAGGACTACGCCAGTAGACAGTGGGTCTGTGACAATGAGTCAGGGCGGAGGGGCTAGAGAAGCTTACCTCTACATGATGGATGCATGGTATTCAGATTTTATTTGTGTGAATCTGAATACTCCACCTCTCCCACCTCCTCCAACTCCTCAACCCATTCATATAGCTCTTCAAGGAGAAGAAATAACTAGAAGAGAGAAACTTCCAGTGGATAGAATTAGAAAGCACGGGGCAGAGCAATTTTGGGCAAACATAGATGAGTACCTAGAGAGAGCAGAATTTTGGTCAGAGAATACCACTAGGGTCTTTGATGAGCTATCATGCACGCCTGAGGAGTGCATGAAGTGTGTATTGTCACTCTTGCGAGACTCGGCTACCAATGATGGAATACTCTTGTGTCGTTCGTACCGAGAGAGTGGATAAAGTAGGAATTCTTTCAGGAAGAGTTCCGAAAGAAGTACATTAGGCAAATGTTCATCGACCAAAAGAGGAAAAAATTCCTCAAATTGAAGCAAGGCCGTATGACAGTGACAGAGTTTGACGCGATTTTGTGAGACTCAGCAAGTATGTGCAGGAGTGCATATCCACAGAAGCCATGATGTTTAAAAGGTTTGAAGATGGATTGAACGAAGACATTCGTCTATTAGTTTGCATTTTAGAGTTGAGGGAGTTTGTAGTACTTGTTGATAGAGCTTGCAAGTCTGAAGAATTAGCCAAAGAGAAGAGAAAAGCTAACACTGAGTCTCGTGACTCAAAGAAAAGACAGATGGGGAAATCACACTAGACCTCATCCAAGAGATTGATAGAGTTTCCTGCTCAATCAAATGCATCAGTAGGATTTTCGAGCAAAAACAAGAGCAAACAACATGCAGTGTCTAAAGCTTAAACCACTTCTATCGCAACTGTTGGTAGTACCCTACCAAATAAACCAAAATTTTCACAGTGCAGTAGACCTTATTTTGATGAGTGTCGAGGTAATGAAAGAGGTTGTTTTAAATGTACATCGTTGGACCATTTTATTCATAGCTACCTCGAGATGGTCGAGAAAGATAAGGATCAAAGTGTGAGATTGGGTAATGCTCCTTCAAGGGGTAGACCACATAAGAACTCGGGAAGTGGGGTTAGCAGTAGAGGTGCGCCTAGGGATGCTGCTGTGTGGTTCGAGGGTAGAGCGCCTGTAAGGACTTATGCTATATGTACCTGTGAAGAGACAGAATCTCCCGATGTGATTACTGGTACCTTTTCTATCTATGATATATCTGTCGTTGCTTTGATTGACCCAGGGTCTACCCATTCTTATATTTGTATGAAATTGATACCTAGTATGAAAATGCTAATCGAGCCCACTGAATTTGTGGTAAAAGTGTCCAACCCATTAGGCAAACATATGATAGTTGACCTAGTATGTAGAAATTGTCCTTTGACAATTAGAGGTCATTGTTTTTCGGCTAACCTGATGTTATTGTCGTTTAATGAATTTGATGTAATCCTTGGGATGGATTGGTTAACTTCTCATAGTGTTGTAGTAGACTATAGACGAAAAGTTATCGAGTTGAAATGTAGAAGCGGGGATGTTCTTCGGGTTGAAATGGGTGAATTAGACAATTCGCATAAAGTGATATCGTCCATGTCAACAGTGAGATATTTGAGAAAAGGGTATGAAGCTTACCTCGCTTTTGTATAGATGTGTTTTCGGAGGATTTACCCAAATTGCCTCTAACTAGGAAAGTTGAGTTTGGCATCGAGTTAGTCCCTGGTACAACACCCATCTCGATTGCTCCATATAGGATGGCTCCAACGAAGTTAAAGGAGTTGAAAGTTCAATTACAAGAGTTAACAGATAAGGGTTTTATGAGACCGAGCTATTCCCCGTGGGGTGCTCCGGTACTTTTTGTGCAAAACGAGATATGTTGGGAGTATGACCCTTTATGATAGCTTATAGTTACTCATTATTTGTATGCAACTTACTAAGCTTTATGCTTACCTCTTTTCCCTTCTATTTTCTATAGTGTCGCCAAAGTAGCTCGTAGATCATGGCCTTATGTCGAAGAAGTTAGTCACACTATCCCTGAAGTAATTGGTATAACTAGTTTTATCATTTTGATTATGGCATGTATAGGAACTAGTCTTTTTGTAATGGTCACAATTGTTTTGGGCCAAACGAGTGGTTTGTCATAGCTCTTTAGTCATTTTGTATAATGCCATGGATGGTGGCTAATATTGGTTATTGATAAGTGCAAATGATGATGATTTCATAGATGAGTAAATCGCATGACTAATCAAGTTCTTGTTAGATCGTTAAAGTGTAATATGGTTGAATTGACTTTGTGCTGCCGTGTGAATTGGTGGTATGTATTGCTTTGTAGGTAGGTGTTAGTAAGGGTGGCAAAAAGACTTGGTAGATATCCTATTTTTTTCCATACGGCTAGATATACGAGCGTGTGCCTAGGCCGTGTGTGACACACGGACAGCTTCGTGGGCGTGTTGTTCAACCGTGTGTTCCCTGTACCTCAAAATTACAAGTCAGTATGCATGGTAGTAAACACACGGGCAGAGACATGACCGTGTGTCTCAGCCGTGTGGAGAACACTGCCTTTGGCCACGGGCATGTGCCTTGATCGTGTGTCTCTAATTTGTTGCTGACGTTAGAAATAGAATGTCAAGGTTTTTACACTCGAGCCGCAATACGGGTGTGTCATGGCCGTGTGAGGGACACGGGCTGTAGACACAGGCGTGTGATTGGCAGTGTGAAAACCCCTGTAGGTTCGAATTTGGAATTTAATTCACACAGGCCCGGGGCACGGGCGTGTCCCCTTGTTCTTAGGCCATGTAAACCACACAGGCCTTTAGCACGACCAGGTCAAAATGGTCACACGGGCGTGTCATCTTTCCACATAGATGTGTGCCTCTATCTCGAGTTATTTTTTTTTAAAGTCTTTAAAGATGTTCGGTTTAATCCCGGATAGTTTCCCAATGATGATTTGGGCCTTATAGGCCTATATTGAGAATTTTTAGATTAAGAGCGAAAAGTTTTAAATTTGATCTAGTTTTTGTAACTTGGAAATGATCGTATGCATGCGTTTAAGTCAGGTAATGCCTCATGCCCAGTCCCGGGCTCGAACTCGGGTGAGGGGTGTTACACCAAAACAATTCAAGGCACTTTCATAGGACTAAAACACATTCAATGACATCAAAACATGCCAAAAATCAATAATCCTAGGTGTCTAACCAATGTGCCCTCATTGACACCACAATCTATAAGCTAAAATAAACCAAATCAAACACCTCACAAGCATGAAACTCATTTTTATTTAAACTCATCAAAAGTAAACTAATCACGTAGCCAAATGGCCAATCAATCATACCACTTATGTCTACTTTCAAGAAACCATAATTTCAATCAACTTTCACCTTAAGTATATATACTAAGAACTACTTAAACTTTCATTTCAATCCATACACATATAAACAATTAATTCACTAGATCAAGGTACCAAACATATATACATAACCACAAAATACTACCAAATTTAAGTACCAAACCCAGACAACATGTAAAATTTCATTCATAACCAAATTCCAAAACAACTTAAAACATCTACCAAAGAAGAGATGGATAGTATATATGCTTCGACTTGAACTTTTAATCTACTAGGCTTCACGAAATCTACAAGAAAAACACAGCATGTAAGCATAATATACTTAGGAAGTTCAAATTCATGTAAACACAACTTAATTAATAAATTTATATTACGTAAAACATACATAATCCTAAAACACTCTTATATATTCAAAAATGCTTATTCACATAACAAACCTTAAAACCTTTACATAATGGTCCTTCAGTTGATATCCTTTTCAACCTTTCTTTGTTTCGAGGATGCCATGGTATCTTTCAACCAATGTCTTACACAATGGCGAAACGTTGCCATAGTGTCTTTCAACCATGATCTTTTCCTTTTCAAGTATAATGTCATGATATCTTTCAATCATGTTTTTTTTTTGTTCTCAATTAAAGAAAATTCAATCACCAATTGAAATATAAGTATTAAGAGGTATCAATTTATATACTAAAATCAAATGAATTATTTTAATAGAATTACAAACTTACCTCGACCGCAACGGTTACTAAAACGGAGTCAACAACTAGTCTATAACTTTGGCTTTTCCTCGGTTTACATCCGGTTGTGGCATTTCTTGATCTAAATAACAATTTCAATCAAATAATAGCATTTCAGCACTTAAATAAACAATTTATACATTTAAGCCCTTATAACATCATTTTACATAATTAACCCAACATTTTAACTTTTGTATAATTTAGTTTTTAAACCCGAAACTTACAAATTCACCATTGTTTAAGGAAAATATCAACTAGAAGATTTTACTAGAGGTTCATTATATCCCATATTTCATAAATTCACCCTAGCTTTCATTGAATTTTACTAATTCTCAAATAGGTCCTTCAACATCAAAATCATAAAAAATCACTTAACAAAATACTTAGTTTTAACTACCAACCTTAATAATCTATCAATTAAATTCACAAACACCTCTAATTCATTCATGGCAAGTCCTTAAACATTTAAAAGTGTTACGGATTGACCTCCGGGCTAGCTACATTAAGCTAATACGAACTCAAAAACATAAAAATCATTAAAAACAAACCAAAATTTCATACCATGCAATAGGATTTTCAATGGCCGAAACTTGCTTCTCCTATAGAAATGGCTATTCAGTTCAAAACAAAAGAAAAAGGGAAGCAGATTATCATATTTCTTTTATCATCTTTTGTTTAATTTTTTTTAATTTACCTAATTACAAAATTAACCTTTAAAACCATTAAAATTACACCAAAACCAAACCAATATCATCCACTAACTAAGAATATGGTATTTTTACCTAATAAGTCCATTAACTTACATTTCCATAGCTATTTAACCCATTTAACTAATAGATATCAACTTTTACATCTTTTACGATTTAGTCTTTTTACTTAATTAACTATCTAAATATTAATATTTCTTAACCAAATTTTAATATTACTCAAATAAATACCCATAATTATTAAATAAATAATAAAATACTAATTTGGTTATCTGAATCATGGTCCCAAAACCACTTTTTTCGACACCATTGAAAATAAGATGTTACACTCATAGTTAACCATATTTGCTTATTCTCTCTATTTTTTTTCCTTTATATTTTCTATACGAAGCCTTGATATTTCTCACCTCTTCATTCTCAGATTCTACCTCTAATGCCTATTCACTGCTCAATGTGCTGTTTGTATCATTGGCCCCACTACTTCCAGAACTTTTCCCACTCTTAACACATGCATCACTATTCGTACTGAAGTCTGGTCCCACATTAAATTTCTCACCTAAATCAGTAAATGTTTCCCTAACCCCACCATTAGCTCTCTTATTATATAATTTAATTCTTCATTACAATTTGGTTCATCAACACTAATATTTACATCCTTTTCCCTAATGACAGAGAACAACATGGTATCATCAACAACATCAGGTGTGTCTATCTCATGTTCAATATATACATGTATGGACCCTTTTTTTCTAATATGGTTAATCATTGCTATGAATGATGAATTATAATAGCAAAAAACGCAATCCCTTACTAAAATCTATCCCACCCTCACAGTATACAAGTTCTTCACAGCTCTATACCCAGCTTCCACTACCATCTCATAGAAAGTGTAATAACACAAAATTTGGGTCGAAATCCCATTGTAGCACTTCCCCTCCAACAAAAGATGCACAAGTTTTTGTAATAAAAGTTCCACCCAAATGCATATGCACCATACATTATCCCAATACATTATTGGACACTGCACATACATAATATAAACTATAATATACATACATGATATACATACATATTTTAAACAGTGCTAAACATAAGATACATACATAAACAGTAATAAACAATAATATACATAAAAGTAGTATACCATATAACATCATACATACATACATACATACATACATACATACATACAACATAATGTATATATATAATAGTAATATACATAACATACATAATATACATACATTAAACATAACATACATACATATATAAACAAGAATAAATATAACATACATAATATACATACATAAGAATAATATACCACATAACATACATACATACATAATAATAATATACATAACATGCATAATATACATACATAATGAGACATACATAAAGATAGAATATATAATATACTTTGCTAAAGAGACATACATAACAGATATACCTTTCACCCTCAATCTCTTCAACCCTCGAAAAAAATCCTTTTCAGCCACGAATGCCAACAAAAAAAAATAGAAGTCAAATATAATACGAATAAAAATTAGAAGTTAGATATAATATGAAAAACAAAACAAAAATTTGTCAATAAAATAAGAAAAAGTTGTTTCCCCAAACCCTAAGCCAAAAAATCAAATGTTCTAAAAAAATAGAAAAAAAATTTCCCTAAACCTTAAACCAGGAAATCGAATGTTCTTAAAAAAATTATCAGTTTGTGAGAATGAGACAAAACAAAAAGTTTTTATTTTTAAAAAGCAGACAACAAAAAGGTCACTGAAGATGAAAAAAAAGCTTTCTATGATGAAAATATGGAAATATTGATTCGATGATGAAAAAAAACCTACAAAAATAGAGTCAAATACTTTTAATCGATGATGAAAATATAACAATCTTGATTCAAATACAACAAATAGCTGGTAATTGAAAGAGAAGACTAATCGATGATGAAACAAAGTGTTTTTTCAGTGAGATGGTGAAGAATTTCTCAGATGGGTAGGTAATCGAAAGGGTTTCGCTTAAGAATGGAATCGATAGAAACGAGATTGGTGAAAGGTTTCAAATAGGACTGGCATCAATTTCAATAAAATAAAATTTTTTCTCTAGCTTTTGATATTAAAAAAAAAACCCAAGCATTTTCTTAAAAAATTGAAAAGATTTCTGAAAGCAATGTTAACAAAATAAAAAGTTTTCTCTGGCTTTTGATCTTTAGCAAAAAAACCCAAAAGTTTTCTTAAAAAATCGAAAATATTTCCTTTCCAATCGGTTTGGTTACCAATGGAAAACATTTAATTGTTTTTTTTATTTTTTCTTATTTTAATAAATGATATCTTTATTTTTTCGAAGGAGTCAGGTTAAGAAAAAGAAAACACGGGTCAAAGAAGGTCTTAGGATTACGACACATGGCGGTGCGCGAGTGGCCATTGCTGTCACATCAACAAAATTTTAACACCATTAGGCTCAGTTACCAAACCATTGGACTGAAAAAAAGTTCGAGTATCAATCTAAGACAAAAAAATCATAGATACCAATCGGAAGAAGTGAACCAATTTAAGTACTAATTTTATATTTAACCCTTTAAATTATTACGGAAAATTTTATTGGTAAGGATTTTACTAACTAATTTATAAATTTAAATATTTAGAACCTAAAATAATATATAATATTTATTGCAGCACAACTATAATTTTGAGTGACTTTTAGATTGAATAGAGTTAAAATGTTTTTCTAAATATATTTATATTAAAAAATAATAGTTTATAAGATTAGATATAGATAAAATAATAATTTTTACATCTACTATTATGTTTTAAGTTAATTAATTAATTTTTTACTTTTTTTGATTAAAATATATCAACTTAAAAAGCTTACTTTAAAAAAATACATAAATTGCTTAACAAAAGTGCTTCATTAATAATCAATTTCAAAATAAAAAGAATCAAGATTAAATAAAATATTTTATTTCTAAAATAAAAGAAATATAAAGTACAGTATAATTTAAATGCTTTAAAATATATATTAAATAAAAATAATTATTGTAAATAATCAAAGATGATACCAAACAAAATAACAAATCAATACCAAATAACATTTAAGATAAAAAATATTATTGCAATTCTAATGAGACAAATTACAAGTTTATTAATTTAAATTTAAATAAATATTAAATATCAATTATTATAATTAAATTTAGTATTTAAATGTGAAAATAATCTAGAATAAATTTTAATTAATAACATGTATAGTTATCTTTTAATTTAAATGTTACATAAATATTACATTTGCAAATTAATTTATGTTTAAATTTTAGAAATTTTAAATTTTGATTGTAATATATTTTATATTTAATTTTTTGAAAAATATTTAAATATCTTTTGTTAGAACCTTAAAAATGAATGTTATCTCTTATAAAAATATAAAAATAATTATACATAAATATTCCTAGTTATTATTTAATAATGTATCTTAATATTAATTTTTGTTAATTATTATTAAAATAATTTATTTTGTACTAAAATGCGTAAGGGAGGTTTAAAATAGGAGTTAAAATATTTTTAATTTATTACTAAAATCAAGAAGTTTTTAATTAAAAGAAAGGGGAGAGGAACGGGTTTTAAAAGAGATTTGGGAGAGAATGTAGAAGAATAGGTGGAGCGGCAGTATAACAAAAATTGGGTAAATTTCCTCTTTCTTTTAATATTTACTGTTTGCTTCGCATAACAAATTTTTGTGGTCCAGACCAGACCCTCAATCATTATTTATTGTAGAAATAAATATCATTTTCATGAATGAAATAAGATTTTTAAAATTTTTTAATCACAAGTTTCCACCGAGATATGGTTGGAATTAATCTTTTGAAAACAATTTCATTGATAATAAATTGATTTTTTTTTATGACAACAACTGTTTTTATTTAGATGTGAAATTTAAATTTGTTATTTTAAAATTAATGATAACACTTATTTGAATGGTATCGTTTTTTTAGATGGATGTTTAAGAGTATTAATACCTTCTTCACACGTACTTATTCTTTCAATTCAATTTCTATCTTGCAAACCAAAACTTTTCTTTTAAATAAATTAAAATTTTATTAAAGAGATATACTGTAATCAATCACATCTAATAAAAAAAAACTAGTGACGACTCTATATTTTTAAAAATTTATCTAGTGAACTTTTAAAAACCGTTATCACACTCGAAATTCTAATTTAATAAATTTCTAATATTGGTGCTTGATTTGGACAAGAGATTCCCAAGCTTGATTTACAATGCCATTTGAATCACTTTTGAATATGATAAACTTCTAAAAAAATGAATTTAATTTAAAATTGCTTGGGGATTGATTTACAAGTCCACCTTTCTAGCTAAAAGATTCACCATAAAAATTAGTCTTACAAAATTTTAATCTCATTTAAATTTTTTTTTTGGGCAATAAAAGGTAAAAAACCGCATAAGAAACCTATAAACCACAACTTCTCCCATGGGTTGAACCCTGGCAGGCATCCTTCAGCATATTACTCTAGATATTAGCGTGTGGAGCTTTAAAGATATGCAAGCTTGGTCCCACATCCATAAGCAACTTTGTCATGAAGTCAGTGGTCAAATTTGTTCATGATAGACATGCCCAATTCAAGCCTCCCATTGTCTCTTTTCGATGTCCTTAATGCTTCTCAAAAAAGTTGAGTTGCATCCTTCGTTTATTCTTATTATTTAGCATTTGAACAACACATATATTGTCACATTCCACCATTATGCATTTGTACCATTTCTCTCATGTTGGTCTTAAGCCATCCCATAACGCTCATACTTTAGCTTAGCTCATAAAGCAAACACTCATGCTTATGCTATATCCATATTGGCAATTGCCAACAAAGTCTCAAGTTTGACCTTCAAAATATACTCTCCTCGAGTACAATTTGACAACATTGTTAGTGTTGATTTTAATCCAAACCCCAAAAAGTACCTACCTGATGTAAAGCCCAGGGCCTAAGAAAACCCCAAATTTCCAAGTTTAGCAAATGACAAGAGATAATGTTTTTGATGTAAAAATAAGAAATTAATTTATCTTACACCACCTCTAATCAACTTATGACTAACAACAATAATAATCAGATAACTGCTTTCCACACCCCTAAATAACTTTTACCTAAAAATATGAATAACAAGAAAATAAACAAGACAAATTTCTCAACCTTGAAAAGAAATACCCATGGCCAAAATTTAAACTCAAATATTCATTCTTTACAATGCCTGGCCAAGTCAAGTATTTATAGGCCTTCAATATGCTAAAGTCCAAAATAAATATAAACTCCTAAAAGCTAATTAAAAAAAATCGATTTTACAAGCACTATATAACCGAATCTCTGTATACATATTTCATCTCCTAAATTTGGACTAAATTATCATAACCAACCATAATTAAAAAGTTTTATTTACTATGTATTTATAATAATTAAATATAAATCACATTTAAATAATAAAAATCCTAAATTAAGACAAATATCTAGAGTCTTATTTGAACTCCTATCACTGCCATCCAACATATTTCATGATTCCCATTAGTTTCAAATTAGTATTCACACAAGATAACTTCACATTTCATGCCTACCCCCGACATTGTATAGTAACATCCTCAACACAATAATTCTCATTTCTAAACATAACAAATTTTCTTTGCTCCCAAAGTTTCCCTGACAAATTATAGCGAAAATAGTTTCTCATCCCACTTCATCAAAGAAAAAACATAGCTCATTATGCATTTTTTAACAACCAAGTATTAAGGGAGAGAGAAAAAAATTTGATAACATTCATGATTGGGATTAGTCTTGTCCAAGTTGCACAGACTATTTAAATTCAGAGAATATTTAAAATGGTTTTGTTTTGGCATTCGCATATTTCACAATTTACATCACTCATCATCCCTCTATGAAATCTTTCATAACTACTCAATAATTTACCTTTCAAAGCAATCCACAATAATTGTCATATTCTTTTAGGAACCTTATATCTCTAAACCATGTCCCATTTCTTTTCTTTCATATCCAACTATTTTTTGACAAATAAGTATAACCTTCAAAAGTTGAAAATAATGTCTTTCTTCGACCACCTTTATGCATAACCATCCTGGCCCTATATTAGAGTTTGGTGGATGAATAACTACAATTTGTATATGAGTAATGTTATTCGTCTTGTTTGCAAATTTAAACTAGCACAAATTACTGCCATTTTCCACTATATCCTTACAAGTATCTCTTTTTTGTACGTTGGATTATTACAATGATCCTTAAGAGGACTCAACTCTAGAATCCATTATACATTGCTTGGATAGCCTTGGTCCTAACAACTACGTACATAAAATAATTAAGTATTCTCATAAACACTTATCTTGCCACAGTGACTTACTTACCATTGAAGTAGTTTAGCAACCCATTGTTGAAGTCTGTCTTGCACTTTACTAATAATAAATTGATATGTCGCATTAATCACCTTTCGGGAAAAAAGAGGGACTCCTAAATAAGTCACAAGACTCACCACCCTTTAAGACCCCCAATATGTTGTTAATAGAATTGGCTACATCATCTGTCGTGTTCAAGGATAAATAAATTTGTGCCTTCTGAGCATTGACACTAAGGTCTATGAAAAACCCTCAATTGTTTCAAAATACTATGTACTACTTCTACTTGCTTAAGATATCTTTAGAGAAAAGGAAAAGGTTAATAACAAAAAATAAGTGAGACATTAGAAGTTTATTTCGAGCAAAAAAGAATAGTTTCCATCTATTACACTTAACAGCTTCATTGACACTCTCTCCTAGTCTTTCAATTCCAACAAAAAATACGTAAGTACATAACGGGTCTTATTGCCTAATACCTCACATTGACTTGAATTCTTCAGTCAAAGTTCCATATTACAAATTTTATATGAATTCTAATAAGATGCAATGCATTATAACCTTGTTGGTATTTTAACAAAAATATGAAACACAGAAAATGTGAAAGAAAGATATATTGGAAGCACATTATATAATTTATTATATTATTCAGATTATATAGGCAAAAAAAAAAGAAAAAAGAAAAAGAAACCTGTTAAACTTACTTGAAATCATGCCACAAACATTTAACTAACTTCTAAAATCATGTCACAAACACTTAACTTACTCCTAAAATCATGTCACAAACACTTAACTTACTCCTAAAATCATGTGAAAAAAAAATCCCTAAAGACTTGGTTTACAAACATATTACTAAGCAAGTCTAAGGCACATTTTCAACACTTCTTATTGCCTTAGTAATTGCAAAAGCCTAATTTATTGTTTAAAACTTTAAATCTAACTTTTGGAAAAGCCTTGGTTAACATATCTGCTATTTGATCTTCAGTCTTGCAAAAAAGATACTTGATTTCACCAATCCTCTATTCTTCCAAATGATATGCATCAATCCTATTGTATCGAGCCCTAAAAGTTTGTTTAAAACTATATGAGGCCTTGTTTAACATGAAAACTTTCTCCTCTTGTCCCTTAACATGGAATGCCTCGAGCTACTTTTCTCTCATTGCTTCAATCCGTTTATCATCCTTCTCAGCTTCTTTAAACTCAATAGACTCAAATACATCAACATTGCACCTTTCATCAATTTTAGATAAAGATCTTGTGTCACGAACTGGAACATCATCTATGTTGTCATCAAAGAACTAAGGAGTTTGTAGCAATTGCTTCGTTGTTGGTTTCTCCTTCGATTTAGAGCAAAACTTTTTGATTTTATTTTTACTTTGAATACATCTCTTCCTTTTGAGTATTTGATCAAACACCATTTATCTTCAAATATGACCTTGAAATCTTTTTCAATCAATTGCCCAACACTAAAAGGATTTTGGTCAATGTTAGGCACATATAGAGCATATGTTATGTGTTTCAAACCTGTTAAACTTTCAATAACCATTGTTCATTTTCCCTTAACTAGAATAAACTCACCATTTCCAACTTTTATTTTGGAAATGATAGTTTTATCAAGTTCTTTAAAAATTCTTGCATCATTGGTCATGTGATTTGTGCAATCACTATCGATTAACCAGGAATCACTAGAGAAACATGTAGCCGCAAAAAGGAACTCATCTTTTTGTTACTCAATAGATGCATTTGCCTCTTCATGTTGTTGAGACTTACAGATCCGCTCTATGAGCCCAATACTGCAGCATTTTCTACATTTTATATCAGGCATCCACCAACGCTTCTTTGGCAAGTGATTTGTCTTCTTACAGTGTGGACATGGAGGATATGTCTCACTGTTGTTATTGTTGTTGGTCTTATCTTTAATTTCTTGTTTTTGCCTCCCAAATTTTCAATCTTTGCCCGAAAAACACCCTTTACTAATGCTTCTTGTCTCATCTTTCTCATTTGTTCTGGAGCCTGCAATGCATTAGCTAATTCTACCAAGGACATACTTGACAAATCTTTATATTCTTCTAATGAAAAAATTTTAGACTCATATTTTTCAGGCAAAGTGACAATAACTTTTTGCATTATTCGATCATTAAAAAAATCCTTACCCAACAATCTGACCTTGTTTATTATTCCCTCCAACTTGTCAAAATAGTCTTTAATGGTTTATGTCTCCTTCATTTTCAGCATTTCAAACTCTATGATCAAATTGAGCACCTACATATTTTTTTTTCATTGCCTTGGTATTCTTTCTTAAGGTAGTCCCAAATTTCTTTTGCTGACCCTAAATTCATGATTCTTGTAAATATTTTTCTTGAAACGATAGAGAAAAGACATGTTTTATCTTTGGATTTCCTTATCTTATTCTCTTTGTGAGTCTTTAGTTAATTCATTATTGGATTTACTGGCAATGATGGAACACAACTAGCAGACCTAAGCTCTCAGCTGACATTATAAGAGCTCATAGAGTTAAGTTCGCAGCTCCAACACAACTAGTAGACCTACACTCTCAGCTGATCTCATAAAGGTTTTTTGGTTTAAGATTGCAACCTCTAAAGCAGTTAGTAGACCTACACTCCTAGCTGACATTATAAGAACTCGTAGAGTTAACTCGCAGCTCCACTACAACTAGCGGACCTACGCTCCCAGCTGACATTATAAAAGCTCACAGAGTTAAGCTTGCAGCTCCAACACAGCTAGTGGACCTACACTCCCAGCTGATGACATAAAGGGTTACCGATTTAAGATCGTAACCTCCAAAGCAGCCAGCGGACCTACACTCCTAGCTGATATTATAAAAGCTCACAGAGTTAAGCTCGCAACTTTAACACAGCTAATGAAACTATGGTCTTGAGTGATACTTAAGGCTTAATTGGTTTAAGATCATAACTTAATTTCCTTTGAATTTGCTGATTAAAATTCACAACTCAAAATGTTTAAGAACATTTGAGTCAAAGTTGATAATAAGTCATCTAAAACAGAGACATAGAATCACACTAAGTCAATTAAAGGTTTTTGAGAATATATTTGAAAATTTGTTTAAGTTCAAATATTTAGTTTAAGCAAATTTTTTATGCAAAAAGATGAGATAAGTTTACAAAAGGTTATGATGTCATAACAATAATAAGCAAATTTGAAAATTTTCAAAGTTTAATTTTTCATTTAAAAATGAGAAAATTAATATAAAGTTACAAATAATTAAAGCGTATTATTAGCCCATTCATGGTCACTGGGATCTCATCTCGTCATTCTCTTCCAACAACTTCGTTGTTGTTATTACCATCAGCAGGAGCAATATTGGCCTCAGTGGGGTCCTCTTGGCTTCATTATTGTCAACAGGAGCAGTGTTGGTTTCATCTGGGTTTTCATCCAAGTAAAAGTCTTTTGAGTTCCTCCATTTGGATGCAAACTCATCTAGGTAGCTCCTGAAGGGAAGCAAACAAAGAAACTCAGCTAGTTCATATTTACATCACAGAGGGCATCGAGGTCACTCTTATAAGCATCAAAAGGGTCACCCACAACTTGGGTGTGCAGAAGTGTGTTCGACTTGAGCACCTGAGCAAGGTTACCCAAGTTCTCTAGAGTCTCTCTTTTGAATTTTTCTAAGGCCTCTATATGTTTTTGCTTTGACCTCGCCATAGCATCTTTATGTTCTTCAACAATTATATTCATAGTAGCTTTGTGCTCTTTAGCCGTTTCTTCATATTATCATCCAAGACCTCTTTCTTTTCTTTTCAACTGCAACCTATTGAGAAAACTCATCGATTTTGACCTCAACAGCCCGGTGACTAGTGAGCTCTAGATTTTGCCCATAAAACTCCTCATTTTCCTTCCTCATATTGAGGTATAGCTCACGAGTTCTCTCTAACTCCCTTTTAGTTTTCTCAAGCTCGCTCTAACTGGCCTCAGCTCTATCAACATTTTCACTAAAGCCTAAGCTAACCATAGTAGCCTTAACTAGCAGAACTTGAAAGGATGAGGTAAGCTTCGACAGTAGAGGCTTTTTTACACCACTTGATGACTTAGCGATACATATATGCCTTTTTGCAATATCTGGTAAAGAAGCCTTCCACTTCTCCACCACTTTGCTGAGATTACAAGGGTATCTTGCGTGCTCAGATGTTCAGGCCACAGGAATAGTTCACCATCCTTTCCAGATAAGGTTTCCTCAATAGAGGTAAAAAAGAAGGAATACAATGAGCAGAAGGAGGAAAGTTACCATGAGCACCAATCAGAGAACTTGCATAAACTATTGATGGTGAGCTTGCTAAAGGAGAAGTAAGAGTAGCGATTATCATAGCAGAAGGCCCAACATGATCTGCTCTCTTTTTACAATAATACTCTAGTTTTCCACTATCCGCCTCCTCTTCACTGCTAATAACCACATTCATGGCCCCATATCAGTTCTGTGCTTCTTGCACATATCCCTCAGAGAAGTTTGCAGGTCTATAACTTTGTAAATTTCACAAGACAGACTAGTAGTTTCCTCTAAGTCGCTTCCAGAATCGCGAGCTATGCCTGCACTACCAATAATTTCAAGGTTAGCGGGAGCAGTTATCAAATTAATAGTGCACCGCTTTTTTCATGTGATGAGACCATTGAGATCCAAAGGCGAAGTCTCATTTTGCAGAAACTGTAAAAGAAGTTCCTAGGTTCATCTTTATATCCTATCAATATCAGACCCAGGTCATCTTTGGCCTCATAGGGCCATGTTTGTCTTTCAAATTGCACACCAACTGCCTCAGCCACTTCCCTGCTATCACCCCACCTCCACCCATTGGGGCTAAAGTCCTCTAAACAATACTGAAACACATTTCTCGCAGTTATAAAACCCTCTAGAACCAGGGAACTACCAGTGCAGAGCCTTTCAAGTTGGGCTGAACCATTCTCTGTCATAATGCTCCACTTAAACAAGCACATGTCCCTACTTGATATAGACCACTCGGTTGGAAAACCAAACCCGTCAGTGAACCTACATTTCACCTTAATGTATTTCCCCTGATTCAATCAAAGATTAAAACACTAGTTGGCGACAATGGTCTCGACCTTTTCACCATGAGTGAAAAAGTAGAAGCCCATGAATTCCTTCGGTTATAAGCCTTCAATAGATATAAACGTTGAAAAATCGTGATCAGTGGCACTTTGTGCGTCGACAACAAACGATGAAATAAGCCATCGTGTTCCATCAAGAAAACCCAAAAAGTTTACTGGGAGTGATCATGTACTCTTTGAGAAGATGACAGAAGAACGACTTCAGAGGAAAATGAAATCCAGCCTCCAGAACATGGAGGGGGAGTAAAAAACTACTATCACTAGTGTTACTCAGCCTATATAGCCCTTTAGGAATGGAGAAGTTATAAGCGAAGTTGGCCAAAGTTCAAGTCATCTCCTTTTTTGTGGTGCAGACGTAAAAATTAGCTTTTACGAAGACTCTGGATGCACTCTTTATCAGTGGATAGCTGGGAATTATCCGACCATCAATTCCTCTTATTCTTGAGATAGTTTTAATAATAATAAAAAAAGAGAAGAAAGCTAAAAGCTAAGACGAAGAAGTAAACAAGATTTACCTTGAAGGAAAGCCTCAATCAAGTTTGGTTGTAGAAAGTGTTAAGTTTGTGAGTTTTAAGGCTTCTAAAAATAGCCCTTTTAAATAGTTTCTCTCTCCCGTATTTTGATGGTTTAAATAATCGAGGAACACCAACGATCAGATGCAGATAGACATGATCCACTCGTACACGTGGTGAAATTAACGTCATGCTTCAGTGGTCGCAGCGTATTCAACAAGTTGTATAAATGCGAAGTGATGGCTCTAAGAAGCACCACTTTATAACTCTTCTTAAACCCAATAGGGGGACTAGATTGTTACGTATTTATGATCACCAATCCAAAACCCAGGTATAGTCCGGATCACCTACCCACGACCCGATGGTGCCTTACGAGTTGGATGCATGCAGGCTTCGTAGCGAGGATTCGCTAGAAGGGCTCGCAAGGGTAGTTCACGTGCGGGGTTGCGAAGCATAGTGAGCAAACTAGAGCAGTACAGGTGTCCAGCATGCATAGAGCCTACCAAGAACGTTAATTCCATAAACAGTAACCTTGTGTATAAATATTTGATTGTCCCATTCAATGAGACACGACGAAAAGACACTCAACAACTTGTATGGCCCAACATACTATAATTGTTACAATAGAATTTTTTAATAATTTAAATTGATTTTAATTATTAAAAATATTTTATTTAATTTTAATTATAAAATATATTAATATTAATATAAAATTAATATATTTTATTTGTGGTAGGTATGGTCTAGTGAAATAGAATTTAGACAAGGACAAAAGGAAATTTAAGATTATCATAAAACTCTTTATAAATTAGAAATTATAGTTTTAATTATTCATCTCACTCTTATCTTTCCTTTCCTAATTCATTTGATAAATACATAGTTGATAATCTCACTTTTCTTTTTCATATCTCAGCTTTGTTGGTGAATTGATGGTTTCTTGGTTCAAGAACCAACCACCTAACCTACATATTTTCCCTTTAAAAAAATCAAAACAAGACAATAAATGCAACATAATAAAACTAAATGAATGTGTAAAATGTAAATGTAATTGTAATATGAAAAAACACGAAGATGAAAAGATATAAATGACGAGATTGCTTTACAAAATGAAAAAATGTGGGCCTCTTGGCTTTTTACAAATTTTCATAATAAATGAATAAATGTTTGGGGATAAAGAGTAGGGTCATTGGAATGTGATGTGTAGGTTTTTATATTAAAACTTTATGTCGAAAGTAGAAAGTTAGCGGGGGATTTTATGACATGTTGCACCTTTTAGATTTGGGGTGGCAACACTAACTTCTTTTTAGTTATCAAATTTGGAGACAAATTGACAATCACCTATGTCAGCTTATGAGTCATCTAAGATGTGACCTTCCAATTTTAACAACAAACTTTGACTATTTTTTTCCTTATTGACTTGTAAAAATATTTTATTTTTATTTATTTTTATTATTTTTAATCTTTAAATTTATATTTTTATCAAATCACTTAAAAATAGATAAAAATTTAACAAATGTTTGTTAATTTTACTGTCACATGCATGTCATATTAACAATTAATTTTTAAAATTTTAAAAAATTAAAAAAATTGGATTAAAAGTTAATTTATTCTCATTTGAGTTTTATATTATATACCTAATATGAGCCTATCGTAAACAAGACTTGAGTTAGTAAGTTTTAAAGAAAAATTGGGTTGCAACCCAACCCAACCTAACCCAATCCTAATCATAATTACATGTATTCTAAATTTAAGAAAATAAAATTTGAATTTACTTTTCTAGATAAATAATAATTATTTTAAACCCACACTATGCATGGGATACTCATTTCAATAAAAGAATTTATATTTGACATGAACAAATTTAACATATCTTTCATTTTTTTATATTAGATAATCTTGTTAGCAAAGTGGTCCTTAAATTATTTCCTGGTTTTATATTGATACTTAAAGGTTTTTATTATTATTATTTAAAGTGATAAATAAATTATCAATTTAGCCCTAGTTAACTAGAAAAGGAACCATTCAATACAAACATGATATGTGACACATTTTTATTGAAGGTTGTATACTTTATGAGGTAAAATGGGATAAAATAAAATTTAAATATTATTTCTGACAAAAAAAGTTTTTAGCACCAATTTAGAAATTGAAGTATAGTTTATGGGTTAATTTGCTAGTGAAACCTTTTAGATAATACCTATAACACCATATTCTCTACAAAACGTGTATTTTAAATATTAAATATTAATTACTGAGATGCAAATTTATTTGTAATATATATTTGAAAATCTCACTTTTTTTAGAATGTCTACATTTAATTAATTTATCATTATGTACATATATGATAAAAATTGTAATAGTTATACCAAACTACAAACTTTTTACTTTATACGTGTTAAAAATATTCTTTGTTGCTCAAATATCAAAAGTTTTATATAGTAATAAAGCAAAAAAAGGGGAAACAAGTTGATGCAGAATTCCAAAATCTATTTATGAAAACTTTGGGTTTGAGCTGATTAAGTTCAGATCTGTATTAAGCTAAGTCAGAATTGAATAACAAAAGCAAGGAAGAGAAGGATGGATCTTATGATTAATTGAGTTTTTTATAACTTGATTAGCCCACTCCAAATCTGTTTATCATCACAAGTTAGCCTTGAATTAAAAACAAAAGAGGGCGAAACAAGATGGATTGGGCTTGATGGAGGATTTAGCCAAGATGAAAAGAGGGGATCGCCGAATAGAATTTAAGCTGCAGCTGAAATGTTTGAATTACAAGATATAATATATATATATATATATATATAGACACACACACATAAGATAAATAAAGAAAAGTCAGATTCATAAGCAATAGATAAGTAACAAAGAAATTTGGGAACAAAATTGAAAGATGAGTGGAAAGTTGGTGATGAGGTCTTCCACCTTGGTTGAAGTTATTTAGGACTCTTGGAAATTTTTTATTTGAAGCTACCCTCTCGGTATATTGAATGTGCGTATTCTCCCCATTTTTGGTAAGTTATCATTCACTTGTGCTTATTACAACCCTAAAATACTTGTCTTATTATTACGAAGTTTCAAGAACTTGTTACAACCCAAATATTGGAGATGATTGATTAAGGAAGTTAACGGGATGCAAACAACCATTGTTAAGAAGGCAATTCACATTGAGAGTGGTGCGGAGAGTTATTGTTTAAAGAGAAATATGGGTAATCGGGTAGACTTTGGGCAAACTAAGGTGGCGACTGTCAATCCAGGGTGTAATTAGACTTGACTTAAAAGGACTAGTTTGGGGAGCTACTAGATATGATGCTAAATGTGATGAATTGATGAGTGCCCAATATCTTCATTGGATCGTATGGTCCCAAGAAGATGGTGCTTGGTCAAGGGCGTTGATAACCTATAAAAGTAACATATTTTAATCTCATTCTTAATGCGATTTTGGATGATTAATTATGCAAATTAGTGAATTTGATGCTCTTAATCCTTTAAATTCATATTTCTATACTTAGAAGAGCATTTGGTATGGAAATGAGAGAAAAACGAGCCAAAACCAAACAAAAATAGCTATTTTCAGGATCCACACGGTCTGGACAAGCTCACACGAGCTGGCCACATGCCCATATGCCAGGTCGTGTCGATTTCACACCCTACTTCCCAAATATGCAGAAAAACCAAATTTTTAGGGTTTCTGAGTATTCTAAAATCTATAAATACTCACTAGAAGAAGACATAAGGGAACAATCAAAGAAGATCGAAGAAAACACTCAAAAACACTGATTGTTATGTCTCGTGATAAGTTTTAAATTTATAATTGAACATTCTTGAAAACTAACTATTATCACTACAAAGGCAAGCGCACCTTATCGAACAGTAGTATAGCTTATGGCAAGACTGGGATGTCGAACCCAAAGGAACTAAAAGTACTAGTATTAACTATCTTTTTATTATCTAACCTAAAAATAAAGGGGTTTGTTTTATCTAAACTAATTACTAAACTAAGAATGCACAGAAAGTAAATTGGGGAAATAACTTTTGTCAAAACTAAATGATTTGGACAATACCCAAGGAAAAATCCACCTAGACTTCACTTGTTATTTGACTCTGAATCAGATGATTTATTCACTTGACTTGATCCGTAGAAATCCCTAAGTTATATTATTATCTCTCTCGAGACTAACAACGTCTAACCCTAGGTTGATTAATTGAAATCTCTTTCCAATTAAAACACCTAGTGTTGCATTAACTCGATCTATGGATTCCTTTATTAGGTTTCACCCTAATTCGGCAAAATTATGTCACCCTATGTCTAGGTGTGCAATCAACTCCGCTTAATTATGCTAGATCTACTCTTAGATTGAGACTTTTGCTCATCTGAATAAGCACATCAATACTTTAATCAATATCCTGGAATACTAAAGCAAGAATCAAGAACTCATAATTAAGAACAAGTCAAATATTTATCATATAATTAAGAAAATAATAACAAAATCAATCTTAGGTTTCATTCCCCTTATGTATTTAGGGGATTTAGTTCATAAGTGTAAAAAAAAACATCTTAGAAGAATAATGATAACAAAACATAAAGAAAACCCAAAAATTCCTGAAGGAAATTGAAGGGAGATCTTCAGTCTTGAAGGATAATCCAGCTTCTAAGATGGATCAATCGGCTTTCTTCGAGTAATTCCTTGCCTCCTACTCCATGTCCCACTTCTGGGTACCTCCTAAGGTGTTTATATAGGTTTTAGAATGCTTCAAAGCCCTCAAGAGTGGCCTTTTCCGAATAGGACTAGACTTGGGCTCAACAGGGACACGCCCGTGTACAAGTGCTTCAACCCGAGATTGAGTCTGTTGAATAGACATGGCCGTGTGGTCTACCTGTGTAAGGAAGTCCAGGCCATGATAGAGTATGCTAACACTACACGGGCATGTGGTATACCAGTGTAGGGAAGTCCAAGCCGTGTTGATTTCCCACGTTGGCCCATTTTCTCCGTTTTCGGCCCGTTTCTCGCTCTTTTTACTCTTCTATGCTCACTTAAGTTTGTAACATGAAATTAAAGGATTGGGAGCATCGAATTCACCAAATCTAAGGATAATTCATCCAAAAATATGCTAAGCATGGGATAAAAATATGTATAAATTATGTTTTATCAGACACCATCGACATCAACTCAGAAGAAGATCTCCATTAAGATTAAAGATCTCCTTTAAACTTCTTTCGAAGTTTTCTTGAATTTCTTTATATCTTGTGGTTTTTTTGAATTTGAGATGTTTTCATTTAGGATTATGAACTAATACTATTGTTCGATAGGTGTGCTTGCCTTTGTAGTATTTATAGTTAGTTTAGTGACCATTAAGTTTTTGGCACCGTTGCCGGGGACTAAAATATTAGGAACACTTTATTTTTATTAATAATTTAACCATTTTTATTTCTATTATATTTTTGTTTTTAGTTTAATTTTTGCATTCTAATTTTTCTTTTCTTTTATTTGTTTCTGGCAGGTTCTTTCAGTTAATTATTAGAAGAAACCTGTTGAGGCCATTGTTATTTAATAGTGAAATTGAAAGTACTACTCGCAGAAACCGTAGAGAAGTAAGGCAAACTTAGCAAAATATAGTAGATGAACAAAAAGACATTATTATTATTGAGGAGATGGGTGATAATCAGAATAATTAGCTACCTCCTGCAGATGCTGCAAATCCTACAAATCCAGATCCTATTCCTTGTACTATGTACGATTACGATTATGCCGAACCCACTCTAACTGGAGCTGAATCGAGTATTATGAGACCCACCATTGCTACAAATAATTTTGAATTGAAGTCGAGCACTATTCAGATTATTCAATAGTTTGTTCAATTCGATAGTTTGCAAGACAAAGATCCAAATACTCATTTGGCCAATTTCTTGGAAATTTGCGATACTTTCAAGATTAATGACGTCACTGATGACGTCATTCACTTACGGTTATTCCCTTTCTCGTTGAGGAACAAAGCTAAACAGTGGTTGAGCTCTTTACCTCAAGATTCCATTACCATATGGGTTCAAATGACTGAGAAGTTCCTACTAAAGTACTTCCCATTGGCTAAGATAGCTAAGTTGAGGAATTATATCACCTCCTTCATACAGATCGATTTAGAAGCTCTATATGATGCATGGGAGAGGTATAAGGACTTATTGAGACGGTGCCATCACCACGGGTTACCTTCATAGTTACAAGTTCAAACCTTCTACAATGGTTTCAACAAGGCAATTAATTAATGCAGTGGCCAATGGAACTCTGAATAATAAAACACTCGAAGCGCCTTATGAATTTATAGAAGATATGACACTGAATAATTATCAGTGGCAAATCATCAGGATGAAGCCAAAGAAAGCAGCCAGTGTTTTCAACTTAGATGCAATCACCACGTTATCAAATCAGGTAGAACTTCTGAATAAGAAAATTGATGATTTATATGTTTCTACGCAGGTACATCCAGTGATGCATTGCGATACAAATGGAGAAGGAATGAATAATCCAAAATTTATACCCTTTACTTCTAGCACAGAGAATGAACAAATCAATTATATGGGTAATAATTTTAGGCCTCAAAATAACTCTTATAGCAAAAATTATAATACAGGTTGGAGGAATCATCCAATTTCTTTTGGGGTGGTCAAGGAAATCAAAGAGCACAACCCCCTTCAAGCTTCCAACAACCACCTTACCAACAAAATAAGAATCATAACCTTAAGGAGATGTTGACGAAGTTTATCTCAGTGTCAGAAACGTGTTTTCAAAACACTAAGGCAACACTAAAGAATCAGCAAATGTCTATTCAAGGACTTGAGAATCAAATAAGTCAACTTGCTAAGTTAATCTTAGAAAGACCACAAGATAGTTTGCCTAGCAATATCAAAACTAACCCAAGGGAGTAGCTTCATGCAATAACTGTGTGAGATGAAGAAGGGTTAGTTGAATCTGAACAAGAATCGATGTAAGAAATTATGGTAAATAACGATAAGGTTGAGGTACGCCAGAAATAGCAAAAACCGGTTGTTAAGGAATATAAACCTCGAGTGTTATATCCTAATAAGACAAAAAGAGACCACACGAACAAACAATTTGATAATTTTCTTAAACTCAAGATATTACATATTAACTTACCGTTTGTTGAAACTCGTTCGCAGATGCCCAATTATGTCAAATTTTTAAAGGAGCTTTAGGCAAAGAAAAAAAAAGTTAAATGATTCGTCGACTGTGGAGCTAAATGCAGTTTGCTTGACCATATTGCAAAATAAACTACCCAACAAACTGAAAGATCCAAGGAGTTTTACTATTCCTTGTTTAATTGGTAGTTTGAATATTGATAATGCTTTGGCTAATTTAGGGGGTAGTATTAATGTCATGCCCTATAAATTGTTTAAACAACTAGGTCTTGGGAAACCCAAAGAAACTAGGATGAGTATTCAATTAGTGGATAGAACCATTTGATATCCTAGGGGTGTTATTGAGAATGTGCTTGATAAAATAGATAAATTCATATTCCCTATTGACTTTGTTGTTTTAGACATGGATGAGGACAGTGAGGTACCTTTAATTTTAGGATGAACTTTTTTAGCCACTACTAGAACCATAATTGATGTTGGTATGAGTGAGTTAGTACTTCGTGTAGGTGACGAATCGATTACTCTTTAAGCTCGTGATTCTGTTAGAACATCTAGTGATCAAGATGATTTCAAACGAGAGATCAAAAAGCCACGTTTCAATTAATGCAATAGAAACAAAATGACTTATGAAGAACAAATGTTACAAATCGATGAACTAGATGAATGGTGAACACATGTTAAGGAGAAACCAAGATAGCATGATGAAGAGCCAAAGCGACGCCATGATGAGCACGTGATGAGAACAAACCAATTTATGGTTGGAGACAAAGTACAGTTGGAAAAAATGGATCCACGAATCTCACTTTCGGAGCTCGAGTCAAATGGATCAACCCTATGCACGGTACTGAATGTTTTTCCCTACGGTACAGTCGAGGTAACTCATTCTGAATTTGGTACATTTAAGGTTAGTAGTGCTTGACTTAAAACTTATTTTGATAATAGAATTGATAGCGAGAAAGAGGAGTCTCGGCCCCACGAACCATAGTGATCGTGCAAATACAAGGTAAATCGAGCTTAGACTTTAAATAAGCACTTCTCAAGAGGCAACTCGAATGTTTAACTTTTGCATATTCTTTTAATTCCATTGCATGCTAATTTAAAATATAAAAAAAAAGTGTTTTTTTGACCTACGTGACCTGGACACACGGGCTTGTGAAGCAGTTGGCCTAGACACATGGGTGTGTCCCAGGCCATGTGCTTAAAAGAGCATTCGACAGTGAGTTACACGGTCTGGAAACATGGCCGTGACACATGGGCGTGTCCTTAGCCGTGTGCCCGTGTGTATCCTGGGACTTAATTTTTCAAAAATTTGAAGGTTACACGGCCTAAAATGATCAACATAGCCTGGAGACACAGCTGTGTGGTACACACGGGCGTGTCCTTAACCGTGTGAGTCTTGGAGCTAATTTTTTTCAAGTTTAATTTTAAAAAAAGTTCCATGGGCAAGAGATACGGTCGTGTGTGAGACATAGTTGGGCCACACAGACATGTGGGATCCTACACGGGCATGAGAGAAGCAAAGGAAATCACACACGGCCCGGACACACAAGCGTGTTAGAGGCCGTATGAAGACTGGGCTTAATTTTTAATTGCACACAGGCTAAAAACACCTTACATGGCCGTGTGCCCCAAACCCTAAAATTTATTCGTCAAATTGTCTTTTTCTTCTTCCCCAAACAAGCACCCCTTTCCCTCCTGACACTCACCTCCTCTCCTTTCTCCCCATAGTCAACCAACCTCGCCCCTTCCCACGCGCGACCCCCCGTCGTAACTCCGGCCACCGTCTTTCGTCGGTCTTCCCATTTTATCCTTTTCTTAGTTTTATTTTATTTTATTTTATTATTTGTTATATTATTTATTTTATTTTACTAATCTATTTTCTTTATTTATTTATTATTATTGTTTTTATTATTCTTATACTTAGATTTTAAATTTATTTTAATATTTTCGCTATTTCTATTATTTTTAATATTGTTTTTTTACTATTATGCTTACAATTACCTTTAATTTTATTGGTATCATTGAGTTTATTTCTTTTCTTTTTCATTTTATTTTTATTTTTGTTTTTGTTTTTAGTTGCCTTTTTTTTTAATTTCCTTAGACTTATTTTATTTACTATCTTTTGAACTATGTTTTTATTTTTATTGTTATGGTTTTTCTAATTGAGGTGTAACCTCTTAATCTTTTCATTATTTGTGTTTATTTTCTTCTTAATTTACACAGAATCATGCACTTCACTTTCAATTGCCTACAATTCCACTTTTCACCATTTTGGCTATTTCATGTAATATTCAAGGCAGTTTCAATTTTCTCCCTCTCATATGATATTCTGCATACATTGTGATTATATTTGTTTGTACTTTGAGGACAATGTACATCTTAAGTGTGGGAAGGTTATTTATATGACTATTAGAAAATCCCTAAATTATTCTTATGCTTAAGTAATTTTCTCATACTTCCATTAGAAAGAATTTTTGTCAATTTGAGATTTTTTTGTTGATGTGTTTTGGATTAATTTGTAGATATTTGTGCATTGGTTGATTTAAACTTTAAGACATAAAAGAATCAAGCATGAGAAGTTTATTTTCAGAATTAAAATTTCAGGTTGTTCCCTGAATTAAGATATTATCTTGAAGCTTTAAATTTGCAAGTTTGACATAAAAAACCATGATTTTTTGTGAGATTTTAAGCCTTTAAAGCATACATTTTTCTTGCTCATTTTATTATTGGTTATGAGTGTGTCAACCTGATTTGTTAATCTAGAACTTACTTCGATTATGCATGTCGAGACCACACATTTGATTTGATTTATTGAGAAGACAAAGGCACCTAGGTTTTAACCCACTTATCCCATAAGAAGCCTACCTTCACAATTAACCCTTAGTGAACGCCGTCGAGCTTAACACACCATTTCTTGATTTACCAATTTATGTTAATCCATAACTCAGTTTTTGTTCGTTGAAACTTTTTCATGTTTTACTGACTATCTTTTTTGTCGAGATTTGATTTGGTTAGTTGCTTAACTATACTTTTCTGTTTGATTTGTTGAACTATTTCTAATTTTTCTAGATAAAAAAAAGAAAAATAAAAAGAAAATAAAAAAATATATATCTTGATTATTATTTAGTTCTAAGTTGATTGAGCTTGAACAGTTAAATTCATATTTTGAGAAGAATCTCGTTTTTATTCTTGAATAGTTCTCGATTAATGTAATTGTTTTTAATTTAGCACTTGTTTTTTTTTCTAGTTTTGTAATTTATCAATTCGATCTCGATTATAACCAACTTTTTTGGCCTTTCTCCACACTCTTAACCTAAGCCTCTTAAAGACCTTTTGATTTGTGTATCATATAATTTTATAGTGGTAGAGATTTAGTTTTCATGCAAGCCTATGATAATAACTTTTCTTATTTGACTATTGAGTGCTTATTCTTGAACTTTAAACACCTTGAGTGATTTGAGTGAATCTTTAGTGAGGATGTCGATTCTTGTCAATTTTGAATTAAAGGTAATTACTTAGATAAGGGGAAATACCTATGCTTTCGTGCTTTAAAAATTTTCGACTTGGATTGTTTGAATCTTTAGTGCTCTTTTAGTTGAATTGTCAATGTATGATTATTTGCGAATTATTTTGAAACATTATTAATGAGAATTATAAGTTGAGAAAGATTAATTTTAATGAGAGTTGAGGATTTTGCTTGAGGATAAGCAAACACTTAAGTGTGGGGATATTTAATAAACTATAGAAGTAACATATTTTAATCTCATTCTTAATGCATTTTTGGATGATTAATTATGCAAATTAGTGAATTTGATG
This sequence comes from Gossypium arboreum, assembly GCF_025698485.1. Classification (NCBI taxonomy): domain Eukaryota; kingdom Viridiplantae; phylum Streptophyta; class Magnoliopsida; order Malvales; family Malvaceae; genus Gossypium; species Gossypium arboreum. The sequence goes on from NC_069073.1 coordinate 17,468,226, forward strand.
CTCCTAATCCTTTAAATTAATGTTTTTATACTTAAGAGAGCATTTGAGAGCGAAAGAAGAGAAAAACGAGCAAAAATCGGACAAAAACAGTTGTTTTCAGGATCCACACGAGCTGGGCATTTCCACACGGGCTGAACACACGCCCGTGTGAGCCACCCAGGCTGCCCACACGCCTATGTGCCAGGGCATGTCGATTTCGCACCCTACTTCCCAAATACGCAGAAAAACCCAATTTTTAGGGTTTCTGAGCATTCTAAAATCTATATATACCCATTAGAAGAATACATAAGGGAACAATAAAAAAAGATCGAAGAAAACACTTGAAGGCACAATTGGAATCAACTCGAAAGCGGATCTCCATTAAGATTTAAGATCTCCTTTAAACTTCTTTCGAAGCTTTCTTAAATTTCTTTATGTTCTGAATTTGAGATGTTTTCATTCAAGATTATCAACTAATCCCCTAGATACCTAAGGGATATGAAACCTATGATAAATCCTATTATTTAATTTCTGTTTTACGCGATAAATACTTGATTCTTGTTCTCAATTATGTATGCCTATTTCTTGTTTTAATATTTTCGGGATATTAATTCATGTTTAATGTGCTTAATTTAGTGAAGCAAAAGGCCTTGTTTAAGAGTAGATCTAGCATAATTGAGTGGAGTTTCATGCAATCCTAGAAATAGGACGACATAAATCTACTGGATTAGAGTCAAATCTAATAGGGGAATCCATAAATCGAGTTAACGCGACGATAGGTGTTTTAATTAAAAAGAGATTTCAATTAATCAACCTAGAGTCAGTTTTTCTTACTCTCAAAAGATATATTAACATAATTTAGGAATTTCTATGGATCAAGACACAAGTGAATAAATCGTTTAATTCAGATTCATAATAAAATGTGAAGTCTAGGTGGATTTTTTACTGGGTATTGTCTATCTCATTGGTTAATATTCGATTATTTCCTCGATTCATTCTCTGTTGCGTTCTTAGATAAATTAGTTTAGTAATTTTAGATTAAAACACAATCGCTCCAATTTGTTAGCTAAATAATAAGAAGACAGTAATTACTACTAAGTTTAGTCCTCGTGGATACGATATTCTCTACTCACCATAGTTATCCTATTGTTCGATAGGTGCAATTGCCTTTGTCGTATTTATAGTTAATTTAGTGACCATCAGGTGTAAAACAGGTTTTAAAGGAAAATGGAAGGTTACACGTTTTGTGAGGTCGATGCATCCTGGGTTGTATCATCATGATCCAATCCAACTTGTCTAAACTAGATCTTATGAGTTTGGCCTTTATACTAGTGGCCCTTTCATACCTTACCTGGGGATACATATGAAGGTATAACAATTCCCCCTATAGGTGAAAAGTAAGCTATAAAGTGACATTGCCTGAGGCGTTGTGTGTTTTGGCTGGAGAGGTGTGTTTGTTTGTTGAAATGATATCAGTTGGAAGTGTTAACATTGCCTCCTCGATTGTTGCAGCTGTTGTGTTATTTTGAACAAGTGGTAGCTCATGATAAGTGCATTTGGGAAGGAATCGTTTCTTCCAATCATCTTTTCTTCTTGCTGTTTCAATTCATTTTCTCACCCAATCTTCTAAATAAAGTGCTTTTTACACTAGATAGAACATTCTTACTTGCATGTTTCTTCTATTGTCCTTTTGTTCATTTGTCCTTTTTTTTTTCATTTCAAACAGATGATGACTTTTTGATCTGAGAAGTTGTGGTCAAAGGTAAAGAGTTAGAATGCAGTAGAATGAAGAAGGATATGGTTGCCATGTTGTGAATGTGGCATCTTTAGTTAATCCATTATAGGTATGAGTGATAGAGGGCAACAAAATGCATTCAAGTTGTTCGACTTTAGAAAGAAAGCTTCGAATCTTTCTTGAAAAGAAAAAAACCGAACAAAATTAGAAAATCAAAGAAACAAAAATAAGATAACTAAAATAAGACATTTAAGATCAAAGAATAAATATTCAAAATAATAAATAAATAAATAAATAAACGATAGAAAAAAGTGGAAGTTCGGTCAAATAAATTGATGGATATGATGAATAGACGGATAAGTATCCAATTGAATCTTTGAGATATAAACCCCAACAAATGCAATTAATGAATCTAATAAACCCTTCAAGAAATAATCATTGAAAAATTGAAGGATGATGGCAAATTGAAGGATGAAGAACGAATTCCCGCGACTTCTTGAAGAAAATCGACAAGAAACTTGCTTTTAAAAATCACAAGAAAGCAATCTTGCACAAAAAAAAAAAATAGGTCCTAGAGTTCAAAATTTTATTAATAAAAAACAATTGAGTATCGAATGAACAATGAGGAGACCTTTAACTAAATTCAAATAAAAATCTCAAGTACAATGAAAATCTATTTAATCTGAATAAGAAAGTTTAGTTCTAACAAGAAGTAATTTTAATAAAACTAAATTTTCTTGTTGACTAAGAAACATAAAGCTGTTAAACAATTTTAAATACTTAAAAGTATCCTAAAATTCAAAATAATAAAACCTAATATATACAATATTGAGCTCATATATAATAAACATTAACCCTAAAAATCAAACTCAATATGATTTAAACTTGAATTAAAGTCCGAAACTCATAATTTTCCGTAATAATCTCATCCAAAATTTCTGCTTGCACAATCTTCATTAAAACAGTCATAACTTGACTCACAAACTCAAAATCAAGTAATTCAAAGTGAGTTTTGAAGCTAAGATATATATCTTCAAACACTACACAAACATATCAACCCAGAAATGTCTGGATCCGATCTAAAAAATCATCTGAATTCGACTAATTTTTCCAACTTGAAAATTGGTAGCTTCGATGAATGAAATTTAATAAATTTCACCCCATTTATGCATGTATGAATGAGTAAACCATTCCGTTGGATGCCTGTAAACTCGAAATTATATAGGATTTCTCTAGTAATTTTTACTACCTTTTTACTTAAAAATAATATTAATCTTGAGTATTTGTTAATTAACTAAGAAAATTTTGCTTAAATGTTAATAATGGACATGAATTTATAAAGTATGCGAATTTGTGCTTTTTTATATGATTTTGTACATAAAATTAAAGTATTTCATATTATTTATTAATATGTTTAATTTACTTATACGGTGAGACTATAGAGTTGAATTTATTATAATGTTGCAAGGACATGAGCTATTATTCTCTTGTGTTGGACGTCAAGATCAAGCTTAATGGGTCATCAAGATGCCACCTTGACCCAATAAAAAGAATTATACATGTTGGTCAAGTCTACAACCTAGTTGGGTCATTAACCATCCAATTCAAGATAAGAGAGGCCCAATTCGACAACCACAATTAGGCAAACAAGAAATTAATTTTGAGACAATTATTTGAAGGTCCTCACACTTGGAAGAACATTGGAAATCAACATACAAGATTTGCTTGAGAAACCATCCACCCTTTGCATGATCCAAGCATGATTTCATGCTTGAATCAAGCAACCAAACCACCTTCTCTTCCACATATCATGGCTAACCATAGGAGGGAGAAATCCAAGGGATTGCTGCTGTTATTTTTAGTAAACTCTCCCACCTACTTTAAGTATAAATACCACACCTATCTCACCTTTTCAATCATCCCTTACTCATCCTTACATTCCTCATTTTCACAACATTCTCCATTCCCTCTCTTGCTCTTTTCATCCACCACACCTATAATCCCATTTTCCTTTAGTTTTTAGCCAGCAAAAGCCTTGAAGAGATCATGTCTTGGTCGGCCATCTTGAGTAGCCATTACTAAAAATGCAATAGGAGGAGTGGAAGAAAACACCTTCAATTAGAGTTCGCAAGACTGTCGACTTAAAATAGAGTTTATTCTTCCCTTTTTGTTTTAAATTAATTATGTTTGCAATGTGTTTTGTGATCTTGACATCAACAATGGTAGCTTTTAAATTTGTTTAGCTAGGAATTGCATTAATTTAATGAGATTTGTTTGATTCATGTTTAAAGTGTTTGTGCCTCAGTCGATCATGTTTTCAATTAAATTCAAGTATGTATTTCATTCATACGTGCTTGGATGCATTAGAATTAGCTGAGCGATCCTAACTAGACGACGGCTAGTGGACGCAATAATTGAAAAGTGCATGCTTAATTTAGACCCTAACCCGACTAAATTGAAGATTCATAATAACTTTAACGAGCTCTATTATCTTGTATAGTTTATAAGTTTATGTGATTAAACTATTTCAAACCTGAACAGTCCCTGTTACTTCACATAAATACTAAGAAACCTTTAGTTTATTATAATCAGTAAAATGTATGTTTCATTAAGTAAAAGATTCTGAAAGGACTTAATTTGGTTTCCAAACTCATGAAATATCAAGTTGCCATGGAATGTTTTCCGAACACTATTAAGTATGATGAAAATGAATCAAGTTGATTAATGTAGTTATCCTAGCCTATTCATGTTATTAATTTAACTAGATGCAAAATTGATCCATAATGCAATTTTAATCTAAGTATGCAAATTATCTAAATGTATGACTGAATTGAGCTACAAAAGTTGGAACTTGGTATGCCTATTTTTAGCACTGAAATCAAATAAGCTTTGTTTCAAATGAAACCAATTAAGGTTCGAGGGCCAGATGGCAATCCAGTTATTTTCTTCTAGTCAATTGGGAACTATTCAGGTCAACTATTGATAAAGTAGTTAAAGATTTTCTTGAAAAAGGTAAGATGGTCGAAGATTTAAATAGAACTTTTATCATTTTAATTCCAAAAAAAGAACATGCGGAGAAAGCAAATGAGCTAAGACCTATCAGCATATGTTCAACAATTTATAAGCTTTTGGTGAAAGTTATAGTCAATAGATTGAAACCAATCATGAAAAAGTTGATATCAACTTTCAAAAACGCATTCTTGGGAAACATGCAATTACAAGATAATGTTATTGTTGGTTTTGAAATTCTCACTACCATTTGGAAAAAGGGGAAAGGTGGAGGCATTTTGGAAGGACTGAAGTTCGGCATGAACAAAACATATGATAGATTAAGTTGGGATTTCATAAGAGATGTTTGTACATATAGTTTAGTGAAAGATGGGTCAATATGATATATATATATATATATATATCATATATAAGCTCAATAAGCTATCGACTTCAAGTTAATGGAGATCAATCAAAAGTAATTTACTTGCATATTATCCATCCCGTTTTAAGGCATCGATAAAAGTGTGTAATTATATTGATAAAATTATTAAGGGACTTTTACTGGAACAAGATAAATAATAAGAGGAAAATGCATGTGAAAAGTTAAGACTGGTTATGCAAACCTAAATCGGAGGGGGGACTTGGCATTAGGAAAACTAGTTTGATGAATTAAACCTTATTGGCTAAACAAGCTTGGAGAGTTTATAAAAGAGATAATTGGATTATTCAAAACACTTGAATTAAGAAATACTGTAAGAAGAATTGTTTCAATAGTGTTTAGGTTAAAAGTACTGATTCTTGGATTTGTAAAAGTAAGAGAACTTTGTTAGAAAGGATTTAATTGGAAAATTATGAGTGATGATCAATTGGTCATACGTAATAGGGAATCGAAGGAAAGGTAAGAGGTTAATGATATTGAATTAGAGACATGTGCCAATATAAAGGATTTGATGAGCAACAGAGGAGGGGAGTGGGATATTTATCGTCTTCTTCCATGCTCAAACAATGAGTTGTTGAACGCTCTTCGTCAAAAATCGTTATTAGTATTTGAAGGAGTGGATAAAAGGGTGTGGACCTATACTAATAATGATGAATATTCAGTCAAATCCGGCTATGAAGTGTTACATAACTGTGATTTAGCAAACAATGAACATTTATTAGTGATTGGAAAGCTTTAGACTGGAAAACACTGTGGAATTTAAAGGCCCTATACAAAATCATTCTTTTTTTATGGAAGATTTGTGTAAAAGATTTACCTAGTAAAGAATTAGGAAAAGAATCAAGGGATATGATTCTTTATGTAGGCTTTGCAATTCTTATGTGGAGTCATGTAGTACCGGGTGCTAATGGAAGAACAAGACATAAAAAGCTTTATTCTTAATGTTGTAGTAAGAAATAAGTGGGGTGAGCTAGGGAATAATCAATATAAATTGAAAATAATTGCCATATTATGGAGCATTTAGCTTCAACAAAATGATATTTACTTTAATGGGAAAGAAGCGATACCTGAGCAAACGTTAAATTGAGCCTGTGCTTTCAAAAGAGAGGAAGATTGCATATTATCCATTAAGCATACATTTAGTGATGAATACAATGGTGATGCGTTAATTACTTGGATTAAAGGGCCAGTAGGACTCGGAGTTTCTTTCTCTCTTTTGAACAAGAATGGAAGAAAAACATCAACATTTTGCCGTACTTAAACATGCTTCTTTATATATAGTTAGGGAAGCTATGATTGAGGCTAAAAGAAGGGGCTTGATAGTAGGTATTTACTCTCATAAATTAAAGTTTCTGTGCAGATTATTCTAACCAACCATTATTAAGTTTATGAATAATGACATCCCATTAGTGTGTTTAGAAGCTTTGTTCTGGTCTGAGTTTTGCAGTATGAATAAATGGGCGGCTTTTTTTTTATAAAATTAACCCAAAAAATTAATTAATTACATAAATGACCTATTTTTTTATAAAATACGTAAATAACCTAAAATCTACAATAAAAGTTGGTGAAGCCAAAGTGTTTGGCGCCACTAACATGCCACGTCAGCATTGGGGATAAAAAAGTCAATTTTTGGTAGAGCCATGTAGAATGGCGTTACCTGTATAAATATTAGGAAAATATTGCGATTTTTGAAAAAATGAGGGGTTCTAAATAAATTTTCCTTTTTCCAGTAGAACCAAATAATTTGACGCTCCAAGGTATATTTTATCCTTTTCTATTTTTTATTTGTTTATTATTTGTTTTATAATATTTTATATTTATATTTTAAATGTTTTATAATATATGTTTATTGAAAAGTTTTTAAAAATTGTTTATTATTTGTTTTATAATAATTTAAATTTATATTTTAAATATTTTATAATATTTTTTATTCAAAGTTTTTAATTATATTTATAATTTTTAAAAATAATATTTTATTTGGTGGAGCCATTTAAATAAAATATTTACATACTTTAAAATTATAAATATAATTAAAAAATGTTTGAATAAATAAATATTATAAAACATTTAAAATATTATAAAATAATAAATAATAAAAAATTTTAAAATGTTTGAATAGATAAATATTATAAAATATTTAAAATATAAATTTAAAATATTATAAAATAAATGAGAAACATTTTTAAAAAATTCAGAAAAATGTTTGAATAAACAGATATTATAAAATATTTGAAATATAAATTTACAATATTATAAAAATAAACAAATAAAAATTAGGAAAAGGACAAAATGTACAAATTCGGTGGAGTGGCTCCACCAGAAAAAAGGAAAATTTATTTTAAAACCCCCATTTTTGCAAAGATCGCAATATTTCCTTAATATTTATACAGGCGGCGCCATTCTACATCTAGAAAAAAATTAATTTTTTTATCCCAATGCTGATGCTTGCATGTTGATGGCACCAAAGACTTTGGTTCCACCAACTTTTACTATAAATAAGTTACTTATGTATTTTATCAAAAAAAAGTTATTTATGTAAGTAAATAATTTTTTTTAGGTTCATTTTATAAAAAAGCCATAAGTGGACGGGTTTAGCTTCTAGATGTTGGATTTTTTAGTTGGAATTAAAAAATTAAAAATAATGTTTTGCGAAAAACAAAAACTGTCGAGTAGAGGTGAGCAAAACTCTAATTTGTTCGGAAAAAAAATTAATCGAGTTATTCGAGTAAACTCGAATAAGTATTTCAAGTTTCAAGTTGAATTTTACAATTCAAATAATGAATTAGTGTAAATACTTCATTAGTCTAATGAGCAAATTGGTCCCTCTCAACAAAAAATTAAAAAAATTCAAAAGTTCAAAATAATTTTAAAATCCAAAATATTTATAAAAATTCAAAATTTATATTTTTAAAAATTATAATAATTTAAAAAATTAAAGAATATATAAAGAAAATTAAAATTTTAAAAATTTTATAAAATAATAATTTTGGGATATAAATAAGTTAATTAATTATTCATGTTTATTATACTAAAGTATCTCATTTTTAACTATTTTACTTTGAAAAAAGTTTTTAAATAGATATGGTTTAAAATTTATGTGCTATAATATAAAATTAATTATATTGTAAACAAATTTTAATTTTAAAATTTTAATTTTTAATTCAACATAAACAATTTTATTCAATTCAATTTAACTCAAAATTTTTTCTTTCTATAAACTTAAAAATTTTTCGCTGAATTCAATTCCATCCAACCATCTTCGCTACACTCGGTTGTGAAAAAGTAAACTCATCTTACGTGACGTGTTAGAGTAATATAAACCGAGAAAGCAAAGGTCGGTAAAATAGGCCTTAAGAGGAGGTCTATGCAACTGGCCCAAGTTGTCAAAGCCCTTTTTGACCTTGAATCTAGTTCAGCATTGGCCCATTAAGAAGAGCTCACAGACGTTTGCCGTCCACTTCCCCTTCAATTATCACACAAATTTCCTTTCCTCCAATTCAATCTCCTTGTTCCCAGAATCAATGAGAAAATGGGAAAAACGAAATGGCAAATTACTACAATGTCGATGAGTTTCTAACAGTGGAAGAGGTTGATTTAAAAATTCTCAAATCCCGCATCTTGAAAATTTCATTTTTTCCCTCTTTGAACTCATTGCAGTATGTTCCAGTTGTTTTTCATGAAGCAGCCAATGGAGCAGTTCCGGAACAAACTCCATAAGTTTTTGTTAAATTACTTGTTCTCCTCAGGAGTAAAATTAGAATTGCCATTGTGGCTTTGCTCAAGAAGGCAAGCCATATCCATAAGCGTTCCTCCTGACTGTTTCAATAAAAAGTATAATTTTTCCCTCTATATAGCTCTCAAAAGTTTGGTGGTTATATGTTTGATTTTTTTCTCAATGAAAGTCTGTTCCACTTTATTCAAAGCAAAAAATGGTTACTTGCAGTCGGAGAATGATTGTTATTGAACGTGTGATTTTAATGTCTTGCTGATTTATACATTTGCTCGCCAAAAAAATTGTGTGTGCGTGTTATTGACAATCATTTTCTTTTTTGTATCAGCAGAAGGCGGCTAATTGTGAGGGTCCTCTTATTTGTTTAAAGCTTATTCCTTTAGATGTTTATGCATCTTGAGTGTAGTGTAGGAAGCAGCTCGATCTTGAGAAGTGGAGGATGGGTTTTGAAGCTTGGAAGGAAGAGGAAGCCAATGGGATCACTGCTATTCTGACCTCAACATCACTCTCATTGTCGCTTGCATTGCATGATGGTAACATATTCAACGTTGTCTGCTTCCGACTGAAACTGTGTGAAAAATATGTTCATAACTGATATTCATACATTTCTCTACTTGTATCTATATAACCCTTCTATTGATATGACCAAGTGTAATTGCTTAATAACTTGAATATTTAGAACATCATAATTATATCTAATCATATATTACTTTCATATTGCATACAACAAGTACTTGATAAGAATAAATAATTGTTGAACTGTTTATTATTATAATATATTTCCAAGAATTTCAAATACATTTTAGGAGTTTTAGAGTGAGTGCTTTCAAAATTGCGGGTTTCTACTAAATTGTTTGGTTGTAATGAAATTGAAAAAGTTGACTAAAAGATCTTAAATGATTTTGAAAAGAAAATACCGACAATAAGAAGTTAATGTGACAACTGTTAGCTGTTTCTTTCGATCTGTCGTGTTTTGTGTGTAGGTGTTAGATTTTATGAGTCCTGTAAATATGTTAAAAATTTAAATAAAGATAAGATATGAATTTATTGACTAACAACTTTGAATTTACAATAAAAAAAAAAAAAGATATGTTGCACAAAGCATGAAAAAAGAAATATAAAAAAGCGAAAGGATAATAATTCCCAGCAACGGTATATCCCTCCAAAAAGAAGACCAAAGACATGACAAATTATATTCTATAAATCTGAAATTAAAAAGTTTTCAATTTGATTTTAATATAAATCCTTTCTTTACTTGCCTAAGATAGAGACACAGAAGAGTGAAAATGACCCTATTTTAACTGTAAACATCACCATTTTCCCTGCATTGTGATTGGAGTAGAATAAACCCTTTACTTTTCACATTTGACTTTTGGCAGTCCCACGATAGTAAAATAAATTAAATTTTGTTCATTTAATTTAGAAAAAGTTATAAAAGGATCATTAAATTATTTAAAATTTTTTACTTAAATTATTCAGTTGTTAAAATCATTATTGTGTGACTTTTTTGTTCATACTGTCTATACTAATTAAAAACTCTTATTCTCTCTCTTTTTTACAATTTAATTTTTTTTGAAACATCTTTAAACCTTATAAATCTACGAATTAAAATCTAAACAATTTTATTCTTTAATCTCCAACAGTAATTATGGGATCGACTTGGATCTAAGAAATATTTTTTACTTGTCATCAGATATTGATCTATCTTATCATTTATCAAATTATCATTTAGAGCTCATTAGTCAAATTTAATATATATATATATATAACAACTCAATAACTCAAATAAAAATAAATAATTTACTGATTTAAATAAAAACTTTCAAATAAATTATTAATTATGTTATAATTTTAAAATTAACCAAAATATAATTTTATTAATAATTTAATTATCTTATGTGCAATTTCCCCTAGAGATAAAATGATCCTTTCAGACGTAAAAAACTATGCTCATGCAATAAAATACAGGCAGCTCGGGGTCCACATGTTTAACTATGTGAGTGCGACCCGCTTTCACATATTGGTCCCATCCCATCACATCCCCTGAAGTGTCGTAAACCATCTTTACTGGAAATGAAACTCATCATCGTCTTCAAGAAGTTGAAACAGCAAGAAACCTGCACTTAAAAAACTAAACAAAATCAGACAGTCTAGATTTGCTGGTTCCCAGTTGTATATTTGGGAATTGTAAGAAAAAACAAATGTCCAAACAAACTTACAGGGTTTGTTTCTGCTTCCAGAGGAGGTTTAGGCTGGCAGTTTCAGAGGCACCAGAGGATATCAAGAAACTGTTCGAACAATACTCCGAGAATGGGATAATGACCATTGATGGGCTGCAGAGGTTCTTGGTCGAGGTTCAGAAAGAAGATAAGGCTACCAGAGAAGATGCTCAGAAGATTATTGATAGTGTTAAACATTTTCATAGAAAGGGTGTAAACCTCGAAGCTTTTTTTAAGTACCTCTTTGGTGATATTAATCCTCCTCTTGCTTCTCTTGGGGTAATCATATTTCTCTCTCTCTTTGGATTGCCCTTTGTCCTTTTTAGGTTTATTAATTGGGCTTTGAATGCTTCCGTCCAAATTAGTTGATTTGTGTTTTTGTTTGGATGCTGTGAAAATTTTGGGAGCAAAGTGGAACATTTTTATACGTGATTTGAAGTTTGTTCCCTCTTTGAGTTTTCACCTTTACTAAAAAAGGATAATTTGCTTACCCTTATTGTTTCTAGTTGGAAACTTTGGTGTTGGGTTCTATGGGATTTAAATGAAACTAATACCTATTTTCAGCTCAGCAAGCTGTAATGTCTAGTGACTGGATTAGTAGCTTTGAAGAAGGTCCTGTGATGATACCGATCCGTGCGAAAAGTTGGGGCCAACTCACTTTCTTGTTTGATTGCTAAAGCAAATTGTTTTAGTTTTCTTCTTTTTGTGCTATCATGTTCATTTGTTTTATTTCAGGTTCACCATGATATGAGTGCTCCTTTGTCACATTATTTCATATATACTGGTCACAATTCTTACCTTACTGGGAACCAACTCAGTAGTGAGTGCAGTGATGTCCCCATCATAAATGCACTTAAGAGAGGTGTGCGGGTGATAGAATTGGATATATGGCCGAATTCGACGAAAGATGATGTCGATGTTCTTCATGGAGGGTATGTTCTTCAACTGCAAAGAGTTACTTGAATGGATCTATCCTTGATAATTTTACGCAACTTGTCATACTTACATTGCAATATTTTGGTATGTTTCGAAGGAGCAGTCCATGTCTGTCCCCCGCTTCCGAGAGAATAACGAATGTTTCCTTCATGTAGGACATTGACTACTCCGGTGGAACTCATCAAGTGTTTGAGGTCTATTAAAGAGTATGCTTTTGTAGCCTCAGAATATCCGGTTGTCATAACTCTGGAAGATCACCTTACGCCAAAGCTTCAGGCTAAAGTTGCTGAGGTAAGTCTCAGTCCTTCTGATGTGGATTTAATTGTCTGATATTCCGATAATTTACGCTTCTATGACTAACTTCTAGATGGTCACTCAAACATTTGGAGAGATCTTGTTTTCTCCTGGCCCGGAATGCTTCAAAGAGTTCCCCTGTCCAGAATCATTGAAGAGACGCATAATCATATCTACAAAACCGCCAAAGGAATACTTGGAGGCGAAAGAAGTTAAGGATAAAGAGGATGATTCACAAAGGGGTAAGGCCAGTGATGAAGAAGCTTGGGGAAATGAAGTTCCGGACCTTAAAGGCAGTCATGTAGCCAATTACAAGGTGTCTGGTGATACAAATTGCGGTTTACTAGCTGTTTCAATAGAATTTACATTTTCTTCATGATTTCTCTTATGACAGAATGATTTCGATGAAGAAGATGAGGAAGATACAGATGATGGAGAAAAGTCGCAGCATTCTCTAGCCCCAGAATATAAACATTTAATCGGCATTCTTGCTGGGAAGCCCAAGGGTGGATTAGATGCGTGGCTAAGGGTGGATCCTGATAAAGTGACACGTCTTAGCATGAGTGAGCAAAAATTTGAAAAGGCTGTAGTAACTCATGGAAAACAAATTGTAAGGTATTTGGCAAAGGATTTAGCAATTTTGATTTATGAGAGATCATCCCGAGGTTATTTGCACAATGAATTCGTATCTGTCTGGATTCATGAGCTTTTACTTCCTCACTACTTAACAAATCATTGAATGGTTTGATCTATTGTATTCAAAATTTTTTTCTTTTTTGATTTAAGCTTTGTTTCATGTGTTAGTAAGCTAGTATTGATATGGTGTTATACTCTAATTGCCTGAAATGTGCATTATAACTTTTGATTTCATATTCTGATTATACTGCTACAGGTTTACCCGGCAGAATGTTCTTCGGGTGTATCCGAAGAGTACTCGTTTTGACTCGTCGAATTACAACCCACTAATTGGCTGGATGCATGGAGTTCAAATGGTTGCATTTAATATGCAGGTTTACACACCACTCCCTTTTTGTTCCTGCTTTGCAGTTTATTGTCCCGATGACAAAAAATTATGAGTGACAAAGATGTATGATACTAGCATAGAGTGTTCTTATTTGGTTAATGAGCAATTGCTCAAATAAAGTTCCATTTCATGTTTGATCCGGCAATTAGAACATGAAAAGCTGCTTCAGGGCCTATTTTGTTCTTTGTTCTGTCATGTAAGACATGATAGCCAGATGGATATTAGAAGGAAACTGTATGAATGCTTTATTTAGTTGATGTTGTTACTAATTTCCTTTGAAAAATAGTGAGATTCTTATCTGTTGGTGAATGATAGGGTCTCGGAAGATCCTTATGGTTGATGCATGGAATGTTCAAAGCCAATGGGGGATGTGGTTATGTGAAAAAGCCAGATTTTCTATTGAACTCTGTGGAAGTCTTTGATCCGAAAATCAAGTTACCAGTGAAAACAACTTTGAAGGTGAGTGTGCGATTGCTGTCGGATCGATGATTTTGAAAATATTCAGTCAATGATTATGATTTCTTGTTCTTGGTTTCAAAAGGTGACTGTGTATATGGGAGAAGGATGGTATTATGATTTCCATCACACCCATTTTGATGCGTATTCACCACCAGACTTTTACACGAGGGTAAGTCGATATACTGTAATTCAAGCAAGCTTTATATTTCTCGATTCACCCTACGGAACTCGGTTTAATGTAACAATGGAGATCTTCACTCGGAAAATTTGATCAGGCTTTGTCTCCAGGTGGGGATTGCAGGAGTTCCAGCAGACTCAGTAATGAAAAAAACAAAGATTTTAGAAGATAACTGGTTGCCTTCCTGGAATGAGGTGTTTGAGTTCCCTTTAACTGTCCCTGAACTGGCTCTACTTCGGATTGAAGTTCATGAATACGACATGTCTGAAAAGGATGACTTTGGAGGCCAAACATGTCTTCCAATTTCCGAGCTAAGAAGTGGGATCCGAGCAGTGCCCCTTTACAGCCGGAAGGGTGAAAAATACAATTCCGTTAAGCTCCTTATGCACTTTGAATTCATCTAGTCCCCTTGAAGGAGAGTTGGAGTTTCAGCACTTCTAAAACCAACTTCATATTGTTTGATAATACTTGCGAGCTTGCGAGCAGACTGCAGAGCAATTATCTATTACATGTTAACTCTTGCAGTAATAAATTTATCTGCCATGTCAGTAATTTGTAATATATAAGTATGTGACAGACAAAGAACCTTACACTGTTTATGTATTAAGCAATAAGTCTGATCTATAACATTTATCTGTTATGATCACTTTTTTATTTCTTAAACTGCTGAATTTTGTATAGTTTTATCATCTCCACTTGGTGCATAATAATAATGATAGGGTGAGGAATCAGTAAAGAATTGCAAATTTTTTAATGTCATGTTTAAAAGGTTGCATGAAAGCCTCGGTTCGTGAAAAGTACATTTTATTTTCTTCAGTTTGCTTGTTCTTAAATGTACTAAACTAACATTACAAAAGATACGTACATCCATATGCATAAAAAAGAATATTAAACATACTGATATAGGATGCTTACTTTTAACTCCCAAGATTTCGGAAGAAATTGGATGGATGTTCCACGCTATAAACTTAAAAATCCTGAACAATTACTTGGGTATATGTCCCAAGGTTTTTATGGTCGGACTCACAGGTTTTCAACATATGATGAGGATGCTGATATTAATGCTTTGGATACTGAGCTAAAGTCTTGTGGTCCATACTGGTCTCCGAATAATGCCGCACTCGAACATCATAAGAACTTAAATGCCCTGAAAAATTCTTCACATGCAGTTTCTGCAGATTTCATTCCTTTATCTGATATTGAATCATCACCTCATCGTGGTGATGAAAGTTCAATCTCAAACAATTCTATCATTGAAGAATCTAGGTAGGATGAAGGGAGTTCAACAAATTGGCCAGGGAGCATCCCCATGACGAAAAAGCATGGCTAGCCTTTGCAGAGTTCTAGGACAAGGTTGCAAGTATGCAACGACAGAAAGGTGTTCGCTTACAGACTCTTGAAAAGAAGATTAGCATACTTGAGAAGGCAATTGAGCTGAATCCCGATAATGAGCAAATCTTGCTTTCTCTAATGAGGGCATATCAGAAAAAGGATAACATTGATGTGTTGATTGGGAGATATTCAGGGAGTTGTGTTGTGTAGAGAATTCTTGCACGTTGTTCAAGAGGAGTTCTCCAGATTTAAAAGTTTTAGATATGAGAAAAATGTATGCACATGCGATCCAAGCTCTGTCTGCTACCTGCAATAAGCAGTTTAGACAGATTCATCAAACTAGTAAACCCACGGATAGTGCTATGGTCCATCTCGAGCTTGGTCTGGTAGATATATTTCTCTCCCTTTCTAGGCTTGAGTGGCAGACTGGTCACCAGGAACTGGCCACCGCTTTATTTCAAGCTGAAGAGCTCTTTGTCACGTGCAATGCATATTCTCTCCTGCCTAGGAACTAGTGCGACATACGGTCCATTCAAATGTCATCCATCAAGTTTGAAACAACTGAGAGCAGGGCAAGGGTTTAAAGAAAAAAATAGACTCATTAAAATCAAAAAGGGTGCGAGGCTGTGATGATGATCAGTCAGTTCCCCTAGTTTGTGCGGCGGCTTACTTGGCTGCTATTATAGATAATGTTTTTACAATGGTTCTCCCAGAAAGAAGCAGCCAAAGTCACCAACTAGAATATCTATTAAACTATAATGTTAGGATGCTTCAAAGACATCGTGAGCAATTTACTTTGTCCAAAGCTTGGGATACATGGATTGCAAATATATCCATCCAGCCCACAGCTCTTTAAAGCTTCAAAGGCATCACTCTTGACTATTAATGCAATTAAACCGTAATATTCATGATGAAATAATGTGAGGAAGGCTTTAAATCACTATGAATTATACAGGTAGAACTCCAAAATTGTGAAGAATGATTTGCTGGTCATCATGTTTGGCCATTTCTCTTTGGAATCACTTCTCACTAACAGTGATATAATAATTTATTGTTCATACATCAAATTTTAGGTTATAAAATTTTAATAACTTTTGTATTGCTATCCTATGTAACGTTCCATAAAGAAATGTGTAAATTATGACAATGTAGCGTATGAAAGGGGGATTAAGTTGGTGGCATAACCACATGGTATAAATTCAAACACAAATATTTTAAAAAAAAAAAAAAACAAAGCTGGAGGCAAAGGCATGGTGGGCGTCCATCGTGGGGTCATCTGGAGCAAATTATAACTGAGGCCGAGCAAGATCCCACAAAACCAACCATTAAAATATATCAATATCTTTCCTTGAGAAACTTCAGCTCACGTTTCTAAGGTGTTTAAAACACTAACATTTATTTTAAACAAATAAAAATACAACACTATTCCTTTGCTTGCGCTTTTTTTTTTTTTTAACAATATTATTATAGATTTGGTTTATATATGTTTTTTTAGATAATATTTAAAACTATCTATAATCTATTCTTAACCTATAAATAAGAGGATAATACCCATCAACATACCTAATCTCATGTCCTCTTGCATTGACAACAATACTTATACTAATCAAATTAAGATTCAATCAGCGATCATTTTCTCTTTTAATAAAAAGAGAGACCAACAAATGAGACAGCTAGATAGAGGTGTATCTATAAATATTATTATATTATTATAAGAAAATCTCACACAAAGAGTAAAATAATGCATACAAAGTGTACACCAATGCGTACATAATAATTTATTTGATCTTTCAACTTTATAAAAATAGTTATTTAATTTTTGTTGTGATTGACTTTTAAATTCGTATTATTTATTAAAAATTTTAAAATGAATGAAAAAATTAATATTTGTTAGCTTTGTTGACATGACATATACGTGGAGTCCATGTAAGCAATTAATTATTTTTAAAATTATATATTTAATTTTAAAAACTAATCCACATTAATAAAGTTAACAAATAATAAATTTTTATCTATTTTGAGATAATTTGACAAACAATTTAAATTTGATGACTAAAAAGATGAAAAATTAAATGATATATATTTTAGGGTAATCTACAAAAATAGTCACTTTTGTTTGCCTCAAAGTTACATTTTAGTCACTTATGTTTGAAATGTTACGTTTTAGTCACTTATGTTATTATTTTGTTACGAAGAGATCAGCCTATTATTAAGTTCCGTTATCTCTCTAACGGTAATCCTAGGTGGCAGTCCAACTAGATTTTAAGTGCCAACTTGGATTTCTAAATGGGATGAAAATAGATTTTTAATTAAAAAAATTTAATTATTTAAAATTTTTAAACCTAAACCTTAATTAAAAAAACTGTTTATATCCTCTTTTTAATTTTTCTTCCATCTGTTCTATTTTTCAATGGGTTTTTTTTTCTCATTTGACTGGAAAAACTATTATTAAGATTAAAATAGTTAAAATCAAATTGACTGCTTCATAAAAATGGATTCAATAGAGGGTTCAGGTATGTCTTCTTTGTATTCCTCTATATCTTTTATTCAATTCTGAAAAACAAAATATTAGTTTTTTTTATTGTTTAATGAAAACCCTAAATTAAACTTCTTGATATTTTCTTCTACTTTTTGAAATTGTTTGTAAACATGTATTTTATTTTGCGTCAGTAGACATCCCATAAAATGCAACAAGAAACATATTTTCATGAACATGTTTCATTCAAGATAATTTTAAAATTTTCGGAAAAGGGCTATTACTCACTGTTCTTGTGTGACAGCCCAAAATAGACCCTAGCCGGAATGTGGTTTCGGGACCACAAAACCGAGGCATAACAATAATTTAAAATTTATTTCGATGCCTATAATATGTGAGTATTCATGTATGACATTTTTTGATGATTGATTTAGTGTTATAAAGGTGAATTTCACTAGAAAGGACTTGTGTGAGAAAATTTAGAATTGAGATAGGCAAATGTGGAAGTGGCCTATTGATGCACACTAGGAAATGTTGTCCTTGCATGTCAAATTCCCCAAATTTGACTATAGTGGCCGCCATGGTGATGAATATGGGCAAAAGAAAACATGTCTTAAACATGTTTTGCTAGTGGTGCATGTTAGAAATAATAAAATAAGAGTATGGAAAAAAAAAGGAAAAAAAAAGTGTTCATCTTTCACCACTTCTTGGCCGAATGTCCTAAGGAAAGAAAAGAAAAAATTTTGCTCATCCATTTTCACTTCTTGGCCGAAAATACTAAGGAAAAAGGGGGAGGATTTTTGCTTCATGCTTGGTTTGGAAGAGATCTAGAAGGAGATTTGGCTAAGTTTGCATCAAGATTAAGGTATGTATGAGGTTGTGTTAGGAGTTTCATGCATGTCTTGGCTGCTAACTTGATGTGCATGTTAGCCATGGCTCAAATCTTTGTTATGCCATGGAAATGGTATTTGGCCAAAGTTGTTATGGTGATAAAGCCATTGCATGCCAAGTGTGAAGCTTGATGATGATGCATGCAATGATGGATTTTCTACTCATGAGTAAGATTTTGAGTTTCTCTTTGTTTTATCATGATTGAAGTTGAAAAGGAGCATGATTGTCATATTCGCCATGATGCATTCTTGAGCATGATTCATGCTTCTTGCATGTTAGTTAAAATTGTGTTTTGGATGGCTATGGACACCTTGAAAATTCGCCATGCTCATATATGCATATATATGATTGCACATTATGTTTTGGTTATGAACTAAGTGATGAATATATTGGTTTAAAGAAGAAGATGTGGAAGAATGCTTGTGAAATTGCAAGCACAATTCGCCTAGCACACATGTAGGTGCTTGATGCTATATTATAAGTTTTGGGCCACAATGTGCAAAGCATTAATTAGTAAATTGCATGCTGTTTTTGTGAGGTATTAAGTGCAAAATTGACCTCAACATGTACATGAATATTCGGCCTTGGGTAGCCTATTGAAGGCCTTAGCATTTCCTTGATGCTCGAATAAATTGTATTGAATTGCTTGATGTAGTATAAAATGTGCATGACCATTGTGTATTCAAGCTAAAGGGTGGCCATATGACCATTTAAACTCCTTGTCATATTCGACCAAAAGCTAGCACAATGAGGTTTTAATAAATTGAATTTGTTTGAATTAGCTCAAGAGCTTAGAGGGCCACAATTGGACAAGGGGAAGGAGAAAGTGATCGAATAGCCGAAAAAGCCGTTCGACAACATCCGAGGTAAGTCCTCAAGAAGTGACCCTACTTGAATTGTGTGAAATAAAGTATGGATGTGTATTGATTATTGATTATGTATGCATGAGTATTTGAATTCTACCCGGCTAAGTCCCGAAGGCGAATATGCTTATGCGACTATAATTGCGGTTGAGCCTTAGTAACGAAAATGAATTATGTATGTCCAATGATAATTGATGTATGTGTTCATGGGAAATTGAATGATATCCGGCTAAATCTCAAGACAATTATGCTGAAATTATATCCGGTTAAGACCGAAGGCAATTGTGCTAGTGGCTACATCCGGCTAAGACCAAGGCATTCGTGCGAGACATTCTATCCGGCTAAGACCAAGGCATTTGTGCACGTGATTATATCCGGTTATATTCAAGAATCTTGGGCTGGAGGTGAGTGTTGGTTGCTGTAATGAATTCAATTAGTACACTCGAAAAGCCCAAAGGATAAGGTACGTTATATGTGCATTGGAAAGTCGACATGTATGAGCAACATTCGCTCAATCGACTAATGAATTTCAGTTATTGAATTGATTGATATTTTGTGAAATCATATAATGATGAAGTGTGAAGTAAGAATGTGTATTAATGAAATGATGCATTTGGCTATGTGAATGTATTGCTGTAATTAGAGTTGATTATATTCCTTGAGACTTACTAAGCATAAAAATGCTTACCCCGTTGCTTTGGCTCTCAGTTTTTTTTTAGATTTCGCTCGAAGCAATTGGATTTGGGATCGTTGAAGTCGAAGTCATTCACACTATCAAGCCTCCATTTTGGTATAAATTTTTGATTGAACTTGAGATGGCATGTATAGGACTACCTCTTGTTTATTAAATATGTTGTAATGTAAGTATGTACGGCCATGCGAAAATGGCTCGAAAAGGGAAGCATGAACTTAGACTAATTGTGGGTTGTATGTATATATTTGGTGTCATGATGTGGCTATGGCTTGGAAATGGGAATGTTGGTCATATGATCAGCCATTTGCATGGTTAAAATGATCATATATGAACCTATGTATGGCAAGACTAGTTGATTCGTGGAGACTACCAAATAGGTAAGTCCTACCTTAAAAACAGATGCTGCCAGCTGCAGTGGCATGAATGTGAAAAATCACCAAAATTCATAGGAATGGAATTAAATAGTGAATAAGCTATGTAAATGAACCTTGATGAGTCTATTTTCATATGGAAGAAACGAAATGGTCATAGGAGTTACAGGTTAAGAGATATTAAAGCTATTGTGAGACAGGGCCAGAATGGTTTCTGGGTTCCCTGTCGCAACTTTAAAAATTCACTATAAATTATCTAAAAGAATTAGGAGACATACCTTATATGTACAGATTCCATTTTGAGTCTAGTTTCATTAGAAACAAACGACACCAGCATTAAAGCCCTGTACAGAGAGATATTCAAGTTATACCGCGCGAAGGTCAGGGCAGTCGATCCCTGTAACATGGGTAACTTTAACTAATAAACTGTACCAATTGGCCCGACCAAAATCCTAGAAATAAATCCATGGATGGATATATGAGTCTAAATTCAGGAAAATTTACGAAACCAGTTTCCGAGTTTTGAAACTCGAGATATGATTTTTAAGGCGACAGTGACGCAGTTTTCCAGCCTGACTGGAAATGTCAAATTGGTGGGCAAAACATGTGAACTTGGTTTGTTAACCCCTCGGGTCCGACACCGGCGATGGTCTCGGGTTTGGGGTGTTACATCTTGTTCCTAATTATTATGTTTTCTAGTTCTTTCACAGTTCTTGAATAATTGGTTTTTCAATCAAATTTTTTCTGATCTGAATCAACTTGTATGTTCACAATCTCTTTGTGGGTATTCCAGATTATTCTTTCTTATTGCTGATTTCAACTATTTTAATCTTAATAATTGTTTTTATTGTCAAATGAAAAAAAAAAACCCATTGAAAAAAATAAGAGACAGAAAAAAATTTAAAAAAGTAGATAAACAGTTTTTTTTAGTTAAGGTTTAGGTTTGAAAATTTTAATTAATTAAAATTTTTTAATTAAAAATTTATTTTCATCCCATTTAGAAATCTAAGTTGGCACCTAAAATCTAGTTGGACTGCCACCTAGGATTACCGTTAGAGAGATAACGCAACTTAACGGTAGAGTGATCACTTCGTAACAAAATAATAGCATAAGTGACTAAAACGTAACATTTTAAACATAAATGACTAAAATGTAACCTGAGGCAAATAAAAGTGACTATTTTTTGTAGACCCTATATTTTAAAACTAAAAAATTATTATCCCTATAAAGAACTGCTCTCAAGTGAATCAAATTATTGTGTTTAAAAAAGTCAATGAAATTTCATTGTAACTCTTTTCTAAATCTTCATTTTTCTTCAACTAATCTCCCTTGTTGAATAATACTTCCCATTAACCAATTACCTTATCACAGCATTTTTGTAGTATCGGCTTAGATAAAAATTCGTCCATTGTTAAAAAACATATCTGAAATTTTGCTGTCTAAATGTTTGTTCAAAATGGAAAGTAAAAACTACAACATTTATATGAGCACAGCCTTCTTGTCTTGTAGGTGATGTTTCAAAATCAGTTTCTACATAAAATGCTACACCATAGCCCCTGCACCAACATTTTTTTTTTTGAAGTAATAAAGAAAGATATTTAACAACATTATTATTATAAAATAAAGAAGACTTAAGAGGTAGATAAGCCTTCAAAAATTCAATTAAGTCTCTCCACGAAAAGTGCATTTAATTAAGCCTTCAAACGTTAATAATTAATCAATTAAGTCCTTTTATCAATGATTTCTATTTTTTACAGTTAAAATATTAATGTGATCATTAACATTTACTGACATGATAATCCATATTAATACTTGTTGTTGATGTGGTAGTGTTACATCAACATAAATAAAATTTCAAAAAATAAATATATTTTAAATTAATTCTTTAAAAATAGTTATCTAGTTTCAATTTGAATTATCAAAATGATTGTCTACTTTATATAAAATTTTAAATAAAATTCAAAACATACAAATACAAATTATTTACAAATTTAATTCCAAACGGAATCTGAGCAAATGGTTTTCAAGATTAATTTCAATTGGATAATCTTCAATTTGAATAATTTTTAAAACTATATATATTTAAAAATATTAAAAAATATTGAAAATTTAGTGATATTTAAATTATCAATTCCTCTAGTTTATTTGATTATTACATATATATATATATATATATATATATATATATATATATATATATAAAAACTAGACAAATTTTTGTTAAAGAAAAACTAGATGAATATAAAAAATTAACTTTTTTTTTACAAATATAATTTAACTGAATTCACTTAGTTGATCAGTCGGTTTAATGTAACTTTTAGTTGATCAGTCGGTTTAATGTAACTTTTGCTAGTAGAATTTGGCATTGTAAAAGAAAAGAAGAATTATTCAATTTTAAATAATTTTTACAAATCTAGTTTTGTTGGGTTCATTTATATAGTAAATAAAAAAAAGAAAAAGAAAAAGAAGAATTATTAAAATTTTAATTAGTTTTACCAATATAATTTTTATATTCTTTAACAAATACAAATAATTTTAATATTTTAAAATTTTAACAGTTTTAAAAAATCATCCCGACTGAATCTAGACATATGGTTGTTCATATGCAAATGAATCTGGACAAACAAATGTCTAGATTTATTTTGAACTTAAATTTTAACTAATTTTTATTTTTGAATTTCATTTAATATTTTTATAATTTTTAATAATGTTTTAAAAATTCTAAATTTTTAAAATTATTTTTTATAATTTAAAATTTATATCTAGAATGAGTCTGGACAAATGAATGTCATTGTTTGAATGACTCTGAACAAATATTTATCTAGGTTCATTCTACACTTAAATTTTTAAATAATTCAATATATATATTAACTTTTGTTGAGGTGTACTACCAGGTCAACAACATGATAGCTAACTCAATCTTTGTTAATAGCCATGGCAACGTTTTAATGGTGTAAGATGAAAATTGTTGGTCAAATGACTTAATTGAATGTGTTTTTCGTGGAGAAGTTTAATTGATTTTTTTGTCAAAGTTTAAGGGCTTATCTAACCTCTTAAGTCAATAAAGAACAAAGAAAGTAAAAAGAACAAGAGATAAAAGAACTAAGGGAGAACTATGTGTTTTTTTTCATAAGTAGGAGATTTAAAATGCTTTCCAAAGTTTCTATTTATAAACATAAGAAATATAGATGATAAAAAAAAAAAATCTACTCTTAATGGATGTTACAGTCTTAAGGTACATCAAACTTCTTATCCTAATAGACATCCACTTTATAATAATAAATATTTATAGCACGATGCTCATTGGTAAATAATATACTTTGTTAAAACTTTATTAAGATAAAAAACTTGTGGAAAAAAAATATTAGTGAAGGAAAAATAGTACGCGTATATGTAATACACATAACATGTTGTCTTATTAAAAATCTTACCAAGAATCCCGATGGAACAAGATCTTAGTTAAGGGAAAAAGAGTACAACACATATTTACTCCCTCCTCATAACAACATTACATGATATCTAATAATCGACATATTTCAATCTTAAATACTAGCTTTTCAAATGATAACTTGAACAAATTTTTGAAGTGTATATGTAATCATTCATTCGAAAGTGATGAATGATGAAGAATTTTGGGGAAATATATCTTCATCTCTTTAGGAGTTCAAACAATAAGCATAGCAAACAGCATAGCAAACGTTGACTATGATCATTCTATAAAAATACATAAGTTCAAATAATTTCAACTAATGTAAAATATTTACTCAAACATATTGAACAATTTATCAAGAATTTCTATATGCTTCTAGCATTCTAAATCCTTTAAGGATTTTCATATAAACTTCACTATTCAGATTTATTTAATACCCTCATTCTCTTTCATTATGTCAACAATACTACATACAAGACTGTTGTCTGACAACTTTTCATTTTGTTTCTGTATTTTTCTCGTAGTGGCATAACTTATTGAGATCTCTTTATTTTCATTATTTTCATCTTCATATACTTGAATCTCTTTTGGAGTTTTAACAATTAGTTATATCTTAAATCTCTTCAGGAGTACTTACCTTCACTAAATGACAATCTAGATTTATTATTTTTATGAGAATTTTCATCTTTAGAACTAATCGATCTAGTATGCTTCATGCATGCATTACTTCCATTTATTCCAACAAGTTTTGCAACTAGCACTTCAAAACATCAGCTGGTACATGACATTTGGTTATTAGGTTAGAGAATGCATTTAGTAGCTACCTTATGATAAAGTGAATTATCTTTTAAACTCCGAGTTCAAATTACTTTATATAAGGATCTAAATAATTTATTCATCCAGTTGTTATTTTATTCCCCTTAGTGTTAGGAAAACTGTCAAATCAAAATAATAATCACTAAATCATGTCATAATTGAATCTCCAATTTGTTCAAAATATCTAATAATAAAAGGAGACTCATAACTAATGTATACTCCAAATTTTCTTTGAATACTCATTTTGTGTATTGTGGTGGAGCAACTTGATCATATACCATTTATTAAAAAAATTTAAAATGGAAAATATTTGGCTTTGGTCAAAAGCCAATTGTAATGGAGAATATTTTAATTTATTGGCGTAATGTGTACAAATGCTAATGCATACGAAATATCATATCCTTATTTATATGAAATTTTTTTTTTCAATTGAACCAGTTGTTAATATGCTTAAGAAAACAGAGTATGAACAGAAGTGATAGTGAAAGTGGGCACTTATGACATCATAAAAACAAGGGACAATGATTTATTTACGCAATATAGTTTTCCTATACTTGCAGAGCCTAACTCAGTGAGATGAATCCACTATCTTTGAACTAATCAAAAATATTATGTAAACCCTAAATTATTTTTCAAGTTATTTTAAAAAAAGAGATAAATAGTAAATTTATACATGAACTTTAGTCTAATGTGTAATTTGATACATGAACTTTAATTTAGTGCAATTATATACATGAAACTTGAATTGTGTTTCATATTCATAAAGCTTTGATTTTGATTCAATTGTACACATTTGAAGAAATAAATACTCTCATTTATTTTTATATTGGATTAATATAATAGTTTGTATATGTAATATATCGACATAAAACGGTGATAATTTGATAATGTATTAATAATTTGTGAAAATTTAATCAAATCAAAATTTCATATCTAAAATAACATAAAATAAAATTTTATATATAACATTGCACGAAGAATAAAATATATATATATATATATAATTCTAATATTTATTCCTTAAACTTGCACTAACTCCTTTCCATTATTAAGGCAATTAAAATAACCTATATATTTTTAATTTAATATTTAAAAGCATCACTAGAAAACATAATCATATTTAAGCACGTCATCATATTCTAAACAATTAAACTAGTATTACTTAGAGAAGAACCTTAATCTATAGGTGAGAATATTGACTTTAATTGTTAAATTTGATCAATAAAAATTAACGTCTAATTGATTATGATTTGGAAATAAACAAAATTGTTAGATTGGTTAATTTTATTTAATAAATATTTTCTAATTTTAGTGGGAGATAAAGTTCTAAATGACATGAATTATAGGCAGTGGCGAATACAGGGGGTGGCAGTGTCCCTGGCCCCCCTAAAGTGGAAAATTTATATTTAGGCCCTTAAATTTTTCTTAAAATTTTAAATTAATAAAGGTAAAATTGTTCTTTGGCCTCCCTAAAATTATAAAAATTCTATTTAATCTTTTAAAAATTATAAATATATAGACTATAAAAAATTAAAATTTCATTCGACCCCCCCTAAAAATTTGTTCTGACTTCGTCCCTGATTATAGGATAAGTGAAAGACCAACAAGGTGACTCTAAACTTTTAGCTACATTTGAATTTTTTTATGAATTATAACAACAAAATTAAGTATATAAATTACGGAATAAATTATATTAGGATCATCCTAAAATCTATAGTTTTTAGGCACTAAGAAAATAATGCCACGTCATAAAATTTTAAAGATAACAAAGTATTATTATACACTCATCTATATTCAATATCTTCTCTAACTTAATTTAATTTTAATTAAATTACTTCAAATAATTAGTTTTTTAAATTATAAACAAACATCTTTTCTACTTTTACAAATTTTATTCATTTTTTTGATAAGTTAATATTTTTGTGCAACCAATTTTAGAAAAAAATAGTAATTTTTGTGCAATTTTTTCATGTCATTAACACATAATTTTGGTAATTATTTTATCTTGAACTTGAACCCTGAACTTTAAACATTAAACCTCGAATCTCAAGGTTCAGGGTTTAGATTTGAGATTTAAGATTTAGGGTTTAAAGGTTTGAGATTATAAGTTCAGGTTCAAGAGTTTGAAGTTACGGATTATGATTTCAAGATTCAAGGCTCAAGGGTTCAGGGTTATGTGTTTGGAGTTCTAGGTTTTGGGTTTATGTAAAAAAATTACTAAAATTATTTTTCAATGGCATGAAATTATTTTTGAAATATCATTAAATAATTGAGAAGGGATTATGAATAATGTGGTGGGAATGATCTACAAAATAATTTCTCTATATATGATGTAGCGACGTAAAAATTTTGGTTTGGGGTCGCTAATTGTGGCGATTAAAAACTTGGAATTTGAAATTTGATTTTAGATTAAACCGGGAATCGCCACCGATCCTTTTTCTTAAGTGTGATCGGAAACCTATTAGATTCAATTTTTAAAACAAAAGGGAGGCTGAATTTAGGTCTACGTTAAAAGCCAGAGAAAAATTGGGGTTCGGGAGTCCGTTACGCGCGAGGAAGGTATTAGCACCCTCGCGACGCCCAAAAATTGGTATTTCATAAACACGTGTCGTCTTAATTTTCAAAAATACGAGTTTAATGTAAAATTTAATTGTAATCTGATTCGAAAGACTAAAACTTTCAATTTTTGATTTCTTTTCTTGAGAAGGGCATACCAATTAAACACGACCCGACAAATTCCACTCAACATAGCAATGGAACCGTCGACTTGGTATTAAACCGATATGTTGCCTTTGATTATCGAATTTAATTTAGAAACAAGAACGTGATTTTTAAAACGTGTAAGACATAATGAATACAGA
Source organism: Gossypium arboreum (assembly GCF_025698485.1). Classification (NCBI taxonomy): domain Eukaryota; kingdom Viridiplantae; phylum Streptophyta; class Magnoliopsida; order Malvales; family Malvaceae; genus Gossypium; species Gossypium arboreum. The sequence continues at coordinate 17,495,944 of NC_069073.1, forward strand.
AATAAATAAACAAATGAAAGGACTAGGTATACATATTGAAGTAAATGACAAACATAACAAAAATATTAAAACAATAACCGTGCATGCAAGACTAAATGTAATAATAATATTAAATACGAGAAAACAATGAATATATATACATGATATTAAGAATATATACATAATATATTTTGCACACACATATATAAGTAATAATAGTGTTGGAAATGTACTACATATATTATTTGAGCTAGTAGTGATAAAATAAATAATTAATAATATTGGAGTATATACATGGTAGTAAATAATTAAAATATATATATACGTATACATAATTTCAATGTTCAAAACATATTAATATTAGTAGTAATAATATTACATAGAGATGTACTTATATATATACATAAGAGACATATACCTATAGAATAAAATACATAAATAACACAATATTTAATATATACATAATACAAAAAAGGTAGTGTACGTATGATAAATATAGAATACACATAATATATACATATATAACAAAGCACACACTGTATATTACAATAGTAATAGTATTGAGACACGAAGAGAAACAGTATGATATAATTGAAACACCATATTCAATAAAAGTAATAAAATAATGGGAATAAACCTACATACAAGAGTATATATATATATATATATATATATCTAAGCATACATATAATAGTATCAATATTAGTAATAAGTATAATAATAGTATTGAAATATGAAAACAAGTAGAGCATTAAAACACCAAAATAAAATAACTAGAAAGAAACTAAATATGAACGCATACATACAGACGCATACAATAAGAGTATATGCCAATATATATAGTAACAACGATGATAATAATAATAATAACAATACTAATTATAAAAATAACAAGGACATTTAATAAATATATGAAAATAAACGGAGAAAGGACTGAAATTAAAATAAAAACGAAGTTATAGGGCCAATTTAAAAAGAAATAAAGTGGAGGACTTAATTACAACACGCAGTAACTAGAAGGGTCAAAAGCACAATAAATCCATATGTTAAAACGTCATAGCAGCGTGGGGACCGAGAAGAAATCAGGCAAAACAACGGGCCGAATTTAGAGTATAAAAACTTGATTATGAACGTTGAAAAGCGGAGGGCCAAGCTGCGCAAATAGCCCCTCCTTAAAAAACACGCGGATCCCTAGTCGGACGGGTCGGGTCGACCGACCCGCATCAAAACAGCGTCGTTTTACGCTTTAAGGGGGTCCAAAGCAGTGCGTTTGGACCCCTATATAAGTCAAATTTTTGTTTTGTTTTCATTTGAAAAGAAAGAAAGAAAAAAAAAGAAAAGGAGGAGAGAAAGAGGAACGGGAAAAGAAGAGAGGGGGGGAAGCTCGGTCATGGGGCCGGTCACCGACTGCCATTGGAGGTCCCACGGCTGTTGGCCTGGCCACCACGCTGTGATGGCGAAAAGGTAAAAAATCTTATTTTTATTCTTTTTTATTCTGTTATTTTATTGTATTTTTGATAAATATATGTGTATGAATTCGCCAAAAAGCGAAATTAGAAAAAACAATCACCTTAGATCGGTTCGATTTTAGCTCCGATTTGTTGATTTTGTTTTTTGTGTTGATGTCTACCTCTGATTGGTATTCTTGTTATATCTATCGACTTTTTGAAATATATGTGTATTCAAAAATCTAAAAAGGGCCTTTTACAGTGTTCCATTCGGCTTTTTATAGCTTTGCTTTGTTACATATTTTGTTATTATTTTTTACTATCCGCTTCGCTTTGCTTCATTGTTTTTGCAGGCATGGAGGACCCAGGCGTGCGTGGGGAGTGGTGTACTGTGGTATGGGGCTATTGTCGAGAGAAAGTAGGGCGTGGTGGTCGCAAGACATGACAGCAGCGCCGAAACCCTAGGGTTTCGGCTTTCCAAAATTTTTAATTTTGGGCCTATCGGCTTCACTATTTTAATGGTGTTAGACTTTAGGTACTTTGGGCCTATATTAATGTTGTAATAGACTTGTAATGGTTTTTTAATTATTGGGTTTTGAAATGTTGGGGTTATTAATGAATGGGTTATTGTTGTTTGGGTTAGTTAAGGGTTTGGGTTTTGGGCCTAAGATTGGCCTGTACAGCTGCTCCTCTTTGCTCATTGTCGTGCAACGGGAATGGAGCAAAGACATAATGAAAGGCCAATTTTGCCCGGTCTTGCTGGGTCTTGATAATCTCCTTCCAGTCCCCTGTATCTTGTAGCTTTGGTTCAATCCACCGTATCTTCTGACATATGCCTTGCAGCTTCGATCTTCTCTAATGTAACTTCACTTGTATGAGATTTTGGGGCTTCGATCTGTTTCACTTGTAGCTCCAGAAAGATAAGATCTACAGCTTCAATTTGCTCTTCTACTGCTTCAGTTGAGATGAGATTTGTGGTCTTCTCTTCTGTAACTTTAGAAAGGCAAGATCTGATATCCTCGATCAGCTCCACTGCAACTTCAGGGAGACAAAATCTGGTGTCTTCAATCAGCTCTAATATTGATTCTTTACTCGGCATGTGATCCTCGAGCTCAACTCATTTCTCGCAATATGAATTGACTCTGTAAAACTAGACATTAAAACAGAAACGAAAATAGCTCAAAGACGTGAGCCAAGGCTCAACTCACCTCTCGCAAAAGTAGATTTTGAAAATACCTCGACATGTGAACCCAAGGCTCAACTCACATCTCGCAATATGAGTTGATTTTGAAAAAGTAGAAATTAAAAGGTTCAACCCACCTCTCGTAATATGAGTTGATTCTTGAACAACGTAAATTGAAAACAGAAATTGAAAATACCTCAGCGTGACCTGAGGCTCAACTCACCTCTCGCAATATGAGCTGATTTTGAAAAAGTAGAAATTAAAAGGTTCAACCCACCTCTCGCAATATGAGTTGAAATTAAAACACAAAAATTGAAAATACCTCAGCGTGCCCCGAGGCTTAACTCACCTCTCGCAATATGAGTTGATTTTAGATTTAATAAGAATTGAAATTACCTCAGCGTGCCCCGAGGTTCAACTCACTTCTCGCGATATGAATTGATTTTTTTTTGAAACATAAATTGAAATTACCTCAACGTGCCTTGAGGCTCAACTCACCTCTCGCAATATGAGTTGATGAACTAAAAAGCAGAAATTGAAAATACCTCAGCGTGCCCTGAGGCTCAACTCACTTCTCGCAATATGAGTTGATTTTTGAAACATAAATTGAAATTACCTCAACGTGTCTTGAGGCTCAACTCACCTCTCGCAATATGAGCTGATTTTCTTGGAAAACATGAATTAAAAAGTAGAAATTGAAAATACCTCAGCGTGCCCTGAGGCTCAACTCACTTCTCGCAATATGAGTTGATTTTTGAAACATAAATTGAAATTACCTCAACGTGTCTTGAGGCTCAACTCATCTCTCGCAATATGAGCTGATTTTCTTGGAAAACATGAACTAAAAAGCAGAAATTGAAAATACCTCAGCGTGCCCTGAGGCTCAACTCACTTCTCGCAATATGATTTGATTTTTGGAAAAAACAAAATTGGAGGACAGAAATTGAACATTAAAAATATCAAAACCTGTCATTTGGTAGAATTCAAGTGTCTTTTCATTTGATTCAATGCAACTCTCATTCCAGATTTCTTGCTCTGCTGGAGTACCTGTATATACCATGCATGATGTTATCATGTTATGCACATGTTTGTCTTAAATGCCTTTATGCCTATATGATTATGCAGCGCTCTTTAAGTATGTTCGTCGTATGTCTTTTCCGTCTCTATTCTTGTGATGGTCTGCATTCATTACTTCGGCTCTTTACTTCCTCTTTACGCCATGTACATGTCTTCAAGCTTCACGAGTAATCGACGTTCCTCAGATGTCACTCTTTTGTCCCCGATTGAGCTTTGTTCCTACTTTGAGACTCTTGCGCTTATTAAATTTTCATCCAGGTAATGCTTAACCTTTCTTTTGTTTAGGGCATATCATTTCACCATTTATCATGTAAATAAACACCTAATGATATGCATGAAAATGGTCAGGTAGGGACAAAAATGATATCTCATATTCCTTTATTTCAAATGTGGCAAACAAAGAAAGTTAACTAATGATAGTACAAATGTGCAAAGAAGAGATCGTATTCAATGAATACAAATGCTTTAGATATTCGACACATGAACTCTTCACGTTCTTTAATCAAGAATCTTTTAGACTATGGCTCCTTGTGTAGAAGATTTCAAGCTTTCAGAGATGCTTCAAATACTGTAGTCTCACTGTTTGTCGTACAGTTTAGAACGCCTTGCCTTGTAAACCGAATATTTGTTCCATTAGAACGCCCTCTTGGGTTTTCATTCTAATCTTTTATGTTTAACCAAAGCGCCCTTTTCGGGTTTTCGCTCTGATCCCTTCCTCCTTTTTTTTTTTTTTTAGATGCCCTTTTCGAGTTTTCATCTCAAGCATAATATTTCTTCACTGCATCTGAGTTCACTGGATTCGACAACTCTTTCCCATCCATCTCGGTAAGGATCAAAGCTCCTCCTAAGAATGCCTTTTTTACGACGTACGGTCCTTCCCAGTTTGGTGCCCATTTCCCTCGCAGATCTTTTTGTATTGGGAGAATTTTTCTCAGCACGAGTTCTCCTTCGTGGAATTCTCTTGGTCGTACCTTCTTGTCATGGGCTGCGATCATTCTCTTTTGGTACATTTGCCCGTGACAAATTGCCTTTAGACGTTTTTCTTCAATGAGGTTCAACTGATCATATCTAGCTCGAATCCATTCTGCTTCTTCTAACTCTGATTCCATCAATACTCGCAGAGAGGGGATCTCAACCTCGATGGGTAGCACAGCTTCCATTCCATAGACTAGAGAGAAAGGAGTTGCTCCCGTAGATGTTCGCACAGATGTGCGATATGCAAACAAAGCAAATGGAAGTTTCTCGTGCCAATCTTTATATGTCTCAGTCATTTTCCCAATGATCCTCTTGATGTTCTTGTTAGCTGCCTCAACAGCCCCGTTCATCTTTGGGCGATAGGGCGAGGAATTATGATGCTTTATTTTGAATTGCTCGCACATTTCTTTCATCATCTTATTGTTCAGATTCGTGGCATTATCTGAAATGATTCTTTCAGGCAAACCATACCGGCAAATGATTTCCTTTTCAAAAACTTGCAAACCTGCAGTCTTCGTCACATTGGCAAACAAGCGCTTCTATCCATTTTGTGAGGTAATCGATAACCACAAAATGAATCGATGTCCATTTGATGCTTTTGGAGAAATTGGCCCTATAACATCCATGCCCCACATAGAAAAAGGCCACGGAGAAGTTATGACGTGAAGGGGCGAAGGGGCTACATGAATTTTATCGCCATAGATTTGGCATTTGTGGCATTTTCGCAAAACTAATACGATCGCTTTCCATCGTCAACCAAGAGTAACCGAGTCTCATAATCTTTCCGCCATATCGAAACCATTGGCATGTGTCCCATGATTCCTTCATGGACATCTTCAAGTATCTTTCGCTTCGACATCATCCACGCATCTCAAAAGTATTTGATCCTTTCCCTTTTATATAGGATATCCCCATCAAGAACGAATCCTGCGCCATTCTTCCGATTGTTCTTTTGTCGTTCTCATTTGCTTGTTCGGGATAGCTTTGATTCTTGATATATTCTAAGATATCGAGAACCATGGTCGTCCGTCGCCTCTTTCTCAATGCTACAACAGTGTGCAGGGACCTCGTATATGCTCATTTTGAGGGGCATTATTTCTGCTTCTTTACTTGCTTTGAACATTGAAGCCAAAGTGGCCAAGGCATCCGCCAGTTGGTTCTCTTCTCGTGGGAAGTAATGAAAAGTTATTTCTTTGAATTCCTTGATTAATTCAGCCATTAAATTGCTGTACTTAATCAATTTTGAGTCCCTCACTTCCCACTCTCCACGAATTTGGTAAATCACTAGGGCTGAGTCTCCATACACCTCCAAGATCTCGATGTTTCGTTCGATAGCTGCACGAAGCCCCATGATCTGAAAGCTTCATATTCTGCGATATTATTGGTACGAAGAAGTTCGGTCTTGCGGTGAAAGGATAATGATTCCGTCTGGTGATACCAGATTACTCCAATTCCATGCCCTAACGCATTCGATGCACCATCAAAGCACATCTTCCATGACCTCTCTTTTGATAACTCGGATTCTATTTCTGAGATGCACATTAAGTCTTCGTCTGGGAAATCGAATCTTAAAGGCTCATATTCTTCTGTTGTTCGAGTTGCTAGAAAATCAGCTATTGCGCTTCCTTTTATCGACTTCTGACTTACATAGGCAATGTCATATTCTGAGAGGAGAATCATCATCGCGCCATTCTTCCCGATAGTGCGGCGATTCCATCATGTATTTTATCGGGTCCAGCTTTGAAATCAACCATATCGTATGGTACAACATGTATTGTCTAAGTCTCCGAGCTACCCAAACCAAGGCACAACAATATTTCTCAATGGACGAATACTTTGCCTCATAATCAGTGAACTTTTTGCTGAGGTAGTAGATCGCTTTTTCTTTCTTTCCTGACTCGTCGTGTTGCCCCAGTATGCAACCCATTGAACTTTCGAACACAGTCAAATACAATATCAAAGGTCTTCTAGGGTTGGCGGTACTAGCAATCGGAGGACTAGACAAATATTATTTTATCTTATCAAAGGCTACCTGGCATTCCTCGTTCCATTCTCCCGGGTTATGTTTTCGAAGAAGCCGAAAGATTGGGTCGCATTGGTTGGTAAGTTGAGCGATAAATCGGGCAATGTAGTTTAATCTCCTAAAATCCTCTAACTTCCTTTTGCGTGCTTGGAGGTGGTAATTCTTGGATGGCTTTTATTTTATCCGGATCAACCTCAATACCTCTTTTCTCGACAATAAAGCCTAGCAACTTTCCCGAGGTAGCCCCGAATGTACATTTGGCTGGATTAAGCTTTAGCTAAAACTTTCTCAGCCTCTCGAACAACTTCTTGAGGTTCACCACATGCTCTTCTTCCCCTCGGGATTTAGCAATCATGTCGTCGACGTAGACCTCTATTTCTTTGTGCATCATGTCATGGAATAACGTTACCATAGCCCTCTGATATGTTGCCCCAGTATTCTTTAACCCGAATGGCATCACCTTGTAGCAGAACGTTCCCCACATTGTTATGAAGGTAGTTTTCTCCATATCCTCAAGGGCCATTTTGATCCGATTATACCCGAGAATCCGTCCATGAAAGAAAACAATGAATGTTTTCTTGTGTTGTCCACCAACGTGTCAATATGTGGCAAGGAAAATTATCTTTTGGGCTTGCTCGATTGGTCATGATAATCCACGCACATTCGTACTTTTCCATCTTTCTTTGGTACCGGACTATGTTAGCCACCCATTCGGATATTTGGAGGATTGTAGGAAGCCGATCAAACCGCTTTTGACTTCCTCTTTTATCTTCAACAGCATTTCGGGTCTCATCCGTCTTAATTTTTGCTGGATGGGCTTGCATTCTGGCTTTAATGGGAGCTTATGGACCACTAAATCTTCATCTAGCCCTGGCATGTCCTGGTATGACCATGCGAAAACATCTTTGTATTCGCGGAGTAAAGTGATCAAACTATGCCTGGTACTCTCTGAAATAGAAGTCCCAATCTTCACTTCTTGTTTCCTCTCTTCAGTGCCCAAATTTATTGTTTCCACAGATTCTTCATGAGGCAGAATCTGTTTATCCTCTTGCTCCACCATTCTTAACAATTCAGGAGACGAGACATAATCTTCAGCATTTTCTTCGGCTTCAAATTCTCCTAAGCAAACAGCCTTCTCAAAATCGATTTCAAGATTCGTAACGGGCTTATTCATGTCGTCAATATCTGAGCACCTGAAAGTTGAAATGGAAAAGGAAGCTATAGGGGGACATCCAAGTATTGGAAACAACAAACAAAATGTTATGTCATGGTAATGAGGCAAATGTAAAGATAGGCTATGAAATGAGAAAATGATCATGAAATTAGTGATAACGCGAAAAATCGTGACAAAATGCATCTTCATCGATATTCATTTAAATGATAAAGAGCGAATGAAAGCTCTTACAAAAGAATTCTATTATATCTAAGGACACAATAGAAGGTTAATGTTTAGCATTACTCTGAAGACTTATAAACTACAAGAAGCTCCTCAGTAGTCCAATTGTTCAACATAAAACCAGGAGGGCAAAGGCGTATCCTCGAGACATCTTTACTTGCACCAGCTTCTTTGTCGATGACACTTATACTGACATTCTGAAAACCCCTTTCAACTAACCCCCGCAGGTTTCGTAGATCATCTTGTCCAGGGTACAACATTCCCGCAGATGTAAATGTTTTTGACAAATGAGGGTACTCTATCGGTTCCCATTCTGGTTCTCGGCCTAAAGTTCTTGCAATTCTTCTCTCTTGATCCTTCTTCCACTGTCTTCTTCTTTGACGCATGTCAGGCTGGAACCCCAAACCGTATCGGGCCTTGTGGTACACTGGCTTTAAAGCCCTAACTATTCCTTGTAGATGTCTCCCTAAACCTCTTCTCGCACGAGCTCCTCTTCCTACAGTCAACTTGACACCCATTCTGGTATTTTTCGACAGTTTTGGCATCGGAATTTTGTTTCCTTCAGCGATGAAAGTGGCATTGACGAATTCGAGGGATCGAAAGGAACATTCCACTGCGTCCTTGCTTACTTCCAGGTATGGCGCATCAGCAGAGATAGATGCGACAATGTCTTCTTCACCCTCGACTGTGACCAAACAGCCATCCATGATAAATTTCAACTTTTGATGGAGGGATGATGGAACTGCTCCAGCAGAATGGATCCAAGGTCTTCCCAAAAGGCAGTTATAAGAGGGTGTAATGTCCATGACTTGGAACTCGACCTCATAGATGTAAGGGCCCACTTCCAAAGGGATTTCGATCTTTCCCATGACTTCGCGTCTCGTCCCGTCGAATGCCCTTACCATGGAATGACAGGGCCTTAAGTAGGACAAATCCATCAGATTCGGAAAGCGTGGCCAATGGCATAACATTTAATGCTGACCCATTATCGATGAGTACGTTCGGTATTATGTAGCCCTTGCAGCGAGTCGTGATATGCAGCGCTTTCACCGAGCCTCTACCATTTGGCGGTATCTCGTCATCACTAAAAGAGATGAAATTGTCCGCATTCAGATTGTTTACCCATCTATCAAGCTTTTCGACAGATATGTTGTTGGCCACATAAGCTTGATTTAACACCTTCAATAAAGCATTCGATGTGGCTCAATTTAACAAGAGAGATAGGCGAGATTCGTCTTGGCCGCTTGCTCAATTGTTCCACCACACTATACTACCGTGCTTAATAAATTTCAAGAATTCTTGAGCTTCTTCCTTATTCACAGGCCTTTTAGTTTCTTGCACGGGTGGAATTTCTTGCTCGACCTCGACTTCGTGCATCACTGCTTTCCCTTTTTGTTTCAAGTCGCTACTTTTCTTTATCGGTTCAACTTCTTTAGAATAGCACCGATCCACTGCGGGTAAAATGACCTACTTCTCCAATGTCTTCGATTGTGGCTTCAAGCTTTTCACCTTCGTGTAACGATGTTGACATCGTACTTCCACCAGATCGCTTTTATTGTCCTTATAGGGAAAGGAGATGGTACTTCAATTATCATTTTGGTTTCACCGGCTCCTTCTTCGCGTCATAATAGATTATTAACGGTCGGTCGGCGCTATATGGGAAACCTGATGATTGATTGTCAGAGGCATATATTTCTCTACTGTCGGCCTCTTTGGCTTTACAAAAAATCCCAATCTCCTTATTGTCCATCATACTTTGCAGTAAACTTCTGAATTCCTTACAGGACTGAATGTTATGCTCCCCAATACCATGGAGCTTGCAAAAACTGTGACCTTTTGCATCTTCTCCTTTGGATACTCCGTTAAAATGACAGAGCAACCCTTTCTCACTTAGTATCTCCCAGATTCTCTGCAGAGGTGTTCGTACTTCAGAAACCCATCTTCTATTTTGTTGTTTATCCTCCTCTCATCTGCGCCACATTCCCTTCGGTGTGGTTTGGGAATGGATTCCTGTCTTATCGCCAGTACCATCGAATCGCAAAATGCCCGCATCGATGAGCCCTTGAACTCTCCTTTTGAAAGCAAGACAATTCTCAGTAGAATGCCCCTGGTTCCCCGCATGGTATGCGCAACTAGCATTTGGATCGTACCATTTTGGGTATGGAGGTTTAAGGGGGGCCATGTAATGGGGAGATATCAATTGTTTCTCCAGAAGTTTTGGGTACAATTCCCCATATGATACAGGAATAGGGGTGAATTGCTGTCTCTCGGGATTGGGCCTTGTTGGCCTTGGTTCATTTCTGGGTTGGCTTTGAGTGGGTAGAGTGTTTTGTGGAAATGTGGTGACGGGCCTTTGGTTATTCATGGCGTATACAGGGTAGGACGGATGTGGTGCCTAGTAGTAAGGTGTTTGAGGAGGATAATGGAAATTCGGGGTGGATAATTTTGAGGTCGGGGTTGGTTAGGATACGAATTGGGAACGTAACGACTCCCAGTTCCCACCATGTGGGCTTCTGGCTCTTTCTTCCTTACGGGTGCTGCTTTTCTTGAGCCTTCTGATCCTTCCATTCTGCCGCTCTTGACGGCATTCTCTATGAGTTCACCAGATATTACGATATCCGAAAAATCCTTCGTAGCACTTCCCACCAGCTTGTCATAGAATGGTGCTTTCAGAGTATTGATGAAAATGACTGTTATCTCAGTCTTAGTCAGTGGAGGCTCCACTTGGGCCGAGATATCTCTCCATCTTTGCGCATATTGTCTAAAGGATTCTGCTGGTTTCTTTTCCATCATTTGCAAGGTCATACGGTCTGGCACCATCTCCGATACATGCTTGTACTGATCGCAAAATGCTGACGCCAAGTCCTTCCAAGATCGAATCTTTTCTCTACTAAGTTGATTGTACCACCGGAGAGCTGACCCTGTTAGACTATCTTGAAAGCAATGTATGAGTAGTTTATCCTCGTTCACATAACCAGTCATTTTTCGACAAAACATGACTAGATGCGCCTTTGGACATCTTGTCCCATCATACTTCTCAAAATCAGGCACTTTAAACTTTGGGGGCAAAATCAGATCGGGTACCAGACTGAGTTCTTTGGCACCTAATGCGGAGAAGACTTCAGTGCCTTCTATCGCTTTGAGTCTTTCCTCTAAACTCCTATATTTTGCGTCATGGGTATCCGATTTCAACTTGGCTACCTCTGCTGGGTCATCCAGGTCTGGAACTAGTGGATCAGCAGGACTAGCCCCTGGGCTTGACGCGAATATTCCTTGCCCCAAATTAGTGGGTGGAGCAGGTGGCATGGGTCGATGTTCCAAGCCGGTGGGTTCCCCTTGAGTACACTCTCTTTGTGTTGTATATGCGAATGGTGGAGTGAATCCTGGGGGATAGAGTGGATCCTGATCGTGGTGAATTCTTGATCGAGATTCTTCAATGTCAGGGCTCCGCATGGGTCCTTTCCCTTTAACTAGAGCTGACATCATCTCCATCATTTTGGCCATTTGATCTCTTTGCTCGAGTGATTCCTCTCGAGATCTCATCATTAGGTCTCTCGTCTCTTGTTGTGATTTGGCCAGTTGCTCTTGTAATTCTTTTTGAGTCCTTTCCATCCTCTCAATTCTCTCATTGAATTCAGCTTCCATCACTCTAGCTTGTCGGCGCGTTTTATACTGATGACGTGGTTCCAGTCTTATGGTATTACAACTGCGAATTATATATTTTGTCTTCAGCGACCGAGTATGGGATTTGCAATGTATGGATGAATGCATGAATGAATGTACGAATGTCAAAATGTTAATATGTTAATTATGCAAGGAAAAAAAAATTGGTGTTAATTTCAAGGTAGCCCCATATTTAGGCATTTCATTGATCAACATAGCCTATTATACAAAGTTTCCATTTTTCAACGGTTACACAAATTTCCTAGCCACATTGCCTTGTTTCTTTACTTGCTCTAAAAACTCTGATATGTTCGATCTTTGGCTCGGAGGGAATTGGTAACTGAGAACTTCGGCTTCATCTGATAATTGAACAACTTGCATAGCCGCTTTGCGAATTTCATTGATCAAGAAGTCAAGTTGCATTTCTCTTTCTTTGAAAGATCCTTCATACGCGTGAATGTCCCTATCGTACTGCTCACTCTTTTCTTCTAGAGCCTTCAGGAGGCTATCTAATTGTTGTTGATGAGATTGCAGCATATTTTCTAGATCTCGTGTTTTCCTTTTTAATTCTTGATGTTCAGACTGACTATTTTCCAATTCTGCAGTCGCTATTTCATACTCGGCGTTCTTCCTTCTTAACTCTATCAAAGCGCGCGCAGCTTTTTCCTCCTCTTTCTTTGCTTTTCCCTTCCAAAACTCCATTCCTCCCTTGATATTGCTAATTTCTTCCTTCCATTCTGCTGTCGACTTGCCCAACCCGCCATTCTTTATAGTGTTTCTTAATTTCTTATTTTCCAAATGAAGGTCCCTTAAGTCATTTCTCACAATCTCGGCTTCTCTTTGTACCTTTTCAGTTCTGGATCTTTCAACCTGAATTTCAATCTTCGTTGATAGTTTTCTTCTTGAAGGGCACTAAGGTCTCGAGACATCTTGGCCTTTTCTCGTCAATTCTTGTCTTACTATTTCTAGCTCGACGGCATTTCCTTCGAGAAAGGATTCGGATGGGGTGGTTTGTTGTCGAGATTTGTCGACTATTTACCCGTTGCTTCCTCTATACGTTGTAATCTTGGGTAAGGGTATCAGCATACAAGGCTAATTCCATGAAATGAATTTCCTTCCAAGACTTTGCGTTGTCTCGGACTCTCTTCATATATCCTTCACCCGCGAAAGCTTAACTCGAATCGTGCTAATCCTCCGATTATGGGAGGAATTGTCAAGAAAATTGCCTTTGGACCAATAGCGGAGCATATCCAACTCCTCCCCATAACCCAAGTAAAGGTACCCAATCTTGGCTTCCACATTTGTATAGTAGAACGTATGACGGATCCGTGGTGCTCTCCATGTTATATCCTCGGCCGAAGATTTCGAAGATCGATACCCAATGTTGCTCGGTGGCTTCCTTCTACCATTCTTTCTTGAGGAAAGCTTTAGCGGGAGAATGTTTTAGAAAACATATGGAATGGAGTACGCTCCACCTTCCGTAAGTGACTCAAAATCCAAACATTGAGCAATCTGCAGCAGATCCGATAAATCGTCCCTCCCTTTCTTCGACAACTACTCGGGGGACGAAGGTCTCGGCTAGGATGGTTGGGACAGGTTGATTCCTTGTTTTAACCTTTCAAGAAATCAACCATCGCAACTTCGAGATGTCCGAGAACCTTTAGGAAAATAACCAAACCATAAATGGCCAAAGCGAATAGATTTACCCTTTTAGCATGTCGGGATGGTTCAGAGTCAAATCTCGTAGGGAGGACCATGGAATGCAAATGGTTTCGTTCTTCTTCTTTATCTGTTTTTCAGCCCATGCATCGGTCATGTCTGTCAGTCTTACTAACTTTTTCTTGAAGGTCATCGGCTTAGGCTCCTTCACATATATTTTGCCGAATTGTACATTGTCGATGCGGAGTAAAGCAAAGATACTCTTCTATGGTTTGAGTCATGTCTTCTTGATTGAAGGTGAAACATCGATAAGTCGGGTTCCGAACCGAACCATGGCTTGAATCAACTGTTCGCTCACACGGATGGTGATCAGTGAGCTATATCTCCATACCTCTCGGTGAAAATGTCTCTAGTGTCCGAATCCCACCGATTCCAAATTTGAACCAAATCTTCTAGGTTATTTTGGCGAACGTTCACGTTATTTGTTCGGGCAAATTGGCAGACACCTTTCCACAAGACTATCCCCTTGTCCCTCCGAGTTTTAGAGACCGATCCACACCACGGCATTCTTCTCGGTGATTTGTGTAATTGACTCCTCCATCGTAAACCCGTCTTTTTTGGCAACCAACCTTTAATCAACACCTTCCTAATATGATGCCTATGATGCATGATAAAAATAAAAACAAACAAACTTGGTTAGTAAACACAACAAATATAATTTGAAAAATAAACTAAACTACCCGATCCAATTATGTTGCATAAATAGTGTAAACGAAAGGCAAAAGGCATTTCCCGTGTACTTATTTTGGTGACTATAAGCGGACAGAGGTTCGGCATGGCTCTAATTAGATAGCTCGTATGGTTCATTATATGCAGTCTCGGTTCTAGACAGGTACTCGAATTGTTCGTACTATCATCTGCTAAGATTAGCACGAAGCCTCGGTCATAACCCATCACCGGCTCACGAGTTCAATTCGAGGGATTACATTTACTTATGCCTATGCGGAGGGACAAGTTAACTCATGAAAGCATAAGTCATATGTAACCCGAAAGTATTCACTAGCCTGTGCGGAGGGACGAGTTAACTCACGAAGGCGTAGCGTTTACTTTCACTTAAACGGACGGAGCCCGGGTAGAGAGCTCATGTTATGCGAAAACGCAAGTGCACGGTGTGGGGAAAAACTCATAAACCTTTGCGTTTTACTTAAAGGAACTAAACCAAAATTAAAACCATAAAAATTGAAAACTGAAAAACAACCAAATAACAAGTTAGAAGAAATATTTACAACACGATACAAATGCATGAATTTTGAAAACGAGATTTTCGTATCACGACCAAATATTTACTTTGAACAAAGAAATTTGAAAATTTTTGACAAAACGTGTTTAATTCGACTTGACTCGCAAGTTTTGTCCCCAGTGGAGTCGCCAGCTGTAGCGACGTAAAAATTTTGGTTTGAGGTCGCTAATTGTGGCGATTAAAAACTTGGAATTTGAAATTTGATTTTAGATTAAACCGGGAATCGCCACCGATCCTTTTTCTTAGGTGTGATCGGATACCTATTAGATTCATTTTTTAAAACAAAAGGGAGGCTGAATTTAGGTCTACGTTAAAAGCCGAGAAAAATTGGGGTTCGGAGTCCGTTACGCGAGGAAGGTATTAGCACCTCGACGCCCAAAAATTGGTATTTCATAAACACGTGTCGCCTTAATTTTCAAAAATACGAGTTTAATGTAAAATTTAATTGTAATCGATTCAAAGACTAAAACTTTCAATTTTGATTTCTTTTCTTGAGAAGGGCATACCGATTAAACACGACCGACAAATTCCACTCAACATAGCAATGGAACCGTCGACTTGGTATTAAACCGATATGTTGCCTTTGATTATCGAATTTAATTTAGAAACAAGAACGTGATTTTTAAAACGTAAGACATAATGAATACGAAATAAATAAACAAATGAAATGACTAGGTATACATATTGAAGTAAATGACAAACATAACAAAAATATTAAAACAATAACCGTGCATGCAAGACTAAATGTAATAATAATATTAAATACGAGAAAACAATGAATATATATACATGATATTAAGAATATATACATAATATATTTTGCACACACATATATAAGTAATAATAGTGTTGGAAATGTACTACATATATTATTTGAGCTAGTAGTGATAAAATAAATAATTAATAATATTGAGTATATACATGGTAGTAAATAATTAAAATATATATATACGTATACATAATTTCAATGTTCAAAACATATTAATATTAGTAGTAATAATATTACATAGAGATGTACTTATATATATACATAAGAGACATATACCTATAGAATAAAATACATAAATAACACAATATTTAATATATACATAATACAAAAAAGGTAGTGTATGTATGATAAATATAGAATACACATAATATATACATATATAACAAAGCACACACTCAGATATTACAATAGTAATAGTATTGAGACACGAAGAGAAAAAGTATGATATAATTGAAACACCATATTCAATAAAAGTAATAAAATAATGGGAATAAACCTACATACAAGAGTATATATATATATATATATTTAAGCATACATATTATAGTATCAATATTAGTAATAAGTATAATAATAGTATTGAAATATGAAAACAAGTAGAGCATTAAAACACCAAAATAAAATAACTAGAAAGAAACTAAATATGAACGCATACATACAGACGCATACAATAAGAGTATATGCCAATATATATAGTAACAACGATGATAATAATAATAATAACAATACTAATTATAAAAATAACAAGGACATTTAATAAATATATGAAAATAAACGGAGAAAGGACTGAAATTAAAATAAAAACGAAGTTATAGGGCCAATTTAAAAAAGAAATAAAGTGGAGGGACTTAATTACAACACGCGCGTAACTAGAAGGGTCAAAAGCACAATAAATCCATATGTTAAAACGCTGCGCAGCGTGGGGGACCAGAAAGAAATCAGGGCAAAACAACGGGGCCGAATTTAGAGTATAAAAAACTTGATTATAAAACGTTGAAAAAGCGGAGGGGCCAATTGCACAAATAGCCCCTCCCTTAAAAAACACGCGGATCCCCTGGTCGGACGGGTCGGGTCGACCCGACCCGCATCAAAACGGCGTCGTTTTCTGCTTTAAAGGGGGTCAAAAAAGTGCGTTTGGACCCTATATAAGTCAAATTTTTGTTTTGTTTTCATTTGAAAAGAAGAAAGAAAAAAAAAAAAAGAAAAGGAGGGAGAGAAAAGAGGAACGGGAAAGAAGAGAGGGAGGGGGAAGCTCGGTCATGGGGCTTGGCCACCGGACGGCCACCGGAGGTCCGGCGTTGTGGCCAAACCACCGCGTCTGATGGCGGAAAGGTAAAAAATTTTATTTTTATTCTTTTTTATTCTGTTATTTTATTGTATTTTTGATAAATATATGTGTATGAATTCGCCAAAAACTAAATTAGAAAAAAACAATCACCTTAGATCGGTTCTGATTTTAGCTCCTGATTTGTTGATTTTGTTTTTTTGTGTTGATGTCTACCTCGGACTGGTATTCTTGTTATATCTACTGACTTTTTCGAAATATATGTGTATTCAAAAATCTAAAAAAGGGGCCTTTTACAGTGTTCCATTCGGCTTTTTATAGCCTGTTTTGTTACATATTTTGTTATTATTTTTTTGCTATCTGCTTCTGCTTTGCTTCTGTTGTTTTTGCAGGGCATGGAGGACCGGGCGCGTGCGTGGGGAGTGGTGTACCAGGGTATGGGGCTATTGTCAGAGGAAAGTAGGGCGTGGTGGCACAAGACATAGAATCTGGCCGAAACCCTAGGGTTTCTGGCTTTCCAAAATTTTTTAATTTTGGGCCTATCGGGCTTCACTATTTTGGGCTGGTGTTAGACTTTAGGTACTTTGGGCCTATATTGGGCTGTTGTAATAGACTTGTAATGGTTTTTTAATTACTGGGTTTTGGGCTGTTGGGGTTATTGGGCTGAATGGGTTATTGTTGTTTGGGTTAGTTAAGGGTTTGGGTTTTGGGCCTAAGATTAGCCTGTACATATGAGTGTATAATAATAATTTCATGTCTTTAAACTTTGATAATGTAACAAAAAATTTTTAATGCCTAAAAACCTTAACTTTTTAAGATTATCTTAGTTTAAACTACAACTCAATTCTAACTTTTTTTTTAAAAAAAAAAAAAATCTATTTGACCCACTTTTTTTATTGGTTTAATTGTTTCTTTTAACAACTCAGCCCTATAAAATTTTTATTGGTTGAATTTGGTGTTGTTTTGATAACTTTAGGTTTTCCTGGATTTTGTATCATTATCTTGCAAGTTTCATTTTAGATATTATACCTTGGCTCTTTTATTTTAATTAATGGATTGAATATTATATTTATAAAAAGATGTGTAGATATGGATTAAGTAATGAAGTGATGAAGTAAAATAAATATTTCATAAAACTAAGCAAGAGATGTGAGGTAAATAATAATGGAAAGTTTTGAATTACTCAATAGAATATAAATTTCATATTATTATTATTAATATAGAATTGAATGATATGATTGCATTCCAAAACCCCTAATTTATTATTTACTTAAAAAAAAAAGAAAAATTATTATCAGCCCATTGTATGTATTGTAGGACGGTGCTTGGTTGTATTCATTTGGGTGTATTATATAAGATTTTAGCATATATAACATGTGAGTCAGCTACAAATTTTAAACAAAGATGGTAGTTAAATGGTTCAATCCATTTACTTTTATAAACATGCTTCCCTATTTTTTAAATTTTATTTTAAGCATATATTTGTTTAAATAGCACACACATTCACATTTCAGTTATTTAAATTAACTTCATACAAATCGTTTCTTTCACATTGACATTTGAATTAAAATTATTTGAAAATGTAGCATCATATATTTGTATATTACTTTTTTTAAAAAATTAATAATAAGATTGTTCAATATTTCAACTCCGTCATTTGATATAGGTTTTTGCTAATTTTCAAAAGGAAAAAAGAATTACTTTGAACATCAATAGAGATGAGAGAAAAGATATTGATATTTTTAAATTTCATTTAGTGATTAAATTTAATAATTATATACGTATAACATGTTTAAGTAACTATGTTGATTAGTAGAAAACATCAAATTATTTACTCTAATTAATAAGATAAAGAGTTAAGAATTGTAAGAATTTTCCAAATTCTTTACTAAATAATTTAATTATAATTTATACCCTTAAAGTTTAGAAGAAAATTAAAATGTGATTACGTAATTAGAATTTCTTATACATACTACAGTTATTACGTAATATACAAACACACCCAAATGCAATTTTCTTTTTTTTTTTTAACAAAAGAGGTGCAATTATAACAAGGAATATGCGACAATTATTTAATGTTAAACCTTAGTATTTCCTTAATCAACGGTGGCTAAATGGTGGGACAAAGTTTTGTTATCTTCACATAATCCCAAAATTAGCGGTCAATTTCAGGGCCCTTGAACACAATACGCTATATAATTATTTTGTTCCTACTTTAGTTTTTATAAACTTGACAAAATTAAGCAAAGAAAGTAATGATGTTTCTAGTGAAATTGTTTTTTTCCTAATAAATAAGATTTAAAATAAACTACATAAGTGATCCAATTATTAGCGTCTGCTTTTATTTTACATTTAGCTATAACAATTTATAAAATAACTACTAATATTATTAAAATTATAATTGGATGGCCAAAATAAAAACACAATTATAATAATTGGAAGAGCTTATGAAATTTGCCTATCAACCAAAATCATCTAGGAGAATGCAGTGATTCGATTTGAGACTTGCCCTTGGGACCTTTTAATCTGATGAAAAGTCGATATTCATCAAATGTCATTGGTGAATACAATGCCGGTTTATCTGTTGAAAGCAGCTCTTCCATTGGTTGCATGGGTATATCGCTCTTTGGATTGTAAAAGAACCCCAATGACAGTCTTTCCATGTCCGAATTTACTATCACTCTGTGCTCTACACTCTTGTAATCGGCATTGCTTAGGACCTAACTCAATTATTAAAAAAAAAAAAAAACAAAAGTTATATAATCAAGTAGAGGATTATAAAATTTTCACAAATATTGAAATCCATTTCAATCCCCTTGGATTCATAATATCCCGTTTTAAAGATATCATATTAGAATCTCTAATTTTAGTATTTATAATTCTTTCTACCAAAAACACGAGAATTAAAGGGGGTTGAATATCACTCCTATTGTATTTCTCAAATTAAATGATTGGAACCATGATCAATAATTTTTTATTAAAATTATGTAAATATCTGCTTCATGAGTTGATATTTGACATCCTGATAATAACACTGTTTATCTCTATGTATTGGGAAAGTATGTATGGCTATAATGATAAATGGAATACTTACTATTAAACGAGCCTTGATTAAACAAATGGGGAAACTATTTCAAGTGGAAATTCTAGTTTGGTCCAAGGCCATGTCATTGTCAATGTTATTAATTATTAGGCTTAGATTTCCATTGTTGAATTATTGTAATCAATAATAGTTAAACTATTTCCTTTTCTTCTTTTTTTTCTTTTTAAAGTAATCGTAGTTAAACTATTGGGTGGTTTAGAAAGTTACAACGAAGATAATGGTGAATAAAACGAAAAATAATAGATATAATTTTTTGTAACACGTGGTGGATAAAGGAGACTAACGATTCAATACCTGCGAACATTCCAAACATCTTATCTCGTTAACCTTAAAATAATCATGTTTATCCACTTTTTTTTTTTTTTGTCTTAAAAATTATAAACAGTCACTACATTAAAAATTAATCACAGAGAAATCTAGAGGAGAACTTGTTTTATAATATTTTGAGAAGCTTACTTATATGGCAATTAAAAAATAAAAAAAAGGTAACCTAACACTAGCTCATGACTTTAGTGGTGCATGCTTAATCTTCTATTCAAAAAATAAAGGAAAAGACGAGAAAAAGTTTCGAAGGCGAAGACTTAAATATAGTGAATGTCATAATATAACAATAGTTGGTATGATATGTGATTCAGCATGTGTTAAAACAAAAAAGTGAGTTGCTTTTTCGGGATAAACCTTTGAGAAAAACAGGAATTTCACCTGTATTTGATCACCGATGTTGACGATAAATGCATGTGGGGCAGGTTTAACGGTGATCCATTTGTCGTCTTTTCGGACTTGAAGACCGGGGACTTGATTGTCGGTTAAGAGAAGGGTTAAACCACCGGGGTCGGAGTGGGATGACAAGCCAAGAGCCAACTCAGGCTGTGGACATTTGGGATAAAAGTTAACCCTTAGACATGCCCCAAAGTTGTCTCCACCGAATGCATTTTGGAGACGGTCCTCTTTTAATCCAAGGTTTATCGATAAAACCTTCATTATTCTCCCACCCAACTTCACCAATTCCTTCCCATATTCATCAATTACTTCCCTACATTCATAATTACAATAACCAACCTTTGTTTATTATAAATAAAATTAAAAAAGAAAATCCAAGATGATGGTTGATGAAATAATGAATTGTTTAAATATATTGATGGGAAGCCGGCTAAGTTTGAGACATATTACACAGTAGACTAAGAAAACGACAAATCATAACATGCATTGACAAATTTGCATAGTACAGCCGTTGAATAAGCTAGCCAAATCAAAAAGCTTGTATTCATCCCAAAATATAGTTAACCCACCAATTCTTTTCTTTCATATCGCATCCGGATAGTTTAAAAGTAATTTTCGAGATGAAATAGGTACCATCTCAGTTAATTGTTTTTGCTTACCGGCTCTCCCTCTCTATCGATGTTAAGTCACAAGCACCAAACCATTAAATTGTTTTTTTTTTTAAAAAAAATAAAAATAAAAAAAAAGGAAGAAGAAAGTTTAGTGTGAGTAGTACCTGCAAGAATCAGGAGATGCAGGCCATTTGTTATAGTCTTTGAGAGTTAAAGGAAGATAGTGGAGATAATAATAATCACTCCAATCAAGAATGGCACCTTTTTCAATCCCTAATCTGCTACCATAACCTTCATAAGTCTTGGGTGAGTTAGCATAAGCGTGTTTCATCTCCATAGGTAAATGGAAAAAACTACGCCAAGTTTCTCGTACTTGATCCATGAATCCAGGGCAAACTCCATGGTTCACAACCTGAAAAAAACCCCACTCCCGACAAGCCAATGAAATTTGATCCATCGTTGATTGAGGCAGATTGTTTCCGTCTTCCGACAAGCCTGTAAGATCGATTATTGGAATATTTACATCCATGTTCGTAGGGTCTTCTTCCATGTTTAACGAAGGTCTGTCCGTAGCTGGTTTTATATATCTTTCAGGAATGCTTTTTAGGCCACTTTCGGACAAGGATTGGACTCGGATTACTGGTTCAGGCCAGTCTTGTAACTTGTTCATGATGACACACACACACACAAAAAAAAGAAACCTGTTCGAAGTTTCCCAGGTTGATCTTGTAGCAAAAAAAAAAAAAAAAGGGAAAGTAATACGATGAAAGAAAAGGCAAAAGAAATCCTTAATATTTTCAGAAACGACGAAATTGAGAGACAAAGAGAAGTAGGTATTTTTTTTTTTTTTGAGAGGGGGGAAAGGTGGTTAAAGATCTTTAAAGGAGAGGGGCATGGGCATGGGCGTAGGGGATGAGTTTGAATTTTATGGAAAGCGGAAGGTGTTGAAATGAGAACGCGAAAGAAATGGGTTTTTTATTTTTATTTATAAATAAATAAACATAAGGTTATTTTTGTGGATTGTGATGATTGAGAATATGGCCTTTCCCTGTTTTAAAATATACAAGGTTTAGATCATTTCAAGAGTAACGCGCTGTCTGTTTACAGGTCGGCTCCAATGAATCTGATAATCCCATTTTTTTTCTTTTTTAAATCTTTTATTCAAGTTGTGATGATTATAATTTAAGTTTGAGCAAAATATAATGTTCTAAATTCATAATCGGGATTGCACATTTTATCTGCTTCTAAACATATTAATTAATTGAAGACTGAATTGTGATTCAACTCTCAAACATGTCCAAGTTAAGGAAATAAACATCTTATATTATCCCAATCCTTCAATTTTTCACAAATTGTTTTGCATTTAACATATATTTCAACATAAATATAAAAATACCATCTTTCAGATTTATGAAAAAATTAATCAACTAATATAAATTTAGAAAAATTATTTGCTAAATTGATAATAAAATTTTAGACTCCATTAATAAGGTAAGGGTTGATAAGTATTCAATAGGGTATAGAATAATATTAAAAAAACATAAGCCAATATTTTAAAGCTGTTTGTGTAATAAATAAAAAATACATTGTTAATGTACTAAATACTAACCTTACAAATTTTAAATATTTTTGTAAAATTATAAATAAAATGGTAAAGACAATAAATGAAAATGTGGTGCGAAATCAAATGATTAAGAGTGAGTTTGAATGGATAATGCGTTCACTTACGGTTAGTATAAAAATAATAGAGGCAATGTGACTAAATATGGTAATGATACTGTAGGATTAACTTAATTTACTTTCCTTTCCTAATTTTATCTATTCAAACAAAACAAAATACATAATTGTTGTAGGCCAATTTTGGCCCAAATACAACCAAATACCCACCCCAATTTCATCAGCCCAACATCATCAAACCCAATCTAAACCAACAGCCCACCTAAACTAACCCACTAACCCTAGCCCACCATCACCAAACATTTTCCAGCAAAGAAAAAAAAAAAACAGCACACCCCTCAACCTTGGCCAACACTCTCCCATGCCGTTCTGCCACCAAAGACCACTCCCACTCTCCTATGTTGTCTCGCCACCAAGACCATCACACACCCCACCGCCTATGCCCATGTCCCGCAAACAAGCAAAAAGAAGCAAGAATAGAAAATAATAATAAAGTATGTAAAAATTAGGCTATATAAAGCCATCCAAACAACAAACGTAAAAGGGGGGGAAGGATGTACAAAAAATAATTTTGTATCAAAAACAAAAGAAAAAAGAAAAGCTTAGAAGGTGAACTTCAATTTTTTTCCTCTGTTATCTCAATCTTTCTATTTATCTTTGCTTTGCTTTATTTTTTATTTCATTAACTTACTTTAAAACAAAAAAGAATCAAGGAAGAAAAGAGTCTTACCGGATCTACCCCGTGGCCGCTCCCCTCTCCGTTCGGCACGGTGAACTGCCGGCGATGATGGGTGTTGAAACCTTAGCTGAAGAAATGAGGAAGAGATAAAAAAAGGGGAGTTTGAGAGCAGTTTTCAGAAAAAATATATAAAGGTTAAAATGGTTTTAAATAAAAATTGAAAAGTCAAAAGGAAATGGCGCCACTAACATTTGTATGTTTCGCTTTTAGGATATTTGTTCCCTAGTCCTCAACCTCTCAAAGGCGCTGCAATTTAGTGCTTTAGTTACCTTTTTCCTATGATTTTGCAATTTGGCCACCTAATTCTCTCGAGGTTTTCAATTTAGCCCCGCATCAAGTAATGCGTCTTAATGATTGGGGATATTTCTATTTTCGGTCCTCCCATGTTGCTTGCGATATTGCAATCTGCCCTCTCCTCCTTATTTTCTTTTCAAATCGCCCCATAACTTTGTTTTTAGTTTAATTTTAGTCCTGTTTTGTTTTTTTTCGCTTTTTATCTAAATATCCTTGTTATTTTCATATTATTGATATTATTATTATTATTATTATTATTATTATTATATTATTATTATTATTATTATTATTATTATTATTATTATTATTATTATTATTATGTGCTTTTGTTATATGCGTATATATATATATATGTATTTGTATTAGGTTTTTTATTTATTTTAATATTTTTAATGCTATACTTGCCTTTATATTTCAACATTATTATTATTATTATTATCACCAATGTTTATATATGTTTTACGTATATATGTATATATATATTTACGTATAGGCTTATTTTTTACTTTACTTCAATATCTTTATTGTTTTTGTTTTTGTGTTTCAATATTGTTATTATATTTATTATTATTATCATTATAATAGTGTATATTTCTATTTAAGTACATAGATTTATATATATAGTATTTTGTTATGTTACATTGTTGTTTTTTTTGTATTTTAATACCATTACTATTATAATCATTAACCGTAGTATATGTTTTGTTATATATTATATATTTTATATATTATGTATATTATTATTTTTATTATACATATTACGTATATATTAAATATCGTACTATTCATGTATTATATCATATATGCACATATCTATAATATATATATATATAAGTATATCTTTATGTAATATTAGTATTATTATTAATATTAATATGTTTTAACATCATAATTATATGTGTATATATTATGTAAAATGTTTTAATATTATATTATATATATGCTTTATATATATTATGAATATGTATTTTCAATATTATTAGTTAAATTTTGTATATATTACCCTATGTACATATTTTAATAATACAAGTTACATATACCTATTTACTATCTTATGTATATACTTCAAACACTATATATAGTATATTTCTAACACTATTACTATTTATATATATATATATATATATATATATATATATATATTTTACATATATACTCTTAATTATCTTTATATGTATATTCATCGTGTTCTCATTGTGTTCTCGTATTTCATACTATTGTTACATTTAATATCGCGTGCATTGTCATTGTTTAATATTATTGTCGTATGTATTATGTGCCTTGATGTATTTCCAACTATTATTTTTCGCTTCCGCCTATTTTTATATATTACCCTTTGTTCACTATTTTAAAATATTTATTCGTGTTTTTATTTAATTCAATAAGTAAGGCAACGCATCGATTTTAAACACTATGCCATCGATTTCATCGCTATGTTGGGTGAATATCAATCGACTTGTGTTAAAACGGTATATCCTTCTCAATAGAAAACGAAACTTGAAATTTCTCGTGTTTTGATCGGATCACGATTCAATGTTACTTTGGACTAGCAATTTTAAAAATTAAGACAACACTTGTTTATAAGATACCAATTTTGGGCGCGCGTGGGTGCTAATACCTTCCTCGGCAGAATCGACTCGAACTCAAATTTTTCTCTGTACTTTAACGTAGACCTAAACTCGGCCTTCTTTCGTTTTAAAAATAAATTTATTAGGTGTCCGATCACACCTATAAAAAGGATCGGTGGCGACTCCCTTTATAAATAAAATCGAAAGTTGGTTTTCAAATGTTTAATGAATCATCACAATTAGCGACCAACCGAAAGCTAAGCCAAAGCGAAACAAATTTTTACGTCACATACCGGCGCGACTCCATCGGGATATAACCTTGCGAGTCGAGTCGAATTAAACATGTTTTGTCAAAATTTTCAAACTTCCTTGTTCAAAATAAATATTTGGTCGTGATCCAAAATCTCGCTTTCAAAAATTCATGCATTTGTATCGTGTTGTAAATATTTCTTCTAACTTGTTATTTGTTTGTTTTTCAGCTTTTATGGTTTAAATTCTGGTTTAGTTTCTTCAAATAAAACGTAAAGGTTTGTGATTTTCTCCCCACACACCGTGCACTTGCATTTTCGCATAACATGAGTTCTCTACCCGGGCTCTATCCGTTTAAGTGAAAATAAACGCCACGCCTTCGTGAGTTAACTCGTCCCTCCGCACAAAGCTAGTGAATACTTTCGGTTACATATGACTTATGCTTTCGTGAGTTAACTTGTCCTCCGCATAGGCATAAGTAAATGTAATCCTCGAATTGAACTCGTAAGCCTATGATGGGCAATGACCGAGGCTCTATACTAATCTTAGTAGATGACAGATGGACAATTCGAGTACCTATCTAGAGCCAAAACCGCATATAGTGAACTGCATGAGCCACCTAACTAGAGCCATGCCTAACCTTTGTCCGCTTACTAGTCACCAAATAAGTACACGGAAAAACACATCCTACCTTCGCTTTCTTTTACATTTACGCTTTCTATGCAAGGGAATCGAGTCTATTGGACCAAGGAGCTTAATTTGTTAGATTTTCCACAGTTTTTCTCTGTTCATATGTGTTATGCTAACCAAGGTTGTTTGTCTGTATTTCTATTTTTCATCATGCATCAAAGGCATCTTGTTAGGAATGTGTTGATTAGAGATTGGTTGCCAAAAACGGGTTTCTGATGGAGGAATCAATTATACGAATGACCGAAATATTGTGTAATAGACTCTTTTGATTAAGGAAATGCCTAAATAGGGGCTATCTTGAAATTAACACCAAATTTTTGCATATTCATGACTGACATTCATCTGCCATTTATTCATTCATTCATTCATTGCATGTACATGTCCCTTAATCATCCACTGAGGCTGAAACCATATGATCTACAGTTGTGACTCTACAAGTCTGGAATCACGCCATTCGTATAAGACGCGGCTAAGAGCTAGAACTATGGAGACCAAATTCAATGAGAGAATTGAAAGAATGGAAAAGGCCCAAAGAGAATTGCAAGAACAGTTGGCTAAATCACAGCAAGAAATGAGAGATCTGATGGTAAGGTCTCGAGAGGAATCACTCAAGCAAAGGGATCAAATGGCCAAAATGATGGAGATGATGTCAGCTTTTGTTAAAGGGAATGGACTTATGCAGAGTCCTGACGTTATAGAACCTCAGTCAAGAGTTAATCATAATCAGGATCCGTTTTATCCCCCAAGATTCACCCCGTCTCACGTTCATGTAACGCAAAGAGGATGTCCTCAAAAGGAGCCTGTAGGCTTGGAGCAACGACCTGTACCACCTACTCATTTAGGGCAAGGTATATCTGTATCAAACCCCGGAGGTAATCCCGCTGATCCCAATATTCCGATTCGGATGACCCAGAGAGATAGCCAAGTTGAAATTAGACGATCATGATGTTTGGGGCAAGTATAGGAGTTTTGAAGAAAGGCTCAAGGCAATCAAGGCATCAAGTCTTCTCTCGCATTAAGTGCCAAGGAGCTCGGCCTCTGTGCCCGATCCGGTTCGCCTCCAAGTTTAAAGCACCAGATTTTGAAAAATACGACGGAACGAGATGTCCAAGAATGCATCTTGTCATGTTTTGCCGAAAAATGACGAGTCACGTGAATAAAGATAAGTTGCTAATACACTGTTTCCAAGATAGCTTGGTCGGATCGGCTCTTCGATGGTATAATCAACTTAGTAGAGAAAGGATCCGATCATGGAAAGACTTAGCATCAGCATTTTGTAAACAGTACAAGCATGTGTCTGACATGGTGCCTGATCGGTTGACTCTGCAGATGATGGAAAAGAAGCCGACGGAAACTTTTAAGCAGTACGCGCAGAGATGGAAGGACATCTCGGCACAAGTAGAACCCCCTTTAACCAAAACTGAAATAGTGGTTCTCTTCATCAACACTTTGAGAGCACCATTCTATGACAAGTTGGTAGGAAGTGCTACGACAGACTTTGCGAACATTGTGATATCCGGGGAACTTATAGAGAATGCCATCAAAAATGGAAGGATGGAATGCCCTGAGAGCTCAAAAGGGCAGCACCCATGAAGAAAAAAGAGCCAGAAACCCATGTGGTGGGAATAGGAAGCCACTATGCTTCTAATTCGTACCCAACTCAACCATGACCTCGATATCACCCACCTCCGAATTTTACATACTTGGGAGTGTTTTGAACAATGGGACAGTGGAAGAGATCTGTGTACTTTTAAAGCTAATCTAGAGTAATATTCAAAACATACTTATTGCCTTAAGACCTAGAGGTGATAAGATTTCTTTTGAGAAATAGGTTTCGTCCAAGATTTTTATTTCAATGAAATGCATCTTTTGAGTAAATTTTCTTCTATTTATAGATTCTTTTATTATTTGGACTTTCATTCTTTTATTTTACATTCATGATCATCCTATACAAATAATCATCCTTAGAATCATTTATTCTCTAGAATTTTCCTTCATACCCACAGTAGGTCCCCAGATATCAATGTCACGAGCGACGTGTTACTAACTCCCTTTGGAGCAAGATGTGTGTCTAGAGGAATCTCAGGACTTCGAAGATGACAGAGACTGTGTCCATCTTCTGATTCGTGAAGGATAACAGAATAAGATGAAAAACAGACCCTAACTTACAAAGGGTCAGCTGACATTGTGAGCTTGAGAAAGTGATGAAGATCGAAACCTAGCTCACCGCAAAAATAAGGCAAGACTATTGAGTTATTTTTAAGAATTCAAGGATGTTTTTGCACGATCATATTAAGACGCACTTAGGAACATCTGGAAAGAGGTCTATAAGGGTGTCTAGAGAACACATGACAATGGTTCTGCAATAGCCAAGCTAATCAATGAGGATCGGATGTTGTTGGTCCACCATGGGAAGGGAATAGCATCAGTTATGACGTCAAGACTCACGTGCTTCTTTCATCTCTTCACAAACTTTTCAATACGTAGGGCATAGATGTTCTGGGGATGATCTCGTCAAAAGCTTCCAATGACATCATCGTCGTGGACCGCCAATTGCTTCACTAAGAAGATGAATGTAGCTTCATATGCCAATATTATAAAGTCGATAGTTATGAAAAGAAAAGAAAAAAACAAAAAAAACAAAAAGAAAAAAGGGACAAGAAAAAACAAAAAAAAAGAAATCAAATGCCGAAAGAATCATGTTTTAATGCGAATCGACAATGTCATATCACAATGCAACAAAGGCGCCAAAAGAAAAATACAAAATCAAGAAAAGTTATAGAAGGTGACCGAGACTTGTAAATATTGGCATAAGAAGCTACCTTTTACTCTTTGTGCTTATTAAAGTTGACCAGACCTTCACTGGGGCATTAGAGGTGGTTCGTCCGAAATTAAGATTCTTTTCTCCAAGCTTTGATTGAATCAAGAATTGGATGAAGTAAAATGTCTTCATTAAACTTGACTGCAGAAAAGGGTTTGAAGGTCAAACGCGTATGATGCTGAGTTATGACGAAAATGTTTCACCCAAAGGAATTTCATAGTAGGAACTTGATATTGCAGAAGATCCTTTCTATACGAAAGGATTTCAAAGGGAAATGGATGTTTAAGAACTTTATGAGGTAAAGGAGGCTTTCCCCGAAAGAACACTGATCCAATCCTAAATTCGGATTCAGTCCAAAAATACTTAAAAAGGAGTGGCCAAGGTGAAAACCCACAAAGGGCGCCTTGTGACCTTCATTCATTCAAAAGCAAAAAAAGAAAAAAAGAAAAGAAAATGGAGAGGTCAAGGTGAAAACCCGCAAAGGGCACCTTGAGACCAAAGGGGTTTTGAGTTGAAAACCTGAAAAAGGCAGCTCAAATCTTGTTCAAAGGTGGGGCATATGGTAGTCTTGCTATACTTGAATTGATAGTGAAGAAGTATGCTACGTCTTGGGGCATTGAAAAAGTACTCTGAATCCCCTAAACACATGTTGAACTCAAAATTGTCTCAAAAGGAGTTTGTACAGAGAAGCTCAGGCGGCGATATTTGGGGCACTTAGCTTTATTTTACCTATTTCTAAATTTATCTTTGATTATCTTATTCTTTTCAAAATAAGCTTCCAATAAACTTGCATTTACTCTCATTGTTCAACTTGTTTGTTTCGAGCTATGCTCTTAACCGATTTTTCTTCTTGTCCATCAGTTCGATCCTTTTCAAGCATTTTGCATTGAAATAATGATTAATGGACTAATCATACTTTTACAAAAGGAATTTTGCATATTACTCTGAAAGCTTCTAAATAGTACAAGAACCTGAAACCAGTCGGTTGTTCAAGAGCTTACCAAGTGTAAGGGTTGGAAATATTTGAGCTCAAATTGAGTTTATCTCCTCAGATTTTCTGTCAAAAATATCAGTCAATGGAACAAATTACAGATCATACACCCTTGAGTTACAGTAGGATACAGATCCTATAGCCAGGAATTGCAGTGGAATGGTTTAAGGATAGTGCCAACCTTGTATCCCAAAATTACAGTGGAATGGACCCTGAAATTACGGTGGGGCTGAGCAAAACGCGATTATTTCTTCGGATTTTGGGTCAAAATACCAACCGAGCATTAGGGCAGCGTACTACGTCAGTAATAGAGCCCTGATGGGCAATGAGTGATGACGCTTTAAAAAAAAAGAAGAAGATCGAGATGAAAACCTGAAGAGGGCATCTTGATAAACAAAAATTAGGATGAAAACCCGAAAGGACGCCCTAATGAAGGTGTTTGGGCCCAAGGAGTAAAAAGATTCAAGAAGTGAGTCAAGCAAAGAAGACTACAGATTTGAAGGATTTTCAAGAAATAAAATTTATACGCAAGATGACATACTCAAAAAGATTCTTGATTAAGAAATGTGGAAGAATTTATGCGTTGAAGATCTAGAGTATTTTGAAATGACATGCTCCAAACAAAAGAAATGTTGAGCATTACCCGGATGAGAATTTGATAAGTACAAGAGCCTCAACGTAAGGACAAAGCTCAACCAGGGGTAAGAGAGCGATAACTGAGAAACGCAGATTACTCGTGAAGCTAGAGGACGGGTACAGAGCCTGAAGAGAAAGTCAAGAGTTAAAGCAATGAACACAGATCATTAAAAATCATGACGGAAAGGGACATACGACAAACATGCCTAAGGCGTATAGCATAATCATGTAGGCATAAAGGCATTTAAGACAAACATGTGCATATCATGATAACATCATGCACAGGTACTCTAGTAGAATAAGAAGATGTGATGATAGTTGTATTAAATTAAAGGAAAAGACACCTGAGTTCCACCAGATAACATGTTTTGGTATTCGATGCTTTTATTTTGCTTTCAAAATTCAACTCATATTACGGAGGTGAGTTGAGCCTCGTGGCACGCCGAGGTATTTTCAATTTCGCTCTTCAAAAAATCAACTCATATTATGAGAGGTGAGTTGAGCCTCGTGACACGCCGAGGTAATTTCAATTCGCTTGTCAAGAATCAACTCATATTGCGAGAGGTGGGTTGAACCTTTTAATTTCTACTTTTCAAAATCAGCTCATATTGCGAGAGGTGAGTTGAGCCTCGGGCACGTTGAGGTATTTTCAATTTTTGTGTTTTAATTTCAACTCATATTGCGAGAGGTGAGTTGAACCTCGTGTCACACGCCGAGGTATTTTCAATTAAGCCTTTCAATTTCTGTCTTTCAAAAAATCAACTCATATTGCGAGAAATGAGTTGAGCCTCGGGGCACGCTGAGGTATTTTCAATTGCTGTTTGTCAAAAATCAACTCATATTGCGAGAGGTGAGTTGAGCCTCAGGGCACGTTGAGGTATTTTCAATTTCTGTTTTAATTTCCATGTTTCAAAAAATCAGCTCATATTGCGAGAGGTGAGTTGAACCTCAGGTCACGATGAGGTATTTTTAATTTCCGTTTTTCAAAAATCAACTCATATTGCGAGAGGTGAGTTGAGCCTCAGGACATGCTGAGGTAATTTCAATTTCTGTTTTCTCCAATTTATGTTTTTCAAAAATTAGCTCATATTGCGAGAAGTGAGTTGAGCCTCAGGCACGCCGAGGTATTTTCGATTCGCTTCCAATTTCGCTCTTCAAAAAATCAACTCAGACATGCGAGAGGTGAGTTGAGCCTCGTGGCACGCCGAGGTATTTTCAATTTTGCTTTCCAATTTCGCCTTTCAAAAAAAAAAAACTCATATCGCGAAAGGTGAGTTGAGCCTCAGGACACGCTGAGGTATTGTCAACTTTCGTTTCTTGATTTATGTTTTTCCAAAAATTAATTCATATTGCTAGAGGTGAATTGAGCCTCAGGACACGCTGAGGTATTGTCAACTTTCGTTTCTTAATTTATGTTTTTCCAAAATTAATTCATATTGCTAGAGGTGAATTGAGCCTCAGGATCACACGCCGAGGTATTTTCAATTAATGTTTTTTCAATTTATACTTTTCAAGAATCAACTCATATTACGAGAGGTGAGTTGAGCCTCGAGTCACATGCTGAGTTTTTAAAAGTCGATTCATATTGCGAGAAATGAGTTGAGCTCAAGATCACACACCGAGTAAATAATAAAGATTGGAGCCGATTGAAGGCACCAGATTTTGTCTCCCTGAAGTTGCAGTAGAGCTGGTCGAGGACATCAGATCTTACCTTTCTGAAGTGGCAGAAGAGAAGACCAAAACCTTATCTCACGGAAGCAATAGAAGAGAGGATTGAAGCTGTAGATCTTATCCTTCTGAAGTTACAGTGAAGCAGATGGAAGCCACAAATCTCATATCCTTGAAACTACATTGAAGTAGATTGAAGCTACAAGGCCCATATCAGAAGATGCAATGAACTGAACCAAAGCTACAAGATGCGATGGACTAGTAAGAGACGCCGGAAAAGAAGAGCGCTAAAGAAGTCAACAATTGGCAAGACCGGCAAAATTGGTTTTCATTATGTCTTTGCTCTATTCCGTTATACGATAATGAGCAAAGAGGGCAGCTGTTGTAGGCCAATTTTGGCCCAAATACAACCAAATACCCACCCCAATTTCATCACCCAACATCATCAAACCCAATCTAAACCAACACCCACCTAAACTAACCCACTAACCCTAGCCCACCATCACCAAACATTTTCCAGAAAGAAAAAAAAACAGCACACCCTTCAACCTTGGCTAACACTCTCCCATGTCAGTCGCCACCAAGACCACTCCCACTCTCCTATGTTGTCTCGCCACCAAGACCATCACACACCCCACCGCCCATGCCCATGCCCCGCAAACAAGCAAAAAGAAGCAAGAATAGAAAATAATAATAAAGTATGTAAAAATTAGGTTATATAAAGCCATCCAAACAACAAACGTAAAAGGGGGAAGGATGTACAAAAAAATTTTGTATCAAAAACAAAAGAAAAAGAAAAGCTTAGAAGGTGAACTTCAATTTTTTCCTCTGTTATCTCAATCTTTCTATTTATCTTTGCTTTGTTTTATTTTTATTTCATTAACTTACTTTAAAACAAAAAGAATCAAGGAAGAAAAGAGTCTTACCGGATCTACCTCGTGGTCGCTCCCTCTCCGCTCAAAGACGGTGAACTCGCCGGCGATGATGGGTGTTGAAACCTTAGTGAAGAAATGAAGAAGAGATAAAAAAGGGGGTTTGAGAGCGTTTTCCGAAAAAAATATATAAAGGTTAAAATGGTTTTAAATAAAAATTGAAAAGTCAAAAGGAAACGGCGCCACTAACATTTGTATGTTTCGCTTAGGATATTTGTTCCCTAGTCCTCAACCTCTCCAAAGGCGCTGCAATTTAGTGCTTTAGTTACCTTTTTCCTATGATTTTGCAATTTGGCCACCTAATTCTCGAGGTTTTCAATTTAGCCCTGCACCAAGCATCTGCGCCTTAATGATTGGGGATATTTCGCTTTTCGGTCCTCCCATGTTGCGCGATATTGCAATCTGCCCTCTCCTCCTTATTTTCTTTTCAAATCGCCCCATAACTTTGTTTTTAGTTTAATTTTAGTCCTTTTGTTTTTTTTCGTTTTTTATCTAAATATCCTTGTTATTTTCATATTATTGATATTATTATTATTATTATTATTATTATTATTATTTATTAGTATTATTATTATTATTATTATTATGTGCTTTTGTTATATGCGTATATATATATATGTATTTGTATTAGGTTTTTTATTTATTTTAATATTTTTAATGCTATACTTGCCTTTATATTTCAACATTATTATTATTATTATTATCACCAATGTTTATATATGTTTTACGATATATGTATATATATATTTACGTATAGGCTTATTTTTTACTTTACTTCAATATCTTTATTGTTTTTGTTTTGTGTTTCAATATTGTTATTATATTTATTATTATTATCATTATAATAGTGTATATTTCTATTTAAGTACATAGATTTATATATATAGTATTTTTGTTATGTTACATTGTTGTTTTTTTGTATTTTAATACCATTACTATTATAATCATTAACCGTAGTATATGTTTTGTTATATACGTATATATTTTATATATTATGTATATTATTATTTTTATTATACATATTACGTATATATTAAATATCGTACTATTCATGTATTATATCATATATGTACATATCTTTAATATATATATATATATAAGTATATCTTTATGTAATATTAGTATTATTATTAATATTAATATGTTTTTAACATCATAATTATATGTGTATATATTATGTAAAATGTTTTAATATTATATTATATATATGCTTTATATATATTATGAATATGTATTTTCAATATTATTAGTTAAATTTTGTATATATTACCCTATGTACATATTTTAATAATACAAGTTACATATACCTATTTACTATCTTATGTATATACTTCAAACACTATATATAGTATATTTCTAACACTATTACTATTTATATATACATATATATATTTTACATATATACTCTTAATTATCTTTATATGTATATTCATCTTGTTCTCATTGTGTTCTCGTATTTCATACTATTGTTACATTTAATATCGCGTGCATTGTCATTGTTTAATATTATTGTCGTATGTATTATGTGCCTTGATGTATTTCCAACTATTATTTTTCGCTTCCGCCTATTTTTATATATTACCCTTTGTTCACTATTTTAAAATATTTATTCGTGTTTTTATTTAATTCAATAAGTAAGGCAACGCATCGATTTTAAACACTATGCCATCGATTTCATCGCTATGTTGGGTGAATATCAATCGACTTGTGTTAAAAGGTATATCCTTCTCAATAGAAAACGAAACTTGAAATTTCTCGTGTTTTGATCGGATCACGATTCAATGTTACTTTGGACTAGCAATTTTAAAATTAAGACAACACTTGTTTATAAGATACCAATTTTGGGCGTCGTGGGTGCTAATACCTTCCTCGCAGCAGAATCGACTCGAACTCAAATTTTTCTCAGACTTTAACGAGACCTAAACTCGGCCTTCTTTCGCTTTTAAAATAAATTTATTAGGTGTTCGATCACACCTATAAAAGGATCGGTGGCGACGCCTTTATAAATAAAATCGAAAGTTAGTTTTCAAATGTTTAATGAATCATCACAATTAGCGACCAACCAAAGCTAAGCCAAAGCGAAACAAATTTTTACGCCGCTACAATAATATCATCACTTTAACCTTTTTTTTCTTCTCCTTTATAATTCTTTATCCAAACATAGGGTTAACTTAATTCTAATTCTAATTTTTATATTAATTTTAACTTAATTAATTAATTTGAATATTTAGTTTAAAGTTAAATTTTTCATTAATTTGAATATTTGGTTTAAAGTTAAAATTTTCATAGAAATTTAATTTAACTAATATTTTCTATTTATCCTTAAAAGTATAGTTAAAGTTCAAAATTCAAAAGTAAAATATAATATAATATTTATCATAATGATAAATAACATTTAATTAAAATGAAATTAATCTTAAAATTAAAATTTAATATTTATCATAGAGAAAAATAATAATATCATAAAAATACAAGTTATTTATCTTAATATTTATTTCATAATTATAGTTATTAAATGATTACTTCTTCTGTTGATATATGTTATTTACTATATTACATGAAATTTTTGTTTAATATAAAATAATTTTAATAAAAGTCAAATTAATTTTAAAATTTTTAGAGAAACTGTTGTGTAATTTAATATATGTCATGTAATAAAATTTAAAGATTTCACTATCCATATTACGAACTATTTTTATTATTTTTCATAAGCCGCTTACATTATATATTATGATTCACACTCTTAATATATATATATTAAGAGTGTGAATCATTAATTATAATAATTTATTCTCATAAATTATATACTTCAAAAACTCAAGTATATATTTTAAGTTATTTATATTGTTTCATCAATAAATTAATTAATATAATAATAATTTTGATATATAATCTCCAAAGAATCTTGAAATTTTAGTTTAAAAATGATATAAAGAGGATTTCAAGCACGTGGAATATTATGCACGTCTGATTAATTAATTGAATGTGAACTATTTTCATTTATTTTCTTTGAAGGAGACTTTTCATTATCAAACATGTTAATAATGTCTTATCATATTAAACTTAAAGACAAACAACATATACATTTTAACTAATTATTCCTTCTCTTACCGGTTTGATATTATTGAAAAGTCTAAACTACAAATCCCTTCACAATTACTATATGTTTTCTTATTCATACTCAATATTTTATAATAATATATTAAATCTCTTTTTAGTAAAATCATGTGATGACTTGATGATCAAAAGTATTTATTCCTCCAGATATAGTCTGATTTGAGTCATGTTAGTCGCAGTTATTATTCAGACCTTAACATTGGTGTTATTATAATTCAAAAAAAAATTTATTTTAGTAAAGAATGTGATTAGTTGGTAATTACTTTTACTTCATATGTAAGATTAAAAATAAACAACAAATGGATTCTCTCGTTCTCTAATTAATTATATATAACCATACTTTTATCTTCTAAAAATAGACAATATATTATTTTTAGGGCACATGAAAAGTCAAGAAAATATGTAAATTTTGTGTTTTGTTCTATTAGTTGTATAAACATAACACAAAATATATAGACATACTACTTTTTGTATTAAATTACTAGAAATTTTAGCATACGCCTATATATATATATATATATGAAAGCTATGTATTTAAAATATAGAAGTATGTTTAAAAATAACATACAATAAACAATCATACATTTAGCTTGAAACTAATTAATAATTATATAAAATATGTACCATATTGTTTCCATTTTTGTGAAGTTGGTGTAATGGGTTAATGGAAGTGGTCACTTTTGACACCAATGCAACAAAACAACTTGTCATATTTGGAAGGTTGACAATTTATTAAAATAAAGCTTTGGGTTGTGCTTATATCGTGGAATGATTCAAGCCCATTGATAAATATCAATTCACTTAGAGAAACATATCATAAGGATCGAGGAAGTTGGATCATACCAAAACTTGAAGTCTTATCTACCAACAGTCCATTTTATATTAGTTGTTAATATTATCTTGTATTTAGCTATTTTAACTATTGTTTAAAAGAGATTCTGATTGATCATTAATCTATTAGCAAGTCTCCAAAATCTTTATATATTTGAGAGACTTATATAGGTTGATGTATTGATTATTAAGAGTACCTATTTGTTTAGTAAGGAATTGTTGGAAAAATGAGTATAGAAAACGCAACAGAAAATAAATTTAGGGAAAAACCAGAGTTTTAAATTTTTTTTCCAAAACAAGATCTTGATTGTGATATCAAAAGTAATAAATACTTAATCAAAATTGTACATTTTCGATTCGTCTAGGATGAGCGCTTCGACCGAGTAATCTTCTCTGCTATCCTCAAGCTCACGTCTACTAAGTCTGGACTTGTTTCGAATCAGAAAATTTTTCACAAAAATTACCAGTGAGGTAATTTTAAAATTTCTCTAAACTTTTGGGTCAAGTTATAAATCAGAAAATATCTCTAGAATTTTTCTGAAATAATCTCTTCAGAGAATTTTCTTTCTACAACTTTCTCTTGAATTCAAGTGTGTTTAAATAATGACCCAAGATTCTCTTTCTATAGGGAGAGCTTAGAGAGTTCAACTATGATTAAACTTAATCATTTTAATATTAAATTAATATAATATTTATCAAGATAAATATTATATTAAATTAATATTAAATCTTATTAAAATAATAAAACGTTTATGTACAAGATAGACATTAAATTAAATTTAATATTAAATAATCACTTTAATATTAAATTAATAAAATACTATTAAGATAAGTATTAAATTAAATTTAATATTAACCTCTTAAAATAATATTATTTTTAGAATAATTAATCTAAAATCAAATTCTCTAGTAAAGTCCTAGTAGGAGTGTAACTTTTCCATTACTCAATTGTTGCTGGCTACCAGGACGCCACCATGGCAACCACCGCAACACCGTTATCACACCTCGAGCCGGTTCAACTGCTTTCGGTTCAGTCCGGGTCAATGATGACCTGACTGGTCCGATCTAGCCATCGATTGGACCGTCGGCCCGATTTCACATACCAGGCCCGGTTCGACCAGTTTTTGAGTCTTGGTCTTAGTTTTGAGCTCTCGGCCCAATTTACGATCTCAGGTCCAATTTTTAAGTGTAATTACCCATTGGACCAATTGTCTGACTTGAAAATTAACTTTCAAAAATATCATATTAATTTTAATTGATTTAATTAATTTAATTTTACTTGATCAAAATTGATTTTTTCCAAAAATCACTTAGATTTTCCAAATTAATTTTTCAAGAAAATTTTTTAATCAAATTCTCTAATTGAACAATTCTTACGACCACCTAATTTAATTCCACATCAAATAAATTGACTCAATTAAATTATTCCCAAAGTCGTAGAATTTTATTCTGATTCAAATGCATTCCAATCGAGCTTTTGCTGAGCTAGCAAAGGAACTAATTAGACACAAACAATTAGGCTCTAGCGATTGCAATTATGTCCAGAAGTATTGTTCCAATAATTCACAATTAGTAAATCATGGAGTCAGTCAACACGAAGCACCATGATTGAAAATTCCTTATTGTATACTCTTTACGAAAACAATTTATCCAACTATTTTGTCCAATGACCTCGTCATGTGTGTGTTACCCTCATATGATATCCTTGATTCCTTTGAGTTAAATCCGTTTACTTAATATAATCATATTTTATCTCATTGTCACCATTGTGTCTTCTTAATGATTAGTATGATCATTGTTAACAAATGACTGTGAAAACTTGCTTGTTCGAGAATAAGCAACCCGTGGCCATGTTGCATATTTATTAATCCACACAATGCTAATTAGAGGATATCATTAACTTTTTAATTGAGTTATGAATTTCACTGTTGCTAGTAAAGCCATGTCATACACAAGTCATGTACCTAACATATCGGCTATGCGTTCGATCATCTTTAGAGCATAAGCCTCCACTTATATTAAAGCACAAGAGTAGCATACGCATGGTTAGTGACTAACTCAGGATTTAGGTAAATCATACCATGAACGTCACAAGTGAATTAATTCACAAATGAATTCAGAATTAATTCATCTTGGGTTCGGTTTAATGTATCATTCTAACAATTAACACATCTATGTCTCTACTCGTAGAGTCAACTGCTTCGGTAGCTAAGACTAGCCATCTCCCCAATTGGAATTGTAGATGACATAATAATCCTTCTCAGTATTTGAATCAAATGCTCACTTTGATTCTTTTACAAGATTACGAACTCATTTAGATCATATACTGAAGTAAGTTATCTTTCTTGCAATGTAAACGTTCTTTACAATGCCACTTATCTTCAATTTGAATTTTAAACAATCAATGAGCTAATATTTGTTTGTCACAATTTCGCTATAAATGCAAAATATAAAAGACATAAATACAAAAGACATAATAGTAAAATGTGAAATTAACTTTATTTATTTTCATTCATCGTTCAAATA
Source organism: Gossypium arboreum (assembly GCF_025698485.1). Lineage (NCBI taxonomy): Eukaryota > Viridiplantae > Streptophyta > Magnoliopsida > Malvales > Malvaceae > Gossypium > Gossypium arboreum. The sequence continues at coordinate 17,535,874 of NC_069073.1, forward strand.
AATAGAAAACAGTCACATGTTTACTACAATATGGGCACATTTCCCAACAGGAACATTTTTTGTGAGAATGCATTTTGAAAATAAAACATTTTTGTGATTGATTTTACAAGCTAAGTTCTCAAGGGGAAATTTAGTGATGAAAGGTTTAGTATTTGAATTAAAAAAGTGATAATTGTTCACTAGAGTGTTAGAACTAAGATCATTGGTTGTATTGTTTTGAAAGATAGTGGATACATCTCAAAGCTAGGCTCCACAAGTATAGGAAAGCCAAACTACGTAAACAATTTTCAGTATCATGTTTTGTTTTTGTTTTTGTAGTTATAACAGAGTTGCCTACTTTTGTTGTAACTTCTACTCATACTTTGTTTCTTATGGTTTAGCAACTAGTTTAAGTGAAAAATTGTATCAGAGCTTCCCACTTAACATAGCTAGTGGAGATTCTTGGTGTTGCTAATTGCAATATATGGAACGATCATCAACCACCTATCCCCAGATGTTGGATTATGTCAATTATGCCTACTAAAAGACATGTATGAAGGAAAATATCAAGTGGCTTAGCACTCGGTCCTTATAGGATGGGAATCTCTATTAGTTGAACTGAAGTTAGAAGAGTCCGAAAATTTGAATTAGAATGGACAACTAATGAAGAACGCCTTGTTAATGCTAACTCTAAAGTGTTATATGCCATTTGTTGTAGAGTATACACGCAAGAATTCAATAGGATCTCAAATTGCATTATTGTTAAAGAAACCTAGGATATTCTACAAATTGCATATGAAAGAACCAATACTGGCAAGTAGTCCAAAATGCAAATGTTGACCACTAGATTCGAGACCTTGAGAGAGCAAGACTCGGAGATCATAGGTGAATGCAAAACTTTATGATATGTCGAATCAAACATTTGCTCTAAGAGAAGAATACTCTAACATAAGCTGATCAGTAAGGTATTGAGATCTCTTCTAGAGAGATTCTTTATCAAAGTTACTACTATGGAGGAAGCTAAAGACCTTGAAAGTTAGGAAATTGATGATCTCATAATGTTCCTATAGGCCTTTGGAATGAATTTTGATAAAGACAAATGAAGTAGGACTAAATGTGAGAGAAATATTGCACTTTAAATGGAAGAAGTGCCAACTTCCAACATCATTTAAGAAGCACTCATAGAGGCTAAAAAGTCTGAACCTAGCAAGAATTTTCCCTAAAACAGGTTTAAATGAGTGGTCATCAAAGAAAAACTAGAAAAGGGTAAGAAGAAAAGTGTTCAATGCTATAAGTGTTAAGGAAATGGTCAAATCTAGACTGAGTGTGCTAACGCACTAATAAAAAAGTTACTGTGCTTGACTTGAAGTGATGAAGATTCATCTAACAACTCGGAACTAGATGAAGGCCATCTCAGTAATTATGTGGCTTTTATAGCAAGTACAATCACAAGACTTGAAGATGATTATGATGAAGATTTTGATGGTGGTTCTGATGAGGAATTTCTAAAAACCTATAAGATAATATTAGGCAAATAGGAATAAGTAAGCGATGTGAATTCAAAATTACTATAAGAAAATAATCATTTAAAATAGAAAATTCAAGGCTAATAAAGTAGATTGAAGCTAAAGAATCACTACTTGCTGAAGAACTTTAACAACCTGGTGAAAATATAGAAAAAGCTAGTAACAACCAAGAGTATGCTTGAGAAGTTCAATACCAAAAGTAGCATGCTAGATGAACTTCTCACTGCTTCGTCCACAATAAATACAAGAAAGAAATAGAAATTTTAGGGTTTTTTCCCTCCTATTTGTCATCCATCAATTCACTAAGGCAAGAAAGTTTTCTTTGATAATTTTCAAGGATTCCTAGTTAAGAAAGCTTAGTTTATTCAACCCAAATATTAGATTTCGCTATTGTGAAGTTTTACCTAAGTAACCATTGTTGATTTCATGAAGTATTAAAGTTTGAAATGGTTAAGTGTTAGGCTTAGTTATGTGAAAAACACGTTATAAATGTAGTGGAATGTGTTAAATCAAGTTTGATTTAAGTTTAAGCTATTTGGCCAATTAAATGTTATTAGGGACTATGTGTAAAATGTAAAATCTTTGATGTTTAATTATGATTATTAATAGTTTAAGTTCCTTATTGAATAACAAAAGAGAAAGAGAAGGCGATAATCGAGTAGCTAATTCGATTTGTGCTAACTCGATATGTTTTCATTATATGACTTATTTGGTGTCAAGTCCAATGAGTTATGGCAAGTGTCAATTCTAAAGCATATTAAATGACCAAGGTAATTAAACATGAATTATTCCATGTTGAATAATAAATTGATTGATATTTTGTTGTACTAGTTAAATGAACTTGTATAATGTTATGATGTAGTTGAAATTAAATATTGATAAATGTAGAGATAATACATATATGTATTCGTGAATGAATATACATTTATGAAATGGAAATAAGTGTTTTGATATGAAATACTATGTCATTATGATGGTACTTGGATTGAAAAGTATACTAAGGATATTTGATAATGAAATTTGCCCTATTAATTTTATGCATGCCCATAAAGTCTTTATATATATATGTGAGTATAAGATAGAAATTATGAAAAGAAAAGTTGATCTATGGAAAAATAAGTTGATAAAAGGTTAATGATATAATATTTGGATATCTTAAGTGGCATAACATAATGAAATCAATAGTAAACATGATGTTAACTTAATTTTGATGTTTAGTAGTTAATGTTGTTTGTATAGTTCTTGTGTTAAAGGTTTAAATGTTTGATTTTATATCATGTTAAAATTGCTTAGCTTCTTTGCTTAGTGTACAAAATTATTTGTTCCTATGAAAAGGTGACAGACAAGTTTCGTTGAGCTCATGATAATTCGATAACATCTAAGTCTCACCACCTCAATTCAGCAACGTTTGTGATTCTTTTAAACTCTAATATTAGGTGGCATGTACTTGGTAAGGAATGTTGAGTCAAAAATGTCATTTTGGTTAATGTTTGTTCATGATAATGTTGTTCCTTAACATGGTGCTCAGTCGATCCATAGCCCAAACAAGCACCAAACTTTTTCCAACACTCGCCCGGATGATGCTTATTATAAAACCTACATACCAGAATTTTAACCATTTCATGAGGACCCCAAGACTCCATCTGCCAGATTTCGCTATGGTCCGATCTCTCGGCTCGCTTTTAAGTGATTTGGGACAGTGGGACCAGAGTCTCTCTTATTTTAAACCTTAACTTTTTCCCACTTTTTTCGCTCCAAGCGCTTAATCTCCTCAACGATCTTTGTCTTCTCAGCCAAGTTTTCAAATACCTTTTCCTGATATGGAGCCACTTTTATTTTCAGATCATATTGTAAGCCCTCTTCGAATTGCAGACTCTTATCTTGTTTAGTTGCTACCATAATCGAAGCATAGCGGCTCAACCTCAGAAACTCGGTCTCATATTCAGCCACAGATATATCCCATTATTTCAGTTCTATAAATTCCAATCAACGAGCCTTCACATACCTAGTGTTCACATACTTCTTTTGGAATGCCTCCTGAAAATAAGTCCAAGTTATATGCTCAGCTTGTCTACCTCTAACCACAGACTGCCACCACTGATAAGTTTCGTCCCTCAATAAAGACACAGTACCCTTAAATTTCTGTTATGGACTGTAGTTCATTTCCTCTTGAATCCCCTTAGTGGTTTCCATCCAGTATTCTGTTATTGTAGGGGTTGTTCCAGCAACACCCCTAAATAACTCGGCCCCATAGATTGGAGTCTTTCATTATCGGGCCTATGGTTTCTAGTTCTGGTTTGGTCCCCAACAACCCTCTATAAAACCCTTAACATGGTTTGAGTCATAGCCTCATCCCAGTCTCCTGATTTTCACCTTCAGTGGTAGGCACATCAATAGTACTGTTTGTCTCTAGGTTAGGCATATGTCCTAGAGAAAATGACTCAACTTGAGCCACTCGACGTCGCCCTCCACGGGTTCTCATGCAGCGAGCTCGTGTTCCTTGGGTACTCATTATGCTATCTTAATTTTATATTATTAAGTCTTATCTACAGTTTTCACAAAACATAAACACTAGTTATTTTCAATATTTTTAGTTTTTAAAGTCTATAGTTTTATGTAGTATAGTCCTAGTGTTTATCTACAGTTTAATAGTAGCAGCACCAATGAAGATGGCATCGGAGTCTCAGAGTTTTTAATTTTGAATTTTTTTTAAATGAGAACACTATGACAGGTTTTTCCCAAAATACTCATTTTAGAAAACATGCATGCAGTCTCATTAAAATTTTTCATGCCAAGTTAATGAACAGGGTTCTGATACCACCAAATGTAACCTCCCAAAGTTGACCTAGATGTTATGACTAAATTCTAAATGCTACATTAGCCACCGAAATGACCAAGTAAATATGTTCTGTTTTAAAAATGTTTATTTGTTTGATTTTTAGAAAAAAGTATAAGCAGTTGTCTTAGGATCTCCAAAACGTCAAATTATTGAGCAAATAACTTAGAGTTCAGTTATTAAAAATTGTGTCATTTTAAAGAAAAAAACATAATTATTTTCATCATTTTGCCTTTAAAAAATCTATTTTAATATTACACAGCAGAAAAATTGATGCCTTTAATTTTTGTACAAAAAACCATGTTTTAGGCCATATTAAGCCGATTATTAGAATTGTTGATTTTTAACCAAAATTTCATGCATGCAAAAATCAAATAAAAACAACCCATGCCATAGTCTATATCTTTAAAAAAAATTTACAATCCCAAAATAAAACCATAATAAATAAAGTAAAATTAAAAAAAAAACTTTATTAATAAATCTGAGACGAGACCTCTATATGTCGAGTCCAATCCTATCCTTGAGGGTTATCTATAAGAAGTAAATTAAAGGGGTGAACTTGAAAAGCTTAGTAAAAGTCTTAACAAAACAATAAATAGTTTTGCACATAATCAAACAATCACAATAGAGCACATAGCCAACAATAACAATGTCCATAATAGATCATGGTAGTTCAGTAAACAGTGTACATGCATGGCATGTTCAAATGTAAAACAGTACAAAGGTCCTACTGGAACACCCCTAAGCCGTATCCGACACCGGAACAGGGTTACAGAGCATTATTGGATTTATAAAACATACAATCATACATTCTATATTCATTTCTCATTCCAAACAAATACCATTAAATTACAATCATATAGTCCCTAATACGAGCCCTCGAGGCCAAAAATAGACATTAAAAGTGGTTCGGGACTAAACCAAGTACTTAAGAAAATTTTTGAAAAAAACATAGAAATTTTCAAAATGCAAGGGACACATGCCCATAACATACGGCCAAATGACACGCCTGTCTCTCAGGCCGTATGGGCATTTGAAATGAGGACACATGGCCATGTCCCAGCCTGTGTCCTACCCCATGTAACTTACTGACTTGGGTCACACGGCCAGACCACATGCCCGTGTACCGGGCCGTGTACCATTCGAAATAGCCTCACACACCCGTATGCCAGGCCGTGTGCTAGTCAATGTAAAAACTGGTGGATATACTGACTTGTGCCACACGGCCAAGCCACACGCCCGTGTGCTAGGCCGTGTGAAGCTACTGACTTGATTTCTATAAAAGTATCAAGGGACACACGGCTGAGACACATGCCTGTGTCTCTTCCCGTGTGGACAAAAATAGGTCATTTTCCAAGCCACATTTCTCACCTAATTGGTAACAACTTACACATATCAATTTGCATAACAACCATGCATAAATGGGCATTCAAAGCCAACCAATAACAAGTTTATAACATGTAATATCCACACATACAACATGATATCATTAAGCACATCAATTGACTACTTTAAAACATACGAAATATACTTCCAAATTCTACCTAAATGGTCAAATACATATGAGACTTTGTGCCTAAAACTTAGCACGCATACACATCTCAATTCCAATCATTTAGTACCAAAACACAATTTCACAAACAAGGCATTCATATAACCTCTATACACCACATAACATAAGGACATTTATACATATACACATATCAAAATATATGACCACTTTACAAGTAAACTCAAATGGTCAAAACTCAACAAGACATATAGGCCACATTAGCCAACATACCTATACATGCCATTTAACCAAAATATATAGAATCCAAAGTACCAAAATAAGTGTTTGATAGTGTGATGCGATCCTTGACGTCTTTCAATCCGAACGAGCTTCCGAGACATTAAAAAAACATGAAAAAATAAACGGAGTAAGCAATTAAGCTTAGTAAATTCATAATACGTAGAATTAAACTTACCATATAACCACAATTTTAGGCAAGTAACTCAATTCAATTTGGCCAAAGCCTATCATATAGCCATTCACCAAATTAGTCATGCATACATATAAAACCGAGAATCATGCATGAATTCAACAATTACTGGAATTCCATGTACTTTTAACATTTTTACCACATATCTATATATAAAATATATAAATCATCTCTATGTAACTACCTACAATATTTCACATCTAACTTATATAACCTCATAATACACTACACCCGTTGAACCACTTAGAATCTCATTAGATACGCGGGTAATACACACGAGGTGTGCTGGACTATAATCTGTAAATTCCTGAACATGTAGGCTCATACGAGCGATAAACGGTAAGCTCCTCCGAGCTGAATATCGGTAAGCTCATACAAGCTGTGGTGAGTCCACAACACATGCAAGACTTCAACCAAAATGGTAACCCTAATGACATGTCATTTGTATCCTACGAATTTTTAAGGTTCAACAGGGCTCGGTATTTCTCCGTACTTCATCGGTTATGCATTCGATAATTTATACATCATAATTACACAATTTAGTACATATATTTTTAATTAAAGTATATAAATACACAATTTAATTTTATGAACTTACCTCAAACTCGTATGACAGAAAATGATCGTTTATTCGATAAGTTTGTCCTTTCCCTAATCTAATTCCTTTCGTTGCTTTTCTTGATCTATATAATCAAATTAACTATTTTAATCATTATTCTATTAAATTAAATCCAAAAATTCAGGTTTTGACAAAATTACTATTTTCCCCTATACTTTTAACCTTTTTACAATTTAGTCCCTAGGCTCGTAAAATGATATTCATGAAATTTGACCCTTAACCAAGCCTAGCCAAAATTTCATATACACTTATATCAGCCCATACAATCCAAAATTTCACACATTTAACACACAATTTTCATATTTCACAATTTAACCCCTAAATGGTAATTTCATTAAAAATCCCTTAACAAAAGTTGTTTAATTAACAACAAAGACTCATTTTATTCCAATAAAATTCTAAACCCTAACATATGCATCAATTATAAAACCCTAGGCTTTCAACCATTTTACAAATTAGTCCCCTATTTAGCTAGATTAAGCTACAAAGATACCAAAAATGTTAAAATCAACAAAAATGGGACAATGAATCACTTACATGCAAAGAGAAAGCTTGAATAAAATCTCTTCTCCCCTCATATGGTGATATTCAGCCAACACCAAAAGAAATGGGAGAAAGATGATAGCTATTTGTTTTACTAATTTGGCCTTTAATTACCTAATTACCTTTTTGCCCTTACCTAGCTTTAAAATTTTCATAAATACCAAGCCATGCTCATCCAATAACTCAAATAATGGTTCAATTACCACAAAAGGACTTTCACTTTAAGGTTCTATAGCTATTTAACACTTTTAGCTAATAGAACACAACTTTCACTCTTTACGCGACTCAGTCCTTTTTCACAAATTGAGCATACAAATGGTAAAATTTCTTAACAAAATTTTTATAACATAATTCTAACATGCTGTAGATATTAAAATAATTTTAAAATATTTTTTTCAACTTCGGATTTGTGATCCCGAAACCACTATTTTGATTTCACTAAAAACGGACTGTTACACCTACACATCTATCCGCTACATACAACGAGTTCTCCAGAATGCTTCACCTGAACACCAAAAATAGCAAGAGTCGAAGCTCGATGTGGATAAATCACTAGTAACAATATGCAGTCAAACTACCACTAGTTTGCAGACAAGCTGCCAGTAAGTTACGGATAAACCACCAGTACTCTAACAATACTTCGTGGTATAGATATACTGCCAATACAAGAATATTATGGATAAACTGCCAGTACTCCATGGAGCCCCTCTGTCACCAATCAATCTCAAACCTATGCAATGCAATATAACATGTAAAACAATACAACATATCATGCTTTAACAATATCAGTTTCAGTATGGTGGCATGCTTAACATGTATTCATTAGAACAATATCAGTGGTATGCTTTGTATACATTCAGTAAAACAATATTGGTGACATACTTATCATGCAAGTCGTGTACAATATAACAATCAATAGCATACTAAACATATTATCAGTTTTGCAAGATCAATTAGCATGCTACGAGTCAAGTTAAAATAGTACAAAACATCCAATTCCAATAGTCATTAAGGCCTTAGAACCTTCGACCATTACCAATTAGTCCTCGAATTACAATCGACCATCACCTTTTACCACCTTTCCATTTACAACCACATCTCGAATAGCTCCTTGCTACTCGACCATACACAGTAGTACATGCCTATTCGACTAACTACCAAATTATCACAAAAACATGCTTGTAGCAATTATCACAAAATGAGTTAAGGACCTACACCTAATTTCCACAAATGCAATGCACTAATGTAAACCTGCAACTTTTACGACTTCAATCTAGACAACAGTTAACTAGATATAAACATAAAACACACAAAACACGAATTAGAACCAATCTTTGGCACCCCTATAAGGTTTGATCGAAATTGGATTAGCATAAACTAATCAAATTAGATTTTCATACGTTACTTACTCTTCTAACGATTAAACAAGAGATGCAGATTATCCCTCAATGCTACGACTGGTCCAAGGTGTTCAAATTAGGCCCTCCAAATAAAATTATACACAAAAATAAGCATCAATTCGGCCATTACACTAACAATATTCGACCATTACAGAAAATAGAAGGAAAGAAATCGACGTTAGATCTTATATATATACAACACTTACACTACTCGATTCAGATCTGTGATGATTGGAATGTAGAACTGACAATAAATAAAAGGAAAGGAAAGGTGATTGAGGAGCTTTAAGGGGAGAAAATGGTGTGAAAAATGGGCAGTAACTATTCAGCTAACAATTGATGGTAGATGCGGCCATAACAAAGAAAGATAAACAAAGAGAGAGTGGAAGGTTTCCAATGGACAGCGACAAGAATAGTGGTTGTTCACTTGGGAGGTGTCAACAATGGAAGGAAAAAGAAGAATACGGAAGTAAATTAGGACTTAGGAGCGGTACAATGAAAAAGAAAGGGAAAGTAAATTCACGGAAGAGAGGGAGAAAAATGGGTGGGACGGTAGAGAGGGTGAACAAAAAGAGGCTGAAATGAAAAGAAAAATACATTTAATACCTAGGGTTACAACATGGGGTGACAATTGCTAGGGTTTTGGGAAAAAAACTGAAAATAAAAATTATACAGAAGAGGGGAATTGAACTCAAGTCTCAACAACATTTTACTAACTCTTAACCATCTAACCAATAACTTAATCTTGCTATAATAATGCAATGTTAATAATAAAAATTCAGGATGTGACAAATTCTCTTTTGTTTAATGCTTGAATATCTCTCACTTGAGTATTGAAATGTTCTTGATGAGTATTTATACAAATTGTTTATAGTTGTTAGGTTTTTTTGGAGCCATTTGGAACATTAGTTTTGGGTTCAAAAAGTGTTCCTGTTGCTTATGTTTCAATGCTAAAAAGTATGTATTGGTACATCTCATAAAAAATAGTCATTAGAAAATTCTCGTACACGAACATAGCTCATTTTCTGATACAAAATGTATAGGAACATATATATGTTTTGATACCTTTCAAGTCAATAGCTTACAGATTCTTTATGTTCTGATACATTTGAATATGTATCGAAACTAGGTTATAGGTTTTTATAAATCAATTTAAATACCTTAGAACACTTTGGTATTGATTCAAAATATTTAGAAAATTTAAAACATGTTTGAAACATGTTTTTGAGTACTTTGTAAGTCTTTAAAATGTTTGATAAAAATTTCAACCATATTTTCTCCAAATGACTTAAGAAATATAATATACAAAATTTGTCTTAAATGTTATTATATGAAAAACTTGGGATATCAAAGCTAACAATATTGATTTCTCAATATAAATGATATGAAACTAATTTCTTTCCTTACAAATTTCGTAATATTGATAATTTCAATCATAAAAATAGTAGACTCGCCATTGTTACACATTAAATTATAAAGTGTAATGGTGACAAATTTTTGTAACAAAAGGTAAATTTTATCATGACAAATATTTTTTATCCCTCACAATGGTGATTAATAATATAGACTACTAGATATATTATCACTATTACATCATTTTTGAGGAAAAACTTGGTGTTGATTTTCAGCAATGATGAATTGAGTTAGTCACAATTACACGCAATGGGGATTTATTTGTGAAATAATTTGAACTGTCATAATTATTGTCATAATAGCAATAAATATAAATAAATCACAATGACTTACTTTACTATTGTAAGAGATAGAAGTTGTCACAAATAATTTAATATTTGTAGCTAAATCTTTCATGATCATAATTAAAAATCTTAATGCTACAGTGGGTAGGAGTATCACTTTTTTCATATGTTTAATATATGAATTAATAATAAATTGATAAATTTTTAATCACTCACATAATTTATCTATTGTAAAGAGAATGATTTTTTTATTTTTCTAAACATATTTTATTTTCTACAAGAGTTTTCTTTCTAATTTTAAATTTAATTTATATTAATTATTTTTTATTTTATGTCTAAATTTTTAACACATATGTACTAAAATATTTTTTATGGTACAAAATGTGTCAAAATTATTAAAATTTTACGTGTGAGAATAGTGAGAAAATTAAATAGAATTTTGCACATAAAATACTATTTATGTAAATGTTTTAGGCTCTCTCACATTTACATTTTCTTCAATAACACAGCAATCAAACCCAAAAAGAAAACATTATCGTATTTTTCACAAAATTCATTCTCGTGTGATGCATGAATTTATTATATTTTTATTAAATATATTAAATAATTATTTACTTCATAATGTTGAGAAGCATTATCTTTTTAATTTAAATACTCTGTTTCCTTACATATATGTAAACCTAATGCTTGGAATTATTATATTTAATAAGTAAAATATATTAAATAATTATTAATTTCATAATAGTAGGAAAAAGACATTATATTTTTTAGCATACATATGATATATGATATATATAATCAACAAAATCAAAATTACTTTTTTTCTTGTTTTTATTCGATGATTTCGATAAAAATATATGTTATATTTTATATTTGATTTTTAATTAATTTACATTAAATATAATATAATGTGATTAAATTAAACTAAAATTTTATAAAATTAAGTTAATAGTGAGACTTATAATTGTAAGCTAATACTTAAATTTAAATAAGTATTTTAAAACTCAAGTTTTTGTAAAATGTTCATGTTCATTACTTTTTTTTCTCATTTGTTGTATGATAAATTCGACAAAAATAAATGTTATATGCATATTTAATCCTTAAATTAAATTAATGATTGTATAATATAATTAAATTAAGTTAATAATAATTATAGGTTAATAATGAATCAACTATTTTAAGAATTCAAAAATTAATCTAGAATTCAAAATTTGTTATGTTATTTTCTAATATTTGATCACAATCAAATCTATGGTTAAGAAAATTTTAAAACAAAGATAAAATAAGGCCAAAAGTGCTCTCCATAGTGTCCTAGAGAGAGTGGTAACTGCCGCAGCTTAGGATGGAGGAGGGTGCTGGCGAGAAGAGGGAAAGCAATGAGGAGATATCCTTGCATGCAAAAGAACTCATTCAATTATCAGTAAAGAGTTCAATGGTGATGCCGAACGATAAACCGACTTTGATCTGCTTAGTTTGGACAAAAAAGTCTTTCAATCCAGAAAGCTTTAGGACACAGATGAAAAGCATATGGAAAACAAAGAAAAAGTTTGAGATTCAATTGGTAGGACAAAATCTGTTCTTAATTGTTTTTGATCTAGAAGAAGATTTGGAGACGGTTTTGGAAGGAAGACCCTGGTTATTTCGTAAGAACATTATTCTATTTGATCGACTGACCAGATCGATTGCGAGAGATTAGATTTGTCTTATTCATTCACCGTTCTGGATCAAAATTGGTACGTACTTACCAGAATTTGATAGGAAGGATTTAATGCATGCTATAGGCAGTACTTTTGGGGGAATTATGAGGTCTGAAATTAATGGTGATAATTGTAGACTTAGAGTTAACCTGAATGTACAGAAACCTCTTAGGAGAGGGATTTTTGTCTTAAGTGATAACAGGGTAAAATCGTGGATTTCTTTCAAATATGAGAAATTGCCGATTTTCTGTTTCAGGTACAGTAGAATGGGGCATAGTCTCACTGACTGCTTGATGTTAAGTCCTGCAGATAACAACAAAGCCAGTAATGATCCACCATACTCTATAGCATTGAAAGCCGAATCAAATTTGGTAGGGAAGGAGAGTATAAAATTAAATGCTTTTGCAAAAAAGACGGGTACTCAAGCTTCTTACATAGGTACAATGGTAAAAGAACCAGATGATAATGACATGGCTGCAGAATATATAGTTTTGCAAGGAGAGGTAATAGGCGGAAGGCAATTGGCAAACTGGTTGGAAGGGTTACAGGAACAGGAGTCAGGTTGTAATAAGTTGGAGATTGGCGCGGTGAATGCTAGCAATATGGAGATGGGCAGATCTCTAGTAGCACTTAAGAAGTCTAGTTGGAGAAGATTAATTCCAGCAAATTAGTCTGAAAACTGGAGGTAAGAAAGTTTGGGGGGGAATAGAAAATTTCCAGAATTGGCTGATGAAAAAACGATACAGAAGTGTCAGATGGGGATGGAGCAAAGCGGTTGAAAGTGGAATAGCTAGCTGTTAGAGGAGAGGCTCAAAGCCGTAAAATGATGGATGTTTCAGTATATAATGTGATGCCAAGTGAATTAGGATCGGCGGCTACCAACAAGTCAGCCTACCGGACACAATGAAAAACTTATGCTGGAATGTCCGTGGATTGGGGAGTCCACGAGCAGTACGGAGGCTGCGGCATTTATTTAAGCAGCATAATCCCCATATGGTCTTCTTAATGGAGACAAAATTAGACAAAAAACGTATGGAAAAAGTTAGAAGGAGCTGTGGTTTTTTTAGTAGAATTGAAGTAGAAGCAGAGAGGATTCGTGGAGGATTGTGTTTAGCATGGAAGAGTGACGTCAAGGTAAATGTACAGAGCTTCTCTAAGTGGCATATTGATGTTTTGATTCAGGAGAATGATAGCCAAGAAGAGTAGAGATTTACGGGGTTCTATTATTCACCATATCTAAAAAATAAGAGTAACGTATGGGATTTGCTCAGAAGATTAGGCCTAGAATATTTGTATTCTTTAGAGAAATCTGGGGGAGTTCAAAGAGATCAGAGGAGGATGGAGGCATTTAGGGAGGTTTTGGAGGAGTGTCAATTAATGGATATTGGTTACACGGGGGTTTGGTTTACTTGGGAGAGAGGTAATATGCCAGAAACAAATATAAGATCACTGTCCCATTCTCAATACAGAAAGTGACAATACTGCCAAAAGAAGTCAAAGATTTCATTTTGAGGCCTGGTGGACCCTAGAGGAGACAATCGAACTCGTAATCAAGGAATCTTAGGAGTCTACTACAGGTCCGTTAATTGAGAAACTAGAAAGATTACAAGCTCAATTGGAAAGATGGGCAAGCAACATTAAAAGGAAAAAGGGAGAGTCTGAAAAGGAAGTTAACCAAGGAGCTTGACAGTCTGGTAGAGAAGGAAAGGGATGATGAAACGCTAGCACGGATTATCGACACAAAAATCCACCTTAATATGGAGATAGATAAAGGCGAATTGTACTGGGAGCAACGAGTCAGATCCAATTGGCTCTAATTTGGGGTTAGAAATACGGCCTATTTCCATAAAATTGCGTCAGCTCATAGGAGAGCTAACACAATTTCGAAGCTGGTTTCGAATGACGAGAGGGAAATTACGAATGAGCTAGAGATTAATGAGAATGCCACTTGGTTTTTTCAAGAGCTCTTCACAACAACGGCAAGTGGTGACCCAAGTCATTTGCTAACATGCATTGATGGTAGCATCTCTCACAAGGAGAATGAATTCTTATTATCTCCATTTAGGGAAGAAGAGATTTGGATGGCATTAAAAGGGATGGGGCCCACCAAAGCACTAGGACCGGATGGGTTTCCAGCAATGTTTTTTCAAAAGTATTAGCATATTGTAGGTAAGGATATCATTGATTTCTGTTTGGGGATTCTGAATAATAACAAATAGGTGGCGTCATTAAATAACACGAACATTATGCTTATACCAAAACTTCCAAATCCCACTAAACTTGCGAATTTCAGACCCATCAGCCTATGCACAGTCATGTACAAAATCATGGCAAAAACTATAGCAAACCGATTGCAAGAGGTCATTGGTAAACGTGTTGACAAGGTACAGAGTGCTTTTGTCCCTGGGAGACTCATCTCAGACAATGTGATTTTAGCTTATGAAATTTTTCACACTTTCCGACAAAAGCGTACAGGGAAAAAAAGGTTTATGGCAGTGAAGCTGGACATGAGTAAGGCATATGACAGAGTTGAGTGGAATTTTATAAAAGAAGTGATGTTAAAAATGGGGTTTGCAAGCGAATGGGTCAGACTCATAATGAGATGCATTACAACAATCTCTTACGCAGTTAATATTAATGGTTAGAGGGGGTAGGCTTTTTCAACCGATTAGGGGGCTACGACAAGGTGACCCACTGAGTCTGTTTCTTTTTCTTATATGCAGTGAGGGTCATTCATTGTTTTTGAGAATCGCGAAGCATGAGGACGGTTGAAGGGCGTAAAAGTTAGTAGGAGAGGGCCAGAGCTAACTCACTTATTATTCGCAGATGATTGCATGATGTTTGGTGAAGCAACAGAAAGGGGGGCAATAATTCTAAAGGATATACTCAAGGAATATGAAAACTGTTCAGGTCAATGTGTGAACTTTAGAAAATCAACGATTTTTTATAGTTCGAATACTACAGATGACAGAAAAGAAGAAGTGTCTTCATTGCTAGGAGTTAGGATCTCAACAAATCCAGAAAAGTACCTGGGACTTCCCAATGTGGTTGGTACACGGAAAAAAGAGTCGTTTCAGAATTTATTGGACAAAGTATCCGTGCGATTGGAAGGTTAGAGCACCAGATTTTTGTCCCAATGGGGCAAGGAGGTATTTATCAAATTAGTATTATAGGCTGTACCAACATATACTATGTCCTATTTTCTCCTACCTAACATTTTATGTGGGAGGTTTGAAAGCATTTTCGCTAAGTTTTGGTGGCAAAAAGGGTTTGGGAAGAGAGGAATCCATTGGTGTCAGTGGAAACATTTGTGTCGACCTAAAAATAAAGGAGGATTGGGGTTTAGGAATATGGCCCAATTCAACATAGCTCTTTTGGCAAAAAAGGATGGAGACTCCTAGTTAATCCAAATTCATTAGTTGCGCAAGTTTTGAAAGCGAAGTATTTTCCAGAAAATGATTTTATTAATTCGAGGTTGGGGAATCAGAGTTCGTATGCATAGCGCAGTATATGGGCGGCGAAGGGTTTATTGGAGAAAGGCCTAATTTGGAAGGTTGGTACGGGTACTAGTATTTCAATTAGAAATGATATATGGATTCCAGATTTTAGGAGTTTAAGGTTATCGACCGTTAATGGTGATTTGCGTGTTGATTTAGTTGCTGAGCTAATCAATAATAATGAAAGAAACTGGAATAGAGAACTGATAGCCAATACCTTCCCAGAAGAAGTAGCTGAACTGATCCTTCATATCCCTTTGGCGATGGAACCTCATAGTGATTTTCTGGCTTGGACTGGAGAACCTTCAGGAGAGTATATAGTTCGGAGCGCCTACAAACTATTACAAAGTGGGGATCCTAGAGCTTATGCTGTACAAAACGTCTATAGTGGTTTTTACAAAAAAAACTTTGGTGCCTAGATCTACCTACTAAGATTAAAATTACAATTTGGAAAATTACCTGGAACTATCTGCCTACTCGGGTAAGCATGCAACTTAGGAGACCAGCAAACAACACAACATGCTCTCGATGTGGTGTGGAAGTAGAAACAATGGATCACCTGTTTCGCAAATGCTATGTGTCAGTGGCAGTGTGGGAAACACTGCCTGTATTTAATTTTACACAGTGGACAAACCTAGAGTTTGAGCAGTGGCTTACCTAAGTGTTTGACTTTCTCTCATGATCAGTGTAGAATTTTTTGTAGTGCTCTTTGGGTCATTTGTGGAGACCGAAACGCTCGGATACATGAAAACACAAACAGACCAGGTCAGGAGATAGCAAAATATGTTCCAAGTTACCTACAAGAACCTAAGGGGGCTGGTAGAAATACCTATATTACTCCTAATGTTGAAATTAAGTGGACTCATCCATCTGGGTAGGCTGTTAAAATAAATTTTGATGGGGATTTTAACGAGAGGAATCACCAATCGGTGTTAGGAATTGTGGTCAGAGACAGTAAGGGCCTCGTTATCATTTCTTGTTCAGAACTCCACAGAGGGGTGGCTTCTCTTCTTGCTGAGGAAGCTCTAGCTTGTCGAAGGGCTACCCAGATTGGCCTCGAAATGCAAAGATTAGAAGCCATTATAGAAGGTGATTCTCTATCGGTAATAAAGAAATGCAAGGAAATAAAGCTAGATAAATCGCAAATAGGGGCTTACATTCACGATATTCAAGAGATGAAGTCTAGAGCCCGTAAGTTAAGATTTGAGTATATCCCAAGATCAGCGAATGGTCTAGCCCATATTTTAACAACAGAATTGCTGAAGAGGAAAGAAGAGATGTATCTGATTGAAAGTTTACCAAGTTATGCAGAAGGTCTGATGAGAAGGGAGAGGGTAAAAGAACCAGATTGAAGAAATAAAGAGAAGGAAGAAAGGGGAAGAGTCTCAAAACAAAACAGATCAGTAGTCTTTGTGATAAGACCCCCTTGGGAACCGACGTCGCCATTAAAGATAGACGTGACAGATGAGATGGTAAGTCAGGCGTCAGAATATCTGATTGGGCAAGTAGGCAGTGGCTTAAATGACTTCTTTAGATTTTTCTCTTAGAAGTAGATCTGTTTTTTTTTCTTGTTAATGATTTATTTAGTTTCTTTTCAAAGTGGATTGGTTTTTTCAGGGGCCAAATTTTGTCTTGGGCCTACTTTTAAGTTTAGCTTGTTTTCTGTAAACTTTTTTGATCTATTTTAAAGCCCAATCTGATTATGATTCAAAAATAAAATAAAATCTATGGTTAAGATTAAAACATTATTCTAATTTAAAACATGCCTTTGTTTTTATATTTCCTTTTCCTTTTCCTTTTTATCTTCTTCCTCAACCATTAATTTAGATACTAACAAAAAAATTGTAAGTGCAAACAAAAAAAAAAATCTCACCAGTTTCCACCAGGACAATGGAGAAATTCATCACTTAATCTTTATTTACCTTCTTTTACTATTTAAACTAATTTTTTCATGAGTATGAAATTTCTAATTAAATTATTTAATTCTCATTATCATGGATGAAGTTAGAAATTCTTTTTAGAGGAACGAAATTAGTTTATAATTTTACTATAGTAAAATGTAATTTTAACATTTTAATAGTCTATATTTTTATAATTTTTAAAGGATTAAATCAAGATTTTATTATTTTTAAGAGAGTAAAGTGTAATTTTCTCTTTACTAATTTAAAATTTTAAAAATTTTAAAGAGTCAAAATGAAAAAGTTTTTGTGAAAATAAAATAAAATAAAATAAAACAAAATAAAGAACATACAAATTTTACGTGGAAACCCTTTCGGGAAAAAAAACCACAGGCAGAGGAGAAGAAAATTCACTATGTTGAATTCGAATGAAATACAAGAGGAATAGACTATGTCTATTTATAGGCTTCTAAAGCCATATTATAATAATATTGAAACACCTTATTCTAATCAATATAAAATAGATGGAGTTTAATAAAGTTTAAAAACCTTATTCTAAAATAAAATAAAAGAAGTGTAGTTTTATATGAATTTTACTTTTATTTTATTTTACCACTATATTTTATTTAAATAATGATTCAGGTCATTTAATTCTAACAATTTTTATTTTAAGAGGTTGCTGCTTTTAATTCATATTATTTTTCACAAATGCTATTCTAAACGTATTTAAACATTGAAGATGAAATGTAGCCCAAAAATAATCATAAGTTGAAAAACCATTGTGTATTTAAATTTTAAATTTCACCTATCATATAATTCCTTCTTCCATTAAATGGATACATTTTTTTTTTTTTTATAATTGATTTGCAAAATATCTATGAGGTGAGAATTAACCTATTGAATGGTAATGGTGAAAAAGAAGATAAATATAGATTAAAAATGAACTTGTCTCCATTATTTTGGAAGGTGGAAGAAATTTTTTATCAGTAGTTAACAAACTTGGATGCTCATTTATGGATTTTTTTAATGAAAATTTTAATCTCTTAATTAATTGTTGAAGATGAAGATGGCCAAATGGAAAAGAAATATAAAAATAAGGTATGTTTTAATTAAATAATATTTTAATCTTAATATAATATTTGGTATATTATCAATGAAAATTTTAGAATCTATAAGTAAGGTTAATGGTTGACAAATATTATATAATAAAATAGTAAAATATTAAAAAAATAAGTAATTTAAAAATACATAACAATTTTAAAATTTTTATTAAATAAAAATACACTATCAATATATCAAGAGAAAATATTATATCAAATGTGATTCCATGTCATCCATAGTCCTTTCCAAAAGGAGGATGACAAATTAAAATTTTTTTCCTAATTTTTAGCTTTTTCAGTTGTATTTGAAATTTTCTAGAGGAAAAATCTGAGAATTAAGAGGAAAATAATTAAAAATCAGGAGAAAAAATCTGATTTATCATCCTCCTATTGGAAATGGATATAGATGACGTAGAATCATAGTTTCATGCAATCTTTTCTCGTACTAACCCATATATAATATGTTTTGAAATCATTGCTGAAGTATGCTAGAGATATAGACATGGAAGTTTTAATCATTCAGTGGTTTATAAGGAAGATAAATTAATATATATATATATATATATATATATATATAATATAAAAGGAAGATAAATTGATTCTTTTTTTTAAGCAAAAATGAATTTTTTTTGAAATAGAATACTGCGTTGTATAAATAGGGAAATAAGTCCAAACAAAATCCTAATAAAACAAAACATGGCCCAAAAGCAGAAAATGGCCTACCAATCTGTAACATCTCTACTCGTATTCGTCATTGGAATAGGGTATGAGGCATTACCGGAGCTTATCGAATCATTATTAAATAGGGGAAAAAGTAAAACAAAGTAAACATGTAATATTTAATAAATTTGTATAACATGGTAATTAACTTACTGCTTCTCTATATTCAACATAATTATGCAAAGCATAATTATTCGAATTGATCATAAGCCCTAATACCTATTCTTATCACATTGTTAGTCATATAATTCATATAAATATCAAGAAACATGTATGGGCTCAACTTTCATTAAATTTCTCATATGCATATACTTTTACACATCATTTATTCACATAACTTATAACAATCATATCTATGTATTTTAAATATGCTTTCATAACAATTTGTCTTGATTTCAGACTATCTCACATCGGAGCTTTACTCATCAAATCATTTGAAATACTATATTTATACAAATAGTACACTTGAGTTGCACAATTCTATAATTATGAATGAACACATTTATAAAATATATTCCATGTTCATATATCATAGTCTCATGTCTCCATATATCAAATATATCAAATATATCAAATATATAACCATTTTTTTCTTGTGTTTCAGATAAATACATATAACCATACATAAGCATGCCATTCACTATTTCTTCATGCCTATCACAATTTCAAATGACAGATTTATGTGAATGAGCTCAATAATAACCATGAAAATACTTACCACATTCTTTAACATATATAACATTTAATTCAAACATGAATTTATAACATTTTTCATTTTAACAAAGTTTAACATTTACCAAATATAATCGAGCATGTGATCAATTTATGCATAAGTCACTCACATATTTTCCTCCTCATCCTCTATTCCACATCCTTAAATGTATATAACACACTTGTAAGTAACATTATCTATAATTTTTACTATTTACTCATATGAATATTCAAGCTGTCCATCTGTGTCATAGTTACTAAATTATTTTTATCTTAAGCTACAGAACTCCAAATTAAGATCTACTAATTTTAACTGAAACTAGACTCACGTATCTTCTTACCTTTAAATTTTCAAAATTTTTGGTTTAACCAATAAATACATTTTATTCTTTAAAGTCACCCATGTTCTGCTGTCTGACAGCTCCAACCCTTCTTTACTAAAAATTAAGTATATCCTTGTACGGGATTCGAATAATATTCCTGTTTGTTTCTATTGAAAATAGGCTCATTCAAGATTCTAAAAATATAAATTTAAGCCCATTTTTATTTTTATTAAATTTTTTATGATTTTCCAAAGTCAGAATAGGGGAACCCGAAATCATTCGAACCTTGTCTCATAAAATTTATTATATCTCATAATTTATAATTCCATTGCTTACATCGTTTCTTTTATAAGAAACTAAACTCAATAAGCTTTAATTTAATATTTTATTCATCCTCTAATATAATTTTTACAATTTTTTGTGATTTTTCAAAGTTAGACTACTGCTTCTGTCTAAAATAGTTTTAATGCAAAATGTTGATTTCCATTTTATCCCAAATTTCACAGTTCATACAATTCAATCCTTGCTCAATTAACCCCTCAATTGAGCTAAATTTTCTCATATAATACTTTAGTCTATCATTTTAAATTACTTCATAACCCCTAAAAATCAAAACTTTTGCATTAGACCTTAATTCCAAACTCTTTCATAATTAGGTCCTAAAATTAATTTCCATCAATTTTACTTGATAAAATCATCGTACATCAAAATTAAAGCTTCAATTCTATATTTATTCATCATATGCTTCCAGCAGTCTTCCATAGCAACTGTAAAACTTAGCCATGGAATCAAAAGCTAATGACATAGTAAGTTGGACCCAATTGTAAAAGTCCACAATCTTAGAAATTTCAAGGAGAAAGCAAGAATTAAACTTACATGAAGCTAGAGTATGAAACCAGCTTGAAGCCTCTTCCATGGCTATTTTTCAGCTAATGAAAATGAAGAGAAATGAAGAGAATTCTAGATATTCCATTATAGTCCCATTTTTATTTAGTAAATTTTGTTATTTTCCCATTTTGCCCTTATTTCCTCAATTTTCCTGATTTTTCTCTGCTTGTGCCTCCCAAAATATGTCCTTTAGGCTTATTTGCACTTTAGGTCCTTCCTCATTTGAAAATTGAGCTATTTAATCCTTCTAGCAACTTTTACAACTTTTTCAATTTAGTCCTTTTAATTTAATTAATCACCCAAACATCAAAATTTTCCAACAAAATTTTAATACTACCTTATTGACACTCCGTAAATATTTATAAAAATATATATGGCTTGGTTTATAACACCGAGATCTCGATACTTTGTTTTCTTAATTTCTTGACCAAATAAATCTTTATAAAACACAATTTACTATTTCAAAAATCTTTTAAAAGCTACATTTGGCTCATAAATATTAAATAATATAATTTACGAGTTCTTTTTTTGAATTTGGTAGTCTCGAACCACTATTTCCGACATCGCTGAAATTTGGGCTATTACAACTTCCCTACCAAAACAATAAAAAGAAAGAATTTAAAACGACATAATAAAATGGAAAAGCAACCCAGCTTTCTGAGCAGTCATATTCTAGAAAACTCTAACGAAATATCTACTTCATAATTAACAGCTCCTAGAAAAGATTAATGGACTGAAAGCAATTAACTTTCTTCTCATCTTCCCATACTCCTTTTGAAAATCTTCAATACCATCCTCGATCTACCTTTGCTTCGGCGATATCTAGACCAACAATTCTATGAGCGAGGTAAGCATTTTCCTCCATTTAAACCCTTTTGATGCCAATGTGTGCGCATGTTCATTTGCTGTCTTATTGCATGTTGAAACTGGATTTCATGGAAAACCTTAGTTCTTTAATGTATTGGATATATGATCCTATTACCGATTTATCCCTACTTGTACTTTGGACTTTCTTGATTACCGTCAGAGAATCTCCTTCGATTTCAACATATTTTAATCCCAAATCCCTACCTATAATAACCGCCTGTAGACATGCAATGGCCTCAACTTTGAACCTTGAAGGTATATTCTCATGGGCTATATTTTTCTGGCTAGAACATCCCCATTACAATCTTTGACAATGATTCCCGAGCATGATCTGTGTTCTTTAATGTCAACTACAGCGACAAAGTTTATTTTGCAGAAACCTTGCTCCGGAGGTCTCCATGTAACAGAAATTAGACTTAAGGCAATACGTATTTGATTAATATTTTTTAGTTCTTGAATATAATTTAAAATAAATCTTGTTGTCTTTGCTCTATATCTCTTATGACCTTCATGAATCCATTGATTCCTAGCAGACCAGATAGCCTAGATGGCACATATAAAGGTTCGGCAGACATCAATCCCACTATTTAGCATAATCCAGGTAAACCAATCCATAAATTCCAAATGAGATATTTCTTGAGGCCATGCATAGTTTAAGTTATCCCATGTTTACTTTGTAACAGCACAATCACGGAAGATATGCTCCTTGTTCTCCAATCCTTGCGTACATCTCGGGCAGAACGCTTCATTTGTTAGTCTTTTAATTCTTAGGTTGACTAGTGTAGGTAGATAGTTTAGAGTGGCTCTCCAAGCTGTAATAATTATTTTTGAGGGGAGGTCACTGCTCCACAGCTTCTTGTAGCATTTCCTATTATCAATCGGGTTGTATCTATTATCATTGAGAAAATTGCCATGTAATAGTAATTCATATCCACTCCTCACTATGTACTCGCCTGTTGACTCGCCCCTCCAACCAGAAAATCATTGTGGGGAGTATGAGCCATTGGAATTTGAAGAATTTTTTAAGCATCTTCTTCAGAAAAGGCATTCTCAATCAACTCAGTATTCCATGATCTATTATTGCTATCAATCAGATCTACTACCCTCGTTATATTCTATTGTCTAACCATTTGTTGAATATGTAGATCTTCAGTATTCGGGACCCAAACATCATCTTCAATTCTAATGTCAAGTACATGGCCTACACTCCAGCATAATCTTGTTAGTAAGAGACCTTTTGCAGCTCATATACTTTTCCAAGTATATGAAGGTAAGTTCCCTAACTCTGAATTTAAGAAATCAGAGTTCGGATAATATTTGGCTTTTAAAGTTCGTGCTAGAAGAGACTTAGGATTTTCAATTAATCTCCATCCTTGCTTTGCGAGGAGGGCCAAACTAAATTTTACAAAATTGTGATAACCAAGACCACCAAACTCTTTTAGTTCGCATAAGTTGCTCCATGAGTAGCAATGAATCCCACGTTTCTCATGACCCTTTTGCCACCAAAATTTTGCTATTATATGTTCCATATCCTCGCATACTGATTTCAGTACTAGAAAACATCCCATTGTGAAAGTTGGAATTGCTTGTAAAACAACTTTAATAAAAACTTCTTTTCCTCCATGCGATAATAGACGAATACTCCAACTATCTATTTTCATTTTAATGCGATCCTTTAAATGTTGAAACACGAAACGTCTTCTCCTACCCACCATGTTTGGCAAACCTAAATATTTCTCGGAGTTGTTTGACCTTGAGATCTCCAGCCTATTTGAAATAGCTGATCGGACTGTATTAATGGTATTTGAATTGAAGAACACAGTCGACTTCCCATAATTAACACATTGCCCCAAACAGATTTCATATTCTTTTAAAATCTTTTTGAATATTTTTGTACCTTTATCAGTTGCTTCCCTAAATAAAACACAGTCATTCGTGGAAAAAAGATGAGTAATCGAGGACTTCTTCTGCTTGCCTTAATCCCTCTTAAAGCCCCTTCTTCACTTGCAAGTCTTAATAAAGTAGACAACCCCTCACTATATATGAGAAACAAAAAAGGACTCAAAGGATCCCCTTGACATAGGCCTCTCTCCGGGGTAAGCGTCTTCCCTGGTACACCATTTAAAACAATTGAGTACGAGATAGTACTTATGCAGTTCATAATAAGTCGAATCCATATCTCGTCAAAACCCATCCTGGCCATTATTCGCTTCAAGAACTCCCACTCCACCTGATCATATGCCTTACTCATATCAATATTAAGTGCCATAAGGCCTTTTTTTCCCACCCTTTTATTCCGCATAGAGTGAAGAACTTCATAGGTGAGAAGGATATTATCAGTAATTAATCTTCCAGGTACAAAGGCATTTTATACAGAATCAATGCAAAAATCTAATACTTTTTGAAATCTGTTTGCTATAGTTTTTGAGATTATTTTATAAAATACTGAACAAAGACTAATTGGTCTAAAATTTGATGGATTCTTCAGATGGGGGTTTTTTGGGAGTAAAACGATATTCGTATGGTTTAAAGGTTCTAAAGATCTACATTTATTGAAGACTTTTAAGCAAAAATCACATACCTCCCTCCCCATAATATGCCAGAATTTCTGAAAGAAGATGGCAAGAAATCCGTCTTGTTTTGATGCTTTGGTCAGCCTTATACTGTTGAGTGCTTCAATTATTTCTTCCTCTTTATAATTCGTAGTTAGCAATTGATTCATATTCTCATTGATACTTCGATTAACGCTTGAGAGAAGATGATTAGTATCACCAACCCCACTAGATTGAAACAGCCTCACAAAGTAGTCTCTTATAATGCCTTTTATATCTTTATCATTTGTTTTAAAGACACCATCATTATCTTCTAGCCCACGTATTTTTTTCATCCTACATCTCTAAGATGCTTTGCTATGAAAGAAGGTCATATTTTTATCCCTTTGGCTCAACCAGTTCGCTTGAGCTATCTGTTCCCAATACATCTCCTCCTTCTCTATCTCCCAGTTTAATTCTAATTTCACATCAATTATCTTTTTTAAAGTATCGTCATCCATATCCATCCCATCAAGTTCAACCAATATTGCCCGAATATTTTTTGATCTCCTTTCACCTTCTCTATTAATATTTTCCCCTATCTCTGTAGACCAACCCGAGTATGCTCTAATTTTTCTAGGATATTACCGAATTTCTCCTTCCATAGTTTCTTGATAACTTCTTCATATGAATGCTCAGTTATCCACCAAGACTCGAATTTAAAAAGATTATTCCCATAATGTTTCACATTTGGCACTGTTTGAATGAAAATTAGACAATGGTCAGAGAAAGAATAGGATAAATGTTGTCAGAATAATCAGTAAACAAATTCAGCCACTCCAAATTTGCAACTCCCCTGTCATGTCTCTCTCTTATATTAGTATTTGAAAAATTACCTTTTTCCTAAGTAAACTTTTGTCCACTGAAGCCTATATCAGCCAGAGCGCATTCTTCTAAAGCTTTCTAGAATTTCTCCATTTGCCTTTCATCCTTTGTTGCCCCTCGAATTTTCTCATGTGCATACATAATCTCATTAAAATCCCTACAAACACACCACGAAAATGAACAAGTGTTTCTTAATCTGTGAAGTAAATTCCAAGACTCCTGTTTATTTGATTAATTTAGATTGCCATAAAATCTAGTAAACCTCCACTTGTTTGGATTATCTTCTTCATTAACTTCCACATCAATGTGGTTTTTTGAGTAGCTATAAACTTGAATCAAATTATTTCCTCTCCATGCAAGACTTAACCCACCATGCGAACCATTAGCTGAAACATTCAATTCATTGAGAAAGCCACATCGTTTTCAAAAATGTTCCATTTGAATACTATCCATTATTGTCTCCATTAAAAAGACCAGTTGGGGTTTATATAGCTTTAACATGTATTAAAGCCTTTGAGTGGCCTGAGGATTCCCCAGTCTTTGGATGTTCCAACATAGGATTTTTATTATTTTCGGTCAACAGCCCCTTTGACAGCCGCTGATATAATTTGTGAAGAATTAGCACCATCATTCATAATAGGCCAAAAAGGCTCTATAATTGTAAAAGCTTTTGAATTCTCATTATCGATTTTTGCTTTTTTTGTTACGTCTTCAACATATGATTCAGAATCTATTGCTAGCTCTTGATTAAATTTCCGTTTACCAGTTGTTAACTCATTCATGTTTGAGTCACTTTTCTCCCTGTTGATTAATCGGTGCCAACTCCTTTTTTCGTGGCCCAAATGAAGAGCATCTGCTGGATTGATAGGCCCCTCCATCTCAGAGTTTTTTTTTTGAGTTATCTACTTCAAAACCCCATTTTGTGTTGGACTTTTCCTCCTCTTTTGTAGGCCTCATCTTATCAGAGTTTTCTTATGAATTATTTACCTCAGTGCACCAGTTTTTGTTTGACTTATCCTCCCCTTTTTTAAACGAGAATTGAGGCGTAAATATAGCATCAATATCCCTAAAATTTTACTGCGTAATTTTCATTTCCTAATTGATAGAGTTCTTCTTTGAGTGGCCTTCCTTCACCGTTCGGTGAGATAGTTTCGCAACTTTCGGTAACAACACATCGTCTCTGCTCACTGCTTCCCCTCCTATGTAAAAACATTGTTTCATTGATTTTTTCATCAGTGCGCCAAAGAAAAAGCTCTCTTTCCCTAATATGGAGGATTTTGCCTTGAGTGCTAACGGAAAAGGGTAATCTTCATCTGCCTTAGTACAATCACTAAAATGTATCTCCGGGCACTCCTTAACCCTATGTCCCATTCTACCACATCCAAAACAAAAAGTTGGGAGATTTTCATATTTAAAAGATAGCCAAATTTTTCCTTATCTATTCGGAGAGATGAAAATACTCTTCTTAGTTGGTTTTGAACATCTAAATTTACTCTGATTCGACAAAACTCACCTTTTATCTCAGCTCGAATTACACCCCCCAAAGTAGATCTAACTGCATGCATCAAGCCCTTCTTATCACATTCAGTTGGGCATGGACCAACCTTTATCCAGAACGGAGAGGAAACCAGTTGGATCTTGTTTTGCTCAATAGGTTGTACCAACCTCTCAAAGATGATTAATTATTTTTGAAAAAGCCATGGTCGCCCTTCCAAGATCTGTTCTAAGTCTTCCTCATCTTCAAAAGATACCGTGAACAAATTTTGACCTGCAATAAGGATTTTTAACTTCTTTTTTATTTTCTAGATGCTCCTTAATTGTGTTCTCAGACTATCTGGATTTTATGTTTTCCTCATCCAAACCAAACAGATCAGCGTCGGGTTCTCAGATGGAACCACTAACGAACTTTTCACTGTTAAATGGATTAATTCTTCTTTGAAAAGAGATATCTCGTTTTGATCTTCCATCATTTCGAAGTCACCGCTCGCCTTCTTCCCAACCACAGTATTCACTATTTCTTTGGGAGGCCTAAGAGAGACTCTTGACTTATAATCTGTAATAGTCCGGTTTAGACCCTAGTCAAAATAGTGGTTTTGGGACCACAAATTCTAGTCAAAAAAATATTTTAATATTATTTTTCGTGTTTATAATATATGAATTTATGTCTGTGAAAGTTTTGTGAGAAAATTTAACTGTTTGTGTGCTTAATTTGATAAAAGGACCTAATCGCATAAAATGTAAAAGTTGCATGCTATATGTTAGAGTGCCTATTTTCTATGGATTTTTAATTGAGAGGTCCTTATAATGTTATTAGACCATGTATAGTGGAAAATGTCATAAATGGCCAACCATTAATTGTTTACTAATGTATTCATTAAGGGCCAAATTAGTATTTGGTTATTAAAGTTATTATAATTAAAACAAAACATAAAAATTTGGCCATTCATGTTGTTCTTGCTGAAAATAAAAGAAAAAGAAGAAAGAAAAGAACTCTTAGGGTTTCAGCACTTTGATTCTTGATTGAGGTATGTGTTTTGATCCGTTTTCGATAATTTCTACGTTTTTATGATCGTTGCTTAGAGTTCTATCAAGCCCATGTTTGAATTTATGCTTTTGTTGATGATTTTGAAATATTCCATTGATGAAATTGTGAGCTTTATGATGTTAGTTTTTGGAAAATAAAAGATATGTTTTGGGTTAACATATTTTGTCTTTGAATTTTTGATGAATTTGAATAATTTGGGCTAATTTGTGAAAATGAGAAATTGAGGGACTAAAATGTGAAATAAATGAAATATGTGGACTTTTATGAAAACCATAAAGATTCGGTTAAGCATGGTTGTAAGGAAATTTTGAGTATTTTGTGATTTTGTGAATTAGGGACTAAAGTGTTAAAATGTGAAAATATGAGGGCTAATTTGTAAAATGCCCAAAATGTGTGCTTGTGGATTGATTTGAATGATTTGGTGAATAAAAATATTAAATTTGAATTTATATAGATCAATAACAAAAGAAAAAGAAATTAGATTGGGGAAAGTCAAAAGTCGTCGAGTAGCCGATTCCGTCTATTCGAGTCCGTAAGAGGTAAGTCGATATGCAAGTAAATGCGTTTGAATTGATTTATTCATGTATATATGTCATTGTATTATGATAAATGATAATATGAGAGCTGATATAAGATATTCGAGAAAGTATCGACAAAGTTACTACGTCTAAAAAGCCCCGTATGAACCATAGGAATAGTTAGGATACATATGTCATGACATAGGATCCGATATGTGTTATCGTGTAGGACCACGTCTGGGACGTTGGCATCATATTTGATTTCGTGTAAGACCCAATCTGGGACAGTGGCATCGATATTTGATTACATGTAAGACCACATCTGGGACGTTGACATTGTACGAGGTTTTCGAGTTATCCGCGTATCCTTATGAATTCCGAAAGGTTCAACAGGCATTCCGAGAAATGAATGACTATGTGAATATGTATTCGATTCAGGTACGTTTGAAATGTACATTATGTTTGAGAATAAGGTAAGTACAAAACATATGTATATATGTGAACTTATAGAATAAGTATGGGGTATGTGAAAATGAAATATGTTAAGTATAAGTGAATTTTGCATATATGAGAAAATGATTATGAGCCTTTGAGTTAAATGAGAAATGTGAACTTATCATTATGATATGCCATAAGTCATGCAATTGAATTAGTTTGTAATTGTATTTTGTGATAAGTTTATTTGTATGGCTTACTAAGCGTTAGAAAGCTTACTTTGTGTGTGTTTGCATTTTGTTTTAGATATCGTAGCTATCGGGAGCTCAGGGATCGTCGAGGATCGTCACCACACTATTGAATCTTATTTTGGTACCTTTAGACATTGTGAATATAAAAGTATGGCATGTAGAGGCTAGAAGTTTTTGGATATGTTTTGTAATGTATATATATCATACCATGTGATATGGCTAGTTTGTGTTTGAACTTATGGTTTGATTTTGATATATGCTATGTGACGTAAATGTGCCATTATGATGTGCATTTGGTTGGCCAAAAGAATTGGTCAATTTGGTAAGTTTTGGTGTGTGCATATTATGGAATTTGGTAAGAATTTGGCATAAGATTTGATTAAGTGATTAAGGTTCATAAACCATATGTTTTGGTATGTATTAGCTTATGGAATGACATGAATTGGTATGTGTTATGAACATGAGATTGGTTGATATTATCATAGTATGAATGATGGATGTTTTGTGATTGGAAATGGTTGAAATTTGATGTGCATTTGGTGCCTAATTGTTGATTGTAGGGAGGACCCTTAATGGGTGGCAAATTGGCCTTGTAAATGGCCTATTTTTTCCCACACGGGCAGAGACACGGGTGTATGTCTCAATCGTGATGCTCGAGGGCCATTTCAAAATGAGCCTGGGCAGACCATACAGTTGCACACACGGGCGTGTGCTAGGCTGTGTGGCCAAGTCAGTTTCGACCACGGGCTAGACACACGAGCGTGTGACTAGCCGTGTGACCCAAGTCAGTAGCCTCCCTAATTCTCACATGGCGTGGCACACGGGCGTGTCATGTGGCCGTGTGGATAATTCAGTAAGTATGCCCTGTTTTGACACGGCCTAGACACATAGGCGTGTCTAAAGCTGTGTGAGGCACACGGCCTGTTCACACTGGCGTGTGACCTGTGAAGCTTTGAAAAATTGTCTAAGTTTTGAAAAATTTTGTATGAGCTCGGTTTAGTCCTAACCCCTTTATTATGCATGTTTAAGGTCTCGATGACCTATATAAAGGACTATAATAATGTTTGACTATGTTTGTAGACGATGTTATTGAATTGTTCGTAAAATATTTTGTTTCATTCAGCAATGCCTTTAACCCTAGTCTGGCGAGGGATACGGGTTAGGGGTGTTACATAATCCGTATATTTAAAAAAATGAATTTATTAAATAGTTGAAACCACTTAAATTAATGGAAGCAAAAAGTCAAACCTGAACCAAGACCTTAACACAGTCTACAAAAAAAGAAACATAGACTAGAAAATAACCCAAAACTAAAATAACCACACAATACTAACAAAACACAGCAAAAAAGTTCAATTATGTTTGTGGCTTTTTCATGCTTAAATTTATATCATTTGATATCTTGGGTTGTTAAAATATGAGTTTATGTTTACCACAATAGTTGAGTTTCGAGTTTTTTTTTATAAAAAAATTGAACTTAAATTATGATTAAAATTATCCCGTTTACACTTTAATTGTTGCTAAAGCATGATATAATTTTATATGAAATATATATTTGTGCAATTACCCAATAAATTGCCCACCTTACGGTTGATTAAATAATAAAGTGAAGTTTAATCATAAATAACAATTTAAATGTTGTAGTGCACTTACAAAATCGAATATAAATATCTTCAATTATTATTTGAATCAACTATCAAAATTCAAATGTTGTTAGATCATCCACGAGATTGTCGAATTTAGCCATATGAAAAACTAAAAACCGCCGAAGTCTTCTAAGCACTTGAAAACCTCACTAGATGGAATATTTTTAGAAATTTGTTTTTGGTGCTTAGGGACCTTATGCTTGGGGGTATTTTTTGTAGTGGTTCCCCATCAAAAACCACCAAAACATTTCCCACTACTACACATGTAAAGTGAAAGTGGAGCAAAATGTGGGAATGGAAGCAAACATGGCGGTTATTCCCATGAATGCCTTTAGTCAAAAGATCAACTAACATTTGCTCAGTATTAATGTACTCAATGACCACTTTCTTTCTTTTTTAACATGTTCCCTTATGGTTAGATACCTAATGTTGATATGTTTATTTCGACTTCCACTTTTGTTGTTCTTAGCCATAAAGACAATAGCTGAATTTTCACAATATATCATCAACGGCCTAGAAATTGAATCCACAAGTCTAAGCCCAGAAATGAAACTCTCCAACCATAATCCATGTGAAGTAGCCTCAAAATATGAAATTAACTCAGCCTACATAGTGGAAGTAGCAGTTAAAGTCTGCTTGACACTCCTCCAAGATATAGCTCTGTCAGCAAACATAAATATTTAACCTAATGTTCATTTACGTGAATCAACACAACCAACAAAGTCTGAATCAGGTAGCTAATCGCCTCCAAATTGTCAGATTGTTTGTACGTAAGCATGTGTCCTTTGTTCCTTTAAGATATTTCAAAACTTCCTTTGTAGCTCTCCAATGATCAATGCATGTATTACTCTAATATCTTTCCAACATTCCAACTAAAAATGCAATGTCAAGTCTTGTGCAGACTTGGGCATACATCAGGCTTCCAACAGTAGAAGCATATGGAATGATTTTCATTTGCTCCCTTTCAAATTCATTCTTTGGACACTGATTCAATTTGAATTTTTTACCCTTCATTATAGGAGAAACATTCAATGAACAATCTTTCATTCGAAAACTTTCCAAAACTTTGTTGATATAGTTTCTTGAGATAGACCTAAGATATAGCGATGTCTATCACAATGAATCTTAATGCCAAGACATAAGGTGCATCACCCATATCTTTCATATCAAAATTTTTAGAAAGAAATTGTTTCACCTCCTATAGCATATCATTGCCATTTGTTGCAACTAAAATGTAGTCCACATATAGAATAAGGAAATAGATTTTACTCCTACTAACCTTCTGGTATATACAGTGATCCATGATATACTCAACAAAACCAAACAAAGAGATAACTTCATGGAATTTTAAATACCATTATCGGGAGGCTTGTTTCAATTAATATATGGTCTTTGTTAGCTTGCATACTAAGTGTTCACCATCACAAGTAGAGAATCCTTCAAGTTGTTTCATATACACCACCTCCTCTAGGTCATCATTGAGAAAGATGATTTTCACATTCATTTTTTGCAATTGAAGGTCAAAATGAGCTACTAATGCTAACACAATGCGCAAGGAATCTTTCTTAGATATAGTACTAAAAGTGTCAGTAAAATCGATTCCTTCTCGCTGAGTGAATTCTTTTGCAACGAGTCTAGCTTTATATCTTTCTATGTTATCCATTAAGTCCTTTTTTATTTTGAAGACCCATTTACATCCAATGGCTTTTACACCTTCAAGTAATGACACAAGATCCCAAAAATCATTACTTTTCATGGAATTCATCTATTCTTTCATAGCATTGTACCTCAATTCTGACTCTTTGCAACTCATGGCTTGTGAAAATGACTCAGGATCATTCTTAGCTCTAGTATTATAGTCAAACTCTTGCAAATACATAATATAGTCACTAGAAATTGTTGATTTCTTTTCTCTAGTAGATCTACTCAATGTTGAACCAACAATTTCTTATGGATTATTTTGTTCAACTGGCTGTTCAATAATTTTTAGATTTTCTTGAACAACTTGATCTACTAAAGTGTTTTCAGTAGCTTGTAGATTTTCATTGATTGGTTATTCAACACCTGGTTTAGCTTGAGGGGTGTTATCTATGATAACCAATCTCTCACCTGAAGTGGAAGGTTCATCTATGATAATTGTGTCTCGAGACAAATTGCTCCTACTGATTGAGTCAATCTCAAGAAATTTTACATTTCTTGATTCCATAATTCTAGTGCTATGAGATAGACAATAGAATTTATATCATTTGGACCTTTCGATAGATCTAATTAAATACCCACTAATGGTCATAAGGTCCATTTTATTTTCATGTGGGTTATAAACTCTTACTTTAGACGGGCATCCCCCTATGCGTATATGTCGCAAATTCAATTTTCAACCTTTGATCAACTCAAAAGGTGTCTTTGTAACTTGGTTGGAAATCGATTTAATATATAAACAACCATTTTGAGAGCTTCAACCCATAAGGACTTAGGCAGTTTAGAGCTACTAAGCATACTTTTCACCATGTCCATTAAAATTTGGTTTCTTCTTTCTGCAACTCTATTCTGATCAGGTGAGTGTGGAATGGTGTATTGGTTAGCTATACTGTTATCTTGAAGAAACTTCATAAAGGGACCAGGTGCTTGTCCATCCTCAATGTATCTACCATAATACTCACCAACTCTATTGGTTGTCAAAATCTTGATTTGCTTATTGCATTGTGATGAAGCATGCAACTCTCTCTACTCGACCCTAATCACTAGGTCCGAATATCGGATATTACAACACATAAACACTTAACAGAGATTTTACAATCAGCATAAAATTATTCTAATATATCATTCTTATCTCTTTTTATATTGTTCTTAAAATAAAAATGGATGTTTAATGATCACATCAAAGTTTCAAAAATAGTGCATGAAGTTACAACTTAAAATTTTGTTAAAACCAGACTCTTTATTATGTAGAGTACTAAATGCTATACTCCTATGGTGCGCTCTACATACATAATATCGCCACTCGAACTACTACATTGGCGCAATCTTGGCCTGGTCCCTCCTAGGGTACCCACTCTTAAAGTGGTACCTAAAGCATAAACAAACATTTGTAAGTTCAAACGAATTTAGTGAGTTTTAACCCAGATCACCCTAAAGCATTTGTTGTTGAATTCCTCATTTTGAAGATTCTAATTTTTTTTTGTCTTTGGCGAATACTTTCTTAATATCTGGTGTAAACATATATTCAATTTCCATACTTGACCAACCTACGCATAGTTCACTAATTGGGTATATTCTAGATTACATCACTCAATATAGATCTCATTTCCCTTTTGGAAAAAAAAAGCACTTATCAAAAGAATATCCATATAGAAGTTACCTTCGATGGATTCTCACTTAGATGGATGTTAAACATTTTCCCTAAGATGGGGTACTCACAGATACTATTCTTAGCAGATACTTATACGAATTGATCTTTTAAGATGAATTTCATATAGATCCTAACTTTGACGGATTATCATACTGAACTTGCAACTCTTAAGTTACTAGTCAAGCCATGACTTAAATTGACCCAAATTACAACTTATTTTGATGGATGAATATTCTAAGACATCCAATGGAATTCTAGACAACCCTTTTACATATCTTGAGAACGCCCAAATTGGCGAACAACTTAGACTCCAGATAACTTCTGTACTTGTCATGAAAACTACTCAGATTTGGCAGATAGCAGATAATTCATATAACTTCTTAACATAGCGTAGATAAACTCATGTCTGACGAACAATTAAACCACTCATAATTACAAATAAGCCAATTTTCCTGCACTGATAGACTACTATGGCAAATTCACCTTTCAGGAACACCACTGGGAACTTCTAAGAATGCCTTATGTCATATTCAAAATTTTCCAAAATACTAACCAAACAAAGATATCTTCAAACTTATTAGATATTTATTATATCATCTGCTAGTGAAGAAGTCTCAAAACTTACCCAGATCACGCCACATAGATGATTGACCAAATTTCACCACAAGGGAGTTATAGAATACGCTACAGAGGTATCACAGAATATGTCACGAAGGCATCACAAAATATGCCACAAATTATTTATAGAATACACAACATAGACTTTATAGAATACGCCACACAGGCTTTACAGAATATGTCACATAGGCTTTACAAAATATGACATAAAGGCTTTACAGAGAATTATGTCTTTACTGTCTCGTCAGCCAATCTCAGGAGGTGTCATGGGTTTCTCCCTCATGGTTTTATACATATCTTCATGTTGTGATCTACTAGTCTAGTTTACATCTAATCAAAGGCAACACCATGAATACTCTCATTATTATATGATTCTATAGGTTTCTACCATATGGTCTTACATGTATTCTTACGTCGTGATCTGTCAGTCCAGTTAGTAATGTACTTGCCCTATCGAAGGCATCATAAATGGTTGTGTTGCTCTTTTAACACAGAACATGCTTACCTAGTTTTATTCACACTCTTGAAAATTTCATACTCTTCCATACCTGATTTCACATGTGTACATAGCACACATCATCTTATTCATGCAACAGCTCATATATCTCATTTGTAAACATGCAAGAATTATATGATACTTCATACACACACATACACACACACATACATTCACTAGTTATCCTAGAATACATCAACACATGGATTTCCATTGTATATCAATATACATGAGTCAGAATAAAAACTCATTTGAAACTAACCTTTACTATAGGTTAGAGTTCCAAATTCAATCGTCTTTCCTGAACCACCAGCAAGATCTGCTTAAAAGAACATAGGATTACCATTAAAACCCATTTGTAGACAATTTACCAATATATCGATTACATAAAACCCTCATGCAAGGCCTCCTATTCACTTCCTATTGTACTTATGTCTTTTAACATCCTTACTCTTCCAAAATCATAATATGCAGAGTTACCAGACTTACCAAGAGGTTGAAACATCCATCAATTACCCCAAAAACCTTAGCTTCCAATTTAACAAAGAAGAAAATAATATTTAGATTTAAAAAGAAGAACAGAATGTGGAACAGAAGGAAGAAAAACCATCTAAATGTTCCCTTCTTACCATATATATATATACTCAGTTCCTTTTAGTGGATCTTGACAAGTGTCGATTGTATACAAAGGTTGTATTTTAAATGCCTTTTCAAAATCCTAGAAAACTCTAAAAGAGAATCTGATGTAGATGTTGTTTGACCAGTCAATCCATTCAATTGACTCCTAACCAATCATGTTACAGAACCCACCTTGCACAACATTTGAGCAAATCAAGCTTACCATACCTTTGGCGATAACTCTCATAAGGTGTGCTCTTGAAGACGATTTACTCTTCTAAAATTTTCTCACACACTTAGTAGGCGCTTCATACTCTGCTAATACTCTGAGGTGTACTCTTCCTGCAATTGAAAAATACATCGAGATGAAATATTTAGATACTTCTATGGGCGGATACTTTATGCACCAAACTTTAACTTTGCCGGAAGCTTGTAAAATGGCAAACTATGCTACCATAGTGCGCCAAAATGGTAACCTTCACATCTATTCGACTTCTTCCCAGATTTTCCAAATTTGGGGTGTGCCAAAGTACGTAAAGATACATGTACGGTGAGTAATTGTTTATAAAAGTGATGAAGTATTTCTGAGCTTTCACATCTATATCTGGGCAACATATATCAAAATGGATGATTTCCTATATGTTCGAACTCCTCTTGGCACCTTTCTTTGACTTGTTAGTCTGCTTGCCCTTAATGCAACCTATACAAGTATTGGAATTCGTAAAATCTAAAGTATCGAGTACTCCATCATTTACTAATCTCTTAATCCTTTCAATAGAGGTATATCCTAATCTCTAGTGCCGTAAAATAGAGGAATATTCATTTATAACACAATGTTTAGTACCAATTTGAACGTGCATAATATTATGAGTGACATTATTTTACAAATTAAGAGAATAAATACCATAAGATAAAACACCATTTCCAACAAGTTCAGATTTATAGGATAAACTAAAACCAGTGTTTGAAAAGTCTTTTATAAAATTAAAACAAAGCTACTCTTAAACACTATTTCGCTTGCAAAGCGAAAGTGAAGCAAATTGTGAGAATGAAAGCAAATATTGGGGGTTATTCCCACGAACCATAAAGCATGTCCAACATGAAGTGCTTATTAATTTGTCTCCAATTCACGGGTGATGTCTCGTCGTGAGTAAAATTCGATTTGACTTGAAAAGATAAAAATTTTATTCAAATTTAGAATTAATGGGATCAAGTTATTCAGGTTATTCAAAGTTTCAAGTAAACTTGAATAAGTAATTTGATTTTTTGAGTTCGAGTCGAGTCGAATTTTATGATTCAAGTAACTCAACTAATATATTGGTATAAATATCCCTTTGGTCCCTATCACTTTTGAAAATGAGTGATTAGTCTCTCTCAACAAAAAAAATTGAAATAACTTTTACAATATTTATAAAAATTTCAAATTTCATAACTTTTAAAATTTATAAAAATTAAAAAGTCCAAAAGAAATCCAAAGAATATATTTAAAAAATTAAAATTTTTCTAAAATAATAACTTTTAAAAACCTAAAAAGTAAATTACAAATTCAAGTTTATTATACTAAAATATCTTTTATTTTATTTTATTTTATTTTGAAAGAGTTTTCAAATTTATGTAATTTAATATGGATTTAGATACTTCGTTATATTGTAACAAAATTTTTTATTTTGACATATTTAATTTTTAATTTAACTTGAACAATTTTACTCAACTCGATTTAAAAAAATTAAATCAAATTAGAATGATAAAATTGAACTTTATCAATTTAATTAACTCAAATTTTTTACTCGATTTGATTCGGTTAATTTTTCACCCTATTATCTCGCCCCAAAGATTTTTTTATTAAAATTTACAAAATTGTAATTAATAAAATAATAAAATTTTAATGTTTCAAAATTTATAGTTCTCAAAATTTTAGAATTCAAAATTGAAGAGAACATTTTGGGTTTGCCGCTTCTGGCCAATTATGAAAAGAACTTGTCACATGCTCAAGCTTTTTATGCATAGGAAAAACTAATGGATTCCATGAACCTATCCTTACTTGGGATTTGTTTAAGACTTTAAGCTTGTGAAAGATCAAATCAAATCAAATCACACCACATTATATGTGAAAGCCTAACCATTTAATTCAACCCACCAGCCACCACTCATCTGCATTAACTCATTTAGTATATTTATTCATGATTTGTTCAGTTTAGATAAGATATCAACAGTTTTCCTTTTTTTATTTTTTATTTTTATGAATTTTTGGATTAGATAAATTTTGACATATGAAATGGTTAATCAAATCTGCACAAATTCATCCAATTAAAATGTTGAAATTGGTTTTGAAGATACAAGTTTAAGGATAAAACGTGTAAAATTCTATGTTGCATTTAAGAGATTAAGGTGAAAATCAAAATTTTCAACAAAAGAAAATATGTATATATAAGGGCATATCTTGGGTGATCGAACTCAATTTTTGGATTTTGATATTTCTTAAAATCTAATCCTGATTATATTTATGAAATAATAGAAACAAAAATGGTTATCTCCCATGTGTTGTTTCCAAGCAAAAAGAGACATTTCAAACTCTAAAATTTCTTGATTCTGGCTATTAGATAGAGAAATAAAATGGATAATATTATTTTTAGACATACCAAAGTTGGGTGAAAACTTCAACTAACATTCAACAAGTTTATAATCTCTTTCAATTCATTATTATTTTATAATCTTAATTTGATTTGTATTTTTTTTAAATTGAATTAATTGAAATAAAATTCAAATTGAATCTAATTGAATCAAGTGAAGTTATTCGAGTTAAATTAAAAAATAAACATGTGAAATTTAATTTTTATTAATATAAGTAATTCTATGTTAGAGCACATAAATTTGAACCCATATATACTTGAAAACTCTTTCAAAACCAAATAAAAGAAAATAATAAAATACTTTAGTATAATAAACTTGAATTGATGATTTACTTGTTTAGGTCCTCAAAATTATTATTTTTAGAATTTTAAATAAATTATTTTGAATTATTTTGGTAATTTTATTGAGAGAGACTAATTTACACATTTTTTTAAAATTGGCAGAGATCAAAGAGGTATTTACACTAATATGCTATTCGAATTGTACAAATTATAAAACTCTACTCGACTCGAACTCAAACTCAAAAAAGGGGAATTATTTATTAGAGTTGACTCAAAAAAACTAAATAACTTGATTCAATTAATTTGAAATTAAAAAAAAATCGATTTTTTTCCGAATCGAATCGAGTTTTCCTCTACCTTAACAAACGAGCCACACGACTTGACCATTACACTGCCTGACCACATGGTCGTGTAATCTCTCCACATTGCCTATAGCACCTTACACATCTTGGCCACACGACCTTGTGTCCCCTGTTTACAGTTTTACATAGAAATTTGTGTTATGTGCAATTTAATCCTTGGATATTCCCAGAACTGTTTTTAGTATTTTCTTTTATTTAATTATATCCTTGATAATATGAATAATGTTAAAATCAATGATTTGATTGACTGATTTATTAATATTATATATATGCATGATATGTGAGTAATATATATATGCCTCTTGCATCTGTATTTCTAATTGTATGTTCAACACGCCTTATAATATCGTTAAAGCAAATCCATAAAAAACAAATGTTTAGCTACTGTATTGCAACTGATTGCAACTACTATTGTGAATTATTTTATACGATATGTTTTTGTATGCTAATCGGTTGCACAAATTTTCTCATAATGGAACTCACATTAAGCTTCATAGTTCACTCCTTTTTATTTCCATATTTATAGATAACCCATCAAGCTAGGATGCGAACATGACATCCGGAGGGTCTCGGCTTGACTTTATTTTTATTAATTTTTTTTAGACTTATTATTTGATATTTTTATTATTTAGAGACTGTAATTCTTTAAATATTGATTTGTGGCTTAGGACTTAGGATTTGGGTTTAAAGAGCACGCAAGACACTTAATTTAATTCTAGGATGTAGAAATTTGGTTTTTAATTAATTATGCATAAAATATGTATTCTATTAAATTAAAAACTAAGTTGAGTGTCATTTTTCTGCTGCTAAATTGTAGATAAAGTTTTAGGTAATAAATAAATGGAAAGTTAACTAAGCTTTCTTAAAAGTACTCATCATTCCATAGGAAAGTTAAACTAAATCAGTTTTTGATAACCTGTGAACTTTTCTAAAAAATTGACTAAGTTTTCTACTATAATAAACATATGTTTAATATGTCTATTTTTTAAACTCCAACAACTTTGCTAGGCTATTTCGGTAGCTAAGGTAGTCTTCTGAATTGGGGCCTAATGTTTAGGCTGAGTTGGGGAAGTTATATTTGGTGGTATCAGGGTCTAGGTTTTTTTAACTCGGACTAGGGAAAATTGAATGAGTCTTCATGCATGCATTAAATAGGTATTTTGGGAAAATCATGCTACAAGTTTTTGAGAATTTTTTATTTTTTGCGGGAAATTGAATCAGAGACTCCAATGCCAGTCCTACTTTAGTTTCTGTTACTTTTGAGACTTTAGATGAACTGTAATCTTTATATGATAAACATTTAGGAAATAGCTAACACTTGAACTTTTATTTGAAAATTGTAGATATACTCTAAATTTAAAATTATTGTAAGATCATAATAAGCACCCAAGGTAGACATGGTAGGGGTAGGTTGTGATGGTTGCACCTATGGAGCTGCCCACTATTCAGGGAGAAAACCTTATCCCTAAGGAAG
This sequence comes from Gossypium arboreum, assembly GCF_025698485.1. NCBI lineage: Eukaryota > Viridiplantae > Streptophyta > Magnoliopsida > Malvales > Malvaceae > Gossypium > Gossypium arboreum. The sequence goes on from NC_069073.1 coordinate 17,576,797, forward strand.
GGTACGTTGAGAATTCCATTGCCAATGGTGGAGGAGGCTCTGAAAATAGGGACAACATAATGACATAGGCGATGGTAAGGGTTCTACAAAGGATTTCTAGAGCCCAAACTAGATCGGGGAGCTATGGATCTGTTGCAAAAAGGCTCCGATCAACTGGGGCGAAAACATACAAAGGCATTGCTAGAACGACTCCTACCATGGCGAATTATTGGATGGAGTCGACAGAAAGGATTTTGGAGGATCTAGACTATACTCCGGAGTAGAAGTTGAAGGGTACTATGTCCTTCCTTAGAGAAAAGGCCTACTATTGTGGCAGTCTGTGGTAAGGGGTATGCAAGCTAAACGTTTAACCCTGAGAATATTTTCAGAAAGCTTTCCAAAAGAAGTATGTGGACACTAGGTATGTGGAAGCCCATAAACTCGAGTTTATCGAGTTAAAATAAGGGGTTAAAAGTGTGGCAGAATATAGGCTGAATTTTTAAGACTCAGCTATTATGCTCAAGGTATGCTTGCCATGAAGTAGGAAAAATGCGTGAGGTTTGAAAGTGGGATACGATTCGACCTTAAGATATAGGTTGATCCACACCAGAAACAGGTGTTTAAGACCCTAATAGAGAAAGCCAAAATTGTAGAGTAGATTAAATAGGTGGAACGCGAAAAATGAGAAAAGAGTAAGGTCCTGGTTAAGAGAGATTATGCTTCCATTAGCTCGAATGCTCATCCCATATAACGAGCTAGAGAGGTTAGACCGCATCAAGGGGTTGTTGTGGCTAAATCTGGGGATAGAACTTCCAACTGTACGTGTTGTGGTAAGCGCCATGTAGGCGAGTGTTGGAGAAAATTGGGTGCCTGTTTCAGTTTTGGGTCGACTGAGTATAAGATTAAGGATTGTCCTCGACAAACTGAATAGACATAAGCTCCGACCTAAAATCAGAGAGTAGGCCAATTACCTCGGAGGGGCCGTAAGCATAATAGGGCCACAAATACTGTAGAAACTGGTGTAAACTAAACTCAGGCTAGAAAACCTGCCCTTGTTTATGTCAGTAGAGGATGTAAGGATATGGATGCGTTCGATGTTATCACGGGTATTTTTACCATCCACTCAGTTCCATACTTTTCCCTAATCGACATAGGATCTACCCATTTGTATGTTGAATGTAATATGTTTGTTAAATTAGGTGTTGGAGGTAGAGGAAACCACTACTGATGTTATTGTAGTAAGCCCCATAGGATAATCAGTTACTCTAAATAAAATCTATAGGATATGTCAATTGGAGGTTCAAGGGATAGCGTTTTGAGTGGATTTTATGGAGTTACCTTTTGGGGATTTGATTTGATTCTAGGAATAGATGGTTAGTGGAACACCAAGTTAGTTTAGATTGTGCCTCTAAGAGAGTAACCTTGAAAATGACAGAGGATAGTCAAATTATTATTATTGGGGAGCAATGGGATTATTTATCCAACATAATTCCCACTATGATCGCCTAAAAGTTTGTTCAGAAAGGGTGCAGGGCTTATCTAGCTTACATAATTCCCAAAATTTGTTTTCCAAGCAGTTACCGAGGTTACCTCCAGATCGTGAGGTAAAATTTGGAATAAAACTATTGCTAGGAACCAATCTAGTTTCCATTTCTCCCTATCGCATGACATCTAAAGAGTTACAAGAATTGAAAATTCATCTTCAAGAGTTTTTAGATCGTCAGTTTATTAGACCCAATGTTTCTTCGTAGGGAGTTTCGGTCCTATTCGTGAATAAAAAAGATGGCTCCCTAAGGTTGTGCATGGACTATCGTCAGTTAAAGAAACTGACTATTAAGAATAAATATCATCTGCCAAGGATAGATGACCTATTTGATCAATTTCAAGATGTAACAGTGTTTTCTAAGATAGATTTAAGGTCGGGGTACTATAAACTAGAGGTAAAGGAGGCGAATGTGCCCAAAATCATGTTTAGGACTCGATATGGCCACTATGAATTCCTTGTGATGTCTTTTAATTTAACCAATGTTCCGACCACCTTCATGGACTTAATGAATCGAGTGTTCCAACCCTTCATTGATCAATTCTTTTTTGTATTCATCGACGACATCTTAGTCTATTCAAGAACTAAAATCGAACACAGTCAACACTTTAGAAAGGTTCTACAAATCCTCCAAGAAAAGAAACTATATTCCAAACTAAGTAAATACAAATTTTAGCTTAAGGAAGTTATGTTTGTAGGTCATATGATATCCACTGAGGGTATCGAAGTGGACCTGAAGGATGTCATCCTTGAATGGAAACAACCCAAAAATATTTTTAAAATATGAAGTTTCCTTGGTTTAGCCAGGTACTATCATAGATTTGTTGAAGGGTTCTCCTTGATAGCTGTACCACTTACTAAGTTGTCAAGAAAGAATGTTTCATTTAAGTGGAAGGATAAGTAACAATCTATCTTTGAAAAGCTAAAAACTATGTTAACCCAATCTCTAGTGTTAAGTCAACTTCAACAGGGAAAAGAGTATGTGGTGTACAATCTCTAGATTGTGGAATCATTCAACTCTATGGATTTACGCTTAATACCAATACAATCAGGGTCTTTTATTTACTCTGTCTTACCGATTTAATTAGCATGCTTTTTTTTTACATCAATTATATATATTTTTTATGAACGCCATGAGAAACTAATCTTTCTATGTGGGATTAGCGAGTTAAGGTATGATTTGTTAACTGTTTTATAGGGTTACTCAGTGGGTCATCTATTTGGGAAAGGGAGAATGTGAAACAAACCCTAGGCTTGACAAACTTAGGAAGTCATCAAGGTGGGAATTAACCCAAAATTGGTATTACCCATCCGTGAACACCTGAACCCTAAATCAGTCTAGACTTTGAGGTCAGAAGATAAGTAGTTCTTATTGGCTCGTTATGTTAGTGGAAGATTAGAAGGTCCTACTAGGGTAACGACTAGTTAATTGACGAGAAACTCGAAACAACAGTTGATGGAAATTACAGAAGTGAGTTAATCACCTATAATCAGATTTGATATTCTTCTTTTTAAATCTTCTGAATTTTATCTTTTTATGTTGTTTTAGTTTTGTTATTAAAACCCTCCAAAAATCTTTTATTTTATATTCTTCGTACTATAACTAAATTTAAAGTATTAATTAGATCTTTTAGTGTTTAGGTTGGAATCAATCTAGCAATTACCTCTCTTGGTTACAATCCTCGGAGTTCTCACACACTCTATTGTAAAACTATATTACAATTAGACCTGTATACTTGTGGATATCACCTCATAATTCTATATTTTTGTGCAGTATTCACACTCTAGACATTAGTATGTTCGAAGGCGATTTCATTTACCAATGTTTTGGGCTACGAATTCCACTATTATGAATGACGCTACATACTACAGAAGGTGTACACCCAATGCACTAGCTTTCGGTTCCTTATCTATTTGAACTCAGGCTTTTACTTACATCAAAGTGTACGAGTTACGCATATATAGTTTGCCATTCATTTAGGATATATGTATGTCACACTATGAACATCACGAGTGAATAAATCCATAAACAGATTCAGGATCTATTCTGTTTGAGTCATGTTCGATGTACTGTCAGTCCAATTAGTCACATCCATGTTTATCTTTTGAGAGTTATCTGTCCTACTGTCTAAGACAAGACATCTCTCCAATTGGACTTGATAGATGACATATTAGTCTTTCTATCAGTTTACTCATTTTCGATTAAGAACGTATTTAGGTTATCTATTAATACAAGTTGTTTTTCTATACTATGACCTGACCATGTAATTCTACTTAGTATTAGTTAAACATTTAGATAATCAATGAGCAGCATTTGCTTCTATTTTACTTTGTTTGAAAAAACCATGTGAGGACAATAATACAAAGTATTAATGAAATTCATAAATAATTTTATTAACCAATCTCTTCAAAAAATTACAAGTGTACTTAGACGAAAATTCTACATTCAGGGCTCCAGATCCAATAGAGAAGTGTTACATCTATACCTATTATAAGAGTCTCGAGTACCTTCTCACCCAAAAAGAATTGAATATAAGGCAACAGAGGTGGATAAAATGATTAAAGTACTATAAATGTCTAACTGAATACCACCCTAGAAAAGCTAATATAGTGGCAGATTCTCTAAGTTGAAAACAAATAACCGAGCTAAGAGCAATGTTTGCTAGGTTAAGTCTAGTGGATAATGGAGGCTTACTAGTTGAGCTATAAGTGAAACCCACCTTAGGCAATAAGATCAAATTGGAAAAACCCTTAGATATGTCTTTGTTTTCGTGGGTTAAGCATGTAGAGGACGACAAAATTGAAGACTTTGAGTTTAATGATAAGGGTATTCTATGCTTCTAAGGGAGGAATTGTGTGCCAAATGACAAGAATCTTAAACAGATCATACTTTATAAAGTGTATTCTAGTTCTTATGTCATGAATCTCAGAGGAAATAAGATGTATCGAGATGTAAAGGAACTATGCTGGTGGCTTGGATTGAAACGAGACGTGACAAAATTTATAGCTAAGTGTCTAACATGTTAGCAAGTGAAAGATAAACAACAGTCTCCTTCTAGGTTGTTACAACCAATCAACATACCGTAGTGTAAGTGGAAGAAAATAACGATGGAGTTTGTTAGTGGGTTACCCTTAGCACCCACTATAAAATATTTAATTTCTGTGATAGTAGACCGATTAACCAAGTCACCTCATTCCTTACTTGTTCGCATAGACTATTCTTTACAAAAGCTGGCTAAGTTGTATATTTAAGAAATTGTAAGACTTTATGGAGTACCAGTATTAATCTTCTTAGATTGAGATCCCCATTTTACATCTAGTTTTAGAAAAAGCTTCACGAGGCACTTGGTACTCGATTGGATTTTAGTACTGCCTTCCATCCGTAAATTGATGGATAATCCAAATGAGTCATGTAAATAGTGGAAGATATGCTAACAGGTTGCATCATTGAATTCTGAGGTAGTTGGGAGGAACATTTACCTTTAGCAGAGTTTGCCTATAAAAATAGCTTCCAATAAAGTATACAAATGGCATCCTATGAAGCCTTGTATTGTTGAAAGTACTAAACATAACTATGTTGGATTGAACTAGGAGAAAGAAAAATTTTGGGTCTAGAAGTGGTACAAGAGTCTGAGGGGAAAATTAAATTGATTTAGGATAGACTAAAAGTGACTTCGGATAGGCAAAAGCTGTATGTGGACTTAAAGAAAAAATACATGGAATACAGTGTCGGAGAGCAAGTCTTCTTAAAAGTGTCCCCATGGCGAAAGGTGTTGAGATTCAGGAGAAAGGACAAGTGCAGTCCTATGTTCAATGAACCTTTAAAATCCTTAAGAAAGTCTCCAGTGGCTTACCGCCTAGAATTACCTCCAAAACTAAATCGTATCCATGATGTATTTCATGTCTCCATGTTGAGACGATATCGATCCGGCCCTTCCTATATTGTGCCATTAGAAGAGATTGAGGTGAGATTGAATTTGTCCTTTGAGGAAAAACCGGTACAAATTCTAGATTGTGAGGTAAAGGTTCTAAGAAGGAAAAAAGCCCTCCTGTGAAAGTTTTGTGGTAGAACTATGGCACGAAGGAGGTCACTTGGGAAATAGAAGATACATTTTGTCAACAGTATCCTCATCTGTTCGAACCATGAAAATTTCGAGGATGAAATTTTTTTAATGAGGGGAGAGTTCTCACGCCCTAAAATATAGGGGGTTAATTGAAATAATTAACCAAGAAATAACTTAGGCTTGATGGTTAAGTAGTTAGTACACTCCTTAGAGGTCTTAGGTTCAAGCCATTCCTCACTCATTTCTTTTTCTTTAATTTTTTGCAAACTATGACAAAAACCATACTAAAATAAATATTATTTGTGTAACAACCTGATTTTGGGGCTAGTCAGAACAGTGGGTTCAGAACCACCAATCTGAGGTCGGAGAAATTATTTTTTTATATTATTTTATGGGTTATAGCATGTTTACATGGATGCATGAAAATTTTGATGAATTAATTTTAGCGATTGTGAGCTTGATTGCGAAAAAGGACTAAATTGCATAAAGGATAAAAGTTTTGTTTTACTAGCAAATGGTGTTAAATAACTAGAGAATCATAATTAGGGGTCTTTAAAGATCAAATAAACCCATTTTATAGGGGTGGCCGGCCATAGAGACAAAGAAAATAGAAAAGTCAAAATTAGGTGAAGTTGGTAACCTATTTTGACTAGAAATAAGATAGAATAAAACAAAAGGCTTTAGAATAAAACAAAAGGCTTCATCTTTTTACCATTCATCTTCTTCATCGAAAATATCAGCAAGAGAAGGGTTTTTGAAGCTTGAAACTTTCAGCCATTATGTTCTTTTATAAGTAAGTGATTTTGATGACTTTTCTTGATAATTTTTGTACTTTTGGGATCATTGTAGCTTAATTTAGCTAATGGAGGGACTGTTTTTCAATATGGTTGTGAGTTTAGGGTTTTTCCATGAAATAATTTATGTTATGAGCTAAAACTTTATGGAAGAAAATGAGTTGTAGTTGTGAAATAAACAACTTTTGTGAAGTGATTTTCATGAAAACCCCTAAAAGGGACCATTTTGTAAAAGTTACAAAATAAGTAGTAAAGGTGTGAAATAATTGGATTTTTGACTTGCAATAAGATTAAAATAGATTCGGCTAGGCTTGGTTAATGAGGAAATTTGATGAAAAATTGATTTACGAGCCTTGGGGTAAAATCATAATTTTATGAAAGTTTAAGGGCAAAACGGTCATTTTGTCAAAATATGAATTATGAAATGTCTTGATTTATGTGATGATTAAATTAGTAAATTTTATCATTTTACATCAAGAAATATGAAATCCGGACCTTGACCGGGGGAAGACCAAGCTAGTAGACTAATTCAATCTAGTCGCCCACTTTTTGTATACCGAGGTAAGTTGCACGTAAATATTACAATTCTATTGTTATTATGCATTAGATTATTGATATTTTATGAAATGTTCGATTTTGTTAAGAATATGCATGATGAAATTTGATGTGGTGAAACTCCCGGTTGAACCGTAGGAATAGATCGGATATCCATGCCGTGATACTAGGGTTATGTGAGCCAGTGTAAGAGCATGTTTGGAACATAGCATCGACATTTAATGAGAGCTAGTGTAATACCATGTCTAGGACATGGCATCGGCCTCGATATGTGAGCTAGTGTAAGACCATGTCTGAGACATGGCATCGACCTCAATATGGGAGCCAGTGTAAGACCATGTTTGGGAACATGGCATCGACATTTATATGAGAGCTAGTGTAAGACCATTTTTTGGGACATGGCATCGGCCTTGATATGTGAGCCAGTGTAAGACTATGTATGGAACATGGCATCGGCATTTATATGAGAGGTAGTGTAAGATCATGTTTGAGACATGGCATCGGGCTCGTCATGTGGGCTAGTGTAAGACCATGTTTGGAACATGGCATCGGCACCGATATATGAGAGCTAATATAAGACCATGTGTAGGACATGGCAACGGCATCTTACCCTTTTATATGAGGCTTATTGGGTATCCATTTATTTTTCCAACTGGTTCAACGGGTAATTTAAAGATTATATCCTGATTGAGAAAAGTTATGATTACGTTGCAAGTGGTACAGGTACCTACACGAAACTCATAAGAATAAGCTCAGGTTATGTATATGAATAGTAAGGATGAAATGAATAAGTTATGTCTATAGTCATTCGAGAATCTTGTGCAAGTGTATGATATGTTATGGGTATGATGTTACTTGGTAAAACGATGTTAACTATTTACTTGTAACTTACTAAGCTTTATGCTTACTTCCTCTCTTTTCTATTTTTCTTATAGTGCCGCCAAGGTAGTTCGGGAATTAAGGGACGTCGGAGGCATTGATCACACTATCACCTCAAGTTTTTGGTATATTTAGTTTAAATGTTTTGAGCGTGGCATGTATAGGGACTTGGTCTTTTTGTTTAGTGTCATGTTGGTTTAGCCACAAGTGTTGGCTCATATGGATGTGATAATCATTTTGTATAGGCTATTGATGTTGGCTAATATTGATTACTATTAAATGCATTTAATGAAAATTCTCATGGTTTGTGTTAATAAGTAGGAGATGTTGTATGTGATAGGAAATAGCTTGGAATTGATGTATGGATGCCTAGGTATTGGCTGATATGGTTATGTGTTTATATGGTATTGGTGGTGTTTTATGTTTTTGTAGGTGGGTGTAAGTAGAGGTGACAGAAAGGCTTGGTAAATAGCCTTGTTTTTGTCCACACGGGTAGACACACGAGCGTGTGTCTAGATCGTGTGTAACACATGGCCTACCTTATGGGCATGTGGTCCAGCCGTGTGTCCCCTGCACCTAAATTTGGCAAAACAGAATGCCCAGTAGTAACCACACGGGCGGAAACATGGCCGTGTGTCTCAACCGTTTGGAGGACACGCCTAGTACACGGGCGTGTACCATGGCCGTGTGCCCCTAAAGGGTTGATGACGTCAAAAACAGAATGTCAAGGTTTTTGTACACAGGATGAGACACGGGCGTGTCATGGTCGTGTGAGGGACACTGGCCATGGACACGGGCATGTGCTAAGCCATGTGAAAACCCTTGTAGGTTCGAATAGAAAAATAAATTCTCACGGGCTAGGGACAGGGGTGTGTCCCGATATGTTCAGACTGTGTGAGCTACACGGGCCTTCAACATGGCCATGTTAAGAGGACACATGGGTGTGTCGCCCTTTCACACAGGCGTGTGCCCCTAGTTGCATTGAATTTTTTCAAAGTTTTCAAAAGTGTTTGGTTTATTCCCGAACTATTTCCAAAGCGTGTTTTGGGCCTTGTAGGTCCATATTAAGGATGTTAAGAGGAAGTTTGAAAGTTTTAAATTTGAGCGAAGTTGTATGACCCGAAAATATTTGTATGTATGTGTTTAAGTCTAGTAACGCCTTGTACCCTAACCCGACTGGGATACGTGTAAGGGGTGTTACAATTTGGAGTAATTTTTTTTTAAAAAAAGGCGTAGGCCTAATGGTTAACATGCCCATTTCCCCCTTTTCATACCCAAGTTTGAGTCGCTCTATTCCATTCAATTCCTCTCTATTTCCATTTGAATTCTTGTTTCCTTTTCGTAACCAAACATAATTTTTTCTTATTTCTTCCCCTTTTCTTTTCCATCCTTTTCTTCGTATAATATTTTCTCTCCATTGTTGAACTTTTTTTTTTACTTCCGAATGAAAATCAATCCCGTAAAAATCGTATTTCCTACCAATTGTCTATTTTTCCAGTGATAGTGCTTATTTCTTTCATCCAAGTTAGTTTAGTTTAATCGTTTCAATTAGTAGAACTTGTGATTTTCAAAATAGTATCGATCCACAAATCAATTACTCAATCTTTATCAATTCTTACTGAAATCTTTCATTAATCTTGATGAGTCTTGATATCCAATGTTAACTCGAGCATAAATATCGTTTGAAGGACTCGTTTTAGGTACATCGGATCATATTTGAGCATGAAGGACGTTGCTTAGGTTTCCAGTGAAAGGTGTGTGTTATTTTACAAGCAAATTGGTGCAAACTGTGCCTAGGATTCGGGCCACACTATTTGCCACACGGGTGTGTAGGCCACACATACCCTCACACGTCCATGTACCTCTGAAACCATAGAATAGTTCGAATCTCACATGACCCAGAACTTTTCACATGGCTTGCCACACTGCAGTATCTCCCTTCCAGAACTTTTCACATGGCTTGCCACACTACAGTATCTCCCTTACAGCTTAATTTTGCAATTTCCACACAACTATAGTCTGTTTCACATCTTGGCCATACGACTGTGTAACCCCTCCACACAACCTATAACATCTACATAGCCGTGTATCCCTTATTTATAGGTTTGTCCAAAAATTTGTGTTATGTGCAGTTTAGTCCATAGATATTCCCAAAACTGTTTGTAGTTTTTTCTTTTCTTTTTTTAATTGTGTCGCTGATAATATGAATAATGTTAAAATCTATGATCTGAATGACTAATTTATTAATATTATATATATGTATGATATGTGAGTAATATATATGCCTGTTGCATCTATATTTCTAATTGTACATTCAACATGCCTTATGATATCGTTAAAGTGAACCCATGAAAAGCATATGTTTTGCTACTATATTGATTAGTTGAAAGCATACATATTGCTGCCATATCGGTCTGTTATAAGCATATTATTCGCTATCGTTTGATCTATTAAAAGCATGCTATATTGTATTTCCTGGGGCAGGATGCCTTAAAAGGAAGAAATTCTGGCAGATTAATAATCTACAACACTGGTGGTTCATCCACCCACATTCTAGTAGCTCTCATATTCAAATATGTTGTGCATTCACAACCATCTGGCAGTGCATTAACCTGCAACTTTGTGGTTTATCCACAACTCGGTGTTTAGGGATGGATGAGTTCTGGGGAACTCCTATAATGGTGTGTAGCAGTAGGGTAGGATATTTCTGTTAAACTAAAATTTTATTGCATTCATAAAGCATGTGTATACAATTCTGAGATTTTTGAAATGATATATGTATTTATACATTATTAGCTGAACTGATATACTAATATTCTGAAACTGCTATTGTGAATTATTTTATGCGATGTGTTTTTGTATCTTAATCGGTTGCACTAATTTTCTCATGATGGAACTCACACTGAGCTTCATAGGTCACCCCCTTTTATTTCCATCTGTACAAATAACTCATTAGGTTAGGACATGGATACGATATTTGGAGGGTCTCGGCTCGGCTTTATTTTTATTAAAATATTTTATACTTATTATTTGATATTTTTATTATTTAGAGACTATAATTGCTTTAAATATCGATTTGTGGCTTAAGACTTAAGATTTGGGTCTAAAGAGCATGCAAGACACTTAATTTAATTCTAGGATGTAGAAATTTGGTTTTAATGAATTATGCATAAAACACTGTATTGTGTTAAATTTAAAACTAAGTTGAATGTCATTTTTCCACTACTATATTTTAGTTAAAGTTGTAGGTAATAAATAAATGGAAAGATAACTATGTTTTTTAAAAGTAGGCATCATTACATGTGAAAGTTAAACTAAATCGGTTTTTGATAATTAGTAAATTGTTTTGAAAAATTGACTAATTTTTTTATTATAATAAACAAATGTTTAATATGATTGTTTTATAAACTCCTACAAATTTACTAGGTCATTTTAATAAGTATATAATCTTTCAATTTAAACTTAACGTTTAGATTAAATTGAGGAGATTACATACAAAATTATTTATCAAATGAGTCTTATGGTAAATTTGAGTACTCAGCCAAGTTCACATTTAGTTAAATAATTTAGCTCATATTAAGCATGATCGATTCCAAATTTCAACTAACTAAAATGTTATTTTAAAGATCATTCCAAAACAAAATCGTAGACAAACCTTCTTTATCAACGTGGCTATCAATTCGGTATCAGTAGTTATATATCATTGTCATGAACAACATTTAATTGACATAATTTAGCACGTGAAGATTTCCAAATATCATAATTCAAGAATTTTACTTTATCTTTAAATTATTTATATTCATAAAATAAGGTTAGACAATGGTCCAACTAGCCAGAATTTTTCTAATATCCATCTAATCAATTTAATTTGATTAAGAATGTTGTTTAGACATAAAATCAAGTGGATTTCTTTTAGATAAAAATCAAGTGGATTAATTGCTAAACATTTACACATTTTCCCAAAATTAATTATATAATAAGCTTACAATCCAAAAATTTAAATCAATACTTATTCTAACTGATATTATAAGTTGTTCAAGGAGATAAAAGCAACGAGTTAATTGTGACTTTAGAAATAGGGTGATTTTAAAAAATATATATATATATATATATATTTTCTTTTTTCATTATCTAATCTTTAAAAGTTATATAATAGTCACTAACATTGTAAAATTGTTACATTTTGTCACTTGACTATTAACTTCCATTAAAAAAGCAAAGTTACACCTTAATTCAAAGTACTAATAGCTAATTTGGTCCGTGATCCATAGTTAAAAAATTATTTTAATATTTTTAAAATTTTCTTAACAATATTTTTAAAAAATTATAAAAATCCTAAGTATAAATAGAAAATTCATATAAAAATCAATCTCATCAAAACAAAAATTTTGTAACTAATTTTTCCACATTCAATCTCATAAAAAACCAACCTCTGAACTTTCATAAAAAAAAAATTAAATACCTGTTCATTTTGATCCTACTCGTTTTCTTCATTTGTTTTGTTATTTTATGCTCTCTTCATTTTCATCTTTTGTTGCCCTTTTTTCTTCTTTTTTCATGGAGATTGGCATTGGTTCTGTTCTTTTCAAATCATTAGAAATAATATGTGTGTATGTGTATGTATTTTATTTATAGTTGAAAGTAAAATCTTGACTTGAAATTTGAGAGAAGAAATGGTGGGCTTGGAGAAGAAGAAAAAGAGCACTTTGTATTATAAATTTTAAAATTCCAAAATTTGAAAACTGAAAGTTAGTCAAAAACCCAATCAATCAAGTAACTAGAGTTACAGAAAAGAAATAACGAGCTTAAAATAATAGGGTACTTTGTACTATATATTAAAAGGAAAAAAATCTCAATTTTTAAAAAATTGAAACATACCAAAAAATACAGACAATATAATAGAACATTTTGCTCTTCTTTCTTTCCCTATTATTCCTTAATTTTTTACCTTTTTATCATAATTATCAAGAAAATTTTGGAGATAGGTTGTTGATGGTAGAAGTTTTTACGATTCTCAAGAATGGAAGCACAATTGAGCCTAAATTTTGTTTCTTGAAAACTCGAGCAACAACAATCGGTCTACTAGTGGAATTTGAATCTTGCATTGAATTATATTTTGCATTCTACTAGTGGAATCTGAATCTTGCATTGAGTTATATTTTGCCAAGGCTTTTAGGCTTTGAGAAAAAATAAAATTTACGAAGCAATTTTTAGGTAAAATAATATGAAGTTTTTGATATGATTGAATGTGTTCATCAACTGTAAAAAAAAATAGAATAAAATCCTAAATTGGATAGAAAACAAGCCCCTTAAATGTAGAATTAACCTGAATTGACTACTACATTTGACGGCAGGTCTAACATCCCTACACTTAAGTCTTTTCTTGTCCTCAAGCAAACTACCCAAAATAAAATAAAAACTAAAACTGAAAACAAGAAATAAACATGCAAAAAGAAATGTACTTGAGTCGACTTGATATACAAGATTGGGTTGGAGCATTGACACTAGGAAGATTTTCTTAAATATATAATTGTAGCTAGAAATTTAAACAATCCAAAGTTATTTACACATAAATAGTTTAGTTCAATCAATTACAAAGTAAACAAGTCAAACAAAATTAAATATATAGTTCCATCAAAATGTATATATGAATATAGTATTTATTTTGCAAAGTATAGTTAGTTCAACTATTTTTTCTACTCAATTTATTTTTATCCATGCTTTGAATTCTAATTCAGTAATATTTCCTCGATAAGCCCTTATGATTTTTTTTTATTTTGTTTGTGTCAATACAATCAAGATTTTTCTCAGAAACTTTTTATAACGGTTATACTAGTCATACTGCACCATTTCAATAATCATGGATTTTACCGAGTATTTTCTTTTTAATTTGAAGATCCTATATTTCTACAAATCTATTCATATTTACCTTTATCACTTGGTATATTTAATATTTTTTCCTATTTACAGTCTAATAAACTGAACTAATTAGTCCAAATATAAACAACCTAAATTATTTAATTTTAGGCTAGATTTACAATTTAAACAAATAACTTAGGTATATGCTCCTAACCAGTCACTTGTAGCTCAAAGAAAGCATTCAAATAAAACCTTAAAACAAAAGAAAGAAAATAAAATACTAAACAGAAAATTTTAAAAATTTTCCTAAGTCACCCACACTTTATTCGGCACTTTATCCCTAATGTGCAATAAAAATATAAAGGAAAGAGGTTACTCGATTGGCATGATACATGCAACTCAATTGGTGGGGCTACTCCACCTTTTGATTTTTGCTCGCAATGATAATGTCGTCACAAATTGTGAGGTTCCTATAAAGAAAAATAAAAATACACATATATATAGAAAATAATAAATCCTAACTATTTAAAAACTAAAACAAAAATTGAAAATCATCCCTAGAAATAAAAATAGAGTACAAAATCCAAATATTAAAATAAAAATGTTCGGAGTCAGTAGGTATTAGGATCTGGCTCCTCCACTAGCTTCCAAATTCTCCTCTTCTTCTACTTGACATGATCGTCTTTATTGTTTTCATTCAGAGTCGATACACGATTTTTTTGCTTCCTTGTTGTTGATTCCTTCAGGTTATTAACTTTAGTAGTGTTGCATTGCATTGTAGTATGCCTACCGCTCGATGTTGATCTATTAATTATGCTCCTCATTTGGTTTGCCTCATTTACATTCACGATTGTGTTGTTGAATGTTTGCAGGTATGGTGCTATCAATGAATGAGTTTTTATGTCATACCTTCTCACATAGTGCTCCAATTGGCTTGATGTAGAGAATACCATCCATTTGAAAGTCTTTAATTCCATATTTCTTAGCTACTCTGATTGCCAACTTTCCACGTTCTTGGTTGCATGTAGCTTGATATTCCAAGTGTTGTTGTATACGCACGATCGTTTCTTCCAATGTATGCTTCTGTGGTTGTGATACACTACTTCTTGCTTATTTTTTGTCCATATTTGGTTTGAATGGGTCAGAGTTTTCATATGTGCTTTGTCTTGTTTCCATTCGGTGTTATTTGACAAATAATTGATTTACGCTTGGTAGGGGAAGTCAACTATGCTCGAAAGGATAATTGATATTGGTGGCTTGGAGGGTATTGGTTGATAAAAACATTATATAGAGTTGTTATAAGGTTGGATTTTCCGTGCAAACTTGGTAAATACCTTCAAAGGTCACGTAGAAACATAATCAGAAAGTTTCCAAAAATGACTTATGCGCCACACCACAGAGAGGGCATGGTGAAACACGATGTTACTTGTTTTCCTATTTACATTGAATTCACAGCTATTGTCGCACTATAGGTAGGATGTGGCTGGAAACACCTTCAATTTGGACTCTCTGAGACTTGTAGATGGTGCTTGATTGTCCGTACTTGCACCCTAATAACGTTAAGCTCCTCCATTGTCATCGAAAACTTGGTTTCTTCTAATTTTGAAATCAAATAATCGTCTAATTCCTAATTCTAATCAATAAAAAATAATAATATATACTATGTACAAACTAATTAAGTTTGATTGTGCTACTGGACTTGTCTGGCAATTTCTTGAACTTCACCATTGACTTCAGCTGGCGGTCTCGCCCGTCTTAACTCTTCCAATTGTTCTTTCTTCCACTAGAGTTGACCATTTTTCCCGTTCTCTTATCTTATAAGTACCTACACATGCAAAACTCGTGAATTGCCTCCGATCAAGGCCGTTAATGATTCAATTAAATAATGCGTAACATTCTTCCATGAGTAACTCCTAACTTTGGGAATTGTAGCCACATTTAAACACTTATAGTTCATCATCGATTTTTATAATAAGCTCGTTTCACTCAAGGTCAATTATTGATTTGGAATTGGCTAGAAATGGCTTAGCTAATAGAATGGGGATTTTTTTTTATCTTTCTTACAGTAAAAAACTACAAAATTGACGAGAATACGAATCCCCATACCTTGACCAATGTATCCTCAAGCACATATTTTGGGTGCATCAAAGATCCATCAGATAATTGTATTATTATCAATGTGTTTTTCAACTTCCCGAGTCTGAGTTTCCAATAGATCGATAGGGGTATCAATTTTTTAGTAGCCCCTAAATCGCAAAGGGCTTTGCTATAATATTGATCCCCTATCCCAATTAAGATCGTAAAGCTACTTGAATTTTTTAATTTTGAGGGTATCTTCGTTATGTTATGAGTTGAGATTACCATATTAGGCACCGATATGGCTACCTACTTGATCGACTTATGGTGCTCTGTTTCTTCCTCCTTCGTGGGTTCATCAACATCTTGTAGAATTTTCTCATTTTTATAGATGGGTTTGCTTGGAGACTTAAATTCCTTATTTGATCGCAACATGATCGCCTTTACATGCTCTTTCCCAACCCTCCGAGGGTTATTCTCTATATTTCTTGGGGTGTTATGGGCACTTTGTTTTTGGAACATCGCCATTAAATTTGACTCATTTGGTCACAGAGGTTGTCCATCTGGGACTCGATTCATCCCTATGTTGGTTAGACTTGTCAAATATAGGTATTCATTATTTTATTCTCCCCATCTAGTTGATCTAATCTTTAACCACACACAACATGGTCATTCCCCATAGTACGTTGTTGCAACGGTGGAGATTGGTAAGGAGGATTTTGTCAAGTTTGAGCATGATTTGCACCTCATTGATTACCTTCTCACTTGAAATTTGGATGATCCCTCCAACCAGGATTATAAGTATTTGAATAGGTATTTAACCCTTATTATTTACATATTTTTCTTCCTCCGATTGGTTCTCCAATTGTGCCTCTGCTCTCGTCAACTTGACGGGTGTCTCCAAACAGTTAAGCTTTTCAAGAATTCTTTGGAATATATCGTTGTCATTTTTTTCCTTTACAGCTTTCACCATTGGTGGCTTGGATTGTGTAACTCCCCATACCCGTACCCTATGCCGGGACGGAATACAAGGCATTACCTACCTTGAACTCATACATTCCTATGTTTCTGAATCATCAAAACTTGGTCAAATTTAAAACTTTGTCGAAACTTCTTCAATATGGCCTACGAGACTTCAAACATTAATTTAAAAACCAATTGGAACCAATTCGGCTCCTTCAACAAAATCTTAAAAATAACACTAGACACAGGGGCACACGGCCGTGTGGAAGGGGCAACACGCTCATGTGACCATTTCGACATGGTCGTGCTATTGGCTCGTGTGGCTCACACGGCCGAAGGATACAGGGACACGCCCGTGTCCTTTACCCGTGTGGAATTAATTTCAATTTCGAACCTATAAGGGTTTTCACACGGCCTGGCACATGCCAATGTCTATAGCCTGTGTCCCACACATGGCCATGACACATCCGTGTCTTAGCCCGTATGTAAAAACCTGGACATTTTGTTTCTGACGTCAGTAATTCTTAAGGGTCACACGACCAAGGCACACGCCCGTGTGCTAGGCCATTTCCTTTACACGGCTAAGACACACGGCCGAGTCTCTACCCATGTGTTTACTACTATGCATACTGACATGCAAATTTTATGTGCAGGGGACTCATGGCAGGGTCGCATGCCCGTGGGGCATACCGTGTATCACACACGGCCTAGACACACGCCCGTGTATCTACCTGTGTAGGAAAAAATAAGGCTATCTACCAAGCCTCTTTGTCACCCTTACTCACATAACCTATACAAAATCAATCAACACCAATACAAGAATGATCCACATAACTAAGCAGCCACAATAGACAACATTTCACATATGCAATATAATCATCCATGAAAATAACATCTTTCTTGTATATATAACAAAATGAATATTAACCCCCATTCAAGGCTTTATACAAAATAAAGGGTTTTAGCCCAAGCCAACACATTTGGCAAATTCCCAATGACACAAAACATTAAAGCCTAAGCCCTATACATGCCATACTCAAAACAAGTAATCTAACTATACCCAGTGCTTAAGCTTATAATGTGATTGTTGGCTCCGACGTCCGTTGGTCCTCGAGCTATTTAGGCGGCACTATAAGAAAATGGAAAAGAATAGGGTAAGCATAAAGCTTTATAAGTTGCAAGTAATAATATAACAACAACTTTTCCATTCGTCATCATACTCATAGTACTTAAGTAGGCATAGGCACAACTTACTCATCACTAGCCAATACATTTCACATAGCATATATTGAGATCACATCTTATACATTTCCAAATAGGTACCTGTACCACTCACAATATGGTTATACTTTCCTTGTTTAACTTAACCTGTGACTCATCCCGTTGAACCATTTAGAATGCTATCGGATATTCATTAAGCCTCAAACATAGTGTATAATGTCGATGCCATGTCCCAGACATGGTCTTACACTGGCTCACACGTCAAGTCGATGTCATGTCCCAGACATGGTCTTACACTGAATTTAACATATCCATGCCGATGCCATGTCCTAGACATGGTTTTACACTGACACATCTTGTAGCCAATGCATGTCCCAGACATGTCTTACATTGGCTTACATCTCAAGGCCGATGCATGTCCCAGACATGTCTTACACTAGCTCTCGTTTCAATACCGATGCCATGTCCCAGACATGGACTTACACTGGCTCTCATAATGTGGTTGATGCATGTCCTAGACATGTCTTACACTAGCACACAATTAACCCGAATGTCATGGCATGAATATCCGATTTGTTCCTAAGGTTCACTCGGAAGTTCTACTATCCCAAGATTCATCATACATGATCATTTCCACAAACAAGCAATTTATGCTATATCGATTCAAATACATATAATAATAATGTAATTGTATTAATTACATACAACTTACCTTGATATAAAAAATGTAGGCTACTCGTTCGGCTTAGTCCACTTGCTTTGCTTTTCCTTGCTCTAGGCCCAGATTTTGCAATTCTTGCTCTATAATGATAAAAATTCACAAATTTAATCATTTTAATGATCTAGGTACTCAAGAATTTATAATTGGGAAAAATAACCATTTTACCCCTATACTTTTCCAAAATGACCATTTTACCCCTAGGTCCGAAAATAGATTTTTATCAAATTTCTTCATATCTTAAACCTAGACGAACCCTTTTTACTCTTATAGAAACCCAAAATTTCCATTATTTCTCACATCTATCATCTAATTTTCAACTTATGCAAAAGGGTCCTTAGTTAAGGTTTCCTTGAAAACTACTTTACAAAACTTGTTTATTACACAACAATAACACATATTCTTCCATAAAATTTCAGAAAACAACATGTTTACTATCATGGAAAAACCCTAAACTTTCAACCATTTAGCAAAATAGTCCCCTCATTTGAAAGCTCAAGCTATAAGGGGTCCAAAAATACAAAAATTGTCAAGAAAAACTATCAAAATCACTTACTTGTGAAGGTAAAGAGTGGCTGAAATTTTTCAAGCTTCTAAACCCCTATTTTTTATGGTATTTTTTGTGGTGAATAAGGTGAGAAAAAGATAACACCTTTTTTTCTTTATTTTATTTCCTTTTTGGTCAAATAATTTACCAAATTTCTACCTAATTTTAACTTTCTCCATCTTTTGTCTCCTATAGCCAGCCATCACTTATCCAAGGGTCTATTTGTCCTTTAAAGACCCCCAATTTTGGTTCGCTAGCTATTTAATACCCTTAGCTATCAAAATAGGACTTTTGCACTTTATGCGATTTAGTCCTTTTTCACAATTAAACATGAAATCGCTAAAATTAACTCACCAAAATTTTCGTACTCTCATATAATCATGCCATGACACATAAAATAATATTAAAAATAATTTCTCCGCCCTCGAATCAATGGTCCCGAAACAACTGTTCCGACTAAGCCTAAAATCGGGTTGTTACAGATTGATACATGAATCTCTTATTAGGCCAGGTGTACTAATTCATGGCTATACCCTCAATGATTTTATAGGCTCATTCATACGTATGGAACATGAGGGATCCGTCGGATGCTCTGTCTAGGTTAGATATAATGTGTTTATCAACACTATTGTAGAATATTTGGATCTGGAGCCATGCTTGCAATCTATGATGTGGGCACTTCCTTATCATCGTCTTGAATCTTTCTTACACCTCGTATAGGATTGACCTTCAAATTTTTTAAAATTGGTGATTTCTCACCTCAATTGAATGGTTTGACTAATTTGGAAAAATTTATGGAGTAAATTTTTCACTAAGTCGTTCCATGTTGTAATGGATACCGATTCTAGAGAATCAAACCAATTAGTTGCTTTGTCGCATAAGGAAAATGAGAATAACCGTAGATACAACATTATCAGATACCTCATTATATTTGAAAGTGTCGCATAGTTGAAGAAACCGCTTCAAGTGTTGATTTGGGTTTCCAACCATATTCCCTTTGAAGTGAAGTGTATTTTGGATCATTTGGATAGTGGTCGTCTTTATTTTGAAATTATTAGTGTTGTGCAGAAGCGTATAAAAGAGTAAAATTATTGTACTAAAAAATTACACTAAGTTCAATTCCTAGGAAAGAGAGGTGGATCACAAGGATCGCTTAAGTACTAGGTCTTTCCTAGCTAGAATATCCCTTTATCGTAATTTAATAGCACAATAAATCACTACAATCACACTCACAAAATATGTAAAATAATACAATAAAAAATACTAGAATTTTAACGAGGTTCAACAAATTTTGCCTACGTCCTCGAGCACTACCAAATATATTTCACTCCAAAATACAAGTGAACATTTACAAAGAGAGAGAAAAATACCTTAAGTAGAGAACGGCAAATGTGGGTTGATAAAAAATGAGAAATGGTTAGGCCTATTTATAGTGGAGGTTCAGGGATCAAATAGCAAAGTCACTATACAATTAGGGATCAAAATTTGCAATTATCTCATGCCAAATCTTAATCCCACTCTTGGTGCCTTAAATCTTAGATTTCTAGTCCTAACATTTTGATACCCATATCTTTGTCTTTCCAAAATATGAATGATTGCCAATAATCTCCACATTGAATATTTGATTAGGATAATCTTATCTTCACTCAGTTCTTTCTACCTTTGTCAAAAATATTGATAGTGCCTTCTTCAATTGTTAAACTTACAGGATATTGATCAAGTTCAAAAAAATGTTCGAACTTGGTTGTTGTTACCACCTTGGTTATCATATCTACTGGAGTATCTACAGTCTTAATCTTCTGAAGATGAATTTTCCCTTTATCAATAACTTCCCGCACAAAATGGAATCGTACGTTGATATACTTTGTACGTGCATGATAGACTTGATTCTTTGCTAAATGAATAGCACTTTAACTATCACAATACACATTAATATGCTTCTGAACCAATCCCAAGGTTTTAACCATACCTTGTAACAAAATAGCTTCCTTCTGACCTCATTACGGCTATGTATTAAACTTCGTAGTTGAAAATGCAACTGTAGACTGCAGTGTAGACTTCCAACTTATTGGTCCTCAGCAAGTGTAAATACATAACTGGTGATTGATCTTCATTTATCCAAATTGCCGGCATAGTCAGGATCAACGTACCCAATAACACCTTTACCAAGTGTAGTATCCTACTTAAACAGTAATCCAACATCCATGGTCTTCTGAATATACCGTAGAATCCATTTCACAGCTTGCCAATGTCCTTTTCTAGGATTATGCATATATCTGCTCACTATACTAACTGCCTGTGAAATGTCAAGTCTTGTACACACCATTGCATACATCAAGCTACCTATTGCATTAGAATACGAAACTTGTAACATGTATTCTTGTTCCATAGTCGTTAAAGGAGATAGTTGTGCAGAAAGCTTGAAATGAGAAGCCAACGGGTACTTACAGGTTTTGTTTGCTTGTTCATGCCAAACCGCTGTAGTACTTTCTTCAAATATTTCTTCTGAGACAAGCTAACTCTACTATGAGCTCTATCTCTACATATTTCTATGCCAAAAATCTTCTTAGCTTCACCTAGATCTTTCATCTCAAACTCAAGGTTGAGTTGAGTCTTCAATCTCTCAATTTCAACTTTATTCTTAGATGCTATCAACATATCGTAAACATATAAGAGCAAGTATATGAAAACTCCTTCTTGTACCTTCTGAAAATACACGCAATGATCAAATTTACTTCTTGTGTACCTTTGCCCTTTCATGAACTGATCAAATCACTTGTACCACTGCCTCGGAGATTGTTTCAATCCATAAAGCGACATTGTCAGTTTGCAAACTGAATTTTCTTTATCAGCAACCTTGAATCCATCTGGCTGAGTCATATAGATTTCCTCTTCCAAATCACTGTGTAAAAACACGGTCTTCACATCGAGCTAAACTAGTTCAAGATCATATTGTGCAACCAGGGCTAGCAAAATCTGAATAGACGAATGCTTCACAACTGGAGAAAACACTTTATTGTAGTCTATTCCTTCTTTTTGAGCATAACTCTTTGCTACCAATCTAGCCTTGTATCGAATTTCATTTTTACCCAGAAATCCTTCCTTCTTTGCATATACCCATGTACATCCAATTTCCTTCTTTCCTTTAGGCAGTGTCACCAACTCCCAAGCCCTATTTTTATGAAGAGACTGCATTTCTTCATTCATAGCTTGCTTCCACTTTACACCATCAGGGTTACTTTTTGCTTCTGTGTAAGTAGAAAGAACATCATTATCTGCAATTGGAAGTGCATAGGCCACCATATCATCAAAGTGAGCAAGCATACAAATCTTTCTTCTTGGCCTTCTATATGCATTTGAATCTTGTTGCTGTAGAAGTTCTTGGGTCGAAACTTCTTCATCATTTATTCCTTCAATATTAGCTGGATCATCGTTAACCTTTTTAAGCTCCACCTGCTACAAAGTACTACTGGTTTTGTCATCCTTTTGTGAATCTTTGTTCTTCATCATGGTTGATTCATCAATAGTCAGATCTCTACTAAAAACAATCTTCCTTGTATCAGGACACTAGAGACGATATCTTTTTACTCCACCAGTTATACCCAAGAATAATGCTTTCTTTGCTCTTGGGTCTAACTTAGATTCTTTTACATGATAATATACAGTGGAACCAAAAACATGTAAAGAATCATAATCAGTAGCAGATTTGCCAGCCCATATCTCTATAAGAGTTTTTGCATTTATTACAGATGATGGCAAATGGTTAATTAGATGGCACGCATATGTAACTGCCTTAGCTTAAAATTCCTTGCCCAACCCAACATTGGACAACATACATCAAACTTTCTCTAGTATAGTTTGATTCATACATTTTGCCACCCCATTCTGCTGTGGTGTATCCCGAACAGTGAAGTGTCACACAATGCCCTTATCTTGACATACTTGTAGAAATAGATCATTCTTGTACTCCGTGCCATTATCTGATCGAAGTCATTTGACCTTTCAACCAGTCTGAGTCTCCACAATCTTCTTCCATTTTAGAAATGCATCTAAAACTTCACTTTTTCTTTTCATTAGATACACCCTACTTTTCTTGAATAATCATCAACAGAAGCAACAAAATAGTGCATACCTCCCAAAGAAGCCACTTTGGTAAGTCCCCACACATTACTATGAACGTAGTCAAGAATTCCTTTCATATTGTGAATTGCTGAACCAGATTTTACCCTTGTTTGCTTGCGCAGAACACAATGTTCACAGAATTCCAATTTACAAGAATTTTCACCTTTCAACAAGCCTTGCTTTGCCAAATTTTGCAAAGCTTTTTCACCAGCATATCCGAATCACATATGCCATAACCTGGTAGCCTCTGAATTTGCATCTTTTGAAGAAACTGTTGATGTTGATCCAATAACTATACTTCTATTTAAATAGTATAGGTTATTCCTTCTTGTATGTTTCATCACCGTCAATACCCCAACTACTGCCTTTAGTAATCCATCTCTCAAAGTGATTGTGAGCCCTTTAGATTCTAGGACCCCAAATGAGATGAGATTTTTCTTCAAGCTAAGTATGTAGCGAACATCTGTCCAGACTTGGATTGAGGTGTCGTGATTCTTCAGTTGGATTGAACTTACTCCCATTGTCTTACAAGCGCTGTCATTGCCCATAAAAACAACTCCACCTTTTAGTTCTTTAAGACTAGAAAACCAGTCTTTATTAGGACACATATGGTAAGTATATCTTGAATCCAAAATCCACTCATCTGTATGACATGCCATTTCCATGCCAACCAAGCTAAAGTCTGACTCCTTATCATGCTCTGCTACACATGCATTAGAAATAGCCTTGCCCTTTTGTAACTTAGGACAATTCTTTTTCCAATGCCCTTTCTCATGACAAAAAGCACATTCATCTTTGGTAGGTCTCCCTTTGGACTTTCCCCTTCTACCAGGTTTGTTGCCGTGTGAACGACCTCTTACTGTTAAAACTTCTGCATTTGTATCTCTATGATGCTTTTTATCTTTCTTTCGAGTCTCAGATCTATACAACGTACTAAAAATTATATCAAATGTGATCGTATCCTTCCCATGAAGCAATATGGTGGTAATGGATCATATTCATCAAGAAGGGAATTCAACAACAATAATGCCTTGTCTTCATCTTCAAATTTCTCATCCAAATTTAGCAAGTCTGCTAAAATTTTATTGAATGAGTTCACATGGTCATTCATCGACATATCGAGTGCATACGTGAATCGATAAAGTTTTTTTTTCATATAAAGCCTATTTTCAAGACTTTTTGTTAGAAACTTTTCTTCCAGTGTATCCCACAACTTCTTTGCTGATGTCTCCCTCATGACAGAGTATTTCTGCTCTTTGGCCAAACATAGGAGAATTGTACCACACGCCTATCTATTGATCTTGGCCCACTCCTTGTCATCTATCTTGTTAGGTTTTTCTTTAAGGGCTATATCCAACTCTTGCTGACATAAGACATCCAAGATCTCACATTGTCACATACCAAAATTATTGGTACCATCAAATTTCTCTACTTCAAATTTTGCATTGGTCACAGTAGTCTTTGCTGATGACGATGCCTTTGCCATTTTTCTCCTCAATCCCAACTACTGTATATGTGAACAGTACCGTCAATGTGAATAGTGCCATGGATGAAAAATATCGTATACGCAAAAAGTATCATAAATGATCGTATTTCCCAAGTACGAATCTAGCTCGGATACCAATTGTTGTGTGGAAGCGTGTAAAAGAGTAAAATTATCGTACTAAAAAATTACACTAAGTTCAATTCCGAGAAAAGAGAGGTGGATCACAAGGATCACTTAAGTACTAGGTCTTTCCTAGCCAGAATATCCCTCTATCGTAATTTAATAGCACAATAAATCACTAGAATCACACTCACGAAATATG
This sequence comes from Gossypium arboreum, assembly GCF_025698485.1. NCBI lineage: Eukaryota > Viridiplantae > Streptophyta > Magnoliopsida > Malvales > Malvaceae > Gossypium > Gossypium arboreum. Next base: position 17,601,925 of record NC_069073.1, read on the forward strand.
CAAAATAATACAGTAAAGAACACTAGAATTTTAACGAGGTTCAGCAAATTTTGACTACGTCCTCGAGCACTACCAAATATATTTCACTCCAAAATACAAGTGAATATTTACAAAGAGAGAGAAAAATGCCTTAAGTAGAGAATGGCAAATGTGGGTTGATAAAAAATGAGAAATGGTTAGGCCTATTTATAGTGGAGGTTCAGGGATCAACTAGCAAAGTCACTATACAATTAGGGACCAAAATTTGCAATTATCTCATGCCAAATCTCAATCCCACTCTTGGTGCCTTAAATCTCAAATTTCTAGTGCCAACATTTTGATACTCATATCTTTGTCTTTCCAAAATATGAATGATTGCCAATAATTAGAATTAATCATCAACCATTCTATGCTTCCTTACACTGCATCTAGTGTAGGTAGGGCCTAGTCACGCAATGTCTATTGAGCCATTGGGGCTTCTTCTTAATTATTTCCATGTTGCTCTCGTGGATCTTCTAATAATGGGTTTTCCCGAGGTAAATTAATTATCGTGATTGGATCATTATTCATCACTTGAAGGTTGCGCCTATGTAGTTGCTCAGATCTATGTATGGTTCAATTGGAGTATTGGAGCTTCAGGTCATGCACGACTTGAAAAGGAGTACAAAAAATAAAAATAAAAATAAATACACAAAAATTAAAAATCATATCCATAGGTCCTAACGTTCCTTCTTATCTTATTAATTGTATTTCTTTTTCAAAATTTAATGCTGAAACCTCCCCGGCAATAGCACCAACAACTTGACCGCTTATGAACATGTTATTTGTAATGCCTTTATACCCGACTTGATTTATCTAACCCAGATATAATATGTCACACCGCCAAAAATACTTAACAAAAATTGTACAATAGGGAAACCCAAGCTGATCATACTTCTTATTTGTTTATATTCTCTCTAAGTCAAAAGATTTTGAAAGAGGCATTTACTAAATACAACAGATTCTCAAAACTAGTTTAATATATTACAACTTCAAAATTTGTTACAACCCAATTAATCATTTTGCAGAGTAATGTCGCCATATATATCCAAAAATACCCCTCTGTATGCATAATATCGCTCTTCGAACTGTCACCTTGGCATATCCTAGCTTTGTCCCTCTTGGCGCACAAGTTCAATTCTAAGATCCTGCATAACAAATAAACACCTTTAAGTTCAATAAAACTTAGTGAATCTCAACCATTATAACCTTTAAACGGTGTTGTTAAATTCCTTAACTTAAGAATTCTGGACTTCCTTTCAGACTTTGGAGGATATTTTGTTGATTCCTGGCAGATAGCTATACGCCAACCTCTAACTTAACCACCTTATATGCATTCCACTCGATTGGTGAATCACAGACTTCCCACTTTATAGCGGCTCCTATTTCACAACTACTTGGAGATAGTAGTTGGATACATTTCTCAAAATGATATGCATACAGGCTTAACTCTCGATGGATTCTTATACTAGCTTTGGCAATTGTCAGAATGTGTAATACCCTGAAAATCTTTACAGTAATATATTATCCTTGATATAATAAAATAAGGAAATAAAGTGATAAAAAGGGAAGTTTTGAGTTATGGCAACATTGGGAAGTAAATTATGATATCTTGATTAGGAAAGGACTAAATTGTAAAAGTTAGAAAAGTTTTGTTGCCTAAGAGTAAATACTCAAGACTTAAAGGGTTAAAGTGTAAATATGAAAAGTTGAAGGACCAATAGTGTAAATATTTTAAGGGTAGAATGATCTAGAAACTAAGGAAAATGGATGAATTAGGACCAAATTGAATAAGTGAAGAACTATGAGGGACTAAATTGCAATTTTACCAAATTAAATGATGACTCAAGGATGGAATTCTAAAAGATCATGAAGGACAAAATGGTCAATTAGTAAGAGAGAGAATTCTAGAATGTAATGATTATGTTAATAATATTTTAAATTAATTAATTAGATAAATATTATTTTATTAATATTTTATGAGATATTTAATATTATTTTATTATTATTTATTTAGTATATAAGGAAAGAAAGATGAAGAATTTTCATCATCTTTCCTTTCCATGCAAACTAACGTGAGAGAAAGAGAGGAAGAAAGAAAGTTTTACTTTCTTTACAATTTGGTCCTTTACCAAAAATTCACCATTTTCACCCAAAAATCAAATGAATTTCCATAGCTACCAAGAGAGAAAAATGTTAAGGAGAACATGGGGAGTTAGAATATCAAGTTGGATTCAAGAAATAGAAGCTGGAGGAGAGAGAAAATCAAGTTAAAGATTGGTATCAAGAGAATAAGGTAAGTACATCAAGATTTCAATATGTTTTAAGTTTGTTATTGTTGATAAATCATGGAAATAATGTTATAGTAGAGTTTTATTACATAAGGTCCTATGTTCTTGATATGTTAGTGAAGAGAAAATAAGAGAAAGTGATGAGAAATGGTGTAGAAAAAGAAAATAAGGGTGTTATAACATGGTAATTAATATCTTGCACTAAAACAGTTATGGACAGCAGCAGTAGTCTAACTTTGAAAAATCACCATAAATTTTATAAATTGAATTAGTAGATGAAAAAAATATGGAATTAAATCTAATGAGTCTAGTTTCTCATAGAAGAAACAGTGTAAGCAATGAATTTGTAAATTTTGATATATAATGAATTTTGTGAGACAAGGTCAGAATGAATTCGGGTTCCCCTGTTCAGACTTTGAAAAATAATAAAAAAATGAAGAAAAAGAATTAGAGGCTTAAATTTATATTTATAGAATCCTGAATGAGTCTAGTTTTATTAGAAACAAACTAGAACATCATTTGAATTCTGTAAAAGGAGATAACTAATTTTTAGTGAAGAAGGGTCAGAACTGTCAGATAGCAGAACAGGGGTGACTTTAATGAATAAACTGTACTAATTGGCTAAACCAAAAATTCTGAAAATTTTATGATAAGAATACATGTGATTCTAGTTTCAGGAAAAATGAATGGATCTTAATTTCGAGTTCTGTAGCTTAATATATAAATAATTTAGTGACTATGACGCAAATGAACAGTTTTGAATGTACATATAAGTAAATAGTGAAATTATTGATAATGTTACTTGTTGTATGTTATATAAATTAAGGATGTGGAATGGAGAGGAGGAGGAGGAAAATATGTATGAATATTCATCTAGCATGGCTAATTTGCATGTTTTAGGCTCGGGACTAAATTGAATAAAAGTAAAATTTTATGGGCAATTTTGTAAAAATGTCGAAATGACTAAATTGCATGAAATAGATTATTTTATTATTTAAATTACAAAAATTTAATGAAATTATCAATTTAGTTCAAGATCGGGAAAACATGTTTTAGGGATTAAATTGAAAAGTGTTGAAATTATGGAAAATTTTGATATTTTATAGAATTCATGGACTATTATCAATATATATGAGAATAATAGTTGGAAATAAGGATTAAATTGCAAGAATTTTACTTTCCCGTCCCTAAGGATGAAATCGTCATTAATTAAAAGTTTAGGGGCAAAATGGTAATTTTTCCTAGAGCATTAATTAAATGTATTAGAATATGAAATGAATGAAAATGATGATCAAATTTATTTATAAAGATCCGGACGACACAAATACGAGACTTGATCATGGAAAGAAAATATATCGAATAATGAAATAATAAACACGAGGAATCAATGAGGTAAGTTCGTAACTTGAATTATATTCGAAATGCTTGAGATTGTATGTTATTGATGTGAATATGATTTGAATGTTCATTGTATGAAAATTTATAAAACATTGATATATTTGATAAAATGGGAAGAAATCCGGTTGAATGAAAGGAAAATTCGATGGATCTCGAAAAGGAATTGACGGTAAAAGGATCTAGCAGGACGGGTGATCCTATCTGATATAGCCCTCCGAAGAATATGTGTAAAATGGATTTAGCCAGACGGGTAATCCTAATTAGGGTCTCAATTTAGCTCGGTGGTAATTGGATCCAAGCTCATTAGAGTAATTGTCGTTGCTGAGGATTTAGCCGGTGGTAATCCCGACAATACTTTATGAGTTTATATTGCGAGGATTTAGCTCGACCGGTAATCCATTGCAAGGATGAGGTTCAGGAGTGTGCTCTCGATATGAAATGTGTAAGACCATGGTTGAAAGATACCATGGCAACTGATATAAAATGTGTAAGACCATGGTTGAAAGATACCATCGCAACTCGATATGAAATGTGTAAGACCATGGTTGAAAGATACCATGGCAACGTGATATGAAATGAACAAGACCATGGTTGAAAGATACCATGGCAACATGACAGAAAATGAGTAAGACCATAGTTGAAAGACACTATGGCATCATGTCAAAGATAAATAAGACCGTGGATGGGAGGCGCTCTAGCATCTGTTGAACAATTGATATTCGTGTAATATGTATCGGATGACGAATGGTTATATGAAATAATTATGAAGATAGATAAATGAAATAAGTATAAGTACATGAAATATAATTTATGTTAAGTTTGATATAAGCTATTACGGAATAAATATACATAAAATATATGGAAATGATGGAGCATGAAATATTGATATAATGAAATGAATGATAAATGCTTATGAAGAAAGCGGTAAGAGCATGATATGTTTCATGACATGTACATATATGATTATCTTTGATATGTTGATACAAGGAAATTATGTAATTGAGACTATTATTAAACTCAAGTGCGATATGTCGAGAAAATAGATATATCGATGTTGAATTTATATGAGATATGTGCAAGTATACTAACAATGTTGTTGTTTGATGCTTATACAAGCATCAAACTGTTGATTGAATGGTAATATATTTATTTATATGATGCATTGAATCGGTAAGTATTTAAATTTTTTTTTAGTGATCTATAAATGGTAGTAATGCTCCGAAACCCTGTTCTGGCAGCGGATACGGGTTAGGGGTGTTATAGAATGCCAGTTACATCGTATCTTCAAGTCGATCTAGACAATGGACTTGGTTTGATTAAGGCAATATTTAGAACATCCATTAGATTCCCAAATAACATGGATATAACATGAGCATTCCTAAGTTTCGGGTATAGTTACTTGTACCCATAATTCTAGATATGCCAAGTTCCCTATCCTGGCAGGTTACTGTGGTGGATTCATTAGTCGGGTATACTGTTGAAAACCCTTTCAAAAAATGCCGCAAAGGCATACCCAGATCTCGTTACAAAGGCAGACTAACATCTTGCACTTAGGCATTGCAAAATTCACCATACAGACTTTCCAGATAACACGCCACAAGGGCTTTACACATAATTTTCCATAAAAGCCTTACAAATAATTCTCCACAAAGGCTAGGTTTGGTTTTATACCAAGGAAACACATAAAACTATCATGTTTGGAGATATTGATTTGCCAAAACTTAATATTGCATGAGGTTTTCCCATCATCGCCTTGGGACACGCAGAAACCCTAGTAGACAAATGTAGTTCATCCGTCATTTCCAGATATATTCCATACTACCATGTTCTCATGTTTATTGTCCCAAAAGACCTCTGTTTAGGGTCTTGACAGGCTACAGTCTCGCCATATTGCCTTCCGTTTTTACTGTCCCAGTGGACATCGCCTAAGCTCTATCGAGGGGCCCATTATCATATCACATATTTTCTCGATACTCTTCCCAATCCAGTTTATCACCAACCATACTTTTTCATGCATCACTCAATTAACATAATGGACACATTTACACATATTTCACTCATACATGCTTATCACATGTTGTCAATTTCACACAGCACATGGTGCACTTCAGTTCATATATACAGATGTTTCATAAAAAACACACAAACATACATACATATTGCAGCACCTCAAGAAGATATGCTCATCTATATAGACATAAACCATGCAAAGAATCATTATAAGATAATGTGCAAGAGACGGGTCTAAAGACTCACCAAAGGCCTACCTATACCTTGGCCTAGAACTTCTATTTCAATTGTTCTTCCCAAACCAACAGCAGTAACTACTTATAAGAATAAGGAGTTTCCATTAAAATCCTTATTACAGATAATTTATTAATGTTTCAACTAAATTCGGCCCCTATACAGGGCCTTCTTGTAATATCCCTAAATTGGGTCTAATAGTTTCAGGTATATTTTTCGGGTTTCAAGTGTGAAACTAGGAATTTATAGGGTTTCTAGTAATTTTTAATTTCATTTAGGTGGTTAATTTCATCTTAAATCAATTAAACAATAATACAAAAAATTAAAAATAATATTTTGAGAAATTAATTTTAAAAAATTTAAATAATTATTAGTGAAAATAATCACTTTAAATGAAAAAGAATTTTAAAATAATTTTAATTGGGGGTAATTTGAGTAGAATTTAAATATGAATTAAATAGGATTTAATTAAAAAAAAGGAAAATTTAAAGTATCTATGTGGCAAATGAAACAACTTGTTTTTAGTGAAATAGGAACAATAGTTTGGGACCACAAATCTGAAGTTAAAAAATTATTTTATTATTATTTTATTTCCTATAGCACGATAGTAGTACCATATAAAAATTTTGTTAAGAAATTTTAGCATTTACATGCTCAATTTGATAAAAAAGGACTAAATCATATAAAATGCAAAAGTTGAATTTTAGTAGCTAAAAGTATTAAATAGTTATGAACATTAAAATATGAGTCCTTATGTGGTAATTAGACCATAAATATTGATAGCGGAATATGACGGCTTGGTATTTTTGAAATTTGTGATAAATTAAAAGGTTATAAAAGTATATTAGCAAATATGTGATAATTAAATAAAACAAAAATCAAGTATCATCTTTAATTCTTCATTTGAGAATCAACAGTTACGGCTTGAGAAGCCATTGTTGAGCTTGAGCATTCGGCTTCACTAATTTGGTATGTATTTTTGTCCGATTTTTAATGATTTTTATGTTTTCGGCATCGTTGTAGCTTAATCTAGCTAGCTTGGGGACTAATTTGTAAAATTTTTAAACTATTAGGGTTTTTCCATTGATGAATGTGTAAGAGTTTTGATGTTTTATGGAAGAAAATGGTTAGTTGTTGATAGGTAAACAACATTTGTTAAGTAATTTTTTATGAAATTTTCAAATAGGGATTTAATTGAAAAATAGAAAATCATACATGGTGAAATTGTGAAATAAAGAAACTATAGGGCTTGTTAGGGACCTAATTGATATTCAGCTATGATGGGTTGTGGTTAAATTGCAAGAATTTCCATTTTTATGGGCTAGGGACTAAATTGAAAAGAAATCAAATGAGTAGGGGCAAAAGTGTAATTTTGCTAACATGTGAATTTGAATTGAATTGAATAGAATTGTTATTAAATTGGTTTAATTTATTTATATAGATCAAGATAGATCTCAATTGGATTTAAACCGAAGGAAGGCAAAAGTCGCGGATTAGCCGGTTGTACTCTTTCGCAATAGTGTCAATGTAAATTCATTGTAGTCTCTATAATTTAGTAGAAAACTATAGTATTGCGGTACCCCTGATTGCACTTACGTGCCCCTGTTGTACTTCGGTACTCCTGATAGCACTTTTATGCCGTGGTTACATTTCGGTAACATTAATTAAGTAAAATAAGAGTTCATTCATTAAATGTTAAGTTAAATAAATTGTTATGTACTTACTAAGTTTTATAAGCTTATACAAATTTGTGTGTCTTTTTGTCGATTACTTTTGTTGACTTGGGACGGATCGAAACTTTGGCTCACACTATCCATCATTGTTAGTAGCTTTTGAACTCTTTTGGGATTTTGGCATGTATACATGGCTATAAGTATATAAGTATATGTGTCTAGATAATTTTGGTAAATAATGAACTACTAAGTTATGTGTTTGGACACTTTTTTTCTAGGTTGTATATATGTATCTTTTAACTTGATGAAATGATATGGATGCAATCACTTGTGATATGATGAATTTGTGGTGAAATGATATTGTGATTGAGGTGCCGATGGGCATATTGGTTGGATGTGTTTATATCATGCTTGGTTAGGTTGATTATGCATGAATTTGGTGTCTTTGGATGGCTTGAAACTTGGTGAAAAAGTGCTTATAGGTATATGCTAGTTTGGGTGAGAAAAATGGCTTGTAAAATAACCTATTTTTGTCCACACGGACTTGTGTCTCAACCGTGTGTAACACACAGCCAGGCAACACAGCCATGTGTCCCCTATAGCTTTCCAAGGGTTGCAAGTCAGACAGTTACATGGCGTGACACACATTTGTGTGAGGTTACTTCAAAGGGTACACAGCCTGGCACACTGGCGTGTGGCTTGGTCTTGTGACCCAAGTCAGTGAGTTACACAGGCATGGACATGGACTCAGACACGGACACGGACACGGGTTAGAACACAGCCATGTGTCTCTACTTCAAATGCCTACACAGCCTAAGGCAAAGGGGTGTCTCTTGGCCGTGTGACCCTTGTGGTTTTGAAAATTTTCAATGTTTTTTGAAAAATTCTCTGAGATTCCGATTTAGTCCTGACTTTTTTCTAATGCATATTTAGGGCCTCGAGGGCTTGTATAATGGACAATATGCATATTTTTAATTGGTTATAAAGTGTTTATTGATATTATATGAAAAGGTTGAAATTTATTCTTGTTTGATTTGAAAACTCTGGTAAGGCTACATAACCCTGTTCTGGCAATGGATACGGGTTAATGGTGTTACATTTATTGGTATTAGAGTTACGGTTTAGTCGGGACTAATGTAATGAAGTAGTAATTAGTATATATATGCCACATATACCTGTGATAGTGTGATACGTTTGTTTCATTCTAACAATTTGTTTCCTATAGATTCAAGATGTCAGCAAAATCTAATCAAGTTATAGTTAATGAAGCTGAAAGTAATGTTCAAGCTTCGAATCCAGAGGCAAGTAACAGTGCTCCTATTCCTCAATCGGTTTGTGATGAAATGAAACATTTATTTATAGGAATGATGAACCAATGGTTCAACGAGTTTAAACAAGAAAATATGGCTACTCCACCTCCTTTACCTCCTGTTGTGCCTCTTCTGGCACCCTTGAATACTACTACCCCTATACTGGTGTTGGTTACTCGGGTATCCGTAGATAAGGTTCAGAAATGTGGAGTGAAAAAGTTTAGAGGTACGGTAAATGATGATCTGTCAAAAACTAAGTATTGGCTATTAAATACAAAGACCGTTTTTGCAGAATTACTATGCACCTCTGAAGATTGTTTGCGATGTGTGGTGTCTTTCTGAAAGACGAGGCATATTTTTGGTGGGATACTTTGAATACAATGGTATCGAATGATCGAATTAATTGGGATTTTTTCTAGAATGAATTCAAGAAAAAGTATGTAAGTTGATTGTTTATCGATTAGAAAAAGAAAAAATTTATCAAATTAAAGTAAGGAAACTGGACTATAACTAAATATGAATGAGAATTTGTGCAATTAAGCAAGTATGCTTGTAACATTGTGTCGGCTGAGAAGCAAATGTGTATCAGATATGAAGATGGGTTGACCGGTGAGATCTGGTTAGCTGTAGCAGCATTAAAGTTGTGGGAATTTGTAAAACTATCCGAGCGAGCATAGAAGGTTGAAGAGATTTGTAAAAGTAAATGACAATCAGATTCAAGATTCAGATACTATAATAAGGGAGGGTCGTTCAAGCCTGCTCAGTCGTCTCCCTTAAAGAAATTTGGAAATAACACAAGTCGGTCAGTTGCTCCTTCAGACTTTGTTAATCGAGATAAACTGAGACAAAGAAATTTCCAGACAGTCAATGCTCTAGAGGCGAGTGTTGGAAGTGTAAGAAATGTGGAAAGAATCGCCCCGATATGTGATGACTGTAATAAAAGACATTTTGGTGAATACTAGTCAAAATTGGGAGCTTGTTTCCGTTGTGGAGCTACCGACCATTTTCTCCATAATTGTCCCACGAAGTAAAGCAATTTCGAGAATCAATCAAATAAACTTGAAGCAACCTCTCATAGGGGTAGAAGATTTGTAAATGCTAGAAATACTACTCCTGGTAGAGGAAAGAATAGCGAGATGAATGTACGGTCAGAAGTAAGAACACCGGCTAGAGCGTATGCAATTCGAGTCGAGAAGAAGCTATAGCTCCAGATGTTATTGTGGGTACTTTTTCTTTCTTTGATATTAATGCATTGACTGATCTTGGATCAACTCATTCGTACATATGCACTACATTAGTAGACAAAAAAAATACTTGTTGAATTCACTGAATATATTGTTAAATTTACAAATCCTTTAGGTTGATATGTTATAGTTAATCAGTTATATAGGTCTTGCCCACTGAATGTTAGAGGTTATGACTTTCCCGCTAGTTTGATTCTATTACCTTTTGATGAATTCAATGTGATTCTGGGAATAGATTGGTTAACATAGCATAATACTATTGTGAATTGTAGAAAAAAAATATATAGTGCTAAAATGTTAGGATGGTAGGCGGGTCTGAATTGAATCAGATGATTGGATGGTACATCTAGTTTAATTTTTGTTATGATGGCACAAAAATATGTTAAAAAAGGTTGTGAATCATATCTCGCTTATATAATTGGCTCCAGAATTTTAAAAACGAAACTACCACCGATTCCAATGGTATGTGAATTCTTAGATGTATTTCCAGAAGAGTTGCCTGAGCTAGCTCCAACTCAGGAGGTTGAGTCTGGAATTGAATTGATGTCGGGAACATCCTCGATATCTACAACACCATATAGAATGACACCTACAGAATTGAAAGAGTTGAAATCACAGCTGCAAGAGTTGATAGATAGAGATTTTACTTGACGTAGCTTTTCTCCTTGGAGTGCTCCTATTTTATTTGTCAGGAAAAAAGATGGATCTATCCAGTTATGTATTGATTATTGACAGCACAACAAAATGACAATAAAGAACAAAAATCCATTGACGCGTATTGATGATCTGTTTGACTAGTTGAATGGTGCAACAGTATTTTCAAAGATTGATCTTTTTTTTTGGCTACTATCAGTTGTGAGTTAAAGATTCGGATGTGCCGAAAACTGCATTCAGAACCAGGTATAGACATTATGAATTTTTAGTGATGCCATTTGGTTTAACCAATGCGCTTGCAGTATTTATGGATCTGATGAACATAATTTTCATACCGTATCTAGATCGATTTGTTGTGGTTTTCATCGATGATATTTTGGTTTATTCATGGGATAAGTCCGAGCATGCTGAACATCTGCGAATTGTTTTGCAAACTTTACATGAAAAAAAATTATTTGCTAAGTTTAGCTAATGTGATTTTTAGCTTTGAGAAGTTTGTTTCTTGGGACATGTTATTCTGGCAGGTGGCTTCAGAGTAGATCCGAATAAAATTTTAGCTATTGTTGATTAGAAGCCTCCGAGAAATATATCTGAGATTAGAAGTTTTTTGGGACTAGCTGGATATTATAGAAGATTCGTCAAAGGATTCTCGATTATAGCTACACCGATGATGCGACTATTGCAGAAAGATGTGAAATACGAATGGTCCATGAAGTGTGAGGAAAGTTTTGACTAGTTGAAAGAACTATTGGCTGAAGCACCAGTTCTAGTTCAGCCTGAATCGGATAAAGAATTTGTGCTATTTAGTGATGCATCTTTAAATGGTTTAAGATATGTTTTGATGCAGGAAGGCAAAGTAATAGCATATATTTCCTGACAATTGAAGCCACACGAAAAGAATTATCCTACACATGACTTAGAATTGGCAGTTATTGTGTTTGCATTGAAAATTTGGCGACACCATTTGTTCAGCAAAAAATGTCACATTTTTACTTATCATAAGATTTTGAAGTATTTAATGTCATAAAAAAACTTGAACCTAAGACAGTGTAGAAGGCTCAAGTTGTTGAAAGTTTATGATTTGATTATTGATTATCATCTAGGAAAAACAAATGCAGTGGCTGATGCTCTGAGTAGAAAATCTCTGTTTGCTTTACGAGCGTTGATACGCAATTGTCATTGTCTGTTAATGGTTCGATTTTAGCTGAGCTAAAAGCTAAGTCGTTGTTCTTACAAGAGATTTGTGAGGCTCAGAAATGCAATGATGTTTGGGTAGCTAAACAGAAATCGTGTGAGTCGACTCCTAATTCAGTTTTTCAAATAGGGTCTGACAGTTACTTACCTTTTAGAGGCAAAGTTTGTGTACCAAAGAATTCAGAACTCATTTAGAGAATCTTGCACGAAGCTCATAGTGGTAACTTGTCTGTTCATCAGGGAAGTAATAAGATGTACAGTTATTTGAAACAAATGTACTGATGGCTTAGAATGAAATGTGAGATTTTGGAATTTGTATCGAGATGTTTAGTATGTCAACAAGTTAAAGCTAAACATCAAGTACCTTATGGATTATTGCAGCCAGTGATGATACCAGAATAGAAATGGGATCGAGTTACAATGGACTTCGTATTGAGTTTGCCACTATCTCCAAATAAGAAATATACAATTTAGGTTGTTGTTGAACGTCTGACGAAGTCTGCACACTTTATTCTAGTAGATTACTCCCTTGAGAGATTAACTGAGTTATACATTTTTGAGATCGTTGATTACACGGGCTGCCAATATCTATTATTTCTGATAGAGATCTACTTTTTACATTGCGATTTTGGAGAAAGTTATAAGAAGCTCATGGTACGTGGTTACGGTTTAGCACCGCATTTCATCCTTAGACTGATGATTAGTCCAAGCGAGAAATTCAGATACTTGAGGATATGCTTCATTGTTGTGTATTAGATTTCGAAGGCAACTGGGAGAAATATTTGTCCTTGGTTAAATTCGTGTGTAATAATAGTTATCAGTTGAGCATAAAAATGGCATCGTATGAAGCTTTGTATGGTCGAAAATGCAAAAATTCGTTATATTGGACTGAGATTAGTGAGAAAAAGATACACGGGGTTGATTTGATTCGTGAGACTGAAGAAAAAGTAAAATTGATTCGAGATAGTGTGAAAGCAGCTTCAGATCGTCAAAAATCATATGCGAATCTTCAATGTAAAGACATAGAATTTCAAGTCAGCAACAAAGTATTCTTGAAAGTATCGCCTCGGAAGAAAGTGCTTCGGTTCGGTCGCAAATGAAAGCTAAGTTCGCGATTTATCAGGCTGTATGAGATTATTGAAAGAATCAGACCTATTTTGTATCGATTAGCTTTACCGTTAGAATTAGAAAAGATTCATAATGTCTTTAACGTGTCTATGTTATAACGGTACCGATCTGACCCTTCACATGTTATCTCCTCGACGGTTGTAGAGATTCAGCCTGATATGTTGTATAGTGAAGAATTGATCAGAATTCTGGCACGAGAGGTGAAAGAATTGAAAAATAATAACATAGCTTTAGTAAAAGTTCTCTGGTAGTGTCATGGAATAAAAGAATCCACCTGGGATCCTGAGGAAGCTATGAGAAACCAATATCCAAACCTCTTTTCTTGTAAGATTTTCGAGGAAAGAAATTTCTTTAGGAGGGAGAGTTGTAACAAACCGTTTTCAGTGAAATCAAAACAGTGATTTCGGGACCACAAATCTGAAGTCAAAAATTTTATTTTATTATTATTTTATTTCATATAGCATCATAGTAGTACCGTATAAAAAATTCGTTAAGAAATTTTACCGTTTACATGCTCAATTTGATAAAAAGGACTAAATCGTATGAAATGCAAAAGTTGAATTCTAGTAGCTTAAGGTATTAAATAGTTATGGGACCTTAAAATATGAGCCCTTATGTGGTAATTAGACCATAAATATTGATAATGGAATATGATGGCTTGGTATTGTTGAAATTTGTGATAAATTAGTAAATAAGGGATAAATAAAACAAAAATCAAGTATCATCTTTAGTTCTTCATTTGAGAACCAAAAGTTAGGGCTTGAGGAGCCATTGTTGAGCTTGAGCATTTGGAAACTAATCCTTTCTAATTTGGTATGTATTTTTGTTTGATTTTTAATGATTTTTATGTTTTCGGGATTTGTAACTTAATCTAGCTAGCCCGGGGACTAATTAGTGAAATTGTTAAACTATTGGGGTTTTTCCATTGATGAATGCGTAAGATTCTTAATGTTTTATGGAAGAAAATGGTTAGTTGTTGATAGATAAGCAACATTTGTTAAGTGATTTTTTTATGAAATTGTCAAATAGGGATTTAATTGAAAAATAAAAAAAATTATACATGGTGAAATTGTGAAATAAAGGAAATATAGAGCTTCCTAAGGACCTAATTGATATTCGGCTATGATGGATTGTGGTTAAATTGCATGAATTTCCATTTTTATGGGCTAGGGACTAAATTAAAAAGAAATCAAATGTGTAGTTGCAAAAGTATAATTTTGCTAACATGTGAATTTGGATTGAATTGAATAGAATAGTTATTAAATTGGTTGAATTTATTTATTTAGATCAAGATAGATCTCAACTTGATTTAAATCGATGGAAGGCAAAAGTCGTGGATTAGTTGATCGTACTCCTTTGCGATAGTGTCGATGTAAGTTCATATTAGTAAATTGCCTAATTTAATTTCTTTATGTATTTGTACTGTATAATTTAATAGAAAACTGTTGTACTTCGGTACCCCTGATCGTACTTACGTGCCCCTGATGTATTTCGGTACTCTTGATAGCAGGTTCATGCCGTGGTTGCGTTTTGGTAACATTAATTAAGTAAAATAAGAGTTCATTCATTAAATGTTAAGTTAAATAAATTGCTATGTACTTACTAAGTTTTATAAATTTATACGAGTTTGTGTGTCATTTTGTAGATTACTTTTGCTAACTTGGGACAGATCGAAACTTTGGCTCACACTATCTATCATCATTAGTAGCTTTTGAACTCTTTTGCTAACGTGGCTATAAGTATATGTGTCTGGATAATTTTAGTATAATAATGAACTACTAAGTTATGTGTTTGGACACTTGTTTTCTATGTATATATGTATCTTTTGACGTGATAAATGATATGGATGCAATCAATTTGATATGATGAATTTATGGTGAAATGATATTGTGATTGAGGTGCTTATGGGCATATTGGTTGGATGTGTTTATATCATGCTTGGTTAGTTTGATTATGCATGAATTTGGTGTCTTTGGATGGCTTGAAAGTTGGTGCAAAAGTGCTTATAGGTACATGCGACTGTGGGTGAGAAAAATGGCTTATAAAATGACCTATTTTTTTCCACATGGGTGTATGTCTCACTCGTGTGTGACACATGGCCAGGCAACACGGTCGTGTGTACCCTGGAGCTTCCCAAGGGTTGCATGCTAGGCTGTAACACAGCCTAGCACACTGCCTGGCACACAGGCGTATGGCTTGGCCGTGTGACCCAAGTTAAAGAGTTACACGGGCATAGACACGGAGTAAGACACGGCTGTGTGTCCTACTTCAAATGCCCACACGGCCTAAGGCACAGGTGTGTCTTGATCGCGTGAGTTCGTGATAGGTTTTAAATATTTATAATTACTCATTCTTGAACTAACTATTATCGCGATGTAGGCAAGTGTACCTATCGAACAGTAGTATAGTTTTAACAAGACCGGATTGTCAAACCCAAAAGAACTAAAAGTACTAGTAATGACTGTTTTTTTATTATCTAGCCTAAGAATAAAGAGGTTTTTGTTTTAACTAACTAATTATCTAAACTAAGAAAGCATAGAGAAAAGAATTGGGAAATTGCTTTTGGGAAAAATCGATTGACTTAAGACAATACCTAAGGAAAAATCCACCTAGACTTTACTTGTTATTCTGGCTCCGAATCGGACGATTTATTCATTCAACTTGTTCTGTAGAGATCCCTAAGTTATGTTATTATCCCTATTCAAGACTAATAGTGTCTAATCCCTAGATTGAATAACCGAGACTTTTCTCTAATTAACACTCTAGGGTTGCATTAACTCGATCTATGGATCCCCTTATTAGGTTTCACCCTAATCCGGCAAAATCTTGTCACCCTATGTCTAGGCGGGCAATCAACTCCACTTAATTATGACAAAAGTACTCTTAGACAGGGTCTATTCCTCTTTTGAATAAGAGCTTGTGTTGAATCAGTATCATGGGATATTAAAACAAGAATTAAGAGCACATAATTAAGAACAAGTTAAATTTTTATCATATGATTCAGAAAATAATAACAAGATTCGTCTTAGGTTTCATTCCCCTTAGGTATTTAGGGGTTTTAGTTCATAACTAAATAAGAAAACATCTCAGAAGAATAAAGAATACAAAACATAAAGAAAATCCAAAACTCCTGAAGGGAAATTGATGAGAGATCTTTAGTCTTGATGATGAATTCGGCTTTCGAGATGGATCAATCGGCTTTCTTGGAGTAATTCCTTACTCCCCCTTCTCCATCTCCCTTTTCTTCCTCCTTTAGGGTGTATTTATAGGCTTTGGAATGCCTAAAAGCCCACAAAATTAGCCTTTTCCGAATTGGACTCAACTTGGGCTCGGCAGGGACACGCCCATGTGACACGCCCATTTGCGCATACTTCAGGCCGTGTACGAGCCTGCCAAATTGACACGGTCGTGTTGTCTGCCCGTGTGAATCGTGCTTCGATTCTGCCAAATTGACACGACTGTGTAGGCTGCCCGTGTGAGGAAGTCCAGGCCGTGTTGAGTTCGTACTTTGGCCCATTTTCTCTGTTTTTGGCTCGTTTCTCATTCCTTTCACTCTCCTATGCTCTCCTAAGTATAAAACATGAAATTAAAGCATTAGGATCATCGAATTCACCAATTCTAATGAGAAATCATCCATAAAATGCATTAAACATGGGGTAAAAATATGTATAATTTATGGTTTATCAAATACCCCACACTTAAGCATTTGCTTGTCCTCAAGCAAAATCCTCAACTCATAATCAAAATAAATTCTTCTCAACTTATAATTTCTATCGATAATATCTCAAAATAATCCATAAGTAATCATACATTGAGGATTCAACTAAAAGAACATCAAAGTCTCAAACATTCTGAGTTGAGTATTTAATCATGCAAACATAGGTGTCTCTCCTCATTTAAGTAATTACCATTGATTCAGAATATCACAGAGTTTCACATCCTCACTAAAGATTCACTCAAATCACTTGAGGTGTTTAAGGACAATAAATGAAGCACTCAATAGTCAATAATGAAAAGTCACTACCATAGGCTTGCATGAAAATCAAATCTCCACCACTATAATTTAAGATGATACATCAATCAAAAGGTCTTTAGAGGGTTGTAGTGAGGCTTGGTTAGGGGGGTGTGGTCACAAGCTGAAAGAAAGGGTTAGAATCGAGATTGAATTGAAAAATTATCTAACTAGAAAAAGAGTTAATCTTCACTTGCATACAATAGAGCTTCTCTCAGAATATGAAATTACAGATATGTATACATAGGTTTTTTTCTAAGAACAAGTTAAATATTCAAAGACTAACTTATTACAAACAAGACATAGCTAAGCAATTTCTCCAACTCAAATCTCAACAAAAATAGTGATCAAATTAATTTAGGGGATTTCAACAATAATGGGTTAAGGGTTAATATTGAGGTTAATACAATGAATGGCTTGTTAGGCTCAAATGGGTTTACTAAGGGTTAATCGTGGAGGTAGGCTTTTCATGGCATGAGTGGGTTAATCCTAAGTGTCGTAATCATTTTGATATATCAAATCAAATGGTGTGGTCTTGACATGCATAATCAAGCAAGTTCTAGAATAACAGTTCAATACTAACGCACTCAAAGCAATAATAAAAGTGAGCATCAAAGAATTACAAGATGCTCAAAAGGCTCAAAAATCTCACAAAAATTATGACTTTTTTATGTTAAAAACTTGTGAATTCCAATTCAAAGCAATACCTAAACTTTGGGGAAGCAGCCTAAGATTTTAAATTCTTAAAAATCAACTTATCATGCTTGATTCTCTAATGCCTTAAAGTTTAAACAATCAATGCATAAATCCCTATGTTTTAATTCAAGATATATCAATCAAAATCATAAATCAATTAAAATTTATCCTAAATATGATATGAGACTTTTTAAAAGAATAAGACAGTTATTCAGGGATTTTTTTGATAATGAAATGAATGCCTCCCCCCACACTTAAGATGTACATTGCCCTCAATGTAAAAAGATTGGTATTATAAAATAAAAATAAGATAGGGAGATAAGTGAAACTTCCTGTATGATGAATTCTTCAAATTGGAGTTTTGGAGAGTAATCGGTTCGAGAGTGGAGGAGGATACTCCGACAGTCGTAGAGGTTCATTAGTCCATAAGTCCTGCGCCAAAAGAATATTATATCTAGTGGTAGCTATGGTCGTGGTCGAGCAGGACATGGCAGTCGTGGAGAACCTTTCCCGGTGGAGTTTTAGTTCCTATGTGATGATGAGCTTAAGAGCTCTATATAACTGTGATAAAATCAGGAACTTTTTAGGGGATATTAGGAAGAATAATTAATCGAAAAGAAATAACCGAAATTAATAATTAAAAATAAAATTCTAAAATCTAACAAAAATAAAAAGTAGTTTCAATAAAAATTACAAACATAAAATAATAAATAAATATTTCTAAACATCTTCATCGTTGGATGGTTCGCGAGGTGGAGGTGCTGACAAATCTGCTGTAGAGTAGCATCAATGTTATCAAATCATTGAAAACACAGCTACTCAAATTGGGTGAGGCGCTCAGAGATGTCAGCATATGAAGTCGCCGCATGAATTGGATGAAAGGGTCGTGGTGGCTGAGTCGGTGGGTCCTCATGCTATGGGGGACATCATCAATAATATCCTCGTAGGCCTCCTCCTCAGTAGATTGGACGAGACGATACTGGGGACGGTAGGTTCCTCGGCGCCTCTCGATCATCCTTATGCTAAGCATGCTCGAGATGCCTTGTAGAGACATCTGGCTGATGAGGGTGAGGGATGATTCTTGGGCCACGGTGTTGAGGAGCCCGAAGTGTCGCGCCAGCCTAGTCACGTAAGGGCCACTGGAGATGACCCCCTTCCGATGCCGCTCCGTCTAGTGCTGAATCGAAAGATCGATGAAATAGGCAAGGTCGATGACGTGCCATTGCGACATGCACCATAAGAAGTAGACGTTGTGGGTGTTGACAACGCTAGTGCTCTCTTGCCTCCCTGTAATCGTGTGAGCTAAAATAACGTGTAAGTACCTCAGGGATGGTGGGAAAACTAATGCCTTGGAACGGCTAGGATTGTATGAGGCCGTGCTAGGGGCCAAAGTGTGCCAGCACTTCGAGGGAGAGAAATGTATGTGGCGACTGAGAGCATGTAGTTCATTCTCCTCTCTAAACTCCTCCATATATAGGCCTAGTGCAGCACCAAACTCTAGGACGCTTAGCTGAAGGATTAATCCGCCTAGGCGAAACTGGACCGTGCTGGGATCATCGTACCTTGTCATTACGGTCTGGAGATGGAACGTTGAGTAGAGTTCCATCATGAGCTCGAGGTATGTCGGCTGGATAATCTCGAAAACTAGCTTCCACGGGTCAGTGGTTAAGAGAGCCCGAATCCCTTCAGCCATCTGAACTTGTTCTATTGTAGCCCAGTCAATGTAGCGGCCCGCAATTAAGGGTCTGGCCTAAAGTATTTGGAAAAGCTCTTCTTGGGACCCTCGGGGGAACTACAAGAGAGGGTGACGAATTTTCGCGGTTGGACCCGCAGAAGATGACGCTCCCTTCCTCTTCTTCGAGGCTGGTACGGTGGTTTTCTTTCCTCGTGACGAAATTAAAAGCCTGTAATATAAAGAATAATAATAATAGGTAAACATATTCGAAGAGGAAGTAAAAGGCATGAATTTGAACTAACTATTTCATCCAAGACTACTAATATGAGGCAAACTCAACCACAATAACAATGAGAATGAGAATAGAAATGTAATGGGTGTAAAGTTTTCCTAGTCTAAATTTAACACCGATTGTATGGTAACTAACCTAGGAATGCAAATTAAATGACAGACATTGGCATGGTAATAGCATGAAAATAAGCATAGTAAAGTCATGGATATGAGGTGTGCCTAATAACTTGATTCTATTCGAAATGTATAATAACTAACCTAAGATTGCAAACTAAATGATAAAGTAATGAGCAAAATGAAAAATAGTTCAAAAGTAATGGGGATTATTGTAATAATAAGCGTTAGTAATAAGTAAAATAGAAGTGAAAGGAGTAAACAAACGCTGAGGGGGAGAGGTTGAGCTTTAAAAACGAATTTGGAGGTGGCGCATGGGCATGGCAGGGGGGCCGTGTGGAGTTGCAGCGGCTATGGTTAGGGTTTTTGAATGGGGAAGAAAGTGAATAGTGCAGAGTATTTATAGATTTTGGGCCACACGGCCAGCTAACATGCCCATGTTCCCCAATTTTAGCCCGTGTGATTCGCGAATTTCAAATTTGGGCACGTCTGAAATTTAGTGCACGCCCGTGTTCCTCGGGAGTGTGGGTTCACATGGCCGTGTCGTACGACTGTGTCTAGCTTCATTTGCTTCTCCCACGCCCGCATCAATTTGACAAGTTTGACCATGGGTGTTAGACATGGGCGTGTCACACACCCGTGCTGTTTTAATAGGTTCATCCACAGTTCTTCCACACGGGCGTGTCACATGCTCGTGTTGTTTTGGCAGGCTTGACCACTGCCATGTCGCACGGTCATGGCATTTAGTCGTAGCCCGTGTTGGGGAAATCTTTTGCCCTGTTTTCACATGGCCTTACGTACGCCCATGTGATTGGCCGTGTCTCTACGGAAACACTTGTTATTCAAGATTTCTATTAGTAAGTTAGGAGTTAAATACCAAAATTTAAAGAAATTACTATTGTTAGTGCTCGGGTTGCCTCCTGAGAAGCGCTTATTTATAGTCTAAGCTCGACTTACCTGTCCGTTGAATAATCATGGTGGTTTGAGGAGTTTATTCTCCTCATTCCTGCTATCAATATCATCAAAATAAGGTTTTAACTGGGTGTTGTTTACCTTAAAAGTACCGAACTTGGGATGACTCACCTCTACCATACTGAATGGAAAAATACTGAGTATCGTAAGAGGGATTTCCGCATTCAGTGTGGTTGTGACAATGTGGGGATTTGCAGCATCTAATAAGACCTTATCACCAACCTTAAGTTGATTTAGAGAGGTATCGGGCTTGTTTTGGCATAGTTTTAGTTTGTCAAGTGTTCTTGGTTTGTGCGTCCGCCATTCTTCGAGTTCCTCGATTTGTAATCTCTGATCTTCATGAACAGGTTCTCTACTATTGCTCGAGAACGACTCGTGTACATCTTTCAGGCTCATTTTCTGCAAAGTAGGTGGCACCATATTGTTAATTTTTAGTGGAATGGTTTAGATGATCACCTTCAATTCCTGATGTGTTGCCCGAATTGTGAGCTTGAAGGGTGATTGTTTCATCTTCCACCCGGAGTGTGAGTTCACCTGTGGCAACATCAATGATGGTTTTGGCAGTTGCTAAAAAGGGCCTTCCTAGATTAAGGGAGTGTTGTTATCCTCTTCTATGTCTAGAACAATAAAGTCAACGGGAAATATAAATTTATTGATTTTGACTAGCACATCTTCAATAATACCCCTAGGGAATCTTATAGTTTTATCTGCTAGTTGAATGCTCATCCTAGTCTGTTTGGGTTTCCCGAGACCTAGTTGCTTAAACATTTTGTAAGGCATGACGTTGATACTAGCCCCTAAATCAGCCAATGCATAATTAACATCTAAATTACCAATTAAGCAAGGAATCGTAAAACTCCCTAGGTCTTTTAGTTTGTTGGGTAGTTTATTTTGGAGAATGGCCGAGCAAACTGCATTCAGCTCCACATGTGATGCCTCGTCCAACTTTCGCTTATTTGCTAAAAGCTCCTTTAAAAATTTCATTGCGTTTGGCATCTGCGATAGAGTTTCAATAAACAGTAAGTTAATATGTAATTTTTTCAAGAGTTTAAGGAATTTACCAAATTTTTCATCTGAGCGGTCTTTCCTTGTAGCGTTGGGGTGTGGCACATGAGGTTTATATTCGACAGGCACTGGTTTGTTTTTATTATAATCTACCTCACCTTGACCTTTGCTTACCACAATTTTTTGCCTCGGTTCTGGTTCAGGCTCAACGGCTCCTTTGTCATCTTGGGTATTAATTGCATTGAGCTGTTCCCTTGGGTTGGGTTCAGTATTACTTGTCAAACTACCTTGTGGTGGTTCAGAGATTAGTTTGGAAAGCTGGCCTATCTGAGTTTCGAGCCCTTGGATTGACGCTTGTTGATTTTTAAGTGCTGTCTCAGTGTTTTGGAAACGAGTTTCTGACACTGATATGAATTTTGAGAGCATCTCTTCAAGGGTTGGCATCTTTTTCTGTTGGTAGGGTGGTTGTTGGTAGCCCGGAGGATGTTGTAGTCTTTGATTTCCTTGACCGCCCCACTAGAAATTAGGGTGGTTCCTCCAACCTGCATTACAAGTGTTACAATATGGATTGTTTTGAGGTCGAGGATTATTACCCATGTAATTTAATTGCTCGTTATCCATGTTGTGGGCATAAGGTTGATATTCCGAATTGTTTGTTCCACCTCCACTTGCTTCACAATGCATTACTGAGTGAACCTGTGAAGAACTAAGAAAACCATTAATCTTTTTATTTAAGAGTTTTACCTAATTAGAGAGCATGGTGACCGAATCGATGTTATAAATGCTGGCTGTTTTCGTTGGCTTTGTCCTCATGACTTGCCACTGATAATTATTCAGTGACATCTCCTCTATAAACTCATAGGCATCTTCCGGTGTTTTATTGTTGATGGTTCTGCCAGCAGCTGGCGTCAACCATTTTCTGAGTCGAAAGATTCAAACCATTGTGGAATGTTTGTACTTGGAGCCAAAGCGGTAACCCATGGTGAGGGCACCTTCTCAGTAAGTCCTTGTATCTCTCCCATGCATCGTAGAGTGTTTCTAAATCCATCTGCACAAAAGAAGAGATATCATTACGTAATTTAGCTGTTTTAGCCGGCGGAAAGTATTTTAGTAAAAAATTTTCGATCATTTGTTCCCAAGTAGTAATTGACCCTCGTGGTAACGAGTTCAGCCACTGTTTAGCTTTGTTCCTCAATGAAAAAAGGAATAACTGAAGACGAATGGCATCATCAAAAACACCATTAATTTTAAATGTATTGCATAGTTCTAAGAAGTTGGCTAAATGAGCGTTGGGATCCTCATCCTGCAAACCATCAAACTAAACAAATTGTTGTATCATTTGAATAGTGTTAGGTTTTAATTCAAAAGTATTTGTAGCTACAGCAGGTCTAACAATGCTAGATTTAGTTCCTGTTAAAGAAGGTTTAGCATAACCATACATAGTGTGTGGAGCAGGATTTTGATTAGCCACAATTGCAGGAGGTAGCTGATTGCCTTCGTTTTCAACCATCTCTTCGATTGGGGGTTGAGTATCGCCTTCTTGCTCGTTCTTTGTGTATCTTAAGCTGCGCCTTATTTCTCTTTGATTTTTGCGAACTGTACGATTGATTTCTTCGTCAAAAAGTAATGGTCCCGACGGGTTTCTTCTAGTCATAAACTATAAAAACCTGCCAAGAGAAAAAAATTAATTAGTAATAATAATATAAAAATTAAATTAAATTACAAGAAAAATAAATGGCTAAAGTAATAAAAATTGAGCGTTCCTAATATTTAAGTTCCTCGGCAACGGCGCCAAAAACTTGATCGCGTGATTTCGTGATAGGTTTTAAATATTTATAATTACTCGTTCTTGAACTAACTATTATCGCGATGTAAGCAAGTGTACCTATCGAACAGAAGTATAGTTTTAGCAAGACTGGATTGTCGAACCCAAAGGAACTAAAAGTACTAGTAATGACTATCTTTTTATTATCTAGCCTAAGAATAAAGAGGTTTTTGTTTTAACTAACTAATTATCTAAACTAAGAACGCACAGAGAAAAGAATTGGGGAATTGCTTTTGGGAAAAATCGATTGACTTAAGACAATACCTAAGGAAAAATCCACCTAGACTTTACTTGTTATTCTGGCTCCGAATCGGACAATTTATTCATTCAACTTGTTCCGTAGAGATCCCTAAGTTATTTTATTATCCCTATTCAAGACTAACAACGTCTAATCCCTCGATTGAATAACCGAGACTTTTCTCTAATTAACACTCTAGGGTTGCATTAACTCGATCTATGGATCCCCTTATTAGGTTTCACCCTAATCCGGCAAAATCTTGTCACCCTATGTCTAGGAGCGCAATCAACTCTGCTTAATTATGAAAAAAGTACTCTTAGACAGGGTCTATGCCTCCTCTGAATAAGAGCTTGTGTTGAATCAGTATCATGGGATATTAAAGCAAGAATTAAGTGTATATAATTAAGAACAAATTAAATATTTATCATACGATTCAGAAAATAATAACAAGATTCGTCTTAGGTTTCATTCCCCTTAGGTATTTAGGGGTTTTAATTCATAACTAAATAAGAAAACATCTTAGAAGAATAAAGAATATAAAACATAAAGAAAACCCAAAACTCCTGAAGGGAAATTGAGGAGAGATCTTCAGTCTTGATGATGAATCTAGCTTCCGAGATGGATCAATCGATTTCCTTGGAGTAATTCCTTACTCCCCCTTCTTTATATACCTTTTCTTCCTCCTTTAGGGTGTATTTATAGGCTTTGGAATGCCTAAAAGCACTCAAAATTAGCGGTTTCTGAATTGGACTCAACTTGGGCTCGGCAGGAACACGCCCGTGTGTGCATACTTCAGGCCATGTTCGAGCCTGCCAAATTGACACGGCCGTGTGGTCTGCCCATGTGAATCGTGCTTTGATTCTGCCAAATTTACGCAGTCGTGTGGGCTACCCGTGTGAGGAAGTCCAGGCCGTGTTGAGTTCATACTTTGGCCCATTTTCTCTGTTTTTGGCTCGTTTCTCATTCCTTTTACTCTTCTATGCTCTCCTAAGTATAAAACATGAAATTAAAGCTTTAGGAGCATTGAATTCACCAATTCTAATGAGAAATTATCCATAAAATGCATTAAACATGGGATAAAAATATGTATAATTTACGGTTTATCATGTCTCTTGGCCGTGTGACCCCTGAAGTGTTGAAAATTTTTAATGTTTTCTAAAAAATTCTCCGAGATTAGATTTAGTCCCGACTTGTTTCTAGTGTGTATTTAGGGCTCGATGGCTTGTATAAGGGACAACATGCATATTTTGAATTGGTTATAAAGTGTTTATTGATATGATTTGAAAAGTTTGAAATTTATGCTCGTTTGATTTGAAAACTCTGATAATGCTTTGTAACCTTCTTTCGAAAATAGTTACGAGTTATGGGTGTTACATCAAATAAACCTTAAAATTAAAAATTTTGGAGGGAAAGGATTAAATGCTAAAGTAAGGGAAATGTGGGAGTGGCAATTAGATAAATTTCCCAATGTTTAAATTTCTAGTGGGTGGTTTCAATTTTAAAGCTAATGTACCTAGCCCACTTTTCACACATTTTACATCAGATTAGAGATGTTTAAAATTCATTTTGTTTGCATGATTTTAAAGATCTATCATCACAGAATAGATCGAACAAATTTCTTTACAGAATAGATCGAACAAATTTCTTTCTCAAAATTCTCTCTAAATTCACCCGAAATTATTCTCAAAAGTAGCCAAAAATATTCTGGAATTTCTCAAGTTTCTTGAATCAAGATTTTCAATCAACAAATTTACAGCGAATCAAAGGTAATCTTCAATCCTAAACTTGTTTTTTATGATGATTAGGAACATTTTTACATGATTTGAGAGTCAATTAAAGGATTTTTATCAATGTCATCTTCTTCCAAGAACAGATGGTTCTTTAATGGTGGAACTTGAATTTTGAGAGGAAATCCACAAATCAATGTATGTTTCAACTGAAAATGGATTTATTAAAAGGTTTTTGATCTTATTTATCAAGATTAAACATGATTTGTGAGGTCATTTAAAGAAATTTGAATTTTATCATGTTCATGAACCGATTTTCCAGAATTTTTTGAAATTGATTTAAAGATGAAATTGATTCTTACTATAAGTGTATTTGGTCTAGTATTGGTGACTGAAGGTGTTTAGGAGGGCTGGAGAGATCGATTTTGTGAGAAATCAAGTTTTCGACTTGATATTACAAATCTGATAAGGTATCTTTGTAAGAAGATTTCGATTAGTATAGTTAATTAGAATTCGTGTTTGTTATGGCATTGGAAATGTGGTAGTGTCTACTTTATCTCTGTCAAAGCTCCAAATCTTGAAGAGGACCAAGCTAACCGGAATTGAAGCTTGGATTTGTTTAGTTGATCACTTGTTTGTGGTAGAATAAATTGTGTGGTGAGTGTTTCTAAGGGCGATTTGGTAAATTAACCCTCATTTATGTTTAATTAGTAGCTTAATTGATGATTTCAATTGATTAATTATGGTTGAATGACTAATTTTTGCAATATTGATATTATATGTACAAAAGCTGAATTTTTATTAAATAATGGTAAGTAAGCATTTAGGTGGTTTTGTATAATTTAATTAGGTTAATTATATTGATGATTAAAGCATGTTTACTGTAGTTTTTGTTCATAATATATTGGTTTTACAATTGGTAATTGAACATTGGAAAATGGAAAATGTAATGCTTGATTTAATTGGATGTTAAATGGCTATGTTACATGTTACTGTTAGAATTAAGTGACCCAAATTCTTATTTAAATAAAATACGATGGAAAATAAAATAAAAGTAAAATCCATATAGAACTCTTTTATTTTATTTTAGAATAAGGTTTTAAACCTTATTAAACTCCATCTATTTTATATTGATTAGGATAAGGTGTTTTAATCCTACTAGAATATGGCTTTATAAGCCTATAAATAGACATAGTCTATTCCTCTTGTATTGGATTCAATTTTTTAACATAGTGAATTTTCTTCTCTTTTGCTCGTGGTTTCTTCCCGAAAGGGTTTCCACGTAAAATTTATGTGTTCTTTATTTTTATTTTATTTTATTTTTCTCAAATTGGTATCAGAGCTTTCGGGTTATTCATTTCCGCTGTTGGATCGCAACTCCAGATTTGCATTGTGGAAAATTAAAATATAAGCAGTTCTTGCACAAATGGATCTGGAGGATGCCCTGCTAGGGATAGATAAGATGCCTTCGACATTAACAGATGAAGAGAAGAAGCGTAAGGATCGAAAGGCGTTAACACAATTACATCTGCATTTGTCCAACAAAATTTTGCAGGATGTGATGAAAGAGAAGACTGCCGCTGCATTATGGAAGAGGTTAGAACAAATATGTATGTCGAAAACTCTAACAAGCAAGTTGCATATGAAACAGCGTCTTTATGCTCATCGTTTGGAGGAAGGTGCGTCTGTACACGAACACTTAACAGTGTTTAAAGAAATTCTCTCAAACTTGGAGGCCATGGAGGTTCAGTATGATAAGGATGATCTAGGGTTGATTCTACTTTGTTCGTTGCCCCAGTCTTATTCAACCTTTAGAGACACGATTTTATATAGCCACGAGTCTCTCACAGTTGATGAGGTTTATGATTCTTTAACCTCGTATGATAAGATGAAGCATCTTGTGGTTAAACCCGACTCTCAGAGAGAGGGTCTCATTGTTCGTAGGGGACAAGATCGGAATGCTGATGATGATCGTGGTAGGACACAGGAACGGAATCCTCGTGGTAAATCTAAAGGTAGATTGAAGTATTCAAACAGAGGTAAAACTTGTAACTTCTGCAAGAAGAAAGGGCACATTAAATCTAAGTGTTATAAGCTACAAAATAAGATTAAAAGGGAGGCTGCGAATCAAAAGGGAAAACAACCAGAAAATTTCGGTGAAGCTGATGTTGTAGAAGATTACAGCGATGGTGAACTTCTAGTTGCTTCTATCAATGATTCTAAAGTAAGCGAGGAATGGATAATTGATTCAGGCTGCACCTTCCACATGAGTCCCAATCAGGATTGGTTTATAACTTACGAAACAGTATCTGAAGGTGTTGTTTTGATGGGAAATAATACTTCGTGTAAAATCGCAGGTGTTGGAATAGTTAAAGTTAAGATGTTTGATGGAGTTGTCAGAACACTTAGTGAGGTACGACATGTTCCAAAATTGAAGAGAAATTTAATTTCGTTGAGTACTCTTGATTCAAAAGAATGCAGATATACAAATTGAAAGTGGGATTTTAAAGATTTCCAAAGGTTCCCTTATTGTGATGAAAGGGCAAAGAAAAACTTCCAAGTTATATGTTTTACAGGGTTTTACTGTTATTGGTGATGCAGCTGTCGCTTCCTCTTCCTTGTCAGATGATGATATTACTAAACTTTGGCATATGCGCCTAGGGCATATGAGTGAGAATGGCATGGTAGAATTGAGTAAAAGAGGACTTCTTGATGGGCAAGGAATTTGCAAACTAAATTTCTGTGAGCACTGTGTTTTTGGGAAGCAAAAGAGAGTTTGATTCACTAGAGGAATCCATAACACGAAGGAAATATTGGAGTATATTCATTCTGATCTGTGGGGGCCATCCAGAGTGCCTTCGAGAGGTGGAGCTAATTATATGCTAACCTTTATTGATGATTTTTCCAGAAAAGTTTGGGCGTTCTTCCTGAAGCAGAAAAATGATGTGTTTTCCGCATTTAAGTCTTGAAAAATTAAGATTGAAAAACAAACGGGAAAACAGATAAAATACCTCTGCACAGACAATGGCTTAGAGTTCTATTCTGATGAGTTTAATAGATTGTGCAAGTCAGAAGGGATCATGAGACACTTGACAGTTCGTCATACCCCACAGCAAAACGGCATTGCAGAACGAATGAATAGAACGATCATGGAGAAGGTTCGATGTATGTTGTCAAATGCCAACTTATCAAAGTCATTTTGGGCAGAAGCAGCCTCTACTGCATGTTTTTTAATCAACCGATCTCCATCCGTTGCCATTGAGAAAAAGACTCTACAAGAGGTATGGTCTGGTAATCCTGCTAATTATTCTGATTTAAAGATTTTTGGGTGTCCTGCGTATGCTCATGTTGATAATGGAAAATTGGAACTGAGATCCATTAAATGCATTTTTCTTGGTTATAAAGCTGGTGTAAAAGGGTATAAGTTATGGTGTCCTGAAAATAGAAAGTTGTGATTAGCAGAGATGTTGTTTTTGATGAAACTGCTATGCTACCTAACTTATCTCTTAAAGACTCTTCCAATAAAGAAAATCAAAAGTAGGTGGAGCATCAGATTAATATAGAGTCAACTCCTCAAGCCAGAACAAAAATTGAGAATAAAGTTGCTTCTTTACCACAATACTCTATCACCAAAAACAGAACTAGAAGAGAAATTAAACCTCCAAAGAAGTATGCCGAGGCTGATCTAGTTGCTTATGCTTTAAATTTGGCTGAAGATATAGATGCGAATCAAGATCCATCTAATTATTCTGAGGCGGTTAGCTGTGAACACTCAGAAAAGTGGATGTTTGCTATGCAAGAAGAGATGAAATCACTCCACAAAAACAGAACATGGGACCTTGTGAAACTTCCTAAAGGTAAAAAGGTTGTTCGTTGTAAATGGGTGTTTAAAAAGAAAGAAGGGACTTCAGGAGTTGAAGAACCCAGATATAAAGCAAGGCTTGTTGCAAAGGGTTACAGTCAAATTCCAGGAGTGGGCTTCACAGATATGTTCTCTCCAGTTGCTAAGCATAGTTTGATTCGAGCTTTGCTTGGTATTGTGGTCATGCATGATTTGGAGCTTGAGCAGTTAGATTTAAAAACTGCATTTCTGCATGGAGAACTTGAGGAGGATATTTACATACAACAACCAGAGCGTTTTATAGTCTCAGAAAAAGAGGACTATGTTTGCTTACTGAAAAAGTCCCTTTACGGTTTGAAACAGTCACCAAGACAGTGGTACAAGAGGTTTGATTCCTTTATGACTTCTTATGATTTCAAAAGAAGTAGTTTTGACAGTTGTGTTTACTTTAAGAAAAACAGTGATGGTTCTTTTGTGTATCTACTTCTTTATGTTGATCACATGTTGATAGCAGCAAAAGATAAAGAAGAGATAAGAAATGTCAAAACCCAACTAAGTAAAGAATTTGAGATAAAAGATTTAGGACCAGCAAAGAAGATACTTGGAATGGAGATTCTCAGAAATAGAAAAACAGGTAAATTGTACCTAAGTCAGAAAGGGTACATTGAGAAAGTTCTTTGCAGGTTCAATATGCAGAGTGCTAAGCCTGTTAGTACTCCTTTAGCAGCCCATTCCAGACTTTCATCAGTTTTGTCTCCACAATCAGATGATGAGATTGAGTATATGTCACATGTTCCATACTCTAGTGCAGTGGGATCTCTCATGTATACTATGGTTTGTTCACGTCCAGATTTATCATATGCAGTCAGTGCAGTTAGCAGATATATGGTGAATCCCGGTAAATAACACTGGAAAGCAGTTTAGTGGCTTCTAAGATACTTACGAGGTACTACTGATGTTTGCTTACAGTTTGGAAGAACTAGAGATGGAGTCATAGGGTATGTTGATGCTAATTTTGCTGGAGACCTTGATAAAAGAAGATCTCTCACAGGTTATGTCTTTACAATTGGAGGTTGTGCAATCAGTTGGAAAGCCACTTTGCAGTCTACAGTTGCTTTGTCTACCACTGAAGCTGAGTACATGGCGATTACTGAGGCTTGTAAAGAAGCTATTTGGTTGAAGGGACTCTTTAGTGAACTCAATGAAGACCTTCAAATCAGCACAATATTTAGTGACAGTCAAAGTGCCATCTTTCTTACAAAAGATCAAATGTTTCATGAGAGAACAAAACACATTGATATTCGGTATCATTTTGTTCGTGATATTATTGCTCGTGGTGATATTGTTGTGAGTAAAATTAGTACTCATGAAAATCTTGCAGATATGATGACTAAGTCACTTCCTATAACCAAGTTTGAGCATTGCTTAGACTTGGTTGGTGTTCATTGTTGAAGTTAAACCCTTAAGGGGTTTTATGGAAGAGGTGGAGAACTTGTTTATTGAAAGTTCGCGATGAAGAACTTGTTCATTGAGAATTTGTGTCAAGGTGGAGATTGTTAGAATTAAGTGACCCAAATTCTTATTTAAATAAAATACGATGGAAAATAATTGTAACACCCCGTTCCCGATACCGTCGCCGGAGTCGGACACGAGGGGTTCTCAGACCAACTCTCATGTGTCACACAGACTATTTTTCACATTTCCAGTCCAGCTGGCAAACTGCGTCCCTGTCACCTTAAAAATCATATCTCGAGTTCCAGAACTCGAAAACCAGTTCCGTAAATTTTCCCCGAATTTAGACTCATATATCCATCCGTGGATTTATTTATAAATTTTTTGGTTGGGCCAATTGGTACAGTTTATTAGTTAAAGTCACCCCTGTTTTGGGGTTCGACTACACTGACCTTTGCGCATTACGACCTGGATATCATCTCGTACAGAGCTCCAATGCTCATGACGTTTGTTTCTAATGAAACTAGACTCAAAGGGGAATCTATGCATATAAGGCATGACTTCTAATTGTTTCTGAATAATTTATGGTAAATTTTCAAAGTTGAAACATAGAATCCAGAAACTGTTCTGTCCCTGTCTCACGAAATCTTGAATATCTCTTAAAATACAGCTCATATGGTCTTTTCGTTTCATCCATATGAAAATATACCCATCAAGCTTCGAGTACGTAATTTTTTTAGCAATTAATTCCACTTCTACTATTTTTAGTGATTTTTCGATCTCATATCACTGTTGCTGTCCGCAACAGTTACTGCAGTAGACTATGCCAATTTCATGAATCCTTCCTTAGCCTTACTAATCATCCATCATACATGAAACAAATTATGGCCACCTTATCAAAATTAAGGTTTCTAAGACTCGTGGCTATAGATTCTAGCATCCCACTCAAACGACCACATAGGCCATTTTCACATGGCTTAAAGTTTACAACCCAAAATTTAACAAAACAAAATAGCCCATACATGCCAAATGTTCTCCTAAGTTGACTAAGAAGACAATACCAAAATTGCTCACGGTGTGATGACTTAGTTGACGGTTCGAGCACCCAAAAGGAGACGAGTCCAAGAAACCTAAAATGGGTGACAAGA
This sequence comes from Gossypium arboreum, assembly GCF_025698485.1. NCBI lineage: Eukaryota > Viridiplantae > Streptophyta > Magnoliopsida > Malvales > Malvaceae > Gossypium > Gossypium arboreum. Next base: position 17,634,075 of record NC_069073.1, read on the forward strand.
AAACACCGAGTGAGTTTATAACTCAAGAAGTCATAAGCATTCCACAACCATCCATTAATAAAATTATCATAAAATGAAATAATGAAACAAGGCCAAGTGTTCCAACCATACCGAACTATACCATAGTTTCTTAGACCTTCGGATCAATCTCATACCAAGTCATACATTTACATTTCATATACTATTCAATAGGATATTTGAAGCAATTTCCATACATCATTTCATTTCCGCAACAATCATGCAATCAAATGAACTTTCATCTATTCCACGATACCTTATTTACGGAATGCAATTGAAATCATCACATAGATTTAAATCTTACCAACTCCACCCGAGCATGAACATAGCATCTATTAGCCATGAACTCAAGGTACTTACTCTTTCCGCTGTCCATACTCATCTCGATAAAGTCACACCTCCATATAAATATTCAATCGGAGATATGTGTAGAGTTCGCACACATAGTGCTTAATACTCAATCACGCACACTTAGTGCCATGTGATTCAAGCCCGCACACATAGTGCCATATAGTCCAAACTCGCACACTTAGTGCCATACATTACAAGCTCACACACTCAAGTGCCAATCTCATCACCGTACACATCTATTTCTCGCACACTTAGTGCCAAGCAAACTTCCTACACATTTCACTATCTCTTTTACGCTCAACAATATCATCTTTTCATACACATACATTTGTATATATTTCATCTCATTAAACACAATTGCATAGATATTACAATCATTTAAGCAATATCAAATATATGCTTAATGACTTACCTTGTATTGGGTAAAATGGTTCCAACTCGGCTACTCGATGTTCTTTCCTTTGCCTTTGCTTGATTCTCCACCTCTAGCTTCTTGAGCTTAATCAATAAATTAACTAGTTTAACCGTCTTGCCACATATTTATACATGACATCAACTATACTATCATCATTAATTCATCAAATCACAAAATTTTATCTCATGAACATTTAACACTTAACATTTACCCCATCTAGGCCGACTTTGCTAGCACACAAGCCTTTGGTCGAATGTCCTTGACCTATAGTCACCCAAAATTTCTATTCTTTAAAATTCATCCAAGACCACATTCGTCACCTCCAACTAATAATTTAGATACTCTCAAGCTCATTCACAAGTACTATTATATATCACATTAAGCATTAATTATTTTGCAACATGGATTCTATAGCATGGCCGAATACTCATGCACATACACATATAACAACAAGAACTCAATGGCACAAAAATCTCCTTTTATTAAACATTCATCTCACTTCTCTTCATGCTTCGTCACAACAACATTAAAATACCAACCAAGAAAGACAACCTCCATGGCGAACTTCATCTCCATCAAATAGCAAAGAAATCTAAGCCATGGGCTAGGTAGGTTTCAAACTAACAACTAAAACATGCATGAATCTTAAGGAATGACATCAAACATACCTCAATCTAGTTGCAAGTATGGCCAAGCTTCTCCAAACCCCCCCTCTCCCTCACTTACGGCAATACAAAAATTTGAGAAAGGATGAGCACTTTTTTTTTGTTTTTCTTGTTCAATTCACGGCAAATGGGGGCATCCATGCTCATCATTTTTTTTCAATTCTTTAATGCTAGCTTTTATTTTATGGCTTCCTACATACACCACTAACCTAACATGTTGGAAACATGTTCCTTTGCCCATAATCTTGTCATGGCGGCCACTATCCTTAGGAAATGGACTATTTGACATGCAACTCCATCTATTTTACTTCATTCTTTTACTAACCTCTTAAAATTAGCCACATATATTTAAATCCTTTCACATGAGTCCTTTTCTTTCAATTCACGTTCAATTTAACTAAATCAAAGAATTAAAATTTCACACATGCATTTTCACATATATTTGGCATGGAATAAGGTATTTAAATGTTTTTGTGACCCAGTTTTGTGGTCCCGAAACCACTTCCCGACTAGGGTTAAATTAGGGATGTCACAATAAAATAAAAGTAAAATCCATATAGAACTCTTTTATTTTATTTTAGAATAAGGTTTTTAAACCTTATTAAACTTCACCTATTTTATATTGATTAGGATAAGGTGTTTCAATCCTACTAGAATATGGCTTTACAAGCCTATAAATAGACATAGTCTATTCCTCTTGTATTGGATTCAATTTTTCGACATAGTGAATTTTCTTCTCCTCTGCTCGTGGTTTTTTCCCGAAAGGGTTTCCACGTAAAATTTGTGTGTTCTTTATTTTTTATTTTATTTTTTTCTCAGTTACACATAAACATTTTTTCACATTAAATTGAGCACAATAATGACTCATTTATATGCTATGTTTGACTAAATATATTGGCAACATGCATGGTGGATCCATTTGATATAGTTGGCATGCCATAGGATTTGTGAGCACTCACCTTTATTTGTGACATTGTGAGCATATGGCTGTAGGTAGACGATTTGTTTGGAGTAGATAAGGGAGTGCTGACCATGAGTCTCCACTCATTGGGTTATTTGAGGCGTTATAAGGGAGCGTGCGCTTCGGCCTGCTCAACTCAGTGGATTGTATTTGATATTTTTGGGAGTTTGGATATCCGTTTATCCGATGTATGATCACCCGATTAAGCCATGAGAAGTGTATGTCAATATATTTATGTGTAATTGTTGCTATATCATTCAATGTTTGTGAGCCACGAATAATTGATTATTGATATTGTTAAAGCATATCGAAATTAAATTGACGTGATCATTATTATGGCTAATAATTGGTGACTGATTGGATGTGATTTAAACATGATTTGGATGTTGATTTACTATTCATTTTTATAAACATTCACTAAGCTTTTAAAAGCTCACACCCTCACAATTCGTGCAGATAATCATCGGGCTTGAGGAGTTGAGCAAGAGAGTTCCAAGAGATTTAGGCTTGGTAGAGATTGTATTACATGTTTTAGAGACTGTAATCGGGCATTGTGGAACCTCCAGGAATTAGTTTAATTTTGATTGGAATTGGACTTTTGATATTGGACATATTATTTTGGATGGTTTTATAATAATTTTGAGGCATGTTTGAGTTTAATTATTGACTAATTTACGATGTATGTTGCTTGATAACATGGTGACTGATAACACGGTGTGTGAGGCATGAAATTTATACTAACAATTGTTTAAATAAAGCTTCCATGGAGTGGGTTACTAGTGACTAAGGTACGCCACTTGTTTGATTTATTCGGTGTTTGTTATGCATGAAATCGATTGCCTAATTAATTGAGGCTTAACTGATGTTAATAAACTCAATTGAAGTTGTATGTATATGTATGTTAATTAATTATAGTTAAACCAGGTTTAATTGCTCATTAATCGGGTTTTAAAATGAGATTTTTAAAAAAATAGGTGCAGTGATTTTCACATGGGCATATGAGGGGTTGCACATGAGAGTGTGGGTAAGTGACACAAGTGTGTGGAGACTGGAGCTATCACACAGGGGCATGTGTGATCGGCCTAAAAGTTTTTCACGACGCGAACACGGTCATTTATGGACACTCGGTCTGGAGGAAATGGCCGTGTGGGTTTTGGGGATTTGAATTTTTATCTTTTTAAATAGGTATTCTAATTTGTTTAAGTTACAATTTAGTCGTGAAAATTAATTAGACTAATTAGAGCCTTAGATGATAAGGAAAATTGGTAAAATTTTAGGATTAGTCTTGTAATGGTAAAATTTGATAGAAACACACTTAATTTATAATTCGTAATAGGTCCTGATAGTTCGTATTTGTTACAATTTAGTCTCTGATAATAAAACTTGAATTAGACATGGTAAATGAACTCAAATTAAGCTGAATTTTTTTAGGTTTGCATAATTTGACGAAAAAAAGGTTAGTGAACTCTTAGATCTAAAGTCAAGTTAGTTTTACCGTAGGTGGTAAAATAACAAAAATGGCCTTAGTTTAAATTACCTAGGAAAAGTTTAAAATTCGCCCATAGTTTTCTTTCACATTAATAAATAACTATTAATTAGATAAGAGTGAGGTGCTATATGGTCGGGGTGTGTCTTGGGTGGTCGTTGCCCGAAGAGTCTTTCTTCACTTGAAGATACCCTGTAATTAAATCCTTAAATACCCCTAATGGGCGAGTACTTAAAGCCTAGTATGTGCCAATACTTTAATTCATCGGCAAGTTAGGGTGGCGAATTATACTACCATAGTGTGCCAAAATAGTTTACATACATATATTACTCACCCTTTTGGATCTGTCACTTTTGTGGTGTGACATTATCATTTATAGTTAAAATACAACACCAAAAATATAAGAATTAATAACGACATTGTACGCAAGTATACATGTCAAATTGTAATATAGTTTGTACAATGAAATACTAGGAAATATTCCAAGAATCATACCCAATGGAGGATAGACTAAATTATGAAAACACTTTTACTTAACAAGTTTAAATAGTACTATTTAATTCCTATATTATGATAAACCATAAAATAAGTTGATGAGATAAAAATAAATAAATAACAAAAATAAGCAAACGAACTAAATCAATAAACCAATCAAGAAGGTTAACTCGCTTCAGGATTTGTAACTAACTTCGAATTAGGGTTTTAGGATGGATTTGTAGCTAACTTCGGATTATGGTTTTAGGATGAATCAAAACAAAATATTTTGGAATAACTTTAAAATTTTGGAAACAAGGGTTACACAATCGTGTTGCATAGCCCATACCTTGTGAACATTCAAAGTTTGGACATATGGTCGTGTCACAGGCCGTATGTTAAACCATGTGTGTTTTCGATGTTGGATTACATGGCCATGTAGTAGGCCGTATGCTAGATTGTGTTACATACTGACTTGAGACATACGGCCTTATCACATGCCGTGTCTCAGTCTTTGTGAAACCTGCACCTAAAACAACAATGACACACGAATGTGTGCCCTATTTGTGCCTTCAAATTCAACTTTACCAAAACATGCATACTTGGACATCAAGCAACCCAATTTCCATCAATTAAACCTACTCAAAACACAATTAAACAAGCTCAAAACATGTGAAAACATCCATCTTAAGTGCCTAACCAATGTGCCTTCATTGACACCACAATTCTATTATCTAACCAAGTTGCATTTCAAAGATTACATGATCAAACATAACAAGTTTACCACCCATACTCAAAATTCAAATCCATTTCACCATGGAATAACCATTCACTAATAGTATATAACAATATGACTAAAACTTATAAGTCTTTACAAGCCAAACATCAAAACCTATTTATTTGTAATAAAATCCATCTAAACAAAATCCATTTATATATATCAAACATCAAAAATGGAAAGTAGTCAAATGCTTACAAACCACCTAGTACAAGCCATATAACCAAAAGTATATGTTCAAAAGTTACCAATAGATAACTGGATAGTGTGATTTTCTTCGAGTTAATCTGATCTCCCAATTTCCACAAAACATAATCTACAAGGAAGGAAAATAAAGACATGAGTAAGCTTTAATAAAGCTTAGTAAGTTCAATGGTTAAAACAATAAAGCTTACAGAAATAACATAGAAATTTTAATAACAAAATTAGTAGTCAGTGTTTCCTGCCAACCACAATACATAACAGGTGAGTTTATATAAAAACGAGTATGAGATACACTTGAATATAATCATACGAGATCATTCAATTTCAAAACACAATGTTATCAGAAATTCAAGAACAACCTTCCAACAATTCAATGACAAGTCATTTAACATTAGAAACATTGCCAATGAATGATGTATGAATATGAGTACACAGTTATCCATTCGAAAACACGCCAAACGCTCAAATGAGTTATTCCAACTGAAAACATGCCTTGGCATCAAATGCTTAGCCCATAAGCTAACATCCCTCCAAAAACACGCCTGGGCACCAACTGCCAAGCCTGAAAGCTTTACATCCGCCCATGTTAACACGTCAGAATCACTGTAATATAGCACGATAGTTTGCAACAAATGCTTAACCTCATTATATTCAGTGTATAAACACAAGTCAGGAATTATCGCCTCATCATATATCAATCTCGTACAGTGTTCACTATAGCCTATTGGCATGCTAATCGCACTCTATCTTATGTTCATCTGGCTTAAGAGATGTCATCGCTAAACTATATTCCAAACGATTTTATTATTCAATTCACTCAATTTAATATTAATCATTTAATTAAATATTTAGCAACCAATTTCTCATTCAATATACATTTTAAATAAATTAAACTAAACAGGATGAACTTATCAGGGCTAAACTGCAGTAATAGAAAAAGTTTAGAGACTATTCGGCAACCTTTTCATTTGCTCGATTATCTACTTGATCTTGATTGCAAATGAGCTAAAATCTCCAAGCTTTAGTTGGTGAAAATGACAATAGAGAGAAACATAGAGAAAAAAGACTATTTCTTCCTTATGTCTTTAATTATTTTAACTTATATAGCTTGGTATTTTTATAATTATTAACATCTTTTAGATTAAACACTAATTAACCCACCATTAAGCTTAATCAATCTAGTTAACCTGGATGACAACTTCATCATCCACTAGCTATATAAATATATTGGTCCAATTACTTAATTGGACCTTCTAATGATATAAAATTCCATAATAATCACTTTTACAGTATTTTACTATTTAGTCCTTTTACTTACTTATTTATCTAAATGTTAAAATTTACTAACCAAAATTTAATACAACCTTAAGGACCTTGTAAATATTAAATAATTACTATATACAAACACACACATTGTAATTGTGGTTTCAAAACCACTGTTCCCGACACCACTGAAAAATAGGCTACTACGGTTAATTCATTGGGAAAAATAAAAATATTATAGGTAGGGTAGGTAGTACCGTACTGGTGGGTACAGTTTTTGTCTTGGTAATAGTACGTATCGGTACTAACATGTCTCGTGTACTATTTTGGGTTTATCAATGTTTTAAATTTTTTTTCACACACACACATATTTATTGTTTAATTTTTAGTTTCTTAATAAATTATATTTACATTTAAATATTTTCACACATATATTTATAGTTTAAATTTTAATATCTTAATTATATATTATTTTGGTAAAAAAATTATATATTATATATACATGCAAATATATCTCAATTACATTCATGTAAATATACATTTTAAAATTATTAATTAGCTTTAATAATATCATTTAATAACTATTAATTTTAAATGTAATTATATAAAAATTATAATGGTTAAGCTAAAAAGTTAAATAACCCCAAGTTGTGGTTTATTAATCGAGTGTTCATTTACTCCGAGAATAACCTAGGTTCAAATCATCATTTTACAAAAAAAATAAAAATATAAAATATTATACCAACCAAAACATGCTGATATTGATTGAAGTGGGCTGAAGCACACCGAAAGTTTGACCAAAACGAAATATAGACTACTTGGTAACAGTTTAGAATTAGAACGATACGTACCGATCAAAACTAATATGGTAATGAATACCATTATTATAGGTAATATAATATATTCAATGCAAAATTCATGAAAAAATATAAATCACTAAATTTTGGCTTAATGAAAAGTCATAAATGTTAAAAACAATCAAATATTTATTTCACGTTTCCAATAAATTTTTCACTTATGTGTTCCCATAGATTTTTTTGTTACTTAGTCAAAGTTGTTGGTAACATTTGTTGATATTTTAGAACTGTTTCTTAGCTTTTTTTTCTCATGTTGTAGAACAAACTATATAAAAGCTTGTTACTCGTTGAATAAATAATGTAACAGCATTCAATTTTCATATTCGTGCTTTGTGTTTTAACAATAGTATCAGAGCTTGTGAACAAGAGTGAGTTGAAAGTTAAAACACGTAAGGAAAGAGTGTTTATGTAACAACCCGATTTTTAGTGGTATCAAAAAATGGTGGTTTTAGAACCATGCTTCAGACGAGTGAGTCCGTAAATATTATTACAGAGTTGTTATATAGGTGAATTGAATGTTTGATGGGTAGTTTTATGGGTAAAAAAAGTGATTAAATAAGATACAATGACTAAATTGAAAAAAGTTACAAAGTTAACCCCTTGTGATTTTAAATTGCTTAAGGATTTATAAGATAATTGAATTAAGATTAGAAATTGTAATTATACAATTTCAAAACATGGTGGACGGCTAAGTATTGTTTTTTTTTTGTATATTTAAATGATGTTAAAATTAGAATATAGTAAATGCATAATTTATTTTTTTTAGAAGTTAAAATTTTAATTTGGAACGTAATCAAGTCACACCCGAATTTTTGAATATAGAGTCTGGTCACTTCTGACTTGAAGCCACTTAGATTGATTTTAATTCCTGACACACCCAAATCTTTTGGAAATTCAAATTGTTAAGTGCATTTCTACCCGAATCATTAAATTGATCCTATATTATGCTTGTATTTAATTTGATTCTGGTAAGCATCACAAATTATCATGGTTGGCCATTTCATGAAATTGTGTGGCATTCTAAACTATGCTTAGTGTTATAAAATTTAAAGTGGAATTCGGCCTTAATATGTTAGTGTGGACGGCCAAGACTTAGGCAAATCTAGTTTAAAAAAATCAATTAGATTGCTAAATTTGTATGATGGGATGATGTTATTATAATGATGTTGCTTAGGAAAAAGGAAGGGGGTGGATGAATGCATGAAATTAGATTGGTGGTCGGTTGAGTGAAAGGAAATGGGAGAAAGTTTCATATTTTGGTCACTTGGGGGGGATTTTACAGTAGGAGTGGAAATAAAGGAGTGAGGTGAGACTTTCATTTTCTTCATTTTTTTCTTAGCATTTGGAAGTGAGGGATGGGAGAGGCAAAATCCTTGCATTGGAGGCCATTGTAGCATGCTTAAAATCTGTAAATATCCCTAACAACTCACGGTAAGAATTCAAAACTTCTTGGCTATGGATGATTAATAGAAATTTGAGGTGTGAAGGTTGAGCCAAGCTTGACTGAATGCAATGTGCTAAGAAAATTTCATCCTCTTGATTCTTTTAATGCATGCAATAGATATGTGAAGTTTTCTTTTTTATGTCAAGTAATCTACGATTTATATTGTTCTTATTTTGTGAAAATGATTCAATTATAGCTCAAGAGGTAAGATGAAGAAATTGTGGAAAGAGAAAAGAACAAGTTGGTAAATAGCTCTAAATTTGGAGAAATTTTGGTAAGTCTTTCAAGTCGTAACTATGTAGTTCCCATATTTTAAATAAATTTGATTTTTGTATGATGGTAAGATTCAGGTATACGGGTTATTAAACCAAGTTTTTTTAGAAGAGAAGAAGAAGAATTGGTAATCAAATGCTTAATTTGGTTGCTGAAGAATGCTACAAATGCTTGTTGTTTTAGCTTGTAAATGTTAATTTAAATGTGTTGTTGTAAAGGGCTGGTTGTTGCCTTAAACATGTGTTCATTGATGTTCATTTTAAATACTTGAAGTGTTGTAAAAAAAATTAGATTTAATCTTACTTCAAAGCTGGTGAATAATCTTTGCTTAATATCCGAATTAGGTTGTCCAGATACTGTATAATTGTTGTTGTTTAAATGGGGCTTAATGTTGAATTTAAACCATCCAAATGGTAAGTTTTTGAGCTTTTAAATTTTAATTTCATACCTAAATTCGTATCTAATTAACATGCAACTCTCGTCTATAGAGCACCTTGGTTCAAGTTTACATTTAATTGGTCATTTTGATTTTAATCTGCTTGTTGGTTTTGATTGAGGCTATTGTTATTTAACCTAATGGTGTCTGATTATGTTTCCTGAAAACACAAATATTTAATTATGTTTCATAAATTTTTTTTAAGGTGTTAATTAATACTGTCCAAGTATGATATTAAAGTATGTAAATGTGTTGCTTAAATGTGTTTAAAGGTGTGTTATTTATGTTGAGTATAACTCATATTTCAGTCAAATTTAAGATATAATCTCCTAGTTAAACTTTGTTTATTTGTTTCAGTTGAACTCTAATTAGTTTAGATTATTTTATTATTATTTGATCTACTAATTAGCCTATAAATAGGCTCTTTTATTACCTTAGAAAAAAATCCATTAAAAGAATATAACTCATAACACTTTTGGAGAATTTTGTGTTTACATTTTTAGGATTATTTTTTTCAGGTTCTGAGGTTTAATTTTTATCTCCATCTTTTGTACTATTATTTCTTTTACCATTATAGTCAAATTATCTTTGTTGATGGTTTTTTATCCTCTTTGGAGGAATTTTTCCACGTTAAATTTGTATGTTCAAATTTTCAATTTCTTCTGCTATTTTTTACTTGTTCGTTGCTTAATCGGGTCGATCCCCAACAAGCAGCATCAGAGCTAGTTCAATTTTCATAGATCAAACTGTTCAGAGATTGCAACAACGAGGTTTGACATTGAAAATTTTAATTGTGTCACAAACTTCAATCTGGGGCACGTTCGGATGATGACAATTCTTGTTCAAACTGGCTTGAAAAAGGTCATTATCGGGAATAAGCCTGAGAATCTAGATCAGACAGAATGGGAAGAACATAATGAAAATGCCATGTTTTCAATCCAGTTGTGCCTCGCGAATACGGTATTACGTGAGGTATTGATGGAGAAAACCTTATTCGCCTTGTGGAAAAGGTTAGAAACTCTTTATGTGACTAAGACTTTAGCTAACCATTTAGTGTTGAAACAACATCTAATTATGTTTTCCATGAATAAAGGTGAGCTTCTTAGAGATCACATTAGTCAATTTATTACTCTTTTAAATGATTTACAGAATGTTGAGGCTAAGATTGACGATGAAGATTAAGTTATGCTATTATTATGCTCTTTACCCTCATCATTCAAGTTTTTCAAGGAGACCTTGATTTATGGTAGAGATAAACTCTAGTTCAAGAATGTAAAGGGTCATTTGTTGAGTAAAGACAAACTCACTAATAAGCTTGGTTTAGAAAACAAGGCAGGTAGTCAAGCTTCTATTTTTGTAGCATTAAAGAAGCAAGATAAAAGTTATTGTTATTTTAAGAAGCTAGGTCACGTCAAAATAGATTCTTATAAACTATGAAATAAAAGGACTACTAAAAGTAACGAGGAAGATGTAGTGGTGCTAATTTGGCCGTTGAAAACGATGATGATTTCTTGTTAGTGTCAATGAACGGTAGCTCCGAGCTTACGTCAGAGTGGATCCTAGATTCAGGATGTTCTTTCAACATGTGTCCCAATAGAGAATGGTTCTCCACATATAGTTTAGTTGAAGGTGGAGTTGTGGGCATGGGAAACGATTCATCCAATAAGGTAATCAATGTTGGTATTGTTAAAATTAGTATACATGATGGGACAAATAGGACACTCTTAGATGTCAGGTATATACATGATTTACGAAAGAATCTCATCTCCTTGAGTACTTTAGACTTGAAAAGTTGTAGAATCAACATTGAGTCAAACAGTATTAAGCTATCTCGTGGGGCTCTTGTTTTGTTAAAAGGTAAAATGACCAAAAATTTTTATATTCTAGAATGTTCTATAATGACCAATGAAACCAGGCATCCCTCATCCGTTACGGAGTTGAAGTCAGCTTGTTTGGAGCAGATGCAACTTGGTAATAGGAAGGAAAAATGTATGACTGTTTCGTTGAAGAGAGGTCTTTGTTGGATACAGGTTTTGAAAAGTTAGGGCATAGTGTTTGTAAAAATTAGACTCGGGTTAGTTTTGATTTGGCAGAGCAGAAGTCGAAGGCTAGAAGTCTTCCAGCTTTTAAGCATAGATTCAACTCAGTTAATTCCTTGCATAGTTCAAGATAGGGCCTTGGCGATCTTTGGTAAATATGGCATTGTGGAATACGAGTCAAGGTGGAGATTTGTTAAGTATGACTCATATTTCAATCAAATTTAAGAGATAATCTCCTAGTTAAACTCTATTTATTTATTTCAGTCAAACTCTAATTAGTCTAGTTTATTTTATTATTATTTTACCTATGAATTTAGCCTATAAATAGGCTCTTTTACAACCTTAGAAAAAACACGCATTATAAGATTAGAACGTATAACACTTTTAGAGAATTTTGTATTTACATTTTGATGGTTCTTTATTTACGAGGCTTAGTTTTTATCTCCATCTTTTGTACTCTTTGTTTTTTTGCCATTATAGTAAACTTATCTTTGCCTGTGGTTTTTTATCCTCTTTGGAGTAGTTTTCCCACATTAAATTTATGTGTTCAATTTCTCAATTTCTTCCACTATTTTTTACTTGTTCATTGCTTAATCGAATTGATCCCCAATAATTTATGTTGTCCCAAATTACATTAAAATGTTGTCCATTTTGTGTTATTTATGCTATTCCAACATACCATTAACATGTTGTCCAGTTTGTGTTAATTATGTGGTCCTAAAATAATATTTAGGTGCTGTCCATTTGGTATTGTTGATGTTGTCCTAAATTAAGTGTTATGTGCTATCCAAAGATGGAGTAAGGTTGTTGACTAAATGTCCTCAAATGTGTACTTATATGTCGTCTAAATGTGGATAATGGCTACTGTCTTAATACCCTTCATTTTTCTTATATGTTATCCGATTGTTAAGAAAAAGGTTGAGTCTTAATGGCTTAAAAATGTTCAATTTCTTTATGCTGATCGAATGAAGGCTGTTCGGTATTGTAACACCCCTAACCCGTATCCGTAACCGGAACAGGGTTACAGAGCATTACCTAAACTTCTAGAACATTTAAAAATAATTTATGTTAATTACTGTTCATTTACCGAAATTATTCATAACATCCCTTATATGGACCCTCGATGCCCAAAACGAGTACTAAAATTGAGTTGGGACTTAATCGGAAACGCTAAGAATTTTTTGCAAAGTTTCAAAAATTTTCCAAGTTACATGGCTTACACGCCCGTGTGGTCCAAGGGACACGCCCGTGTGACCCAACGACACACCCGTGTGACCCTACGACACACCCGTGTGACAAGCGGTGTTCGAAACTAGATAGCTCTCTGACTTATGCCACACAGCTAGCCACACGCCCGTGTGCTAGGTCCTGTGGTTAATTTCAATTTTCAAAATTAGGTGCAGGTTTCACACGGCCAAGATACATGTCTGTGTTCTAGGCCGTGTAGCACACACGGCTGAGACACACGCCCGTCTCTCTGCCTGTGTGCTCAATTCTGAGCATTCTGTTTTTTGAATTTAAAATGTAGGGGAAACACGACCTAACCACATGCCCATGTTCCAGGCCGTGTGTCACACATGGTCTAGATACACGCTCGTGTGTTTGCCTGTTTGGACAAAATAAAGTCATTTCTAGCTTCATTTCTCACCCAAAATTTTACCAATATCCTGTACAAAAACTTATATCAAAATACCAATCAATCCAAACATTGATTTCAAATAATTTCTAACATCTAATATGATATAACATTGCATCCATACATATTTTAAGTTCTTACCTTGGTTTAACCTAAACATTAAACATCATTTGATCACTCATACTTAACACATAAGTGTTTACCATGACATTATGCTTAATAGGTACCAAAACATACCATTACTAGCCATTCCAGTGACTAGATTACAAACATCATATTCAAGCTATCTATGGCCAAGTTAGCCTATACATGCCATTATACCAAAATAAGTTTGCTATTTATACCAAAATAAGCTTGTAGATAGTGTGATGATGCTCCAATCGTTCACCAACCTTCGCGAGCTTTTGAGCACTATAAAATAGAGAAAATAAAACCTAGTAACTGATATATGCTTAATAAGTTTGTATAACTAAAATTAAACTTAACAATCTCATTTATTAAAATTAAGCATATAATAACATGTTTTCCATGAACTTGGCAAAATTGCCTAAACACATGTATTCAATTAAACATGTTAGTCACAAAATTTTCATATGCATCAAATAAACATAGATGAGCTCATCATATTATATTCTTTCATGATATTATTTATTTCGTCTCATAATTCTCATAACATATCAAGTATTTTACCCGTTGAATCATTGATATTTTGATGGATACTCAGGTAGTACACTCAAGGTGTACAATTCAATAACCTATCAATTTATCAATCAGAGAGCACACTGTTGAGCCACATATCATATTTTAGGATTACTAGTCCAGGCTAAATCCTTTCTGAAACATGTGCTCAGAAAAGTTCAATTAGGACTACTAGTCCAGGCTAAATACTAATTATAACATATGCTCGAAAGGGATTATAACAAGATTACCCGTCCAGGCTAAATCCTATATGTAATAAGGTCAATAGGATTACTCGTCCGAGCTAAATCCCATCAACAACAAATGCAGGACCTCATTCAATAAGGGAAATCACATTTATCCATCGAAATCCAATATTCAAACGGAACTTAACCTTTTTAAACCATTTCAAACATGTATTCATTTCTTTATTATAACATTCAAATTAATTCACATAAATATAAAACACATTCCATAAAAACACAACATTAAATTTAACATATTTACAAGCTCAATTACGTTACACGAACTTACCTCGACACTTGTTCGCGTATATAAATCTACTAATTTGAAACTTTTTCTTTTCCTCAATCTAGCCTCAAATTTGCGTTATTCGGATCTATATAAATGAAGTTAATCATCAATTTCTCACATTTCATATTTGGACTCAATTTACATCCTAGGTAAAATTACCATTTTGCCCTTAAACTTTCCACAAATTCTAATTTTGTCCCTAGGTTTGGAAAATGAAATTCATGCAATTTACTCCTTTTTCCAAGCCTAACCAAAATTTAAATATAAAATTTACAGCACATATATTCTATAAATTTCAAAATTTTTCTTCAATTTTGACAACTTTACAAATTAGTCCTTAAATCATGTTTTCATCAAAAATCACTTTGTAAAAGTTGTTTATCTATCAACAACCTTTCATTTTCTATCATAAATTTATAATTTTTAGCATATTCCTCCATGATATAACTTCTATAATTTGATAAATTTTCAAATTGATCCCCTAAATAGATAGATTAGACTATCCTGGTTTCAAAAATATAAAAATGACTAAAAATGATGCTTGAATATTTACCAATTTATGCCAAGAAAGCTTGTTTTCTCTTTCCTAGGGTTTCTTTAGAATATTTGGGGAAGAATATGATATAAAATGATTTTAATTCTATTTTAATTATTTACCATCTTTAATTATTTCTATTTCCAATTTAGTCCTTGCCCTTTTTCTAAATTTCCATGGATGAATCATAAAGAAATCTATTGATTAATAGTCTAATTACCATATAAGGACCTCAGGTTTTGAATTCCATAGTCATTTAATCCTTCTAGAGACTAAAATTCAACTTTTGCATTTTATGCGATTTGGTCCTTCCCGTAATTATGTACATAATCGATAAAATTTTATTATCAGAATTTTCACATGACATCTCTATCATAATACAAACCATGCCAAAAAATTAAAATAAATTAAATGGGTCCCAAAACCACTATTCTGATTTCACTAAAAATGGGCTTTACAAGTATGAAGAAATAAATTAAAGGATGAAATTTTAAGTAACGACTGTTAACAGTTGTGTGAATGATCATTTTCAAGAATGAAATGACCAAATTTAAATTGTTAAATTTATTGAAATTTTGGACTAGTACATTTGAATTAAGTGAAAATTTGTAGAGGTAAAATGCCAATCTTGGCGACTGTTCGAATGTTGGACCTTCAACATTTAAATTCTTGATTTTAAAGATGTTTCAAGCTTGCTGGAAAATGCCACATTTGTATACACTATTTGCTGGATATAATAAGTATTGGCAAGTTCTTTATTTTCTTCCGTGGTTATTTTGCTATATCTCTAAGCTAGTATGAGTGATAAAATGCCACATTTGTATACACTATTTGCTGGATATAATAAGTATTGGCAAGTTCTTTATTTTCTTTCGTGGTTATTTTGCTATATCTCTAAGCTGGTATGAGTGATGGTGTTAGAAGAATGTTTGTGAAATCATTATCGAGAGAGCTGCTAATTAAGCTTGGTGATTAGCTTAACTTAATTAAATAAAATTAATTACATACTAATCAATTATATAAGTCAAATTAGTGGATGAAAAAATCATCTTCTTCATCTACTCTCCATTGTTGTCCAAAAAGAGAAAAAAAAACCTAAGAAATTCTAAAACATCTGGCCATTGATTGGTAAGCAAATTCAAGTCCTTTTCCTTGTAATTTATAGATTTAAGGTCATGGGAGCTTGATTTAGCTAGCTCATGTACCAAATTGTAAAACTGTTAAAGGTTTTGACAATTGTCTTTGTTGATTTCTTGAAGAATTAGGCTTGAAATTGATAGATTTTAAGCTTAGAATATAAAAATGACTAGATTGTAAAGTTAATTTAGCTTGTTTGTTAACTTTGTTACATTAGAGACCAAATTGGATAATTTTAAAATTTTCTATGAAGATATGTTAGAAATAGAAAGTATAAGGTCCCTGATGAGAATATATGAGATTGGATTTTAATTCAAAGCTAGGAATTGGAAGTTATAATTATCTTGAGTTCGGGGACTAAATTGAATAAAAAGTAAATTTTTTGGGATATCGAGAAATCGAGTTCATATAGGCTCATGCATACCATAGCATAGTAAAAAGACATTTGGTATTGATTTATTATATAAAATGATTGTTTAGATCAAGAATCGGATCTAAATGGAGTTGATCATGGAAAAGCTAAAATCGTGGATTAGCCCTTGAAGTATCCACTTTACATAATTTGAACAGGTAAGCTCATATAAGACTTACCACCCTATTTTATTTTATGTTTGAATTTATTTATATGTTAGATTTAAGTAGAATTTAGTGACCTTGGACTAAATTGAAAAGTTACATGAATACCGGATATTATGAGGTAGTACATAGTACAAATGTAAATGTTGGTTGATTATTGAACTAGTAAATTGAATATGTAATTATGTTCAAATATTGGTAATTATTTATGTATACGAAATGCCCGTGTGAATTTAGTAAAAAGTTAGGATACGTCTAGCATGTCATTAGGGTTACACACACATTTGATCAAGGACTTTACATGTTATTGTGAGGTCTAGAATTTGTTGCAAATTCTCGAGTTATACGTATCATAGGCTTACCCTAGACTGGTAACTTCGATATAATGCCAGCTTGTGTGAGCAATTCTGCTATAATGTCAGCTTGTGTAAGCAACTTATTCCCCTGAATCCAAGTCTGTTTTACTATAGTTCTGTCGGGCGGTGTTCAAATAAACGAAAATAAAAATTTAAATGCAAATTGGATATGTGATGGTATATGTTTTATATTTGATATGTGACAAGTATTGGATTGCCTTAATGTCTTAAATATTCCTCATGATTTGTAAATGTGACTAACCTATTTAGATGATAATGTTGACATGTAATTTGATGTGCTAATATGTGCCAAGAATAGCCACTTTTGAATGCCAAAATGTATGACATTTTTCTTTATTCTTTAATGGATCAAGGTAAGTTTAGTAACTTTATTTGAACTTACTAAGCATTCTTAATGCTTACTCTAGTTGTTTTTCCTTCCATGTAGATTTTCACCTTGCGAAACTATCGAGCTGGATCAGAGAAGGAGTATACACAATCCTAAGACGATAGTTATAAATTCATTTTGAATTTATGACTTTCTGTCATGTACATAGGGATCTTTGTTGTGCAAATGGTCAATTTGATGTTAATGTTATGTAATAAGTTGATAATGGTTGGAACTAATGTAATTGGCTTATTCTGTGATCAAATTGATACATGTTTTGGTTGTGTTAGCATAATGATCTCAATTGATAGGTGTTGACATGATAAAGATTATAAGTATGTTAGTTTGAATGGTTAGGTTGCTTAGTGGCATGTAAAGTGGTAAAAATGATAGTCATGCTTGAAATATAGGTTATGTGTATAGTTGATTTGGTTCTTTCAATTGTCATTTGGATACTAGATACTCAAAATGAATAGTTATGCACATATTGATCTAAGGTAAGCAAAATTGTCATGGTTAGATAAGTAAATGGTGAAATTGAACCTGAATGAATGACATGAATTTTATGATAAGTTAAATGGTTAATTTCAAATTGTTACAAGTTCATTTTGGCATGTTTTATTAGGCTGGCTTAAGTGAAATGGTCAAATGAATGTCGGTAACAATATGTTTTGGTTGAATACATGTAATTTATGTACCAACTAAGCTAAGTAGCCAAAAACAGGGGCCACGTCATAACTTCGGACTTTTGGCGTCGCAACTTTGTCATCTCAAAGAGTGACATCAGTCTAGGAATTTTAAAACTTTACAATTTAGTCCTAGTTCGAGTGCGAACTAGTATAAGAGTATTTATAAGCCTGTGTAAGTCCCGAAATTGATAGTATATCATATCATATGCATGTCTTTCTTATATTTAAAAAACGACATGAATTGGATATTTATTTGATCATTGTTACTTTGGTAACTAGTGTAGCATTTGTAACTCAGAGCCGATAATCGGGTCAGGCAAGGAGTGTTACAATGCATTTCGGATCTGGTGATCGAGTTAGTATGGGATGTTATAGGCAACTTATCTATCAAATTCACAATCCAATCCAAAGTCCACGATACCAGGGTATGCCTTGGAAACTTTGAATCAATCCAAGACCAATATAATATTCCCTAAGTAATATGATCTTCCATAATAGGCTAGATACAAACCATACAATCAACATAACATAATTAAATAATTCAATAAATTGCCAACACCTTAAATGTGGAAATTTTCTCCAACAATTTCGTTGGCAGGGGAGTTAGCACTCTCTAACATCATATTGTTAGTTTCATATTTTTCAACAATATTGAAGACCAAAATAGCACCTCAGGCTATGTATTTATATTTGGTTTAGCAGTTGTTTTGTGGTCGTCAAAGAAATAACTCATATTCACTCTTTCAACAACAGAAGCCAAATTCGTGGTTGCCATATCATGTGATTTGGTTGAGGAAGATCCTTGAACAACTTCAATTCAAATAACAGGGAGAAACAATAATTTTTTGTGGCAACAATTTAACCAATAAATTTTCAAAGAATCCAACTTTACATGGAAGAAGCAATCATATGAAAGGGAAGTATCATTTTTTAGGGATCTTACAATATATGGTGTAATCTTGTTTTCTCTAGAGTGAATATCAAGTTATTGATTTATTCACAAAGTCCCTCTGTAACACCCCTAACCCATATCCTTCGCTAGAACAGTGTTACGGAATGTTACCAGAGTTTCCAGAACATCTACCGATAATTCATGTCAAATTTTATTCAATTACCGACTTTACTCATAACGTCCCTTAAAATGGACCCTTCAGGCCCAAAACGAGTATTAGAATCAAATCGGGACTAAATCGGGAACTCAGGGAATTTTTCGCGATATTTCAAAAATTTTCCTAGATACAGGGCTCACACACCCGTATGGTCCAAGGGACACGCTTGTGTGACCTTAGGACACGCCCGTGCTGTAGGCCGTGCCCGACCCTGTATAACTCTCTGACTTGTGCACACGGCCAGCCACACGCCTGTATGCTAGGCCGTGTGGTTAATTAATTTTCTTCAAAATTAGGTGTAGGTTTCACACGGCCAAGACATACATCCGTGTTCTAGGCCAAGTAGCACACACGGCTGAGACGCACACCTGTGTCGCTGCCTGTGTGCTCAATTCTGAGCATTCTATTTCTCAAATTTAAGGTGCATGGGACACATGGCCTATTCACACGCCTATGTACCAGGACGTGTGTCACACACGATCAAGACACACGCCTATGTGTCTACCTGTGTGGACAAAATAAAGCCATTTCCAACTTCATTTCTCACCCAAAATCATACCAATGACCTGCACTAAAACTTACATCCAAATACCAACCAATTCAAGCATTGGACTCAAGCAAATTTTAACATCTAAATATGATATAACAGTGCATACACATATGTTTATAATCTTACATTGGTTTAATCTAGACATTAACATCATTTGACCACATATTCTTAACATAACACATGTGTGTTTATCATAATAACCTACTTTATAATACTAAAATAAACCATTTCTAACCATTCCAATGGCTAGGTTACAAACATCATTTTCAAGCCAACAATGGCCAAGTTAACCTATACATGCCATTATATCAAAATGATTTTTACTATTTATACCAAAATAAGTTTGTGGATAGTGTGATGATGCTCCAACTGGTCTCCAACTTTCGCGAGCTTCCGAGCACTATAAACAGGAAAAATAAAACCTAGTAAGCATTACTTGCTTAGTAAGTTCGCATAAAAGGAATTAAAACTTACTACTTTACATTTATTAACATTAAGCATTCAAAAACATGCTTTTTCATCAATTTGGAAAATTTACCTATACACATACACTCAATCAAACAAGTTAGTTACATAAATGTTCACATATGCATCAAGTAAGCATAGATGAGCCCATCATACTATATTCTTTCAAGACATCATTCATTTCGGGTCATAATTCTCATATCATGTCAAGTATTTTATTCGTTGAATCATTGAAATTTCGGTGGATATTCAAACAGTACACTCAAGGTGTACAATTTAATAACCTGCCAATTCATATTCAGGAGTACCCATTAGGGCACTTAATCAAAAAGCACACTCTCGAGCCTCATAACATATAACAAGATTACCAGTTCAGGCTAAATCTTTTTTGTAATATATGTTCAGAAGATCTAAATTAGGATTACCAGTCCAGGTTAAATTCTAATTGTAACATATTAAATTCTAATTGTAACATATGCTCGAGAGGGATTATATCAAGATTACCAATCTAGGCTAAATCCCGTCAGCAACAATGTAGGACCTCATTCAATAAGGAAATTTCGTTTATCCATCAAAATCTAATATTCAAACGAAATTTAACCATTTTCAAACAATCTCAAGCATGTAAACATTTCTTATGTTATAACATTCAAATTAACTCACATAAATACAAAACACATTCCATACAACACAACATTCAATTTATCATATTTACAAGCTTAATCAAGTTACACGAACTTACCTCGACACTTGTTCGCGTATATAAATCTACTAATCTGAAACTTTCTCTTTTCCTCGATCTAGCTTCGAATTTGTGTTATTCGGATCTATATAAATAAATTTATTCATCAATTTATCACATTTCACATTCAAGTGGACTCAATTTACATCCTAGGTAAAATTACCATTTTGCCCCTAACCTTTCCATAAATTCCAATTTCGTCCCTAGGTTCGGAAATGAAATTTATACATTTTACTCCCCATTCCAAGCCTAACCAAAATTTCACTATAAAATTTACAACACATTCTATAAAATTTAGAATTTTTCTTCAATTTTCACAACATTAAATTTTAGTCCCTAAATCATGTTTTCATCAAAAATCACTTTGTAAAAGTTGTTTATCTATCAAAAACCTTTCATTTTCTACCATAAATTTCAAATTTTCAACATATTCATCCATGAAATAATTTTCCTATTTTGATAACTTTTCAAATTGATCCCTCAAATAGATAGATTAAGCTATCCCGGTTTCAAAAATATCAAAATTACTAAAAATGAGACAATAAAACTTACCCAATTAAGCCAATAAAGTTTCTTCTCTCTCTCCTAGGGTTTCCATGTATTTGGGGGATGAAGATGACATGAAATAAGATGATATTTCTTTTATCATCTTTTAATTAATTAAATTAATTCAAATTTTAATTTAGTCCTTACTCTTTTTCTAAATTTCCATGGATGAGTCACCAAAAAATATCTACATACTTTTCTTTAATGGTCTAATTCCATAAAAGGACCTCAAGTTTTGAATTCCATAGCTATTTAATCCTTCTAGCTACTAGAATTTAACTTTTGCATTTTATGTGATTTGGTCCTTCCCTTAATTAAACACATAATCGGTAAAATTTTCTTAACAGAATTTTCACATGACATTTCTAACATAATACGGACCATGACCATGTAATAAAATTAAAATAAATTTTATTTTTGGCTCGAATTTGTGGTCTTGAAGCTACTGTTCCGATTTTATTGAAATTGAGCTGTTAGACCTTCAAAATTACTATATTTCAGAAGCTAAAGAAAGTTGGTGGAGTTTTTTTCGATGGATGCCACAAATTGAAGAAAAACTTGTTCCTAAGCCTTTAAATTGCCCACTTGCAATATTAGTTTACAGAAAGGCAACGTTAGAAAAAGTTAAAATATTTATTCCACGTTTTCAATAAATTTGCCACTCATGTGTATAGACCTATTCTATAGGCTTTTCTGTTACTCAGTGAATTCTATTTTTAAGAGTTGTTGGCATTGTTATTTTACAACTACTTTTAGCTTCTTTTTTCTGTTGTAGAAAAATTTATATAAAAAGCTTGTTACTTGTTGATTAAAGTGTGCAACTTCATTTTTCATATTGGTGTTTTCTTTTTTTTTAACTATATATATATATATATATATATGCATTTTAATTATGTATAAAATGTTATCAAAATTATATCATTAATTGTTTAAGCTCGCAAATTTAATTTGCTAAATTCTATAATTATAAAAAGAATATATTGAAATTATATCCATACCCAACTTATGAATAGATATATATTAAACAATAATCTCAAGTTTGTTTTAGTTTATTCATATAATTTAAAATTTTGAAGTTCGTTAATTTTTCACATTTGTGCTTTCGCTTTTTAACTATATATATATATATATATATATATATATATATACATTTTAATCATATATATAAAATGTTATCAAATTTATATAAGAATTGTTCAAGTTCAAACTTTTATTTACTAAATTCTATAATTATAAAAATATATATTGGAATTATACTAGTACCCAATCTATGAATATGTCCAAAACCAAAATATATTATTTATCAAAATAGTCGGATGCATATTAAACAATAATCTCAAGTTTGTTTTATTTTGTTCATACAATTTAGAGGTTTGAAGTTCGGATTTTAGCATTTATAACCCTTGCCCATCTCCTGGTAAGGGTCTATATAAGAAAATACGATTAATTGTTTACATAGTTCCTATTTATGTACTAGTTAGCTATCTGTACCAAAAAAAAAAAAAAAAAACTTGTATAGAAAATAAAATTACTTCAATTTCACACCAAAGAATATTTATTATGAGAATCAAAGCCACCTTAGTAGAATGCAGAATGTAGAATAGCCATTCAAGGTCATATGTTCCACCATTTTTTCTTTTCCATTTTCCTGGCAAGTTGATGTGCAATGGATGCAAAGTTCTCTGCCTCGTTTTGTAGCTCTTGTGACCGGTCATTGATCCTCTGGTATCAATGACCAATTATAGGAAGCATTGATGAGTTCTTATTCGTGAGAAAATTCATAAGAAGAGAAAATAAAAACATGATTGTGTAGAATTATTTAATATGAAGTAGTGCCAACCTTGAGCTTTTCCTGCCGCTCTATAAGCCGGTCCCTTGCCCGTGCAGCCGCAGCTGCAGCATCCTGGTTAACCAGTTTTTTTTCTTTTTGTGTTAGAAATACAATTGATTGATGCTACAAATTTTATGAAATCAAATTTACCTCCGGTCCTCGATACTTGGCCCTGATCTCGTAAACTGATCTAACTGTTGGTTTTGCATCAGTACTTGAACCCTCAAATAGTCTTTCTCGCTCTGGTTTTTTATCTGCAATATGACAATAAGAATGTTTAGAAGTCAGAGATGAGAACAAATGCAGGAAGTGTTAAGAAACTACTGGCATACTTTTCTCATCATTATTAATTGTCTCAGATTTAGGGAAGACAGTGATTTTCTCATCAATTAGGATGTCATCTGCATGAGAAAAAGGGGTCAAGTGAGGAAAAAGAACGTAGAAAGGAAATTAGATGACAGAACAAAGATAGAAGAACCTATGTTAAGATTGATGACTTCTTTGTCATCCGTGCTGGCCGTGGAAGGCTTTAAGAATGGGGGACTAGAAAATATGCTCTCCAAATGTGGGAAATCCTTCCTGCAAGCTTCTTTAATTTGCATTTTTCTATCCTGCTTCCCACCTATTAAGCCCTTAAAAATACCACCTAAAATCCCAGGGGAGGTATCCTGTGGCCACAGTATTTAAGTCGGCATGTAGGGAAAAACAACTAATTATAAAGAAAGCACAGAATAATGCCGACCAACCTCACTTTTCACAGTTGCATCGAAGGCAGCTGCTAGGACTGTATCATGAAAACAAGGCAAAGAGTCCGGAATCCTACAACATAAAGACATTTTGGAAAGTAATAAGTGCTCAACTTTCGAGTTATAGACTACAAGTGGAATGCATATATGTTGCTCCAATTCTTCATTTTTCTTTAAGCACTTATGTCTAACATTCATGTCCGACACAAATTCGGATATGGGTACGAGTATATAACCCTGAAAGGATCCTCAAATACAAGGAAATAATTTGAAAAAAAAAAATTGGGATAGCTGTATTGGACACATACTCGTATTGACACTCACCCGAATTCAATTAACATAAAAATACATAAAACACACTGAGAAAGAGGAGAGAGGGAGAGAGAGAAAGAGAAACCTGAAGTCGTTCTCAAGGGCCAGAATAGATACAGCAGCAAATTCACACCCATTTATCTATAAATTCAAAATATACTAAACTTGCATCAGATACAGTACTATATAACTGTGTCAATAAGATTTCAGCTGAAGCATTTGGTATTACTGAGATTCCGAAGTCAAATGCAAGTATAGTAATAGAAAAAATCATACAAGGTCAAAGAAGAGAGGAAATCTAAGTCATAAACATTATACAGTGAAATTCCCCAGAATTATCGGTACTTGTCTGAAAATAAAACAGCATCTGGAATTTCTTAAACGTAATTGCTCATAAACATTAAAATATATCTGTAGTCTCAGTATGAACCAAATGAAAAAGAACTCCCTACTAAATGGAAATCTCTAAGCTAGGTTTGAAGGGACATTTTTCATTGCATAAAACAATGATGAGTGTATTAAAAGATCATGGACCATTCAATGCGATTAGCACTACAAAGGGAGCCCAAATTTGATGATTATGAGAATCTTTTACTAGTACTTGCAGAATCAGACAAGCCAAAAATCTACAATTAGTATAAGAATATTAGAGGTTGTAGACGTGTTAGTTGGGTGAGATATCAAATCCCAAAACTCAGCTAAAGGCTGAAAAAATGGGGGAAAACACGAACCAGTACAATTTGCCCTCTGTTTGAAGAACATGCCATCTTTTCCATGTTTGCTGTGAAGTTCCATCTAAGAATAGTCATCAAAGAACATTGTCCCATCACTTCAAGCTTTGTCAAAGACCTGCCCATAGAAACCAAATTCCACAGTTCCACTCAACAAATATTATACTTACGATAGACTACTTCAGATACATATACCATTCTAAGAGATTAACACAAAAACTTTACATGATTGGATAATACAATAAGAGAACAGCAGCATCAAAGTAAGTGACCTTATTTCAATGATTCCAGTCCTGCAAAGCAGAACCAATCCACACTCTTTGTCATCTATCTTGATGGCTGAAGTCCAACAACATTGTTTAAGATTCACTTCCCGGATGGAGTCACAGGTCCCCTATCAACACTAATAGGTAAAATAATATGCGACATACCAAACTTTATTTGAAGGAAAAAGATAAGGTAAGGCACCTTAATAACTGACTTCAAAGAATGTAAATACAGTGCATCCTCAAAACAAAGTAAGATGAGTAAACGTTTTGATCTCTGCCCAAGATATGCCACTTGAGCAGCAGTCTCAGATTTAGGTTCCACTGGAGCAATTTCAGGGTCAGTACTAGAATGTGCAGGTTCATTTTTAGATTCACTGATCACTGTTGACGAAACTATGTTGCCACCCTCTGCATATATGTATAATTTTCAGTAAAAAGAAAAATAATGAAAAGCCAGAACGGAAACCTTTTCTTATCCACAACAGAAAAGACTTGCCTAAAATGTACATGGAGATGGCACTCGACTTCTTTTTCTGAGGTATTGACTGACAGCTAACCATATGGCCAGTTCTGCCATCTAAAACAGCTAGGTAAGCGTCCCTGGTCATTATGAACGCCAACCCCTTTTCGCCATCATTCAGACTCGTGGATGTAGAATCCTTTGAGTTGTTTATTAAGGTATTGGTATCTGTAAAGAATATCATAGCCAAAGAACTGACAGAGCAGTTTGAGAGTGACAAACTATCTGTAATGAACAACACTGAAGATGTACCAGCATCAAGCATTGCGACCTGAAAAAGGACATTGAAAATATGAGCTTGAAATTCATTTAGTTGGCATTGCCAATCAGCTATTAAAACATGGTTTTGGTTATCAGGATAGCAGAGATGATTCTCACCCGGCCACACTTAAATCCTACTGCAAGTCTATTACCAAATTCTGTAGATTGAAGGAAACATACAGGAGAACTGAAGAGCGAGAACAAGGCCATGCATTGAGGACCATCTGCTTGATGCAAGGTATGGACTGCAAGCAACTTAAGAACTAATTAAAACCCAAATGGAGAAAATTTTAAACTATAGCATAAGGTCAAAGCACCAAAAATAGATCAAATCAGAAAATGACCAGCTTTTCACTAGCACATCATTGTTACTAAAGCTCTAGATTAGTTTCTAAAAGTCAAGAAGAGAACCAAATCAATCGAAATCAATCCAGACCTTAAAATTTTGAATTCAGTTATCTGATTACTATTAAATTCTCAACCCTATTACAAGCATACTGCTCATTTACTAATTACTTTTATTAAATGCAATCAATTATCAAGAAATCTCTACAGAAAAAACTTGTCTGATGATAGTCAACAGAGATACATGAGGACGTCTACATGAGGTAACATGTATCTACAAGCAGGCACCTTTTTTCTCTGTGTCTGTCACAATGTTCAAACTCATTTCATTGGAAGTTCCAGTTAGCTTGAATAGACAAACCTGCATTTCCCCCAAAAGCAAGTAATCAACATAACGTTAAATCTTTATAGCCTTTGAGGAAAAAGACATCCATAGAAACAATCAACTCTTACCATACCACATTCATTGCCAATGGCTACACTTTGAGTGAAGGAGCAAATTTCCAATGCTGAAACTGGTGCACTTGCAACAGCAATGTCAATGCCTGGAACCTTTCCATATATCTGTATGAGGATGACCTTGTCAATTAAACTAAACTGTGGCTAATGAGTCAGAAGTGCTCTAAAACATTTAAAGATACTGACCTCTGCTCCTAAAATAAAGATAAGTGAAAGAGCAGGGTAGGTAGCATCCCACATTCGAACAGATCCATCCTGGTAACCTGCCATATATACTCTTTCAACTTCATAATCTGCAGCTTCAGGAAGACGGCTAGGAATACCACCAGTCAAAGGCCACTTTTTACTCGATCTAATTGGAGTATGTGGTGCTTTAAGCTTTGCAGTTGATACTATCTAATGAAACAAAGATAATAGGAATTAGTAATTGGACGTGTGTGCAACAAATGTAAAACAAGATGTCGCACAAAGTCAAAAGCAATAACATTCTTCACACATGTTCATAACTCGCAAACAATACCTTGGAAAGAGCCTTCGAAAATTCCCCATCTCTGTCAACTAAACTAAGCTTACTCACAGTCATGCATGGAGCAACAATGGGTATTGGCATAACATACTGTCCTGAAGAAACACAAGGCTTTTTCTCATCCTGGGACTTGAAGGCAGCCAAGCATGCATCATCATAAACATGCAATTGCCCTGGATTTGTCAACACGGATAACAAACTGCCACCATTCTCCATCTCTCCAACAGTTGGAAATAAAACCATATCCGCAAAAGAGCCATTAGGTGTAATGTCCACACGGCTGACACATTTTAGACTTTCTATTCCAGAAGGCCGTTCAAGGTCCAAGATCTGTCAAAGACAAAGAAATTAGTCAAAGAAAATCTTTTTTGGGATCAAAGCTATAATACTTGTATTAAAACAGAATGATGGTTCTGGATTTGGTTTGCAGGACTCCTGATGCATCTCCTCTTCTGAAAAAAGAATATCACTAGAGCCTTTGTAAAAGTTAGAGGAGTGCAATGCAGTACAAACAAGAACTATACAATGCTAAAGTTGAAACTCTGCCACTGAGACAAAGAATCAAGTTCTATGGGAGAACAAAAATCTGTGTTACAGTTCAGTTATAACTTATAATAACTAGGATAATATTATCCGAAAAAGAATTAAGATAGCTGGCTAACTAATGTTTTTCATTATGGAGTTCTAATTTAAGTCAAGATCATATTGATGGAAATATCAGTATGATAGCACAACCCGAAATTGGAATTTTTAATATCAACATGGAAGATTTCTGCTTGCCAACCACATCTCATATCATCATATTTACAACTTGAGATATTATGGTTGGCGAATGCACCTCCCTAAGGCCTTTTAGTCTGATTTATTAAGGATTTGTATGTATGACTGTGTAGCTAAGCCAAATAGAAAAAAAGGTGAAACAAGGCACCTTTTGTCATTATAACAAGCAAGAACAAACAAGTAAAATGAATATCTAGAAAAAAGAAAAACTAAAGTTAGAAGCACACCGTCAGAGTTTCTTTAGATCCAATTTGATCACCTCCATAAAAAAAAATCTTGCAACCACGAGCACTATGGGATTGGTTTTCAGACCAATGTAAAACAATGACTGAAAGTCGTTTCTCTCCGGATGATAATTGTAGTTTAACAACATTTTTGTGAGATTTTGAAGCTTGCTGATTATTTTTAGAGGTAGCAGTTGGTAGGGCCCAAAACATGATATCCCCATCTACATAACCAACCGCAAGAATTGACCCGTCATTAGATGCCCAACAAAGAGAGCTTATCTCTTTCTCCACTTTATCACTTTCTGATACACAATCAGAAACCTCAAGGTTTTTATTTTCTGGGGAACCAGATGCTGTTTCACCTTGCAGTTGAAGATCCTTATTGCCTCTAACTAGAACAACTTTATCATCAGAAACATCCCAGATGACAATCAACCCATTCACGTAAGCAATCAGTACTCTACAAAAGAACGCAAACAGACAACAGAAAATGAACCAAAAAGCATATTATGCACATTAACCACCAACTTTTATCCTGTTCTTATTCAAGACTACAACCCTAGACTTTTAAGAGGTTAGGCACCTATGTAGGCCACAACCCTAGTTCTCTCTACACCCCATACGCATGCACAGAGATTAGCATACAAGTTGGATAATATAACAGATTTATATGAGACATAAAATGCTACTATTTCTTGTTTGATGAAAGGATGTTTGGCCTCACAATAACCCTCAAATTGGCTTCTAATAAAATGTCATTCTATATCTAACTTAACAGTCTGTATTGCAAAACCAAAATAAACAAGAGAAAGTTCCAGCAGGTATTCTTACCTATTTCCCTGAGAACAAGGTTGGGGGAGAACTCCAACAACAGAAGGATGAGGTGATGAAATTCCAGCCTCTTCTGCATCGTTGAGGAAATGTAATATATTAAGCAGACAATCCACATTATAGAGCTAAATAAATACTCAGACAGTGCAATCAAGGTAGATGGCTACATCCAAAGGTCAATCTGTATTCTACATTCTTAATTTCAAGAGTACCAGACCAGAAAAGTTTAGGAGCACAATCATATACCAATTACAAAATTCTAAAGTTTCAACTTGGATTAACAGGGTTCATGTACAAAACAAGGGAGCTAGGCGAGGGCCAATATGAGAAAATTGCAGCCTGAAACTTTCACTCCAAAAGACTAATTACGGTAAAATAATGAATGCAGTACCAGCTATAACATTTGTGGGAACATAATAGGGCAGGTTGGTAAGCTTGCGTTGGTCAGCATCATACTTTAAAACATACACCATTCCGTGCTCATCTCCAAGATACCTAAAGATAATGACAGGGTAATGATGTCGTACCCAACTACATCACTAACATCTGCAGGAAAGAAATGCTAAATAATGGCGTTAGTGTAAACAGGGATACAAAGTGCTTTATACATGTAGCTGGTGCCATGAATGGCTTTGAAAGCAGTTATATTCGACTCCCACTTTATGCTCGAAGCTATCTGCCATTGTCCCAAATCCCAGACCTGTGGGCATCAATAACCTATTATTAAGGCAATCATATAAGCCAGAATACAAGTAAAGCAGAGAAACAGTGAGACAGAAGACAAAAAAGAATATATATATATATATATATACTCGTTCTGAACAGCAAAGTCATGCAGCTAGAAATGGTGCTTCCAATTCAAGCACCTTTTCAATAAACACATAATAAGGTGAATGAACAATCAAATACCTGAATCTCATTTTCGTTTGACACGCTAACAAGAAAACCTTGATTTTGTAGAAACTGTCAAGGAAAAAGAAATGTATCACAGAAAGGAAAGACAACAAAAAGAAATGGATGAACGAACACCTTCTTGAAGCTAGAATGTCTATGCATTCGAAATAAAAGCCAAATTCACTATGATTGTCAAAATACACAATCAAATATAGCGAACATGGACACCTGCAAACTGACAGAACAGACTTAATGATCTAACTTACAAACCTCCAAATTTTTGAAAGGTATGTGCTTAGGCGACACTAGAAGCGCTTCTACATATTCGCCACCGATCACTTTAATCCTCCCATCCCTAAACCAAGAATAAAATAATTCAATTCATTAAGATTTTTTTTTTTTACCAAAACAGAATCAAACAGAAATCATACTTTCACAAAAGTATTTCATCTTTCAGCTAAGCAAACATCTCTGATTCAGAAACGGAAACAACTAACTTTAAAATCAATTTTGATGTCGGTGATTGCTTAACTTTTGGATAATTAAACTAAACAAAATCAATACTTTTGCAAAATTATTAAACTTTCGTTTAACCAAAACATCTCTAAACTATATTAGAAACAGAAATAAAATAATATACCCCAAAATGAATTAAATAATGATTTCAATGAATGTTTTTAATTTAAATCAAACACAATTAATAATTCCGCAAAACTAGTGCACTTTTTGACTAGCAAAGCATCTCTAAACTAAACTAGAAACAAATTTAACTACCTTCAAAACGAAATAAACAATGTTTGATTTCAATGAATGCTTAAAATTCGAGATATACTTAAACCAAAACAAAATACTAAGTAATTACTAACAATGTTCCAACTGCTACGAGTCGTTGGATGAGATCACACGCCAGAATTGAGGCCGTCGCCGGTATTCCATAGTGTACGGTCATACGGGGATTCAAATTTGCTGACATCAAGCTTCCTCCTGAATCATTCTTCTGCCACGATAATTTTAAAAAAAAAATAGAGTTTCATTAAAAAAATTTCAGAATAAAAACTGAACATTTCAGCATATCATCGAAGTTCTAGCTGAATTGTACTTCATTTAATATTTTAAATTTAGGTATGCAATTAAAATTTGATATTTAAGAACAACCACAAAATGAAAGAAATATTCTAAATTACACCTTAGGTTTTTTAGAATGTGATGAGATGCCACGTTTATGGAAGATTTTGGCGAACATTAGCGAGTATGCGTCTTTTTCTTTCTTTCTTTTTTTTTTTTTTGTGTGTGTGTGTGTTCTGAGGGATAATTATTTGTTTTTGTTGAGTGAATTTTATTTTTTTGATTTGTAAATATGAGAGGAAATGGCAAGGAAGATGAGAAGAGGAGGGGGGAGTTGTTGGGAAATATGGATTCAAAACGGGAAGGAACCGTCGGATTCTCCGGCTAGTTTTGAGAAGAAAGTAAGGACCCACTAAGAAAATGGCCCGCCATCCCTTTTTTTTAATTTATTTATTATCATTTCATGCCATTCTTATTGGATTTGTTATAGCTAACATCCCTTTTCACCTTTTAAAGAAAATTAAATCTTTATTTATTTGTCAGTAAAATATTTTTTGTAAAATAATTTTTAAAAATAGCTTATTTTTTAAAAGTAATTTATTTTTATGATGTTTGGATAAATTTGTATAAAATATTATATAATAAGACTATTTTGTTTATTTCACTTGAAGAGAGAAATACGATATAACACACTCATTTGATATGAATATGTTTGGATCATACAGAAATTTGTATAAACTATTAATCAATTAATTACAACTTGTTTAACATCCATCCATAAAATGTTTGGAAATTTCTTTTCTTGACTACATATAATAAGCTTAAACTTCTTTAAAATGAATTTGAACTCAAAAGGTCAAAATTAAAGATTATTGGGGATGCAAAGCACACTGACTACAAAAACCAACCAAATAGCTTTAACCATTGATTTTCTATCACACCTGGATAAGGTTTTGTTACCCAGGGTCGTAAGGTTCAAAGAGTGTTATCCAAGGATTTGGATCATACTGCATTACATCAACCGCTCGTTCAAACTCTTCTTTTAGAACTTTAATGCTGAACTTCTCCACCACTCGACCAAGGTCATGAGATACCACAAACGGATCCTCTATACAGACTAAATGACGATCATTGCCAATTCTTCTTGTCCAATCTTTTTCTCCCTTACTGCACAAATAGAGTCATCAAATTAAAAACATTTTTGTTTTGTAGAATTCATTTATTTTATTCCCACCTACAACTATTTAGTCCTCGGTTTATGCCAAAACCAAATATAGCATCTCTTGATCACTTGCAAATTGCAAGCCATTTTAAAAGAGTGCACTCATATTTCTCCATGCTCAGAACTTACTATAGTAAATGGGATCTATTAATAAAATAATTCATTCACCATAAGATGCAACTAATACCCAAAGATGGTATTTAAAACAAAACCAGATACATGCATCTTAACTTGTACTTATAAGTTCAAAAACCATGAAAACATCAGAATAATACATGCAGAGAAGGTTTGTCAACAGGAAGGAAGGTACTACAGAGGTGACTACTTCTCATAGCAATAATGGTTGGGCTGGTTGGGACGAAGCCAAGGATGATGGATATGATAATTTCAATAATGGCGCATCTAATAAAAGAAGTTGACCAAGTATCTCTCCATGCCTTTGTTCAGCCTGACAAATTGTAACCAGAAATTTAAACCAGGTCAGTATTCCATCTAGGGAAACTGCTTCAAGAAAAACCGAAGCAAGGTTTATGGATCAGGGATGCAGATAGTTCTTCTCTAAGTTCATCCAAATCATTTACACGTGGTTAAAATGCAGAAAAGCAGAAAAAGGTGAACTTTTTTTTGTATATATGATTGCGAAGGTGAACTTAATCAATTAAAACAGAAAAATTCACATTCAGTCCAGCCAAGTTATACAACAGAAATAAAACAAATTAGATAGATAACAGGCCTAGAACACACCTTCCCAAGTTGTGTCAACCTATCCCTAAACTTTGGAATCACCAAAACATGAACAGGAGCCTGCGGACTGATGTCTTTGAATGCTAAGACTTTATCATCTTCATACACGATGGTTGAAGGAATTTCCTTAGCTATGATCTTGTCAAATCTGAATAGGAAGGGAAAAAAGAATCAACAACCAGTACAATGATAAATAGCAAAATCAATGTGACCCCGTTCTTCAATATCTCATAAAGAAGTTATCAGCAGAACCAATTCTGTCTAAATTTTAGCAATACAAAATTACAAATAGCTTGCTTAAATCTCAAGTTATTCCCAAAGTTATGAGTTTTTTCCCTGAAACTCTTATTAAGAGGGAGATGAAATCCCAAACGGCAACAACATAATACATAACAAATTCCAGGCTAGAACTGGAATGTGAATTCAAAGCAGGGTGTTAAGGATGATACATACATGGTTGGAGCTCCACTATCAGCATTGATTGCAGCTGCCTTTGCCTCAGCCTCTTCATCATGTGTAGGACTAACACGACATAGATATCTACAAAGAGTGATTCGAAGGTATCAAGAAAGGCCAATAAAAATTCAACATATAATCTGTACAGCTCTTCTTCACTTCTCTGGCTGGCTAGACTACCAAAAAAACTACAATTAGAACCCAATTAAACCTTCTCCCTACCCCCATTTCATTGATCAGCCAATTGACAACGAAAAGAATAATAGTAATCATCAATTGAATGTCGAAATAAGAGAACTTTCCAACCAAATAAAAAGAAAAGAAAAATACCTGCGTGAGTGATTTGGTGTTAGAAAATCGATAGAGGTGGGAAAAGAAGAGAGTCGTGGTGAGGCTCTCACAATTGCAACAATCCTTCCAGTCATTGCATAATTACTGTCCAAATCAAATATCCAGAATCAATACTTTATCATTATGTCCTTAACATTAACAAAATATAAACAGATAAAAGAGTACCGAAGAAGAGAGAAAGAGGTGAAAGCAGCCATAGACTTGAGCGAAATGAAACAGCAGCCCTGAGAAGAGAAGATATGCGACGTACACAGCTAAGACAAATCGAAAATAAAAGATTAAGAACGGAAGAAGTAGAAGGAGGAAATTTACCTGGATGAAGAAGGAGAAGAAGATGAAGAACGGAAGAAGAAGGAGAAGGATTTGAAAGAATTTGGTAAGAGTTGGAAATGTCTTACAGAAATTGATCTCACGAGACCTACGCCAATTTGGTTAAAAAATATTTCTATTTAAAATAAATTATATTATTTAAGAGTATTTTTATTTTTTATTTTAAAATAAAATAAAAAATTATATATATGAATGGATTTTTTAGTAGAATAGCTTAATTTTGTTATTAAATAAGAGAACAAATTTTCAAACAATAAGACAAATATAGAAAAGTACACAAAAAATGAAATATTCCCCAATCCTAATTAAAAGAAACCCAACCAAAATAAATGAGTTCTAAAGTTCCTTTCGAAGCATAGAAAGCAATGAAAATAGCAGTTTGTCTGAATCATCATCGTCCCTTAAGATTAAGCAGATTTTAGGGACTATCTTCAAGCAACCAACGAAATCACAGTATAATCTAGCACGTCTGTCAACCATCGGTCTCTCTGCACTGCATCAGTAACAAACAGAGGCATTTCTTCTAACTAATAAGTTGTTTCTCCTCTCCTTATTCCTTCTGTAGCTAAGAGATGTGCTACTCCGTTCCCCTGTCTCGGTGCATGTCTGAAAATACATCTTCGATAATTCTCAGTAAGTGATCTCAAATCCATAGTATATATGCACTAAATTCATATCTCTCTTACCTATTTGCATGAAGCTTTTTCACCACTTTGAGTGCATCTCCTTCAATCTCCACCTTCGGGAAACCCAAATCAAGACCCATTTGAACTGCTTGGAAGCATGCAAAAGCCTCACAGCAAAAGTCGCAGGTATGTGATTATTTAGTATCATTCTGGATCCTAACACCAAACCATTCAAGTTTTTAACCACAATATCCGTACATGACCTATTTGTATGGTTTTAAAAAGTAACATCATAATTAATCTTTGCAAAAAGAATCTCTGACGGCCTCTATTGTTCAGTCTCCACCCTCCTAGCAAGCAATTTTTGGTTGATTGCATCTAATTCTCGAATATATGAAATGATCAAATGGGTTGTGTCTTGAATTGTTCGTCTGTTCCATTCATGAATTGGTTTATTTCTTGTTGTCCATATTGCCCAAATTGCACAAGCCATAATCTTGCAATGGTAATTTAAATGATTCAAAAAAATATATGCCAATACTCTTTATATTCTAAGTTTGAGACTTCATAGGGCCATTCAATATTTAACTCATTGTCATAACCTAAAGTAGGGCTTAAAAATTTTAAGAGTATTTTAGGAATTTGAGCCTATATGAGTTCGAAATTTCATAAGGTTGGTACTCGATAATTTTTTTGACAATAGTTTTCATAAAGTTAAGTCAATTTTTGGAAATGAGTTTTAAATATCTTTAATTTTAGAAAAGGGACTGATTTGTAAAAGGGTTAAAGTTGTGAGTCTTTATGAAGAATTAAACCAATTTTTCAAAATCAACCTAAATAAACCCCCATTCCCAGTCAATTTCACGAATGCTTCTTCCTATCTCTTTAGTGTTGTCGTCCTTTGCTATTCCTCACTCTCTCAATTTAACTATTAAACTATAATACTTTGAATTCCTATTATTTCCAAGTATTAAACCTTTACAAATCTTCAAGAAATTACCCGAAAATCTCACTAATTTCATCATTTTCCTCAAGTGTGAATTTTCTTGAATTCACATCAAATCTCCATTTTTCTTCTCTCGAAGGTAACCAATCATCTACCCATTAGTTTTAAATGTTATTTAGTTCTTTAAACTTAATTTTTAGTCGTTAAATCACATGTTTTGATTAAAAGCCGAAAATCAAGTCTTTAATGGTGAATTTCAAGTTTGTGGATAAAAAATTGGTTTTAAAGTGTTTTTGAATTAGTTTTAATATGATTAGAAGCTTTCTAAAGTCATTTGAAGTTTCGTCAAGGATTTCTCAGATTTTAATGAATTTTCATTGTAATGGCCAAAACTTGTCGAAAAATTTAAATACCTTAAAACTCATAGTTTTGTATAGTTTAAAGGTTGGGAATTGGTCGTAGATGAATATGTAGATGAATAGAATTCATTTTTTGCGAAAAGATTAAGCGTAGACTGAGTTATTCGAATTTTAGGTTTATCGTGCTAAAGGCTTTGGTTAGAAAAGAATGTAGCTTAGACTTGTGTTTGTGGTTGTTTGAGGTGAGTTATTGACTGATTGTTGACTGAATATATGTGTGGTTTGTCTTGTTGAAGTGTCAGAGTCAATAGGACTTTCAACGAGTAGAGATAAAGGCAAAAGGGAAGCATGTCTAAGCTTTTAGTTTTTCAGCAAAAGCGAATATTTCGGTGAGTGTTTTAGAATCGCTGCTCGTATATGATTCATTGTGTATTCGGGAATTTAGAGGTAGCCTAAACCCCTTCTCTAAGTTCCGAGTGTAAGTGTTCTTTTACCTATGCTAAATATGTGATAAATGTCTACGAACTGTGATAAAAAGAATTATGATGTGATGAAATATGAACATATTGTTATTACTGTTGTGACAGTAAATATAAGGGTATGTCATTTATGTCATGTGATAGTGTGTATAATATGCTATTGATATGATTGTGCGGTGAATATGTGAGGATAATTGGTAAGTAATATTTGATGACAATATGGATATTTTGGCCTTGTGACTTAAAGAGACCATTGGATATAGTTGGCATGTCATAGGATTGTGAGTACTCACGTATATGTGTTGTGATTTATGGGACGCTATGGCCCAGGAACAGTTTTGGAGAGATAAGGGAATGTGAGCCAATCTCCATTCACTAGGATATGTATGCGTGGTTGTTGGAGAGCGTTAGCTATATGCTTCGCTTATGGAATATGTTTGACTCTACGAGTCTATGTGTGGTGTGTTGGAGATCCATGTATCTGATGAGTGGTGATAGAGTCCACTTTAAGTTTCATAAACTCAAGAGCTAAATTGTCATACACTGTGACTAAATGTGTAACACCATTAACTCGTATCCATCACCGGAATAGGGCTATGAGGCATTACCGATCAATACACATCATTCACATACATAAAATATATATTTATACATTCATATATAAAACCAATCCAACAAATTCACATTGTCCCGTTTATGGCTATACGAGACCTTAAAACATGCTTAAAAGAGGTTCGAGACTATAATGATAACATTTGAAAACTTTGGGAAACTTAGAAAATTTTCATGCATACAAGGGTCACATGCCTATGTGAACAGGTCGTGTGCCTCACATGACCACCAAACACTCCCGTGTCATAAGCCGTGTGAAAACAGTGCATACATACTGACTTGCACCATACAGCACGCCCGTGTGCCTTGGCCGTGGAAAATGTAGAGGAGTTACTGACTTGGTTCACATGGCGGACCATACGCCCATGTGCCAGCTCGTGTGTCTCACACGGCCAGTAGACAAGCCCGTGTATCTAGGCCGTGCCAAACCTATAGGGTATACTAACTTAATATCGAAGGGCTACCCCAGGGGACACACGGCCATGTACCAAGGCCATGTGTCACACACGGTCAAGCCACACGCCCGTGTGCTCGGCCGTGTGGAGAGAAAATAGGCTTGGTTAAAGCCACATTTCTCACCCTTCTCAAGCATACCTAAAACACCACATTTCATGCTATTTCAATACATTAATAAGTAGCCAAACCATGCTATTTCATGCACCAAACTTACATTACCAATTCTATCCATTTCATCAACTCAAATCAATACTATTTGTACAATCAAACACAAACCAAACTAGCATGATTCATTCCTCATTACTCACCTATTCAATCATATACCAAAGTACATATCATACTCATCAATACAGCCTATTTCAATATGTATTTTTACTACCATTAATCACACACAAAGCTTGACTCATAAATCATTTATTAGCCATTCACTTATCAAGTCTAAAATCATGCTTTTCTTAAGTAAATACTCATCATATACCAAATGATCAAATGATCAACTTGAACCATCACCAACCATACCAAATTATGCCACTACACAAGGCAAATTACACATCAAACATAAATTATTAATAAGCCATATAAAATGGCCAAATACATCACCAAAACCTTTATCAAAAAGATTCAATCCTATAC
This sequence comes from Gossypium arboreum, assembly GCF_025698485.1. Classification (NCBI taxonomy): domain Eukaryota; kingdom Viridiplantae; phylum Streptophyta; class Magnoliopsida; order Malvales; family Malvaceae; genus Gossypium; species Gossypium arboreum. Next base: position 17,672,691 of record NC_069073.1, read on the forward strand.
ATGCCATATAACCAAGTCACAAGTGTATAAATACCGAAATAAAAAACCGGATAGTGTGATGCGATCTCCGCCGACTTCCAACCCGAGCGAACGTCTGAATCACTATAAAATATAGAAAAATAACACAAAGTAAGCTATAAAGCTTAGTAAGCTCGTATGGTAATAAACTCATATTATTAAATAACTGTATTTAAAACCATTATTCAAAACATGATATAATTCATATGATTGCACCATTCTATCTCGAATTCATGCATATAGTTAATCAAGATTTTCATGAGTTTATTCATTCAAAACACATATGGTTTGAATACTTCTTATCAATTCATTTACATTTTCATATGCATAAGCAATTATATATCTAAACTTTATTCAATTCAATTACCATCGCCTTTTTTATTTTTAGCCAAGTGAATTATGTGAAATATCATCAAATAACGGTATTTCGCACACTATGTGCCATATGTATATTTAGTTAAAACTACTATAACTCATATCTTACATATCATTCAATTCATACCTCATTATAGCCAAATAAACACATTTTGGCATGGGACATACTTATACATAAATCTTTCTCATTTCATATACACGATAAACTAAAAACTTACGAAATTACCTTCATTTGATTCTCATATAAGTTCTGTACGAACCAGTATCACTTAATTCAATTGTACTTTCCTTCTAGTCTTGAGTATGCCAGTAAAAATATTTGGAATCGTTAAGGATACTTGGAAATCACATAAAGCTCATACAATGCCATATCCCAGATATGGTCTTACATCTTATCATATATTGATGCCACTGTCCTAGACAGGGTCTTACACGAAATCATATAACGATGCCAATATCCCATACATGGTCTTACACGTAATCACAATACAATGCCAATGTCCCAGACATAGTCTTATATGTAATCACATCTCGGTAATCCTAATGTCATGACATTTGTATTCTATATTATTCCTAAGGTTCGTATGAGACTTTCAGATGTCGTAACTTCGTCGATTCTTGCTCGTATTTGCTCGTTCAACTTTCGTAGCAATTCAGTGATAATGAAACATATATAATTCAATTCAATTCAATGGTAAATAAGCATTTATAACACAATTTAAATATGTTTATTAGCATACGAACTTACCTCGTTCACTACAACGACGAATTAGGTCAACTAATCTGATACTTTGTTTTCCCCTATTCTAGATCCAAATCTCATTTTTCTCAATCTATATTATAACAAAATTTACTTATTTAATTATTAATTCATTCAATTTAACACAATTTACATATTTTGGAAAAATTACACTTTTGTCCTTATTATTTCACATTTTTGCAATCTAGTCCTTATCACATAAAATCACAATTTCATGCAATTTCATCCTACCCATGCTTAGCCGAATTCTTCTTATTGCCTTAGCAGCCCATATTTTCCAAATAATTACACTTTCAACCACATAATTTCAATAATTCACAATTTAGTCCAAAATTGACATTTTTACCAAAATTCACTTTACAAAACATGTATATCCAACAACAATAATTTATTTTCCATCGTCAATTATCAAAATACTCATGCATTCAACAATGGCAACATTCAAATACTTTAATAGTTTTGAAATCGGAGGTACGGGCTAGCTAGATTACGAAGCAACGATCTCAAAAACGTAAAAATCATTAAAAACTAAGCAAAAACCACTCACCTAATTAACTTCCAATCTTGGCCGAATACTCAAGCTTTCGTGGTTGTTCAAACTTTTCATTTTCGGTGGAGAATTGAAGGAGAAAGATGATACAAATGTTTGTTTTATTATTAAACTTATTTATTTCTTAAATTACTATATTATCCTTAATTCATAGACATGTTAAACATCCATTTCATGCCCATTAATGTCCACTCAACATGTCAATGGTCTAATATCAACTAAGGACCTTTAATTTAATGTTCTATAGCTATTAGACACATTTAGCTAATAGAACTCAACTTTTGCGCTTTACGCGATTTAGTTCTTTTTACCGAACTAACCACTCAAACGGTAAAATTTTTTCATGAAATTTTCACAAAACCCTAATATCATGTTGTAAATATTAAAATAATGATAAAATAAATTTTTTAACCTTGGATTTGTGGTCCCCGAAGCCATTGTTCTGATTAACCCTAAAAACTAGCTGTTACAACTCTTCCCCTTTAGGGATTTTCGTCCCCGAAAATCTTATCAGAGAATAGATTAGTGATTTGCTTTCACTAGCCTCATCATTTTTCACACAACCTCTGATTTCTCAAATTTTCAATCTCACATGCCAAGATTTTGATTTGTTCTTTGCTATATGTCATAACAAGTTGAGTTTCTACTTCTAAAAGAGATACTATAGATAAAAGATCTAATCTGTATCATCACATCATATATATAAGAAACAAATTATGGATCTTCTCAAGTTCTGATGGTAATTTCATACGGTCTTATTCTCTCAATAATCTCATATAGCCCTATAAATCATGAACTCAACTTCTCTTTATAGCTAAATCGAGAAATACTATTCCCACTATAATACTTTCACAAATACTCAGTTTTCTAATTGAAATTCAATGCTTTTACGTATCAAGCCCGCATATGTTTTCTGTCAATCTGAAACTACTTTTAGACTGTCACGAATCATTTCTCCTCAGTCTTTCTAATCACATCGACTCTGTAATTTTTTTTATCAAAATTTGATTCAATACAACGGAGTTCAATAATTGCAACCATACCATACTCATACAATGCTATCTTAATACTCATTTCATAACTATTATTATACGCAATCTTATCCAATAGTAAATGTCTTTCCCAATTGCTTTCAAATTTTAAAACACAATAACGAAACGTTACCTTGTGAATCTGAATCTCTCCCTCAGATTAGCCATCTATTGAAGAATGTAATGCGATGCTAAATTGAAACCGTTTATCTAAAGCTTACTGTAGTTTTCTACCAAATCACAATATAGAATTCAAGTCTCTACTCGAAATAATGAAGTCTGGCACCTTGTGATCTGAAAATCTTTGATATGTATAACTCAACTAATCTATCAAAAGATAAATTCGTACGTACAAAGATAAAATATGCAGACTTCTTCAAACAGTCATCAATAGTTCAGATAACATCTGTCTTTTACAAAATTTATCGAAATTCTATTTCATTACTACTCAGATAGCAGCACATGCTGTAATAGTTTTGAAAACACTTGATGATTAGCATTAGCTTGTTGATAGATCAGAAATTTGGATACAAAGTCAGAAGTATTTCATTTTATACTCATTTACTAGTACAACTGCCTCAGATTATTGAACATCTTAATACTCCCTGATTGAACAAATAATTACCACTGTGAGCCATTTGTAACAATTGTTACATACTTTCTGGATTTTCTCGGTACACAAACTCTATTTTGAAACATCAAACAATCATCGGTTCCAAACTGAAATTCTAAATCATGAGTCAATTTATGTTGAACCTCTTTTTACTTCGCAATTTCCTGATACATTTCTGAACTCCGCAATTTAGCTGAATGCTTTTAACACAGCTAATATTTTTCTACATCCGATTAGATCAATCGCGTATTCATCACTCGTAAAACACACAAAGGTTTCTTGCTCAAAATATCCGTGATTGTAATCATTCTTTCCTAGATGAAAATCAGTTTCTAACTCAAATCCTTTCGACGGTTCAAGCCACTTTTGTCCCAAATTCAGATCTTTCTATAACATTAAATATTTTAAACACTCTTTCGGTCAACAAATAGGTTACATTACTTACCAAACAATCAATATCACTGACTATTCAACAGGAATACCTTATCAATCATCTCCAATTCATAAATAGTAAAACTCTTTTCATACAGCTTTAACTGTATGTAACCATAAGTTATCACTATATATTCTTGTATTAGAAAACATTTCAAACCATTCAATGATGCATGACTGAAAATCATAAACTCTTTACCTGACTCAGGCTGAACCAGAACTAATGCTTCAGTTAAAAATATCTTCATCTGTTTATAACTTTATTAGCGTATATTTAAACCAAATCAAACTTCACACAAATAAGAACTTCCACAACCAAAACAACTTTAATTTACCATAACATTTATTAAATAGAACCGTTCTGATAGATATAATTCTACATTATGTCTTCTAGAATATGAATTTGTCATTTAAACCATTCATCTATTTACTCTTAGACGTTAAAAAAAATTATTTCCAGCCTTGTGGGTAGATTCAAATACAAATAACTCGATTAATTATTCAAGATCGATCTTAGCTGTCAAATAAAAACTTTTCAAAGAAAACCTTTCTTCTTGTTGTCAAGATAACTCAAACATACAATTATCAAAATTTTCTTCAGAGTACTAATCAAAGATCTTTAAAAACTGCATAATTCAAACGTAATATAACATCCCGCTTTCAACTCATTGACATTTATCAAGATTACCTAGACATGATAACTGATATACAATTTTGAGCTTGATCTTTCATCGTTTACACTTTTGCCGATGTTAATCCTCTTTCAAGAAACTAGAAAGGATTATATAATAAAGCTATCTCATCTATTAATTATCAAAGGGTTGAACTGTACTGAAGCCACTTCCATCATCTAAAAATCATAATGCCATAATAAGACCAACGTCTGAACCGAATAAATAGGTAAAATCCCAGCGGTTAATAATACATTTTGAGCACAAAAGAAAATCAAATATGGTTTCCTCAGAAACCAATATAGAAACACAACCTCTATAATCTGATGACGGTACCACTGTACTCCCGTGATCAAAACAGAAATTATAATCATAATAGATATAGTCATCTCCGTTAGAAGAATATCTCTTGCAATTAATTACATAGAATCATAGTAAAATCGAGGTAGCGAAATCTTAAAATGTTGAGCCATACAAAATTTCTGGAAATTACAACCCATATAGAATGATAAAGATCCCGATGATATCTCAGAAAATTTCAAGAAGGAAAAACATCACTCATAAATACTGAATCAACGATAACAGAAGCAATATAACCTTCATGTATATTTAACAAAGTAATAACCAGTAGAAACAGAATACTAACATCATATGGATTTTACTGTCGACTTTCCTATCAACACAAGAGAATAGAATCCTACAGAAAGATAGAAAAATGCCGATCATAACTCAAATAGACCAACAATGCTTTTGTCTATCAGTATGTTTAACTAGTGTTCTCATACGATAAGAATTTCATCTGAAAATATACAGGTACATATACTTCTGAAAGTAACTGTACACATAGAATGCCCAGAAGAAATCATAGTAACTGCCTGACTATAACCAGTGCACTTAGCTATCATTTCAATTCAAACATTATTCCACTGTCTAATTCTATCATCACTGATTTCACATTATCTCATTAATATCAGAAATCAATTCAAAAGAACTTCCAATTGATACGTTCTTTAGACATAATACCTGAATACTTTCGTCTCATCGAATTCAACTTCTTCTTTAACAGTGACTTTGCATATTTCAAATGGCCTTCAACACGATCCTATATCTTTTCTATTACTGTCTTTACTTGTGGAGTCATTCTCTTATCTGATCACAGTACTATTCCTTCAATCATTAAACTCTGTAATTCCACACTTGTAAGCTTATTTAATCTATAAAATACAAATTTCATTAAAATACTTCACCTATGAGGGGGTGAGGGTTGTAAAGCCTAAAATTTTAACTATCATATAAACATGCAAATCACTCATACTATTATGAGTGACCAGTTTATTACTAATTTCACATTCTCAAAACACCTAACAATCATTTACTTATGATCACTTTTGTACTTAACACATAGCTCATACGCTAAATCAAATCATTAATTCACAATCAAAATATTCACATAACAATCATAGACCAAACATCACAACTCATATACTCATATAATTATAACATTTATCAATAGTAGAATATCATGCACTCTGATTCATACCTTTATGAGTTTCAACTCATCACCAACACATTTTCACTCAAACGTTTGAGTATAACATTCTGTGCTATCGAAATTAGCTCGGTTGGAAAGCATATCTGTCTAATTAAAACAATTCTCGTCAGAATTGGGAGATATCACACTCTCACAGATTAAATATGACATGTATAGCTAGACTCTCACTTGCTAAGTTAGTCATAGAATTGACTAAACCGTAGCTCTGATACCAATAAAATGTAACACCCTAACCTGTATCTGTCATCGAAATAGGGTTACGAGGCATTATCGATCAATACACATCATTCACATACATAACATATACATTTATACGTTCATATATAACATCCATCCAACAAATTCACATTGTCCCTTTTATGGCTGTACGAGGCCTTAAAACATGCTTAAAAGATGTTTGGGACTAAACCGATAACATTTGAAAACTTTAGGAAACTTAGAAAATTTTTATGCATAAAGGGGTCACACATCCGTGTGAACAGGCCGTGTGCCTCACATGGTTACTAGACACGCCTGTGTCATAGGCCGTATGAAAATAGGGCATACATACTGACTTGCACCACCAGGCTAGAGAGACGCTCGTATGCCTTGGTCGTGGGAAATCTGGAGGGGTTACTGACTTGAGTCACATGGCCGGCCACACGCCTGTGTGCCTTGGTTGTGGGAAATCTAGAAGGGTTACTGACTTGGGTCACATGGCCAGCCACATGCCCATGTGCCAACCCGTATGTCTCACACGGCTAGTAGACACGCCCGTGTGTCTAGGTCGTGCCAAACCTATAGGGTATACTGACTTAATATCGTAGGGCTACCCCAAGAGACACACGGCAGTGTACTAAGGTCATGTGTCACACACGGTCAAGCCACACGCTTGTGTACTCGACCGTGTAGAGAGAAAATAGGCTTGGTTGAAGCCACATTTCTCATCCTTTTCAAGCATACCTAAAACACCACATTTCATGCTATTTCAATACATTAATAAATAGCCAAACCATGCTATTTCATGCACCAAACTTACATTATCAATTCTATCTATTTCATCAACTCAAATCAGTACTATTTGTACAATCAAACACAAACCAAACTAGTATGATTCATTCCTCATTACTCACCTATTCAATCATATACTAAAGTACATATCATACTCATCAATACAACCTATTTCAATATGTATTTTTACTACCATCAATCACACACAAAGCTTGACTCATAAATCATTTATTAGCCATTCACTTATCAAGTCTAAAATCATGCTTTTCATAAGTAAATACTCATCATATACCAAAAGATCAAATGATCAACTTGAACCATCACCAACCATACCAAATTATGCCACTACATAAGGAAAATTACACATCAAACATAAATTATTAATAAGCCATATAAAATGGCCAAATACATCACCAAAACCTTTATAAAAAAGATTCAAGCCTATACATGCCATATAACCAAGTCACAAGTGTATAAGTACCGAAATCAAAATCCGGATAGCGTGATACGATCTCCGCTGATTCTAACCTAAACGAACGTTCGAATCACTATAAAACATAGAAAAATAACACAAATAGAAAAATAACACAAAGTAAGCTATAAAGCTTAGTAAACTCGTATGGTAATAAACTTATATTATTAAATAACTGCATTTAAAACCATTATTCAAAACATGATATAATTCATATGATTGCACCATTCTAACTTGAATTCATGCTCATAGTTAATTAAGATTTTCATGAGTTTATTCATTCAAAACACATATGGTTTGAATATTTCTTATCAATTCATTCACATTTTCATATGCATAAGCAATTATATATCTAAACTTTATTCAATTCAATTACCATCACCTTTTTTTTTTAGCCAAGTGAATTATGTGAAATATCATCAAATGACCAGTATTTTGCACACTATGTGCCATATGTATATTTAGTTAAAACAACTATAACTCATATCTCACATATCATTCAATTCATACCTCATTATAGCCAAATAAACACATTTTGGCATGAAACACACTTATACATAAATCTTTCTCATTTCATATACATGATACACTAAAAACTTACCAAATTACCTTCATTTGATTCTCATATAAGTTCTGTACGAACCTGTATCACTTAATTCAATTGTACTTTCCTTCTCATCTTGACTATGCCCGTAAAACCATTTGGAATCGTTAAGGATACTCAAAAATCACATAAAGTTCATATAATGCCATATCCCAGATATGGTCTTACATGTTATCACATATCGATGCCACTGTCCCAGACAGGATCTTACACGAAATCATATAACGATGCTAATGTCTAAAACATGGTCTTACATGTAATCACAATAAAATGCCAATGTCCCAGACATGGTTTTACATGTAATCACATCTCAGTAATCCTAATGTCATGACATTTGTATCTTATATTACTCCTAAAGTTCGTACGGGACTTTTGAATTTCGTAACTTCGTCGATTCTTGCTCGTATTTGCTCGTTCAACATTCGTAGCAATTCAATGATAATGAAACATATATAATTCAATTCAATTCAATGATAAATAAGCATTTATAACACAATTTAAATATATTTATTAGCATATGAACTTACCTCATTCGCTGTAACGACGAATTGGGTCGACTAATCCGATACTTTGTTTTCCCCTGTTCTAAATCCGAATCTTATTTTTCTCAATCTATATTATAACAAAATTTACTTATTTAATCATTAATTCATTCAATTTAACACAATTTACACATTTTGGAAAAATTACACTTTTGCCCTTACTATTTCACATTTTTGTAATCTAGTCCGTATCACATAAAATCACAATTTCATGCAATTTCATCCTACCCATGCTTAGCCGAATTCTTCTTATTGCCTTAGCAGCCCATATTTTCCAAATAATCACACTTTCAACCACATAAATTCAATAATTCACAATTTAGTCTAAAATTGACATTTTTACCAAAATTTACTTTACAAAACATGTATATCCAACAACAATAATTTATTTTTCATCATCAACTATCAAAATACTCATGCATTCAACAACGGAAGCATTAAATACTTTAACAGTTTTGAAATCGGAGGTACGGGCTAGCTAGATTGCGAAGCAACGATCTCAAAAACGTAAAAATCATTTAAAACCGGGCAAAAACCACTCCCGAATTAACTTCCAAGCTTGGCCAAGTACTCAAGCTTTCATGTCCATTCAAAATTTTCATTTTTGGTGGAGAATTGAAGGAGAAAGATGATACAAAATGTTTGTTTTATTAGTAAACTTGTTTATTTCTTAAATTACCATATTATCCTTAATTAATATACTTGTTAAACATCCATTTCATGCCCATTAATGTCCACTCAACATGTCAATGGTCTAATATCAACATAAGGACATTTAATTTAATGCTCTATAGCTATTAGACACATTTAGCTAATAGAACTCAACTTTTTCACTTTACGCGATTTAGTCCTTTTTACCGAATTAACCACTCAAACGGTAAAATTTCTTCACCAAATTTTCACACAACCCTAATATCATGCTATAAATATTATAATAATAATAAAATAAAATTTTTTATGTCAAATTTGTAATCCCTAAAATCACTGTTTCGGTTAACCCTAAAAACGGGCTAGTACAAAATGTGATTGTATGTAACTATATATGATTATATGTGATTGATATGTGTCAGAATATATGTATATATGTTTGCCTAAACATTCGTATAAGTAAGGTGTAAAAGAATGCATGGAATATGACTAAATATGTGAATTATGACACTTGGTTAATGATGCTTTGGGAATATGTAATGCATGGAATATGACTAAATATGTGAATTATGACACTTGGTTAATGATGCTTTGGGAATATGTTGTATGTGGTTTGGTTGGTGCATGACAACTTGTTCGTATAGTGGTTGTTCTAAGCATTCACTAAGCTTGTTAATCTCACCCACTCCATTTTATCCTTTGCAAAGTAGATGCATTCTCGGTATGAGTAGTGTGGTCATCGAAGGATTGATCCAAGCCATTCTTTATTTATTATAGTAAGTGTTTTGCTTATTCTAGTTCTAGGGAATAAAAAGGCAATATGGTATACATTTATATCGGTTTTGTTAAGACATATTTGGGATTATTTGCATATTGTGTATATTTGGAAGCTTGTGAACTTGGACACAATGTTTGGTTTATTGTTTAGACATTTTGATGCTTATATGACTAGGTGAATGAAGCATGATGTTTAGGGACTAAGTTTGAATGATTTAAATTCCCTTATATGTTGAATTTTTGTAACCTGAAGCAGAGGTATCAATATTAAAGCTTTTAAAATAATACCTCTGTATTTTCAAAAGTGCAAGGAGTCAGAATACCAATTTGGTATCAATACCTTGACCCAAGTATCGATACTCAAGGTGTAATTATCGATACCTTGCAAAAGGTACTGATAATTTCCTGTAACACCCCAAACCCGGTTTAGACGTTATGGTCAAATCTAGCGATATCGCATAGAATGGAATTTGTAGTCTAATTCATCGAGTGAAAACCCTTCTATTTTATTAGTCTTTAATTAACTCAGGAAAATGCTTATTCGTTTTACAATTCAAAATGTGATCTTTTTAGCGAAAGCTTGTGAACTTTTTATTTTAGAAAACTATTTATTTTAGGAAAACTTAAATTTCGAGAAAATGTCGTGTATTTGTAGTGATAAAACTGGAAAATAAAATGTCATCCCAAATCTAAACAAAAACCCATAATGGCCATGATTACATCAAAATTTCCCAAATAAAACTAAAACCATGATACGCATAAAACCGTAAATTTATCATAAGGCAGAAGTAGTGGTCACCGTCGAGTCTCTCGCAGCTCCGATCGATCTAATGTTGGGGATTACCTAAACAGATCAAATAGAAAAAGAGTGAGTTTTCGCAAACTCAGTGCGTAATCCCCACAGAATACGTGCAAACAGCATAATATCAGAAATCAATCATGTTTATACAGTTTGGGCCTAAGCCCATTACAAAATCAATGTGGGCCTTAGCCCTTTTAGATATAGAATCAGATATAAATTAGGGCCTTAGCCTAACTCAGATACAGAATGCAGATCAGAATATCAGAATCTTACCTACCAACCTCTACACAACATCTTCGTCCAGCCCTACACACCATGTGGGGATATAATCAACCCACCCATCCCTACACACCATACTGTACCAAATTGCGGCACATTAATAGAATAGTGCACCTGAGCTGCCAGGTAATAGGCTTAAAGTCTTTTAGACACTTCCTCTAAAATATCATTAACCTGACCCCGATGCAATGCATCATACAAATATGGCATGTTATAATGCAATTTAACAGTTCATGCAATCGGTCAAAAACACATGCTAAGAGTACATACTGAATACATATATCACATAGTCAGATCATAGAATCAGGGGTCTAAGTAATGCTTACTGACCCTACAGTAGGTCACAGTCGACTTGGGTGACCCGTGTAACCTTACAGATTATTTTAGAAAAATAGGCTCATAACACGGCCTGGCCCAGAATCCCACACGCCCGTATGGGCCCACACAACCATGTGGCCTACACGACCTAATTGGTTGAGCTCGTGTCTTACACACGGCTTCGTCAGTCCTTACATGGATGTGTCTTGCGCCCGTGTCACCCGTACATGGCCTGGTTCGTCGATCACACGCCCGTGTACTGCCACACGGCCTACCTCACGGGCAACCACACGCCTGTGTGGCATCGACAGTTTCATTTTTTGACTTTCATCGATTCTCGTTTTCTATATTTTTGGGTACACACCTGGTATCTTTTGATGCTAAAACCACACCCGAGACGATCAGTACCTCGAAACCCTGAACGATTAAACTACCAAACGATATTAAGACAGCCCTTTTTACACCCGATTCATCGTAACTAGGGCTTGAAAGCAGAAAATAACTTCTCGAGGAGCAAAACGATTGAACAATAAAGGGAAAAGTATCAGTTGAATTAAAACCAACAAGAAGAGGGGAAAAAGGAGAGTTACCGTCAGTTTTGGGGAAAAAGGGAGAGGAAGCTGAAAATTTTAAAAAAAAAATCAAAATAGGCAATATTCTAATAACTTCCTCCATATTTTCGTTAAATTTCTCTCCACTATCCCACTAACAACCCACTACACAGAATTCCCTTTCAACACAACTCTAATCGAAATTAAGAGCAAAAATACTATCCCTTGCCTTCTCAAAGATTCGAACACAGGACCACCAACACACCAAGACTCCACTTAACCACTAGACCAGCAAGCCCATTCTAATATGGAATTACAGACAGTATAACATAAGCCTACTGAACCAGAATGAGGCTTCATTCATTAAAAATTCAAAATGTGTCAAAGATAAGGCTTGAACTTGGGACCTCTCACACACACCCAAAAACTTAACCACTGAAGAAAATACATACTTGTGTCAAAGTATTATAGAAATATATTTAAAAACTTGGGGCATTACAACTCTACCCCCTAAAAGAAAATTTTGGCCTCGAAATTTTACCTAATCAGAAAAGGTGAGGATACTACTGAAGCATTGAATCCTCCGTCTCCCAAGTGGCCTCCTCAGTACTATGATTCTGCCAAAGCACCTTCACTAAGGGAATAGACTTTCTCCGAAGAACCTTAACGTCACGATCAAGAATCTGAACTGGCTCCTCCTCAGACGTTAGATCTAGCCTAATCTCAATCTTCTCCACAGGAACAATGTGCGTGGGATCAGAGCGGTAGCATCTCAACAACGAGACGTGGAAAACATCATCAATGCGGTCTAGCACTGGAGGTAACTCCAACTGATAAGCAATCGGCCTCATTCGCTTCAGAATATGGTACAACCCAATAAACCTAGGGCTTAGTTTACCCTTGCGACTGAACCTCAGAATCTTCTTCCATGGTGAGACCTTGAGAAATACAAAATCCCTCACAGAATACTCAATCTCGCGTTTCTTCATATCTGCATAAGACTTCTGCCTATCAAAAGCTACTTTTAGACGATCCCTGATCAATCTAACTTTATCTTTTGTCTCGGAGACTAATTCGGAACGCAGAACATGTTGCTCCCCCAACTCAGCCCAACATAAGAGAGTACGACACTTACGACCATAAAATGCCTCGTAAGGTACCATCTGGATGCTAGACTTGAAGCTGTTATTATAGGTGAATTTTGCTAATGGCAAGTACTCCTCTCAACTGCCTCAAAAATCAATAACGCAGCTCCTTAACATGTCCGCCAGTATTTGAATCACCCTCTCTGACTGACCATCTGTCTGAGGATTGAAAGTAGTACTGAAGTCTAACCTCGAACCCAGAGCCTCATGCAGTTTCTTCCAGAATCGAGATGTGAAACGAGGATCCCTATCAGAGATGATCGAGACAGGTACCCCATGGAGCCTCACTATTTTAGAGATGTAGAGTTTAGCCAACTTTTGCAGAGAAAAGTCTGTCCTGACTGGGATGAAGTGCGCAAATTTGGTCAATCGATCCATGATGACCCAGACAGAATCCTTCTTAGTGGGTGTTAGAGGCAACCCACTAATGAAAGCCATCGTTACTCACTCCCATTTCCATAACGATATCTTAACCTGCTGCAGCAAACCCGAAGGTAACTGATGTTCAACCTTAACCTGCTGACAAGTCAAGCAGCTAGCAACGAAGTCAACAACCTCACGCTTCAACCCTGGCCACCAGTATACATCTTGCAACCTTAGTACATTTTATTCCAGTTAGGATGTATAGCATAAGTGCTACTATGCGCTTCCCTCATAATCGATTGTCTCAAGTCCCCATCATTTGGTACACAAATCCGACCATGGAAACACAATACCCCATTCTTATTAATCCCAAAATTCGTAATAACACCACTCTTAGCCTGACGGAAATTCAACTCCAAATACTTATCCCCCATCTGTTTATCTCTGATCTGATCAACCCATGTCGGTTTAACTTGAAGTTTTGCCGACAGACTTTTATCGTTGAAGAGACTAAGTTGAGCGAACATCGCTTTTAGAGTGGTCATAGTCCTACGGCTTAACGCATCAGCCACCACATTGGCCTTACCAGGATGATACTCAATAGTGTTGTCATAATCCTTAAGTAGTTTAACCCATCGACGCTGCCTAAGGTTTAACTCCTTCTGAGTGAGGTGGTACTTGAGGCTCATGTGATCAGTGTAGATGATATACTTCTTACCATACAAGTAATGCCTCTAGATTTTTAGTGCGAACACCACAGCGGCCAACTCCAAGTCGTGTGTTGGATAGTTCACCTTATGAGTCTTGAACTAACGGGACGCATAAGCAACTACCTTACTATCTTGCATCAGAACACAACCCAGACCCACATGCGACGCATCACTGTATACTACGAAATCTTTACCAAGCTCAGGCTGTATCAGAATAGAAGCCTGAGTTAGAACAGTCTTAAGTTGATCAAAACTCTCCTGATGTGCAACAGTCCAAACAAAATGAACTCCTTACATAGAAGCTTAGTCAACAGAGCTGTGATCAATAAGAACCCCTCTACGAATCATCGATAATATCCTACTAGCCCCAGAAAGCTGCGGATCTCAAACACATTCTTCGGCTATTTCCAACCTAGCCCCTCAGCAGAAACTACATGTCCCAGAAATGTCACTCCCGAAGACAGAACTCACACTTGCTGAACTTCGTATACAACTGTTTCTCCTGAAGGATATGTAGAACCACTCTGAGATGCTCATCGTGCTGATCTTCTGTCTTTGAATACACTAAAATGTCATCAATGAATACTACTACAAATTGATCTAAGTAAGGTTGAAATACTCGGTTCATTAAATCCATAAATACTATCGGTGCATTAGTCAAACCAAAAGGTATAACTAGGAACTCGTAATGTCCATATCGAGTCTTAAATGTAGTCTTATGCACATCGACCTTCTTAACTTTCAATTGATGGTAACCCGAGCATAGATCAATCTTAGAAAACACAGAAGCCTCTCTAAACTGGTTAAATTAGTCGCTTATCCTCGAAAGTAGATACTTGTTCTTAATCTTTAGCTTGTTCAGTTGTCGATAATCGATTCACATCTTTATTATCCCTTCTTTCTTCTTTACAAATAGAACAAGTGCTCCTCACGGAGACACACTGGGATGAATGAACTCACAATCCAACAACTCCTGAATCTAAGCCTTAAGTTCCGTCAGCTCTTTCGGTGCCATTCGATAAGGGGCGATAGACACCGGAACTGTACCAGGAATCAACTCAATCCCAAATTCTACCTCAAGGCTCAGAGACAACCCCGGAACTTCTCAGGAAAGACATCCAAAAAATCTCTTACAGTTTTAATATCCTTAATAGAAGAGTCCCCAGAATCCAAAACATTCACATAAGCCAGATAAGCCTCACATCTTTTCCGGACTAACTTTTTCGCTACCAACGCAGAAATCATATCAGTCAGAAAATCCCAACATTCCCCAATCACAACTACCTCGACGTCCTACTCGATTCTCAGAACAACCCTCTTAGTCGCACAGTCCATACTTACTTGATGTTTGACTAACTAGTTCATCTCCAAAATTAAATCGAACTCCCAAAACAAAAACTCCATCAAATCTACCAGAAACATTGTCCATTGGACCTCTAACAGAACGTCTCTATACAATTAGCTGACTCAGATAGACTGCCCCAAAAGACTCAAAATAGTCACATCACTATCAGTACTCACCACTGGAATCCCCAAAGTTTCAGACACAGTACTAGCTACGTATGAATGTGTAGAGTCTATGTCTATCAGTGCAAGATAAGGTACATCAAAAATTAAAAACGTACCTGTGATGAAGTCTAGAGCATCTCAGTCCTCATGGCGACGTGCAGCATAAATCAGTGCAAGCTGCCTCGCCTCAGTTGGTCCAGCACCTCTGCCTGGTGCTCTTTGTCCTCGGCCCATACTATTACCACCCCTGGCCTAACCTCGGCCCCTAAGTGGCTGCTGAACTACTCTCGGCGGTTGTAGGGTACCAGAACCCAGAGCTTCCACTTGATTAGTTCTCAATAGGCAATCTCAAACACGGTGCTCAGTTGACCCACATCTTAAGCACGTCTCAGTAGTCCTCCAGCACTCGCCCGAATGGCGTCTACCACAGTGTCCACAAAGCACTACCCCAGAAGCTATAGTAGGAGGCTCCACTCTCACTAGCCCATCAGATCTGGCCTTTTTCTTAGGCCTCATCGTAGCTCTCGAGGGCTTATACTCTCTTATTCTTTTTTTTGATTTTGCCGCTCAACGAGCTTAACCTGCTCGGCGATCTTCGTCTTTTCAACTAGAACAGAGAAATCACGCTCCCTCTGGGGAGCTATCAGGACTTACAAACTGTCCCTGAGACCATCCTCAAACCAGACACATCGCTCATACTCAGTTGCCAACATGCCTCGTGCATAACGGCTCAACCTCAGGAACTGGCTTCATACTCGACCACTGATCGATCATCTTGGGTGAGATTTAAGAACTCATGTCTCCTAGCATCAATATAACTGGGTGCCACATACTTACTCTAAAATGCTATCCTAAAATACTTCCAAGTCAACCGTTAGGGTTGAGTGCCTCTTTAGCTGTCAGCCACCACTGGTATGCTTCGTCGTGAAGCAGAGAAACAGCCCCCTTAAGCTTTTGCTCTGTAGTAAAGTCCAAGTCGTCCATAATTCTTTCTGTGGCTTCCATTCAATACTCGGCCACGTTAGGGGTGACTCTAGCGACACCCGTGAACAACTCAACCCCATTAGGCTGGAGTCGTTCTGTAACCGACCCACGGCTTCTAGATTTCGTGTTGGGCCCAACAACCCTCTCTAAAATCCATAGCATGGCCTGGGACAAAGCGTCGTCCCCAGCTGCACAATCATGAGACCCAGACCCATTTTCTGTCGCAAGTAATACCGGTGTCTCGCTAGTATCTAGATTTAAAATAGTATCAGTTGCCAAGGACTCAGCTAGAGCCCCTCTACGACCCCTACGACGGCCTCTAGTACCCCGTCCATGAATACCATATGTGCTCATCATAAATTTCAGATTTTATCTAGTATCAATAGTTTTATGCATTAGTTACAGTTCCAATATTTAATAATAGATATATTATGCAGTACAGTATCAGAATATTTAAATTCGATTATTGCGAGTAGTAGTCTCACTATAGTTTTCAGTCTACACTACCTAGAGTGTTTTCAGTGTAATATACTGCCTAAAGTAGTTTCAGTATATTCCAATTATATTTTCAAACAATTTTAAACAAAGTTTCAGAGAACTTATAGGATCAGCGCCAAAGACTCGGTGTACCATATACTTACTTCAAAAATATTTTAAAATATTTACAAATTATTTCTTTAAAACCCAAATCCACAGCTGAGTTTTGTAACCTAGCTCTGATACCACTAAATGTAACACCTCAAACCCAGCCTAGACGTTATGGCCAAATCTGGCGATATCACATAGAATGGAATTTGTAGTCCAATTCATCGAGTGAAAACCCTTCCATTTTTAGTCTTTAATTAACTCAAGAAAACGTCTATTCATTTTACGGTTCAAAAAGTGATCTTTTTAGCGGAAGCTTTTGAACTTTTTATTTTAGAGAACAGTTCATTTTAGGAAAACTTAAATTTCGAGAAAACGTCGTGCGTTTGTAGTGATAAAATTGGAAAACAAAGTGTCATCCCAAATCTAAACAAAAACCCTTAATGGCCATGATTACATCAAAATTTCCCAAATAAAACTAAAACCATGATAAGCATAAAATCGTAAATTTATCATGAGGCAGAAGCAGTGGTCACTGTCGAGTCCTCTGCTGCTCCGATCTGTCTAATGCTGGGGATTACCTAAACAGATCAAACAGAAAAAGGGTGAGTTTTCGCAAACTCAGTGTGTAATCCCCACAGAATACGTGCACACAACTTAATATCAAAAATCAATCATATTTATAAAGTTTGGGCCTGAGCCCATTACAGAATCAATATGGGCCTTAGCCCTCTCAGATACAGAAACAGATATAAATTAGGGCCTTAGCCCAGCTTAAATATAGAATGCAGATCAGAATATCAGAATCCTACCCACCATCTTCTACACACCATCTCCGTCCAGCCCTACACACCATGTGGGGATATAATCAACCTACCCATCCCTACATACCATACTATACCGATTTGCGGCACATTAATAGAATAGTGTAGCTGAGCTGCCAGGTAATAGGCTTAAAGCCTTTCAGACACTTCCTTCGAAATATCATCAACCCCATCCCAATGCAATGCATCATACAAATATGGCATGTTATAATGCCATTTAATAGTTCATACAATCAGTCAGAAACACATGCTAAGAGTACATGCTGAATACATACATCACATAGTTAGGTCACAAAATCAGGCCTCTAAGTAAAGCTTACCGACCCTACGGTAGGTCACTGTTGACTTGGGCGACTCGTGCAACCTTACAGATTATTTTAGAAAAATGGGCTCACACGCCCATGTGGCAAGCCCGTATGGGCCTACATACCCGTGTGGCCCATACAGCCTAAATCAGCGTTGAACGTGTGGATCACACGGCCTGGCCTAGAATCCCACATGCCCGTATGGTTCATTCGTGTGAGCCCGCACACCCGTGTGTCCTACACGGCCCAATTTGTCTAGCCCGTGTCTGGCA
Source organism: Gossypium arboreum (assembly GCF_025698485.1). Classification (NCBI taxonomy): domain Eukaryota; kingdom Viridiplantae; phylum Streptophyta; class Magnoliopsida; order Malvales; family Malvaceae; genus Gossypium; species Gossypium arboreum. The sequence continues at coordinate 17,691,373 of NC_069073.1, forward strand.
CACGGCCTTGCCAATCCTCACACTGTCGTGTCATGCGCCCGTGTCACGCGCGTATGACCTGGTTTGTCGATCACACGTGTGCTACCACACGGCCTACCTCATGGGCAACCACACACCCATGTGGCATCGACAGTTTTATTTTTGGCTTTCATCGATTCTCTTTTTTGTGTTTTTAGGTACACACTTGGTATCTTTTGATGCTAAAACCACACCCGAGATAATCAGTACCTCAAAACCCCGAACGGTCAAACTACCAAACGGCACTAAGATAGCCCTTTTTACACCTGATTCTCTGCAACTAGGGCTTGAAAGCAGAAAATAACTTCCTGACGAGCAAAATGATTGAACTACAAAGGGAAAAGTGTCGGTTGAGATCAAAAGCAACAAGAAGAGGGGAAAACGGAGAGTTACCGTCAATTTTTAGGAAAGAGGGAGAGGGAGCCGAAAAGTTAAAAAAAATCAGAATAGGCAATATTCTGATAACTTCCTCCATATTTTCCTCAAATTTCTCTCCACTATTCCACTAACAGCCCACTACACAGAATCCCCTTTCAACACAACTCTAATCGGAATTAGAAGCAAAAATATTATCCCTTGCCTACTCAGAGATTCGAACACAGGACCACCAACACACCAAGACTCCACTTAACCACCAGACCAGCAGGCCCATTCTGATATGGAATTACAGATAGTATAACATAAGCCTACTGAGAATAAGGCTTCATTCATTAAAAAGCCAAAATGTGTCAAAGACAAGGCTTGAACTTGGGACCTTTCACACACCCAGAAACTGAACCACTGAAGCAGATACACACTTGTGTCAAAGTATTACAGAAATATATTTAAAAACTTGTGGCGTTACATTTATGATGTTTTGAAATTTGGCGAGAAACAGAATGCTAGTTTGGTATCGATTTTCCAGGTGGTATCGATACCACTTAAAGGAAATATCGATACCATAGAGACGGTATCGATACCTACATAACATTTTTGGGAAAATTTGATAAGTGGCCCTAACACATGATTAATAAATATGTTATGCTTTTTTATGAATTCTTGGTATGGTTTATCAACAAAAGATAAATGTATGGTTTATAATTCATGGAATGCTATGTTATTATTGATCGAAAAAATTCATGAGAAATAACATGTTGTTTTAGATGAACAAGTAGTGAGATGACGGTGTGGCGTCTCGATATTTGGCTTGGTATCCAGGCCGAGTATTAGGTGTTACACTCATGCTATATTTCCTTTGCAATGTAGTAATCTGGGAAAACATGTTCAAAGTTTTTCAACTCCATTGGAGCATCTAGGACAAGTTATTGAACCAATTAGTTTTTTGTAATGTAAATTGTTAAAAGTAGGGATAAAGTTCTAGAAAACTCGCCAAGTTTTTATATTCATCTTTGTTGGTAGATTGAGTTGCCGTGACTTTTTATAGAAAGGTGAAAAAATATTTTGGTTTTCTTTTGTATTTAAAATAAGTTAGAGCATATGCAACCTACATCAAGTGGGTTGGTAAAATTTTAAACTTATCACTCAGCCAAATTGTAATATTAAACATTAATAATGACAGTAGAATGATCGCAAAGCAATAAGAAAAGGAAAAAAAATGTTATAGATTTTACGTAGAAACCCTTTAGTGAAAAAAACAATGGCAAAGGAGGAGAAATTCACTAATGTTGAAAAAAGAATGATACAAAAGTAGTTCCGAATACATCTATTTAAGAGTTAAAAAACTCTGTTCTAATCAAAGTCAAATAAAAAAACAACAATTTTATACTGATTCAACTTGTGTTGTATGGTCCTCACAAATCCCTTTATTTTGCCACTATATTTATTTCTTCAACAAGTGACGAGATTCGGGTCACACAATCTCTAACACAAATGTTTATTTTGATTTTTTTATTCATATTAATTTCATTATGCATATTTTATTACTTTCATCAATGATATACCTATACTTACGTTTATTTAAGCCCTTTACTAAGGTGTTACGAGTTAACTGGGTACCAACTCAATTAGAAAAAATGACAAAAATACCCTTTTTCATTTCAAATAAGTTATATTATTTTAGGGCACTTTAGTCTTTTTATTTTAAAAAATAAAATATGTGCATATAGAGGGATTTGATCCCAAAAAATTGCATTGGTAAAACCATAAATTTACTACTTAACCGAGCTTTATTTTAGTTATTTTATACATTTTAATTTTATTATGCATACTTTATTGTCTCCATCAATTATATATACTAATAATATTGTTGATTGGGTTTGTGTCACAAACTAACTCAACACCAACTTAGGATTAATGACAATACCATGATAAATAATTGTATTCATTTAGTATTCTTAATTTGATGTATTTATGTGTTTAAATTTATTATAATTTTTTATTTTAGTATTGTACATATTTCATATGTTATTATTAATTAATTTCAAACCATACATTTCATTATTTACTAGAAATTCTATCACACGTGCACACATGTAAAAACCATAAATTTAGGACACAAATGTGTGTTTAAAATAATATACAATAAATAATGAAATATATAGTTGGCAACTATTTAATAATAACACATGAAATATGTATGATAATAAAATGAAAAAGAATAGAGTAAATTTTGTATAAAACGAAATTTAAACACATAAATACATTAAGTTAAGAATACTAAATGAATACAATTGTTTATCATAGTGTTTGTCATCAATCTTGAGTTAGTGGTAAGTTAACTTGTGACACCAACTCAATCAATAACATTACTAATAAGAAGTTCTATCACACACATACGCATGATAAGATTTTAATAGATAAATGGTTTGATAGTTATGATTCTTTCTTATTTAGCTCAAGAAGCTAGTGAAGATTTGAGCAATCAAGGCAAAAGACCAGTAGAGTAGATTTTGTCTTAAAGTTTCTGGTGAGTTCCTTCTTACTTCCTTTGAGTTATGAAAATTCTATGATCTATGGGTTGTGTAAGGTAAGTTGCCTTTACTGAAGATGGGTCAATGTGTTGTGAATTGACATGAGTAATAAACTAGTGTTGTATGTGTGAGCATGGCCATGGTCGATGTGAAAATACCCACATTGTGTGCGAGCCCAGTACCTAACTATTTTTTACATGTGAAATGTGGAAAGAAGTTTTATTTTTTATGCCTCCGGTAGGGCAACTTTATTGCAAACCAGACTGGTAGATCATGGTCCGACCTTGCTGGAGAACACACGTTGAATTTAACAAGGAATATGAAAATAAATATGATTATGGCTAATATGCGATTTTGATTTTTGAAATATGGGTCTGAGGTTGGCACAAGGTTGGGCCATAGGTAAATATACATGATTGAGAGAGGTATGCATAAATTGGCGGTATCTATCTGCCAGGGGTACTGTGTGTCTTATATTAGTGAAGTGTTGTCGCCAGAGAACTGTAAAGGAAACTTGGCGTAATATGTTTGTAAGATTGAGTCTCAAAATTGTCCTTATTTTTTAATTTATTATTGGCAACCTAATAATCATTCTGCATCTATTTGGAATTAAATAGAACTTACTCTATTACTTTTCTTTCTCAAGTGTTTGAGTAGTAGAAAAAGATCAATAGAAGGGGACTACGCTAAAGCTACGTCTGTAAGTGAGCCACTTGTTGACTCAATGCATGTCAAACAAATGAAGAAAGAGTTTTTCTATCTCAAACTGGGACGAATGTCGATAATGGAATATGAACGAGAATTTGTCAGACTTAGTCATTATGTGTGAGACATGTTCCAAATCGAAAAAGTTTTGTGCGATAAATTTGATTGGGGCTTAAGGGATGAAATTCATGCCTTAGTAGCAGCATTAGAAGTTCTAAGCTTAGTAGCCATGATAGCCAAGGCTCAAAAGATGGAAACGATTATTCAAGAAAAAAATAAGGGACAAGATAGGGAAAAAATGAAGCGTGAAATCTTTATCCACCACCATCGACAAATTGTAAAAAATCAGAAGATAAAAGCTTCTCTATACTAAGGAGAGATTTTCAACCCTCAAGCTTCTGATGAGAAGGAGGTGCACGATAAGCCACCTTAATAGAAAGCACAGGTGGCTCCAGAATTATAAGGGACCTTGTATGTGAACACTGTGGGAGGAATCACAGGGGTAAATGTTGGAAACAATAGTGAGCCTACTATTCTTGTGGATAATTAGATTATCATATTAGAGACAGCCCCTCGAAAGTTGATACCGCCTCAGAATAATCGATGCATAGGGCTCAAAGTACTCATTAGGAGGTGAGATCCGGAATAGCTTGAAAATCGGGATTAGTTTAGGGAGCTTCTAAGAAGAACTACACCAAGTCAACCTCGAGGGTGTCTACCCAAAGCTATTAAAAACTGTGTTAAACTCAAATTCTAAGAAATCTTTAGGATAATAACAAATCTGATTAGTTGAGTTAAAATAGTAATTTTAAAATTGTTTTTTGATAAAAGCATCTCATAAAAATCCTTCTAGTTTTTGCTGTCCCCCTCTCCCCCACTTACTCCATCTTTTTTTTTTCATTTTTGTTGATTAAAACACCTTTCTGCCATCCTTTCCTCTCTGTTTCTTCCATTTTCTTTTATTTCTTTATTTTTTTCAGTTCTTTTCTTAATTGCACGATATCACACTTTGTTGTTCACTTCATTGCCGCCATATCTTTTGTATCGACAGTCATTGGATTCTATCGCATGCAATCGACAGTTATCGATTTCTGTCGCACCAGTTGATAGTCATTGCATTTTTTTACACACAATCGGTAGTCATCAAAAGTCATCACATTCTATCACATGCATTCGACAGTTATCGACATTCATTACATCCTGTCGCACGTAATCGACATCCATCGCAATTTGCTACACCTTGTGCGCCACTAGCCAAGAATAACAACATCCCTTCTTAGTATCTCGTTGGCGACCATAACTGATTCCCTCAACATTCAGTAGCCTTTATTTTCCACCCCTAGTCATTCTCTACTTAGATCAAGTGTGGGTCCTAATCTTTTGTAATTCATGTGTGTGTCTTATTCATAAGTGAATCATGTGATTTGCTGATAATCATTTGCATTTGTGCCTTATTTGAAATTGTTCAATTATGATCGATGTATTTTTTTCTTGTGGTGGCTAAAAGTAAGTACTCTCCCAACTATTAAGTTAGCGTTAGTCGATGGATTGTGAGTGTGTTTTGGTTATGGCTAAATACCAATAAGTGAGTTGGATGACATGACCAAAGGTAAGTATGCCTTAATTTGAGTTAGCCGAATAGGTATGTCCTTACTTTGTTGCTGAAAATGATACTTACCTATTTTTGTAATGGTCGAATATGGCAATAGCATGTTTTTGATCTGTTAAACTATATGTACAATTAGTATGTTCTGATCTATTTTATCTAAATAGGCTGTTAGGATTTTAACTCGATTAAGTAACGAACAAGAAAATAGTAGAATAAATTGAGAAATTGAACACACAAATTTAACGTGGAAAAACCCCTCCAAAGAGGATAAAAAACCACGGGCAAAGATAATTTTACTATAATGGCAAAAGAACGAAGAATACAAAAGATGGAGATAAAAACTAAACCTTGAAAACCCGAAAGAAAGAACCCACAAAACGTAAACATAAAATTCTCTAAATGTGTTATGAGTTCTAATCTCTAATGGGTGTATTTTTCTAAGGTTGTAAAAGAGCCTATTTATAGGCTAAATTCATAGGTCAAATAATAATAAAATAATCTAAACTAATCAGTTTTTGATTGAAACAAGTAAACAGAGTTTAACTGAAAGATTATTTATCAAATTTGACTGAAAATAGGAGTCATATTTAACAAATCTCCACATTAACTCATATTTTCACATTGCCATCTTTGTCAAAGCCCGCCACGAGCCTATCTTGAACTATGCAGGGAATTAACTGAGTCGAATTTGTGCTTAGAAACTGAAGGACTTCTAGCCTTCGACTTGTATACTACCAAATCAAAACTAACCCCGGTATGATTTTCATGAACACAGTGCCCTAAATTTTCAAAACCTGGATCTAAAAGGGAACCTCTCTTCAACGAAACAGTCATACATTTTTCCCTCCTATGACCAAGTTGCCTCCGCTCCAAACAAGTTGACTTCAACTCCGTAACGGATGAGGGACGTCCGATTTCACCGATCACTGTATAACATTCCAGAATATAAAGACTGTCGATTCTTTTACCTTTTAACAAAACGAGAGCTCCACGAGATACTTTAATGCCGCTCGACTCGATGTTGATTTTTCATCCTTTCAAGTCTAAAATACTTAAGGAGATGAGATTCTTTCGTAAATCAAGTACATACCTGACATCTGAGAGTGTCCTAATCATCCCATCGTGCATCTTAATTTTAACAGTACCAATACCAATTACCTTACTAGATGAATCGCTTCCCATGCGCACAACTCCACCTTCAATCGAACTGTATGTGGAGAACTATTCTTTATTAGGACACATGTGGAAAGAACATCCTGAATCTAGGATCCACTCAGACGTGAGCTTGGTGTTATCGCTTGTTGACACTAACAAGAAATCATCACCATTTTCATAGGCCAAATTAGCACCAGCTACATCTTCCTCGTTACTCTCAGCAGCTTTTTTATTTTGCAGTTTATAACAATCTGCTTTGACGTGACCTAACTTTTTACAATAGCGACACCTTTTATCTCGTTTCTTAGATACTACCAAAATGGAAGCTTGCCTATCTGTCTTGCTATCCAAATGAAGCTCATTGTCGAGTTTGTCTCTATTCAGCAAATGACTCTTCACATCTTCAAACGAGAGTTTGTCTCTGCCATAAATCAGGGTCTCCCTGAATGACTTGTATGAAGGGGGTAAAGAGCACAATAATAGCATAGCCTGATCTTTATCATCAATATGAACCTTAAAATTTTTTAAATCATTTAAAAGAGTAATAAACTGACTGATGTGATCTCTAAGAAGCTCACCTTCGTTCATGCGAAACGTAAATAGACGTTGTTTCAACACTAAATGATTAGCCAGAGACTTAGTCGCATAAAGAGTTTCTAACCTTTTCCACAAGGCAGATGAGGTCTTCTCCATCAATACCTCCTGCAATACCGTATTCGTGAGGCACAACTGGATTGCAGACAAAGCCTTTTCATCAAGCTCTTCTCATTCTATTTTATTTAGATTCTCGGGCTTTTTCCCAAGAATAACCTTTTTCAAACAGGATTGAACTAGAATTGCCATCATCTGAACTTGCCACAGATTGAAATTTGTCTCACCATCGAACTTCTCAATTTCAAATCTTGTTGCTGCCATCTCTGAACAGGCAGATCTATGAAAATTGAACTAGCACTGATACCACTTGTTAGGATTTCGACCCGATTAAGCAACGAACAAGAAAATAGTAGAATAAATTGAGAAATTGAACACACAAATTTAACGTAGAAAAACCCCTCCAAAGAGGATAAAAAACCACGGGCAAAGATAATTTTACTATAATGGCAAAAGAACGAAGAATATAAAAGATGAAGATAAAAACTAAACCCCGAAAACCCGAAAGTAAAGAACCCACAAAACGTAAACACAAAATTCTCTAAATGTGTTATGAGTTCTAATCTCTAATGGGTGTATTTTTCTAAGGTTGTAAAAGACCCTATTTATAGGCTACATTCATAGGTCAAATAATAATAAAATAATCTAAACTAATCAGGGTTTGATTGAAACAAGTAATCAGAGTTTAACTGAAAGATTATTTATCAAATTTGACTGAAAATAGGAGTCATATTTAACATAGGCCAATAGCATGGTTTTGATCAGTTAAACTATATGTACAATTGGTATGTTTTGATTTGTTTAATTCGCATAGGGGCACGTCTGATTTGAGTAAGCTTAGTTATGTTATGTCATTTACATGTGCATTGGGTTTGGGTTATGTATGATTTGAAGGAACTTCTGGCAGACTATGATATGCGATTCTGGCGATTTACCTGCAAATTCTAATTTAGCAATTAAACTGTATTATCTATTTCTGGCGGTATTTCCACAATAAATCTGGCAACTTGTCTGCATAACTTTTGGTGGCTAAAGGTCACAATTTTGGTATGTTGGGTTGGAAGGGTTTCTAATTACCTTGATTGGTGTGTTGGGTGGACGGAGATGGTGTGTAACGAATGGGGGTAGGATCTATTCTGTTGACACTTTGTATTGCATCATTTAGTCATACCCATGCTCATGCACTAGTTGAAAATTGTCATGCTTATTACTAACTTTGTTTTGATGGTACTGATTGATGATTTGCTATGTACCATTTTTTTCCTTTGTATAGATGGCTTATCGTTTTTTTGAGAATGGCTTTATGACTGAATTGATACTTCTTGACTCACACCGAGCTTTTTAAAGCTCACCCCCCTCAATTTCTCCTTTCAGATAATCCTTAAAGTTAGGATCGAACATGACATTCATAAGGTTTATCTCGGATTTTGCTATTTAAAGTATTTTAGTTTTATAATTTCATAATTAGTTAGGAGTGTAAAAAAATTATACAAACTGTGGCATAGGATTGGACTTTGGGTTTTATTTTGATTTAGCATTCATGTAATATGGTTAAATAATTGGAAAACCAAAAATTTGGTCATATAAGTTTGAAACACGATTTTAAATAACAAACTAAATTCATCGTATTTTTCCGCTATAAAATTTGTACCTGAATTTCTGAAAGGTAAATTATAAGTCAAATATGTTTCCAAAATTAATAGGAACTTTTGTTTAATTGGATTTTTTTTAAAATTTGGCAACATTAATGTTTTTATAAGAAAAGAAAAACCCACTACGATTTTTCGAAAAAGAAGAAAACACTTTAAAGAAATCAATTTTTAAAGACTGATAATTTTTACTTAGCCATTTCGGTGGTCAATGTGACTTCTAGAATCTAGTCGTAACATCTAGGCTGGGTTTTGGGTCTTACAAGGCATCTTAGAACGAAAGCAAATTGCATATAAGAAATTATAGTTAGCAGAATATCCTTAAATCTATTAGCAAAGAATTTTGCTATGAACTTGTAAAGAACATTGCAAAAGGCTACTCATTGAAAGCACTAAAAGAGTATCGTTAAAAAAACTTGAGAACTCACCTTGTTAGAGCCAATCCAAGCACTAACTAAAGATATCATTACAATGTTGGAAAAATATGAATATTATATAATAAGCACAATTACATGTTATTATTTACTATCATAAGATATTAGTCCAAATTAAAAGTCATCTAATTTGGTTAAAGTTTAGTTGGCTTTAATTAATAAATAAAGTAGGGGTCAAATATGTGTAGATACTCTCATAATTATAGTTTAATTGATGATGGACTGATTAGAAATTAATGTTAATGTGTAAAAGTTATATAATAGGGTTATGGTCCCCAAATTACATATACGTAAATATTTTGACATCCCATCTTTAGAAAAGAGAGAGTCACCTTCTCTGAATTACTTGTATGTTAATTTGGAAGATCAAAACCGCTTAAAGATTTCAAGATATCAATGGATTCAGGTACACTTTCACATTTAGTATTGTTCTTGATTTATTCTTGATAATTTGACATGAAAGATCCTGGTTTATGATTTGTTAAGTTTTATATCAAATTTTATTTTACGATTTTAACAAGTGGCATCTGAGCCTCTATGTCGAATAACTAAGAATGAATAGATTTAATATTTCAGTTATATATATGTTAATGTTTGAAGATCTATATTAAAGTTTTTCTAGATCTTGATTATTTTGAATTTTAGGGTTTTGATATTTAATTTTTAATTTTGATGGATTTTGAATGTTTGTGCTTTAATTTTCATTGTGCAATCAAATAATACTGATGTCGATTGAATTCTATTACTCCATTGATTATTCGGCAATTGAGAATTCAAGATTAACAAGTTTTAGTTTTATTTGGTAATTGTAAATGCATTAAAATTTTAGATACCGAATGCAATTTTGGAGGCTTAATTTCAAATAGGTCAAATATGTCAAATATTAAGCTTCTTTTTGCTCGCCATTTGATTTCATAACCAAAGAAGAAGAAGAAGAAGAAGAAGAAGAAGAAGAAGAAGAAGAAGAAGAAGAAGAAGAAGAAGAAGAAGAAGAAGAAGAAGAAGAAGAAGAAGAAGAAGAAGAAGAAGAAGAAGAAGAAGAAGAAGAAGAAGAAGAAGAAGAAGAAGAAGAAGAAGAAGAAGAAGAAGAAGAAGAAGAAGAAGAAGATCGTGTTTCTATTCTTTAAATCTCATGCAATCACGATTAGAATAGAAGAAACGAAATTAAATTTATGCTTCAATCAACATTCTTAATTTTCCCGTATGCTAAAAATGAAAACCGATATTGTTATGTTGATATTTTTAATTAATTGGAATGATTTATTGTTGAAAAATGTTATCTAAATCTGTTATGTTTCAATTTTGTATCTTGATTACTACTTTTATTTTTGTGGGTAATCATTCTAATTTTGTGTTGATCGATTTATTCTTAGCTCGATAACCTTTAATTAGTAATTTAAGTATTATTTTTACTTTTTAAAAAGAAAATTTTTCTTGATTAGGCAATTCATTAATTGCATTTCTCTGGAAACAAATAAGGTAAATAGAATATTGATTCAATAGATAAAACATAGTATTTAGTATAACACTAAATTTTATTTAAAATTGGAAAATTCAGTACTGTACTTACACACTTGCTTGTTATACAAAGAAATTGACTAAATGGAACATACACTCTTAAAAGAGCCAAATTTTTATGGAGAATCAAGACCCCTATTCTTGATTTCTTTACAATTTATGTTTTTCTTAGTTAGTCCATGTTCTTTAAACAGTGTAGTTTAAACTTTTGCTTCATTGGAGCTTTAGATTCTTCATAAATTTGTGGAGGATTTAAAATAAAAATACTAGAGCAATGCTAGAATAATTAAAATATTTAATTACTCTACATTTTAGAAGAGAAGCATATGCAAATGACCATCTATGTTAGTTTATATGGAAATTGGTTAGGTTTAAATCAGTTCAAGATTTTAGTTTGATTTCCATTCAATGGATTTTTTTATTAATAATCTCGTGGTTTTTTTTTTTGAAATTAACCAGGGATATTTATTAAACTTAATAAAATATTAAAGCGTCTGACAAATGGAAAACAATGCTAAAAAACTAAAAGAACACTCTAGAACTAGAAAATTAAAATGCATTGAAAAAACTTTGATACCCCTGTCAGTTGAAAGTAATCTTTCCCTAACCTTTCCGTTCTCTAAATGACTATTCAGTCTCTGTGGGATGGTGAATCGTTTTTGCTGAATGACGCTCTACACCCTCTTGCTCTTCTATCCTTCTATCATTTCAGTCAGGCTCTCTTGGCCTTTCCATTTTCGATTGGTGTTTAGCATAATCAGGGGCCTCATCAAACAGGTAAATCTCTTCCTTCTTTTTTAGACTAGTTGTAGCAATAATGTGGGCTACCTTATTAGCCAGTCTCGGAGTAAAAAGAAAATTAATAGCCTAAAAGTTGTCTTTTTCTCTTTGAATGTTGCTAATATACGTACTAACCTGCGATTTATCCCTGAATTGTGCCATGGATTTCTTATAATTGTTTTGGAGTCCCCTTCAACAGCAATGTCTGTGAAACCCATGTCTTTCCCCATGAGAACAGCTTCATAATAGGCAATAGCTTCCGCCTCAAATGCCGTGGCCACCATTGAGTGAAGGTAGGATTTGGCTATTTTAATGTCCCCTTTATAATTTCTCGCTACTATCGCAGATGTCGACTGGTAATTCTTCTAGTCAAAAGAGGCATCAAAATTGATTTTGATAGTTGATTGTATAGGTACCTTCCACTTAACATGTTGCGAGGCGTCTTTGAGCTTTCTCTCGTTCAATCTATCAATATCGCCAAGGTAATGCCTTACAAAACAAGTTGCTTCATCCTCTGTATAAGACTTACCCTTATGTTTTATATCCATCCATAGCACCCAAATACCACATATCACCATTCGTCGTTGTGCTATGGTACATTTTCTGAAAATCCAAGTAAGCCATTCGAGACCTTTATGTGAATCACTTTGCCTAATCCAACTGAAATTTAAATTCTTCCATAATTCTTCTGCCACAAGACATTCCACGAATACATGCCGAAAGTTTTCCTTGCCTGCTCTACATCTGGGGCATATGGCATTTGGAGCCACTTTTCTTTGATATAAATTAGCCATTGTGGGAATGTAATTCCACGACACTTTCCATGCCAATATCTTTATTTTGCTTGGAAGTTGTAATTCCAACATTTGTTTGTAAAATGGTTGGACTGTAATTTGCATATTCGTAGGGCTAGAAGTAGAAAGTTGGGTTTGTAGTAGTTTGTAAGCATTGCGTACTGTGAACTAGCCTGAGTGCTCCCCACGCTAGATGATCATATCCAGATGCGTTTCACTCGCCTGTGGAATATGCAGGATTATATCCACATCGACAGTTTCGAAGGTAGTACGTATCAATTCTTCCCTCCACTTCCTGGTATTTTCATCAATCAATGATGCAACCTTAGTAATATTAGCATTAGATATACAATGACAAACACTAAAATTATCTGCCCCGGGCAGCCATGCATCATTGTTAATTATAATGTTTTCACCTGAGCCAACTCGCCACCCTAGTCCTTCTTTCAAAATACCTTTCGTTGCCCAAATACTTTTCCACGTATAGGATGGATGACGTCCGAGTTCTGCTTGTAGGAAATTGGTAGTCGGGTAGTATTTCGCTTTTAGTACTTGTACTATTAAAGAATCTGGTTGGTCAATTAGCCTCCACCCTTGTTTAGCCAGAAGAGCCACATTAAATTTTTTCATATTCCGAAAACCCAGCCCTCCTACCTGCTTCAGTTCACATGTTTTCTTCCAGCTACACCAGTGTATTCCCTTTCGACCATGTCCTTTTTTGCCACCAATACCTTGCAATAATAGATTCTATTTCATCACACAAAGATTTTGGCAATAAAAAACACATCATAGAATAATTCAAAATTGCCTGTAACACTAATTTGATAAAGAATTCTTTCCCTCCCTAGGATAAAAATAAAAAAATCCAGCCTTCAATTCTCTTTTTAATTCTGTCCTTTAAATTCTGGAATGAGTACTTTTTCTTCTTTCCCACCAAATTAGGAAGACCCAGATACTTTTCAATGTCATTTGATCTGCGTATTCCTAACAATCTAGCAACTATGAGTCTATCATCTTCCGAGGTGTTTGTACTAAAAAATACCCTGGACTTTTCAAAGTTCACGCACTGCCCAGAATATGCCTCATACTCTTTTAATATTTCTTTAACTCTACAAGCTCCTAAATTCGTTGCCTACCCAAAGATTATACAGTCATCGGCAAATAGAATGTGTGAAATCTACGGGCCATACCTACATGCACTTTGTCCTTTAATGTCCCCTCTACTAACAACCATGCGTATAAGTGATGACAGGCCTTCACTACATATAAGAATTAGATATGGACTAAGCGGGTATCCCTGCCCTAGCCCTCTCATGGGTCTAAAACATTCTCCTTTGGTTCCATTTAACAGAATGGAGTAAGAGACCGTAGAAATGCACTTCAAAATAAAAGAAACCCAAGAGTTTTCAAAACCCATTCGCTCCATCATAACCCTAAGAAACTCCTATTCGACCTATCATAGGATTTACTCATGTCTAACTTGAGAGCCATATGTTCTTTTTTGTCTATCCTTTTCTGCTTAAGTGTATGCATAATATCATACACCACTAACACGTTATCAGTAATGAAATGCCTTGGGACAAAGGCACTCTGTGCTCTATCAATACAAACTCCTAAAACATTTTGAAATCTGTTGGCTACTACTTTTGCTATAATTTTATAAAGGACATTACACAGACTGATAGGCCTAAAATTTTTTATATCTGTGGGCTGTGTAATTTTGGGAATCAAAACTATATTGGTGACATTAATACTATCAACTTTCCTACCCTGATTTAAGATTTCTAAACAAAAGGACGTTACCCATCATAACCAGGAACCTTTGTGGGGCCCATTGACTTCTAAGCTGTCCATATTTCTTCCGTAGTGTAATCTGACGTGAGCTTTACATTAAGGTCTTCATTGATACATTTTTCCACTCCCTCAAAAATCGATTCTTGATGATCGTTTTATGAACACTAAACTAGACTACGATCACGACTAAGGTAAGCGCACCTATGAATAGTAGTATAGTTATGGTGAATTCAGAATGTCGTATCCACAAGGACTAAAAGTACTAGTATTGACTTTCTTTCTATTATTTAGCCTAAAATATGAAGGATTTGTTTTAATCTAAATTTAACTAACTAATTATCTACTGAACACGACCGAGAGCGAAGAAAGTAATCAAATAAACCAATAACAAAGACAATACCCAAGGAAGAATCCACCTAGACTTCACTTATTATTCCGATTCTGAATCTAATGATTTATTCACTTGTCTTGATCCGTAGAAATCCCTAAATTATGTTAATATCTCTTTCAAGACTAAGAACAATTGACTCTAGGTTGATTAATTGAAATTTCTTTCTAATTAAAACCCTTATTAGCACATTAACTCGACCTATGGAATCCCTTATTAGATTTGACTCTAATCGGGCAGATTTATGTAGCCCTATTTCTAGGGTTGCATGTAACTCTGCTTAATTATGGTGGATCTACTCTTAAACAGGGATTTTTGCTCCACTGAATAAGCACATCAACTTGAATTAATATCCTGAAAATATTAAAACAAGAATTAAGAAAACATAATTAAAAACAAGAACAAGTATTTATCATTAAATTTAAAATATTAAATAATAAGATCCATCTTAGGTTTCATCTTCCCTAGGCATTTAGAGAGTTTAGTTCATATTGTAGTAGGAAGACATCTTAACAATAGGAAAACAACAAAACATAAAGAAACCCAAAACCTTCGAGAGAGAAATTGGATGGAGATTTTCAGTCTTGAAGGCAATCCTATTTCGAGCTGAATCCATTGGCGTTCTTCGAGTAATTCCTGTGTTCTACTTTGCGTGCCCCTCTTAGGTCTTCCTCTGGTATGTATTTATAGACTTTAGACTGCTCAGAAACCCTAAAAATTGGTTTTTTTCGCATATTTGGAAACCTGGAGCGATATCGACACGAGCTACCACATGGGCATGTGGCTAGTCCGTGTGGCTCACACGGGTGTGTGCTCCACCCGTATGGGATTTGTCTTCGCTGTGTGGGTCCTTTAATTAGCTGTTTTGTCTTTTTTGGCCCATTTTCTATTCCTTTTGTTCCCCTATGCTCTCCTGAGTATAAAATATGAAATTAAAGGATTAAGAGCGTCTAATTCACTCAATTATATAATAAATCATCCAAAAGTATGCTAAGTATGAGATTAGAAAGTGTTACTTTTATGGTTTATCAAATATCCCCAAACTTAAGCATTTGCTTGTCCTCAAGCAAAATTCTCAACTCACAATTAAAACTAAACACTCTTAATTCATAATTCTCATTAATAATATTTATCATAATTTCACAGATAATCATACATTGATAATTCAACTAAAAGAGCACTAAATGCACAAGCAATCAAAGTCTAGCATTTTTAAAGCATGAAAACATAGGTATTTCCCCTTATCTAAATAATTACCTTTAATCCAAAACTGGCAAGAATTGACATCCTCACTAAAGAATCACTCAAATCACTCAAAGTGTTTAAGGTTCAAAAATTAAGCACTCAAGAGTCAAGCATGAAAAGTTATTACTATAGGCTTGCATGAAAATCCAATCTTCTCCACTATAAGTGAGATGATGCACAAATCAAAAGGTCATTACAGGGTTGTAACGGGGCTTGGGTCAAATGTGTGGAAAAAGGCTGAAAAAGAAGGTTAGAATCGAGATCGAATTGATAAATCACCTAACTAGAAAAATAAAGTAACACTAAATAATTGCATCAATCGTATTTATTAAAGATAAACATGAGCTTCTTCTTAGAATATGGAATTAAATACATAAGCTCAAAACAAAGAACTAATAATAATCAACATATATGTATACTTTTTTTTTT
This sequence comes from Gossypium arboreum, assembly GCF_025698485.1. NCBI lineage: Eukaryota > Viridiplantae > Streptophyta > Magnoliopsida > Malvales > Malvaceae > Gossypium > Gossypium arboreum. The sequence continues at coordinate 17,707,451 of NC_069073.1, forward strand.
GAATGAATGAATGAATAATGAGAGAAAATTATACAATTAAAATAAAAGAACATAGTTAGGCAATTAACCAAATCAAATCGCGATAAAAAGGGGATCAATAAAATAGGAAAAATTCTCAAAGAATCAAAAAGTATGATGTAAGGGTTAAAATTTAGGGTAAATTAAGAAATGGTTTGTTAAGCTCAAGGGGGTTCCCTAAGGGTTAATTATGAAGGTAGGCTTTTTGTGGGGTAAGTGGGTTAAAACTTAGGTGCCTTTATCATCTCAGTATATCAAATCAAATGTGTGGTCTTAACATGTACAATCAAAGCAAGTTCTAAAATAACAATTCAATATTGACACACTCATAACCAATAATAAAGTGAGCACAAAAAATGTATGCTCTAAAGGCTCAAAATCTCATAAGAAATATGGCTTTTGATGTCAATCTTGCAATTTTCAAACTTCAAGGTAATACCTCAATTTAGGGAAACAACCTAAAAATTTTTATTCCGAAAAATAGACTTGTCAAGCTTGTTCTCTAGTATCTTAAAGTTTAAACCATCAATGCACAAGTATCTATGAATTTAATCTAAAACATATCAATGAAAATCACAAATTAATAAGAGTTCATTCTAAAAGCAATATGAGAAAATTACTTAAACACAAGGCATACGTCAGAGATTTTCAAATAATCATATAAATAACCTCTTCAAACTTAAGATGTACATTGTCCTTTATGTACAAACAAATATAAATCATAATAGAGACAAAATATCATAAGATAGGGAGATGATTGAAACTACCCTGAATGGTGGATAAATTTCCCATACTAGTGAAAAGCGGAGTTGTAGATAAATGTAAGGGTAGTGCAAAATTCTGAGCAACTAATAAGAAAATAAACACAATGGTTGAAGAAGATTAAAGGGTTACTCGTTAAGAAACAACCATAATAATTGAAATAAAGTTCAAAATATGAAAACAAAATAAACATAAAACTAAAAATAAAAATGAACCTAAAAATAAAAATAAAGAGAAAAATAAAAATAAAGATAAAAATAAAAATAAACATAAAGATAAATGGACTCAATGGTCCTCATCATCAGACTGATCCGTGTTACGAGTCAGTGGCGCTGAAGGAGCAATATGAAGATACTGGCAAATTTGCTGTAAAGTCGCATCAATACTGTCGAACCTCTGAGCACAATACTGATGGAAACTAGCAAACTCGTCGGAGGATACTCCTAGAGAGCTAGCAGCAGAGGGAGTATGTCGGTGACTCGATGGTGGAGGCTATGGTGGGTCCTCGTGATAGGGAGGAACATCATCAGTGAAGTTCTCTGAGCCATGCTGACTGTCAGACTGGACTAGTCTCTACTGAGGGGGGTCCATTCCACGTCGCCGCTCAATCATTCTCATATGGGTCATGGTCAAGATGCCCTAAGGAGACATCTGACCTACTAGGGTAAATGTGGAGGACTACTTCGGTGTGTTAAGAAGACCGAAGTGTTAAGCGAGGCGAGTCACGTAAGGGCCGAGACAGATGGGGCTCTTCTTATGGCATTCAGTCTGATTGCGGCAAGCGAGTGTGATGAAATACACCAAATCAAACACATGTCTAGTGGTCATGCTCCACAGAAAGTATGTGTCATAGGTACTAACCACTCTGGTGCTCTCTCTCCATCCTGTCGAAGTGTGAGCTAGGAGAGCGTGAATATATCGTAGGGCCGAAGGGAGATGCGTCGCCTTCGAGTGACTCGCATCATAGGTAGTTGGGCCGCCCATAAGAGCATTCCAACAGCGTGAAGGTGAGTGATGAATATGCCGATGGAGCTGAAGAAAGTCCTCGGTGCTTATGATTTCCTCTGTGTAGAATTCTAAAGTAGTACCGAACTCTGGGACCCTCATGTGTCGAACTAGCCAACCAAGGTAAAAGTGATGGTGCTGGGCTCGTCATGGACTGACATGACCTGCTGAACCGAAAATGTGGCGTCGAACTCTAAGGTGAGCTCCGAGTAGGTGGGCTCGATGATCGTGAAAAATCTATCCCACGGGGTTGTAACAATGATCGCAAGACCCATTCTAATGTGACCCAATCAATGCAGCGCCCTAATCCAAGTGGTCGTTGTCGATGAAGCTGGTATAGTTCTTCCTGGGGGCCTGCCGAAAATCAGAGATAGGGATGGTGAGCCTCGGCAAATGCACTCGAAGAAAAGGTCGATCCAGGGCCCTTCTGTTTTTTCAAAATGGGGACGATAGTTTTCTTGCCTCGTGTGTTTGTCATAATAGATCTACAAGAAAGCAATAATATAATTCAATTTGACGAATGAACATAATTGGCAAGCAGATAAAGAATAATCATTCAAGTTCAGCCCATCAATTAAATGAAAATAGAAAATGGAATTAAAAGCAAAATATTAATATACAAGTAAAAACTAACTAAATGATCACTATATATAAGTAAGTAAAATACGAATGAAATCAACAAGACAATGACCCGAAAATAAATGCAAAAACTGCTAGTCCAAAACTAAATTAAACATAAAATAAGAATCATCAAATTAGTAAAGCAATAATAATAATAATCAATAAAAGATCAAGAATGAAACTAATAGAAATAAAACAAAATAAAATAGAATAGCAATAAAGAACAAGGGTAATAATAATAATAATAATAATAATAATAATAATAATAATAATAAATCTAAAAATAGGCAAAAAGGAAAACCGATGATGGGTGGTGGTCGGAGTGGCACGAGATCGGCGGTTAGGAGGTTCAGATGGTTCGTCGGGGTATGTGAGACATACGTGAAGGTGATGGAGGTGATGGGTTAAAGGAAAGAAAGGGAAAAAGGAGACGGTGAAGGTGATGGGAGGACGACGGCGGCCGAAATAGAGGGGTAGAAGGTGCGACACGGAGGCTGCAGTGGGGAGGGGGGTGGGCTGGTGGCTATACGGGTAAGAGGAAAAAGGGCAGAAAGAGGAGATAGGAGAAAGGGAAAGAAAGATGAAAGAAAGAAAGAAAAAGGTAAGGGAAGAAGGAGGATAAGGGGGAAGGGAAAGGGGGCGATCAGTGGTGGGTGACAGTGGCCGGAGTAAGGGAAAGGGGAGCGGCGGCTAAGGTTGATTTTGAGTGAAGAAGAAGATAAAAGATGAAAAAAAATTAGTGGTTAGGGCTTTTAAGGTGACACGGTCGTGTAACGGTCCATGTTGGGCCACACGATCCAGCCCGTGTTTGTCGAGGAAAAAAATAGCCCACTCGTCACACCGCCACAGACACGCCTGTGTGTCCAGGCCGTGTGCGACGTTGTTCGCTTCTCCCACACCCATGTGTCTTAACACACGATCGTGTGCTTTGCCCGTGGAGCTCTCTGACTTATTTAAAATTTGTAAATTTAGCTCCAATTTTCACACGGCCTAGGACACACCCGTATGTCCAGGCCGTGTGGTTCACACGGTAGTGTCGCACGCCCGTGTGGTCTTTGTTAGGCCATGTCTCTATCGATATTTGGGAAAATTTCAGTCCTATTTCCACACGGCCTAGGACACTCCCGTGTGTCTGGGCCGTGTGGAGCACATGGCTATGTCGCCTAGCCGTGTAACACACTGTTTAACCTTTGTTAGAGAACACGACCTGGGACACACTTGTGTATCCAAGCTGTGTGGGTCAAAAACCTGCATTTAAACATGAAAAAGAGATAAAATGACTAGTTAGTGGTGTTAATGCTCAGGTTACCTCCCGAGAAGCGCTTATTTAGAGTCTAAGCTTGACTTTACCTTATATTCACATGGTTACGGTGGATCACAGAGTCAAAACTCCTCTTTCTCGCTGAAAATTCCTTTATTTAAATAAGGTTTAAGTCGAGTATTGTTTACCTTTAAAGTGCTGAAATGTGAATGGGTTACCTCGACTGTACCGTATAGAAAGACTTTAAGTACCGTAAAAGGATTCGCTTCGTTTCCATTGAGCTCTGTAGTGATAATTCGAGGGTCAGTTTCATCTAATAACACCTGTTCACTTACCATGAATTGGTTCGTCTCGTTAAACTTGACATGGTGTTGCTTCTACTCCTCCTTGCCATAAGTCCACCATTCGTCTCGTTTATCTATCTGTAGCATTCGTCGTTCATGGATGGTTCCATTATTAGTGCATGAGCTAGATAGTGGCTCATTTATGTTTCTCAAAATTTTTTCCTACAAAGAGGATTGAACCACATGAATAGTCTTATTAACTGAATTTACAAGGTTATCTTCATTACTTGATATTTCAATTGAATCACGAGCCTGAAGAATAACCAATTCATCACCTGCACAAAGTGTTAATTCACTTGTACCAACATTTATGATAGTTCTGGCAGTTTCTAAAAAGGGTCGCCCTAAGATTAAAGGAACGTCACCGTCCTCTTCCATGTCTAAAACAACAAAGTCCACTGGGAATATGAATTTATCAATCTTAACGAGTACATCCTCCACAATACCCCTAGGAAACCTAATAGTTTTATCTGCCAATTGTATACTCATCCTAGTTTGCTTGGGCTTCCCAAGACCTAGTTGCTTAAACTTTTTATAAGGCATGACGTTAATACTTGCCCCTAAGTCGGCCAAAGCATTATTAACAGCTAAACTACCAATTAAACAAGGAATAGTAAAACTCCCTAGATCTTTTAACTTGTTTCATAGTTTATTTTGTAGAATTGTCAAGCAAACTGCATTTAATTCCATATGCGACGATTCATCTAACTTCTGTTTGTTTGCCAGAAGCTCCTTTAAAAATTTAACTGAGTTGGGCATCTACGAAAGAGCTTCAATAAACGGTAAGTTAATATGTAACTTTTTTAAAATGTTAAGAAATTTACCGAATTATTCGTCTGTGCGGTCTTTCTTTGTCGCTTTAGGGTATGGCACGCAAGGTGTGCATTCTCTAAATGATTTTTGTTTGTACTAGCTTTCATCCACCTTATTTTGACTTATCACAGTTTCTTGCCTTGGTTCTGGTTTGGACTCAACTAACCCTTCTTCATATTGAATAGTAATTGTATGAAATTGTTCTCTTGGGTTAGTCTCGGTGTTTCTAGGCAAGCTATCTTGTGGTCTTTCTGATATCAGCTTAGCAAGTTGACCTATTTGAGTCTCAAGACCTTGAATTGATGCTTACTAATTTTTAAGCGTTGTCTCGGTGTTTTGGAAACGTGTTTCTGACACCAAAATGAATTTCTTTAGCATCTCCTCAAGGCTTTGCTTCTTTTCCTACTGGTAAGGTGGTTGAAAGCCTGGAGGGGGTTGTGGTCTTTGATTGCCTTGACCACCCCAAGAGAAGTTGGGATGGTTCATCCAACTTGCATTGTAAGTATTACTATAGGGGTTATTCTGAGGTCTAGATTTATTACCCATATAGTTGACTTGTTCACTTGTAGTGCTAGGGTCGTAGGCTAGGCATTCTGTATTATTCATTCCTCCTCCACTTGTACTACACTGTATCACTGGATGTACCCGTAGAGACATATAAACTATCAATCTTTTTATTTAAAAGCTCTACCTAGTTTGATAACATAGTGACCCTGTCGAGGTTGAAAACACTGGCTACTTTACTAGGCTTTGTCCTCATGACTTGCCAGTGATAGTTATTCAGTGACATCTCTTCAATAAATTCATAAGCCTCATCGGGTGTTTTGTTATTTAGGGTTCCGCCTACGGCTGCAGCAATTAGTTGTCTAGTTGAGGGGTTCAGACCATTGTAGAAAGTCTGAACCTGTAGCCATAAAGGTAACCCATGGTGAGGGCACCTTCTCAATAAGTCCTTATACCTCTCCCATGCATCGTAAAGAGATTCTAAATCCATCTACACAAAAGAAGAGATATCATTCCTCAACTTTGCCGTTTTAGCCGGCGAAAAATATTTTAGCAAAAACTTTTCAGTCATTTTTTCCCAAGTAGTGATGAAACCTCGCGGTAACGAGTTCAACCACTGTTTAGCTTTGTTCCTCAATGAAAAGGGAAATAACCGAAGGCGGATGGCATCATCAGAAACGCTATTTATTTTGAAAGTATCACAGAACTCTAAGAATTTCGCCAAATGCGTATTTAGGTCTTCATCCTGCAAACCATCAAACTGAACAAACTATTGAATCATTTGTATAGTGTTAGGTTTCAGTTCAAAATTATTTTCAGCAATTGCAGGTCTAACAATACTCGATTCAGCCCCCGCTAAATTAGGCTTAGCATAGTCGTACATAGTACGAGGAGCAGGATTTTGATTTACAGGATTTGCGGCAACCACAGGAGGTAGCAGATTATTCTGGTTTTCAGCTATCTCCTCAGTAGTATTGGTATCTTCCTCGTGCTCTTCCTCTATATACTGTAGACTTTTCCTTATTTCTCTATGATTTCTGCGAGCTGTGCTTTCAATTTCACTGTCGAAAAGTAGAGGTCCTGACGTGTTTTTTCTAGTCATAAACCATAAGAACTTGCCAGAAGCAAACAAAAGAAAAATTAGTAATTAAAAATAAAACTAGAACAAAAAAAATGAAATATAATAAAAATGGCTAAATTAATATAAATTAAGTGTTTTCTAATATCTTAGTCCCCAGCAACGGTGCCAAAAACTTGAGGATGGTTTTATGAACACTAAACTAGACTACGATCACGACTAAGGCAAGCACACCTATCGAATGGTAGTATAGATATGGTGAATTCAGAATGTTGTATCCATAAGGACTAAATTTACTAGTATTGACTTTCTTTCTATTATTTAGCCTAAAATATGAGGGGTTTGTTTTAATCTAAATTTAACTAACTAATTATCTACTGAACACGACCGAGAACTAAGAAAGTAAGTAAATAAACCAATAATAAAGACAATACCCAAGGAAGAATCCACCTAGACTTCACTTATTATTCCGGTTCTGAATCTAACGATTTATTCACTTGTCTTGATCCGTAGAAATCCCTAAATTATGTTAACATCTCTTTCGAGACTAAGAACAACTGACTCTAGGTTGATTAATTGAAATTTCTTTCTAATTAAAACCCCTATTACCTCATTAACTCGACCTATAGATTCTCTTATTAGATTTGACTCTAATCTGACAAATTTATGTCACCCTATTTCTAGGGTTGCATGCAACTCCACTTAATTATGGTAGATTTACTCTTAAACAGGAACTTTTGCTCCACTGAATAAGCACATCAACTTGAATTAATATCCTAAAAATATTAAAACAAGAATTAAGAAAACATAATTAAGAACAAGAACAAGTATTTATCATTAAATTCAGAATTTTAAATAATAAGATCCATCTTAGGATTCATCTTCCTTAGGTATTTAGAGAGTTTAGTTCATATTGTAGTAGAAAAACATCTTAACAATAGGAAAGCAACAAAACATAAAGAAACCCAAAAGCTTCGAGAGAGAAATTGGATAGAGATCTTCAGTCTTGAAGGATATCCTGTTCTGAGCTGAATCCATTGGTGTTCTTCGAGTAATTCCTATGTTCTACTCTGCGTGCCCCCTTAGGTCTTCCTCTACTATGTATTTATAGACTTTAGACTGCTCAAAAACCCTAAAAATTGGCTTTTTCTGCGTATTTGGGAAACTCAGAGCGATATCGACACAAGCTGCAACATGGGCATGTGGCCAGCCCGTGTGGCTCACACGGGCGTGTGCTCCACCCGTGTGGAATTTGTCTTGGCTGTGTGGGTCCTTTAATCAACCTGTTTTGTCTATTTTTGGCTCGTTTTCTGCTCATTTTGTTCCCGAATGCTCTCCTGAGTATAAAATATGAAATTAAAGGATTAAAAGCATTAATTCACTCAATTTTATAATAAATCATCCAAAAGTATGCTAAGTATGGGATTAGAAAGTGTTACTTTTATGTTTTATCAATTCTGGATTGTGAACCCCCTGACATAAATAAGTCCTGAAAATAACTCTTTGCAATTGTTGCCATCCCGTCTACATCACTTACATGTTCCCCAGAATTATTCTGCAAACTTTGAATAACATTCGCCCTATTCGCTGGGAGGCCCATTTGTGAAAAAATGCGGTATTTCTGTCTCCCGCTTTTAACCAATTTGCATAAGCTCATTGTTCCCAATAAACTTCATCTTTATCAATTTCCTAATTAAGATGTATTTTTGTATTAATAATTTTAGCTAAGTTGTCATCGATCCTATCCTCCCTCAATAATCTATCTAGTTTCTTATGTGGTTGTTGTTTGACCCCCTATCTATCTTTTATAATTTGTAGTACCCATTGATTAATTTTCTATTTTAGATCTTCTAACTTAGTTGGTAGCAATCCTTGCATGCTATCCCAAGCATCCTTTATCATCTTTTCAAAAGAGTTCTTGAGTAACCACTATGCTTCAAACCGAAATAGAGTCTTTCGAAATTTTTTGTTCTCCTTTTCAGTAGCCAAAAGAAGAGGACAATGATCTGAGTGTGAGTAGGATAGAGGCTGAACCAGTGCTTGTGGAAAAGCCGAAAACCATGCTTCAGTCGCCACTCCTCTATCAAGCCTATCCCGTATATTTGTTGTAGCTAAGTTACCCCTTTCCTATGTGAACTATAAACCTGAAAATCCTAGATCCATTAATTGACATTCTACAAGAGCATCTTGAAAAGCCTCCATTCTCTTTTCCTCTCGTGGGACCCCTCCTCATTTCTCAAAAGAATAAAGAACTTCATTAAAATCCCCACAGACTAGACAAGGGTGATATCTAATTCTTCCCAATTGTCTCAATAAGTTCCAAGTATTGCGTCACTTATTTGGGAATGAATTGCCATAGAAACTCGTAAAACGCCATTCTTCACTATCCTACTTTTCTTTTATCAGCCCGTCAATGTGATTCTTCGAACTATTAAGTATTGTTACCTAAATATCTTGTTTCCATGATAATGATAACCCCCTTTTGAGCCATCAGCTTGCACATCAAAATCCTTCGTATACCCGCAGGTCCTTCGAATTTTCTCCATTCTCATAATATTCACTTTTATCTCTATAATGAATACCATTTAGGGATTCTATTACTTCAGTAAAAATTGAAGTCTTCTAATTGCTCGAGGACTCCCCAATCCTCGAATATTCCAGCTTATTATTTTCATTGGCTTCGATCAGCTTGCCTTCCTCAGCTATAGAACTTTTCCTTTTACATGTAATAGGCTCCATCTGAACATCTTCAATTGGACCTAATCTGCCTTTTCGCGTCTAGTGTGATTGTTTTTCATTCCCCCCGACCTATCTCGGTTGTATTAGCATTTGTTCGAACAGCCATGATTTTTTGCCTGCCGATATATTCTGTAGAGTGCTTTTGACCTATATCACTTTCTCTGACAATTACGTTTTGCTGAGCAGTTATCGTCTTTTCCTCTTCATTAAGTTTTTTAGCGTGTAATTCTACCTGTATCTTATTCTCCATCTCCTCTTTCGCCCTTGTAACTTCGTCTTTTAGTAATGAAGCCAGAGGAGGGATCCTTTCATTCTCATCCTCGATATATAAGTGTTGTTTCGTGAATTTCTTGTCTGCCATGCCCAACTTCAAACTTTCTCTACCCACTAAATTAGACTCAGCCTTCAGTGCTACAGTATAGGGTAGTTCACCAGCCTCTAAAACTTTCCTCTGTTTCATAACTGTATCATAATCTTTTTCTATATGACCCATTATTCCACAACTAATGCAGAAATTCGGCAAAGATTCATATTTAAACGGTAGCCAGACTTTTCTTGTAATCCCTATAGCAATGAAAATACCCTTTTGAAGAGGTTTCCTAGCATCCAGCAGAATTTGAATTCTACAAAGTTCTTCCTTTATATCTGATTGCAAGATTCCTCGAAATGTTGAACCTATGGCATCATTAGGTCTTTCTTCTCACACTCCGGAGGGCACGAACTTATTCTTAGCTAAAACGGGGAGCAGATTAGTTTAATCTTACTCCATTCTATTGCTTCTGTCAATCTTTCAAAAATAATTAGTTGGTTTCTGAATAACCACAGTCTGCCATTCATGATTGCCTCCTTACTGTCTTCATCCTCAAAAGAGATCTGGAACAAATTCTGCCCAGCCGTATGAATTTCAAATTTTCTTTTCATTTTCCAAATACTTCTAACTTGTGCACGAAAACCATCTGGATTATAAGATTTTTTTTCCATACCAAACATAAAAGTGAAAATCTGCTCTTCCGTGTGATTAAAAAGCTTTTAACTGATAATTGAATTAACTCTTCTGCTAGAAGAGAGACCTCTTCTCTTGCCTTAAAGGCCAAAGGTCACCGCCCTACTTGATCGCGTGATTCGTAACAAGTAATAAATATTTATAATGAAGATCAAACCTAGACTAACTATTATCACAACGAAAAGGCAAGCACACCTATTGAACAATAGTTTAGTAACGACAAGACCGGGATATCGTACCCAAGGGAACCAAAAGTACTAGTAATAACTATCTTTTTATTATCTAGGCTAAGAATAAAAGAGTTTGTTTTAATTAACTAATTATTTAAACTAAGAACGCACAGAGAAAAGAATTGGGGAATTGCTTTTGGAAAAATCGATTGACTTGAGACAATACTTAAGGAAAAATCCACCTAGACTTTACTTGTTATTCTGGCTCTGAATGGAAAGATTTATTCATTCAACTTGTTCTGTAGAGATCCCTAAGTTATGTTATTACCCCTATTCATGACTCATAATGTCTAATCCCTAGATTGAATAACCGAGACTTTTCTCTAATTAACACTCTAGGGTTGCATTAACTCGATCTATGGATCCCCTTATTAGGTTTCACCCTAATCCGGCAAAATCTTGTCACCCTATTTCTAGGCGCGCAATCAACTCCATTTAATTATGGAAAATGTACTCTTAGACAAGGTCTATTCCTCCTCTGAATAAGAGTGTGTCTTGAATCAGTATCCTGGGATATCAAAACAAGAATTAAGAACACATAATTAAGAACAAGTTAAATATTTATCATACTATTCGGAAAATAATAACAAGATTCGTCTTAGGTTTCTTTCCCCTTAGGTATTTAGGGGATTTAGTTCATAACTAAATAAGAAAACATATCAGAAGAATAAAGAATACAAAACATAAAGAAAACCCAAAAGTCCTGAAGGGGAATTGAGGAGAGATCTTCAGTCTTGATGATGAATCCGACTTCTAAGATGGATCAATCGGCTTCTTTGGGGTAATTCCTTACCTCTCTTCCCCGTCTCCTCTTTTCTCCTCCTCTAGTGCGTATTTATAGGCTTTGGAATGCCTAGAAACCCTTCAAAGTGGCCTTTTCCAAATTAGACTTAACTTGGGCTCAGCAGGGACACGCCCGTGTGACATGGCCGTGTGACATGATTGCTAGGCCGTGTTCGATCCATTAAATTGCACATGATCGTGTGGGTCAATGGCCAGGCTGTGTGAATTGTGAAAGCCTTTGTTGACACCCTCGAAAGACACGGGCGTGTGAGCTGCCCGTGTGGCAAGGCTTAAGCCATGTCATCTTCTCAATTTGGTCTGTTTTGTCCCTTTTTGGCTCGTTTTTGGCTCCTTTTGACTCTTGGTGCTCTCTTGAGTACAAAACATGAAATTAAAGCATTAGGAGCATCGAATTCACCAATTCTATTGAGAAATCATCTATAAAATGCATTAAACATGGGGTAAAAATATGTATAATTTACGGTTTATCAAATACCCCCACACTTAAGCATTTGCTTGTCTTCAAGCAAAATTCTCAACTCATAATCAGAATAAATCCTTCTCAACTTATAATTTCTAATAATAATATCTCAAATTAATCCATAGGTAATCATACATTGGGAATTTAACTAAAAGAACATAAAAGTTTCAATCATTCCAAGTTGAGCACTTTATCCCGAAAATATAAGTGTCTTCCCTCATCTAAGTAATTACCTTTAATTCAGAATATCACGGAGTTTTACAACCTCACTAAAGATTCACTCAAATCACTCAAGGTGTTTTAAGGACAATAAAGGAAGCACTCAATAGTCAATAATGGAAAGTCATTACCATAGGCTTGCATGAAAATCAAATCTCCACCACTTTAATTTTAAGATGATACATCAATCAAAAGGTCTTTAGAGGGTTGTAATGAGGCTTGGTTAGGGGGTGTGGTCACAAGCTGAAAGAAATGGTTAGAATCGAGATTGAATTGAAAAGTTGCCTAACTAGAAAAAGAGTTAATCTTCACTTGCGTACAACAGAGCTTCTCTCAGAATATGAAATTACAGATATGCATACATAGTTGTGTTTTTTTTTTAATTACAAGTTAAATAGTATAGACTAAATATCAAGAACAAAATATAGCTAGGAAATCCATTCAACTCAAATCTCGACAAAAATAGGGATTAATTTAGGGGATTTCAACAATAATGGGTTAAAGGTTAATATTAAGGGTAATACAAGAATTGGTTTGTTGGGCTCAAGGGAGTTTACTAGGGGTTAATCGTGGAGGTAGGCTTTTCATGGCATGAGTGGGTTAATCCTAAGTGCCTTAATCATTTTAATATATCAAATCAAATGGTGTGGCCTCGACATGCATAATCAAGCAAGTTCTAGAATAACAGTTCAATACTGACGCACTCAAAGCAATAATAAAAGTGAGCATGAAAGGATGAATAGATGCTCAAAAGGCTAAAAAATCTCACAAAAAATTATGGCTTTTTGATGTTTAGACTCGTGAATTCTAATTCAAAGTAATACCTAGACTTGGGGAAACAACCTATAATTTAATTTCTTAAAAATCAACTTATCATGCTTGATTCTCTAATGTCTTAAAGTTTAAATAATCAATGCATAAATCCCTATGTTTTAATTCAAAATATATTAATCAAAATCATAAATCAATTAAAATTTATCCTAAATATGATATGCGAGTTTTTCATGAGAACAAGGTGATTATTCAGGGATCTTTTTCTGATAGTGAAATAAATACCCCCCCACACTTAAGATGAACATTTCCCTCAATGTACAATGATAGATGTTAGAGAATAAAAATAAGATAGGGAGAGAAGTGAAACTTCATGTATGATGAATTCCTCGAACTTAAAGTTTTGGAGAGTGATCTGTTTGAGTGGAGGAGGATACTCCGGCAGTCGTAGAGGTTCATTAGGCCATAAGTCCTGCACCAAAAGAATATTATATCTAGTGGTAGCTATGGTCGTGGTCGAGCAGGACATGGCAGTCGTGGAGAACCTTCCCGGTGGAGTTGTAATTCCTATGTGATGATGAGCTTAGGAGTTCTATATAACTATGATAAAATTAGGAACCTTTTAGGAGATATTAGGAAGTATAAGGATTCGAAAAGAAATAACCGAAATAAAGAATAAAAATAAAATTCTAAAATCTAATAAAAATAATAGAAATAGTTTCAATAATAAGTAAAAATAAAAAATTATAAATAAATATTTCTAACAGAAAATTATACATAAATATTTCTAAACATCTTCATCACTGGATAGTTCGCGAGGCGGGACTGGTGATAAGATGGGAAGGTGTTGACAACTCTGCTGTAGAGTAGCATCAATGTTGTCAAATTGTTGAAAACACTGAAGCTCAAATCAGATGAGGTGCTCAGAGATGTTAGCATATGAAGCTTCCACATGAACTGGACAAGAGGGTAGTGGTGGCTGAGAATAAGGATTAGGGAGTGGAGAATGGGAGATTTCGGCTAGGACTTTTGAAAGGAAGAAGAAAATGAACAGTGATTTGCTTATATAGGGGAGGGCCACACGGCCTAGGGCCACGCCTGTGTACTTATGAGGGTGAGCCCGTGTGTTTCGAATTTTGAAATTTTAGGTCGTGATTGGCTATTCTCCCACGCCGTGTGTCTTGGGATTGTGTGTTACACGGCCATATCGCATGGCCGTTCCTAGCGTTGTTCATTTCTCTCTCGCCCATTTTAAGGTACCACGCCCGTGTATTGTTATCCACGGCTTAACGGCACGGGCGTGTCTCACGCCCGTGTCGAAGAAATAGAATCGAGCCTTGTCCCTGGCATGCCCGTAGGTTTCCATTCCCACGCCCGTGTAGGTATCAAGTTCACCCACGGCCATGTCGCACGGCCGTGGGGATTTATCGCATCTCGTGTTTTGGGGAAATCATTTACCCTATTTTTGCACGGCCGTATCGTACAGACGTGTTTCCCTCCGTGTTGGGCATACGGCCTTAAGCACGGTCGTGTTACCGACCGTGTGGTGTTGGGAACTTGCGCTTCAAATACCCTGTTAGTGACCTAAATGTTTAAAACTTGAATTTAAAATAATTTAAAATGGTTAGTACTCGGGTTGCCTCCTGAGAAACGCTTGTTTATAGTCTAAGCTCGACTGTTACCTTGTTAGTATACTTAGGGCGGTTTGTAGAGTCGTAGCTCCTCTCCATCGACTTTAAAATCCTCACCATTATAAAGTTTGAGACGTTGTCCGTTTACTTTGAAAGTACCATATGATGGGTGACTTACCTCTATCGTGTGATATGGATGAACATATTGAATTACGAAGGGCCCTGACCATCGTGATTTTAGTTTCCTGGGAAACAATTTGAGTCTTGAGTAGTATAGTAAGACAAGATCTCCAACTTCAAATTGTTTTCGTTGCTTTAAACGAACGTCATGGCGCCGCTTTGTTGCTTTCTTGTATAGGCGTGAATTTTCGTATGCATTGGCTCGCCATTCATCTAGCTCGTTCAGCTGCATCAACCTGTTTTTTCCTGTAAGTTTAGGAACAAGGTTTAGAAATTTAATAGCCCAAAAAGCTTTAAGCTCTAGTTTGAATGGGAGATGACAACTTTTGCCATAAACAAGTCTGTAAGTTGATGTCCCTATAGGAGTCTTAAAAGCGGTTTTGTAAGCCCATAAGGCATCGTCTATTTTTGTTGCCCAGTCTTTTCTGTTTGATACTACCATTTTTTCAAGGATCCGTTTGAGTTCTTGGTTTGCTACTTCAGCTTGTCCATTAGTTTGAGGATAGTATGGGGTGGTCGTTCTATGATGAACTCCGTATTTCTTAAGGGTTTTTTCAAATTGGGTATTACAAAAATGAGTGCCCTTGTCGATGATAATTGCTTTAGGTGTTCTGAATCTTGAAAAGAGTTTTTTAAGGAAACGTACTACCACTCTAGCATCATTAGTAGGTAGAGCTTGAGCTTCTACCCATTTGGGCATGTAGTCAACTGCTACTAAGATATATTTATTTCCAATTGAACTGGGGAATGGGCCCATGAAATCGATACCCCACATGTCAAATATTTCACAAGAAAACATATAATTTTGAGGCATTTTATCACGTTTAGATATGTTACCTGTCCGTTGGCATTTGTCACATAAAGTAACACACCTGGTAGCGTCTTTGAATAACGAAGGCCAATAAAAACCTGATTCAAGTATTTTGTGTGCGGTCTTTGTTCCTCTATAGTATCCTCCGGTTGGCTCTTAGTGGCAGTGTTCCAATATTTTTGATATTTCTGATCCTGTAATGCATCTTCTAATGACTTGATCTGTACATCTGCGAAATAGAAATGGATCATCCCAAAAGTAGTTTTTTACATGATTAAAGAATCACTTCTTTTGCTGGTGTGTTAACCCTTTTGGGATAATGTTAGCAGCTAAAAAATTCGCGATGTCTGCAAACCAAGGTACCTCGGAGTTAGATGTAGCAAAAAATTGTTCTTCAGGGAACGAATCATTTATTTTCACGTCATCTAGTTCTCTGGTATTGGTTTTTTCGAGCCTAGACAGATGATCAGCTGCTAGATTTTCAACTCCTTTCTTGTCCTGAATTTCCAAGTCAAATTCCTGCAAAAGGAGAATCCATCAGATGAGTCGAGGTTTTGCATCGATTTTAGTTAAAAGATAGCGAAGGGTGGAATGGTTAGTGTAAACAACAACTTTAGACAATATGAGATATGATCGAAATTTATCAAAAGCAAAAACCAAAGCTAGCAACTCTTTTTTCGTAGTAGTATAGTTTTCTTGTACAGCCGTTAAGGTTTTGCTGGTGTAATAGATAGGTTGAAAATGCTTGTCTCTTCGCTGTCCCAATACTGCACCTACTGCAAAATCACTTGCATCACACATTAGTTCAAATTGAAAGTTCCAATCAGGTGCAATTATAATTGGAGCATTAATTAATTTATCCTTTAAAGTATTAAATGCTTCTAAACATTCATGATCGAAGTTAAAAGGTATATCTTTTTCTAGCAATTTAGTTAAAGGCTTAGCTATTTTAGAAAAATCCTTAATGAATCTTCTATAAAAACCAGCATGTCTTAAAAAGCTTCTAATAGCCTTAACTGAACTAGGAGGTGGTAATTTATCGATTGTTTCTACTTTAAATTTATCCACCTCAATCCCTTTACTAGAAATTTTATGCCCTAGTACAATATCTCCTTGAACTATGAAGTGACATTTCTCCTAGTTAAGCACACGGTTTGTTTCTTCACATCTTATTAAAACCCGTTTTAAATTTTTAAGGCAGACATGGAAAGAGTTACCAAATACTGAAAAATCATCCATGAAGACGATAAATAATTCCAGCATCTAGAAGTTTAATTACCTCGGCTTTTACAAATTCCTTCATGTTGGGGTTCAGACGTCTTTGAGTTTGCACACATGGTTTGTATCCATCTTCCATTAAAATTTTGTGGGTGCAAAAAAAAAGGACTGATTCCTTTAATGTTAGAAATTTTCCATGCTATGGCCTTCTTATGTTCTTTTAATACTTGGGTTAATTCCCCTTTCTCCTTGGGTTGCAAATTAGAAGCAATAATAACTGGTAATGTAGAATTATTTCCAAGGAATACATATTCTAAATGGTTTGGTAATTGTTTAAGTTTCATTTTGGGAGGCTCCTCAATCGAGGGTTTATGCTTAAGTTCATCGTTGATCTTAATACCTTCATATTCTACTTGTCTTGACGGATGGTTATTAGGTTCCTCACCTATCTCCTCGTCTTGAGCTGGACACGGTTCTGTCGTCTCCTCTTATACAATTTCCTGAAAAGAGTCTTGAGTAATATGATCAATAGAGTCAATGAAATAACATGAATCATCTTGTTCCCTAGAGAATCTCATAGCGTCATAAATTTTAAAGATCATTTCCTCGTCGCCTACTCTAAGTACCAATTTAGCGTCACCCACGTCAATCACAGCTCTAGCAGTGGCTAAGAATGGGCGCCCTAAAATTAAGGGTACTTCCACATCTTCATCCATGTCAAGCACAACAAAATCAACAGGGAATATAAATTTATCTACTTTTACGAGTACGTCTTCTATAATACCCCTGGGATATTTAACAAATCTATCGGCTAATTGAATACTTATCCTAATGGGTTTAGGTTCCCCAAGACCAAGCTGTTTGAACATTTTATAGGGCATCAAATTAATACTAGCGCCTAAATCAACTAGTGCTTTTTCAATATTCAGATTACCAATTAAACAAGGGATAGTAAAACTTCCTGGATCTTTTAGTTTTGTTGGGAGCTTATTTTGGAGTATGGCGGAGCACTCCTCGTTGAGTTCTACTGTAGATACGTCCTCAAACTTCCTTTTATTTGTTAAAAGCTCCTTCAAAAATTTTGCGTATGTAGGCATCTGAGAGATAGCTTCAACAAAAGGTAAGTTGATATATAATTGCTTAAAAGGTTCAAGAAACTTACCAAATTGTGCATCAATGCGATCTTTTTTTAATTTTGTTGGATATGGAACCAGTGGTGAATATTCCTTCGGTACTGGTTTGTCACTATTTTCGGGTTTTTCTTCCCTCCTTTCGCTTTCCACGGCTTCTTGTGCTAACTTTTTTTCAGATCCCGCTAACACTTTCCCACTCTTTCGTGTAACTACTTTGACATGCTCTCTGGATTTGGTATTACTAAATAAATTTTCTGGTGGTATTTCCGAGATTAGTTTAGAAAGCTGGCTTATCTGAGTTTCTAGTTCTTGGATCGATGCTTGTTGATTCTTAAGTGCTGTCTTGGTATTTTGGAAACGGGTTTCTGACATTGATATAAATTTTGAGAGCATCTCCTTAAGGTTCAGTTTCTTCTCTTGTTGATAAGGTGGCTGTTGAAAACCCTGAGGATTTTGTGGCTTTTGATTTCCTTGACCACCCCAGGAGAAATTTGGGTGGTTCCTCCAACCTGCATTATAAGTATTACTGTATGGGTTATTTTGAGATCTAAAGTTATTATTACCCATATAGTTGACTTGTTCCTCTTCGGTTGTGGGATTGAAGGATTGATATTCTGTATGCACACCTCTTCCGCTTGAGTCACACCTCATTACTAGATTTACCTGCGCAGAACCAAGAAAACTATCAATCTTTTTATTGAGAAGTTCTACCTGATTTGACAGCATAGTAAGTCGACATTATAAACGCCATCTGTTTTTGTTGGCTTAGTCCTCATGACTTGCCACTGATAGTTATTCAGTGACATTTCTTCAATGAATTCATAAGCCTCTTCAGGTGTTTTGTTGTTGATGGTTCCGCCAGCAGCTACGTCAACCATTTGCCGAGTCAAGGGATTGAGACCATTATGGAATGTTTATACTTGAAGCCAAAGCGGCAACCCATGGTGAGGGCACCTTCTTAGTAAGTCCTTATATCTCTCCCATGCATCGTAAAGTGTTTCTAAATCCATCTACACAAAAGAAGAGATATCATTACGTAATTTAGCCGTTTTAGCCGGCGGAAAATATTTTAGTAAAAATTTCTCGGTCATTTATTCCCAAGTAGTGATAGACCCTCGTGGTAACGAGTTCAACCATTGTTTAGCTTTATTTCTCAGTGAAAAGGGCAATAACCGAAGACGAATGGCATCATCAGAAATGCCATTGATTTTGAATGTATCGCAAAATTCTAGGAAATTTGCTAAGTGAGCGTTGGGATCTTCATCCTGCAAACCATCAAACTGAACAAACTGCTGTATCATTTGAATAGTGTTAGGTTTTAATTCAAAAGTATTTGCAGCTACAGCAGGTCTAACTATGCTAGATTTAGTTCCTGTTAAAGAAGGTTTAGCATAATCATACATAGTACGTGGAGCAGGATTTTGATTAGCCGCAATTGCAGGAGGTAACTGATTTCCTTGGTTTTTAGCCATCTCGTCGGTTGGGGTTTGAGTATCGTCTTCTCGCTCGTTCTCCATGTATCGTAAACTACCCCTTATTTCTCTTTGATTTTTGTGAATTGTACTATTGATTTCTTCGTCAAAAAGTAATGGTCTTGACGGGTTTGTTCTAGTCATAAACTATAAAAACCTGCCAAGAGAGAGAAAAAGTAAATTAATAAATAATAAAATAAAATAAAATTGCAAGAAAAATAAATGGCTAAAGTAATAAAAATTTAGTGTTCCTAATACTTCAGTTCCCCGACAGCGGTGCCAAAAACTTGATCGCGTGATTCGTAACAAGTAATAAATATTTATAATGAAGATTAAACATAGACTAACTATTATCACGACGAAAAGGCAAGCGCACCTATCGAACAATAGTATAGTAACGGCAAGACCAGGATATCGTACCCAAGGGAACCAAAAGTACTAGTAATAACTATCTTTTTATTATCTAGGCTAAGAATAAAAGGGTTTGTTTAATTAACTAATTATTTAAACTAAGAACGCACAGAGAAAAGAATTGGGGAATTGCTTTTGGGAAAATCGATTGACTTGAGACAATACCTAAGGAAAAATCCACCTAGACTTTACTTGTTATTCTGGCTCCGAATCAGACGATTTATTCATTCAACTTGTTCCGTAGAGATCCCTAAGTTATGTTATTATCCCTATTCAAGACTAATAACGTCTAATCCCTAGATTGAATAATTGAGACTTTTCTCTAATTAACACTCTAGGGTTGCATTAACTCAATCTATGGATCCCCTTATTAGGTTTCACCCTAATCCAGAAAATCTTGTCACCCTATTTCTAGGTGCGCAATCAAATCCGCTTAATTATGGCAAATGTACTCTTAGACAGGGTCTATTCCTCCTCTGAATAAGAGTGTGTCTTGAATTAGTATCTTGGGATATCAAAAAAAGAATTAAGAACACATAATTAAGAACAAGTTAAATATTTATCATACGATTCAGAAAATAATAACAAGATTCATCTTAGGTTTCATTCCCCTTAGGTATGTAGGGGATTTAGTTCATAACTAAATAAGAAAATATCTCAGAAGAATAAAGAATACAAAACATAAAGAAAACCCAAAACTCCTGAAGGGGAATTAAGGAGAGATCTTCAGTCTTGATGATGAATCAGACTTCTGAGATGGATCAATCGGCTTCCTTGGGGTAATTTCTTACCCTTTTTCTCCGTCTCCCCTTTTCTCCTCCTCTAGTGCGTATTTATAGGCTTTAGAATGCCTAGAAACCCTCTAAAGTGGCCTTTTCTGAATTGGACTTAACTTGGGCTCAGCAGGGACACGCCCGTGTGACGTGATTGCCAGGCCGTGTTGGATCCGTTAAATTGCACACAGTCGTGTGGGTCAATGGCCAGGCCGTGTGAATCGTGAAAGCCTTGGTCGACACCCTCAAAAGACACGGGCGTGTGAGCTGCCCGTGTGGCAAGGCTTAAGCCGTGTCATCTTCTCGATTTGGTCAGTTTTGTTCCTTTTTGGCTCATTTTTGGCTCCTTTTGACTCTTGGTGCTCTCGTGAGTACAAAATATGAAAGTAAAGCATTAGGAGCATCGAATTCACCAATTCTAATGAGATATCATCTATAAAATGCATTAAACATGGGGTAAAAATATGTATAATTTACGGTTTATCACCACTCCACCCCAACCACAGCAAAATGTATTAAACATGGGGTAAAAATATGTATAATTTACGGTTTATCACCACTCCACCCCAACCACAGCAGCCTATATTTCTTTGGAGAACTAAGAGAGAGCACTCTTGACCTAGAGACATTTACTTATTTCTCGTGGATTTTAATTTTTAAAGAAAGTAATTCAAATTTAATATTTATTGGTTTAGTTTTAATAATTGTAGTATTTTATTCATGTTAGTGATATATATTCATTTTTCAGCTATTATAGTTATGAAATTATTATAGTTTTTTTAGGTAATTATGAAATTATATTAAAATTACATCTTTAATAAATGATAATTACCTTTATCATAATATCAATATGTTTATCATTCTATTGATTTTCATGTATTCAAACTTTGGCTTAAATCGGGTAGACTTTATATATATATATATATAAGGTCTTGTATATATTATGTATTCTTTATTTAAAAGATAAAATCTATTCATGATTTGTTTCTTTATTATGTGTGAATTTGGGGGATAATATTTGCACAAATTGTTAGTCCATTAGGCAATTTGCATGAATTGGTATTGAATTTATGCAAATAAATGATTCTTGAATTTTTGCATAGCTCAGGAAAAAATTACCGATTCGTATTTTGTTAGTTTTGTAAAGTGATGATTTTTAAATTGATTGCATGCTTCTAGTTTGGTTTTAGTCAACTATTAATTTTTTTTAGGACATCTTAAGCACATATATTTTGAATATATATATATATATATATATAGAATTTTGCTCTATAGAGAATTGTCAATTTATGTTTCGGTAATTTTGTTATATGTTTAGGTTAAGTGCATGTTGAACTTATTCAATTGAAGTTTTTATTTTTTATATGAATATATATTCAATTTTTAGGTGTTTTAACAATACGTGTTTAAAGAATCTGGTTTTAAGTTTGATTTTATAAAATTTGGTTTTGAATTTTAATAGTAAAAATTTTGATGGTTGCTTGTTTAAGTAAAAGTAGTCAAAGATTAAGGTTTTGGGTTTTTTTTTTTATTGCGCTATTTGACAACCTTATTTTAGGTTATTTTGGAACTTGTAGTGCAATCAGAAACTTTATTTTGATCTTTGGCCATTGGGTAAATTTTTGTGACAGCCCTAATTAGACCCTAGTCGGAATGTGGTTTCGGGACTACAAAACCGAGTCATAAAAATTTAATTTAAATTTAACTACATATATTCTATGTGTGGTGGTGTATGTGTGCAAATTTGATGTATTAATTTAGTCTAAGAAATGTGAATTTTCATAGTAGGACTTAGTTGAGAAACTTAAAAAATTATGATACGTAAATTGTAAGGATTAAGTAATTACAAAGTGTGAAAGTTTGGATTTGCATGTTAAATTGCCCAAAATTCAAGTAATGGCCGGCCAAGTAATGATGCTTCTTCCACTAAGTTGAATTTGTTATAATTTTATATTAGTTAATGGTTAAAATAAATTAAATAAAAGAAATAAATTAATAGGAAAAGAGGAATAAAATAAGAAAGGAGAGAGAGAAGTCATCTTCTTCCTCTTGCAAGTGCCGTAACTTAGGTGAAAGAAGGAGGAAATTCTCTAGGACATTCGGCCTTCCTAAGGGTTGATTAAGGTAAGGTTCATGTTAATTCTATTAAATTTTATGAAAAATTTAGTTAGTAGTCAATGTCTTGTTATAATCCATATGTTGATATTCTACTTAAATAGGTGATTAAATGGGCATACGGTTAGATGGAGTAAATACTAAAAGGATGGTGTTTTTGGATGTTGTGAATGGAAATAGTAGAAAGGTGAAAGAAAATTTAGCTATATATATATATATATGTGGATTTATATGATGATATAAATAGATGTGGGCTATGCTAGTTTAGGAGAATTCGGTCAAAGTGTTCATGAGATGAAGCTATGCGTTTAAATGAAATAAAAATGATTTTATAATTAATATTGTATATTCGGCCATCTAATTAAGTACATAGGTGATGTTGAATTTGATCTTGCACATTCGGTTATATAGGTATGCACATTTGTGATATTATCTTTGATTGTATATAATCGATCAAATGAGTGAGGTTGGCTTATAAATTGAGTTTGATTCATGATTATGTATATTTGAATGTGAACATATTTGAGAAAAGGTTATTTTGGAATGTGATAATGCATTGCCTTGAGGCTTTAGATGAATAGGTGTTGAAGTTTTAATGTCTTGATCAATTACGGTTATAAAGTGTTGTGAAAATCATTAAACTATATATGTGAGAAATTAGCAAGGGTAGTCGTTGTATATACAAATATATATATGTGTTATATATGTATGTGTAATGGAAATATTGATTTGATTATTGATAGTAATGTGATATTATGTGATTATTAGCCGAATAGCTCAAAAGCATAAAGTAGAAAGAAATCAAATTTTACCATGTGTTTCTCATGATATAAAAATCATTTTTTTATTTGGATACAAATAACTAGCAAGGTGGTTAAACTAGTTAATTCATTTTGATTAAGCTCAAGAACTTAAAGGAGGGGAATCAAGCAAGGCAAAACGAAGAACATCGAGTAGCCGATTGGAACTGTCTTTATCCAACAAGAGGTAAGTCTATAAGCAATTAAAAGTTGGCTATTCTATACATAATTGGTATATACATGTCATAAAGGAATTGCTCTCGTTCATGTATTCTTGATTGAAAGATTTGTGGCTGGTTATATTTAGTTAATTAAATCAATCATTTATTTATAACGAAATGACTTTGGTTACTAGATATGCGGATGCGTATTGGTATGGAACTATGTGTGCGTATTTGTATGGCACTATGTGTGCGTATATGTATGGCACTACGTGTGCGTAATTATTTGGCACTATGTGTGCGGAGTTGAATCGTAGATTCGCGTGTGGATTACTAAGACACTTTGTGTGCGGGTTAGCATGGTACTATGGTTGCAAAATTTCTTAATTGAGCCCTACATATGCGAAATCTGTTATGTAATATTTTGATTTAATAGTAGTAGTTGACTAGTATTGAATTAATGGTCTAGGTAATACATGAACTTTTTTTTTAGTTCTATTCGACACTCTCTGAGTCAATTACTGCATTTTATTTCTTACGACTACTGAGTTGAAAACTCATTTGGTGTTTTTATTTGTCTCTTATTTAGATTTTCCTTCGATCCATTTTGCATACTTGGAACCATCGTCGAAGTCATCACACCTACCTGCAACGTTTTGGTACCCTTTTTAGTTAATCTTAAGTTAACATTATGGCATGTATAGGCAAATATGTATTTCTTTTTGTTTGAACTTTAATATGTAAAACTGTAACACCCCAAACCCGGCCTAGACGTTATGACCGGATCCGACGTGCCACATCAAAACGTTAAAACATTTTTTCATTCTAAGTCTAGGAAATCGTACTTGATGTTCAAAGGATTAATTCATGGAGGGTTAAAGTGAATGGAAGCTGCGCACAAGGTAGGAAACCGGAAAAAGGAGGTGAGTCCATCGGACTGCTTAAGTACCAAGCTCTTTCGGATCCAATCTTAGACATGCACACCGCCATTGCCACACTCTAACATCGCGTATATTTTTAGGTTACCATTGAAATTATGTCTATTTTAGAGTAAAATGTATTTAAGTTTGTAAAACGTTATCATTGCAGAAGCCTTGTTTGTAATCGTGTTACTTTGAAATCAGTTTATGTTTTTGGAAAACGAACCCTAGATCTAGCCTATTTTGATAGTTAATATAATTTAAGGTCATCATGATAAGTTATAAATTGAAACTCAATTAAAAATAATCATAAGCGGCCTTATTACATAACAAAACCCAAATCATCAAAGTAAAGAAAATTGAAGTCCAAATCACCGGAAGAAATCCATATTGCGAGCAGTGGCCACTCAGAATCCTCGCACTCCAAGCCCACTATGGTGGGGATTACTGCATGGATGAAAATAGGGATGAGTTTAGGGAAACTCGGTGTGTAAAATTAACCCAACCATAGCCCATATCACTCAAACCACGAAGCAGAATAAATTGGCCTTAGCCGAGCGAATCTGAAATTAAGCCCATAGGCCCATAACAGATCAGATCAGATATTTCATGTATATGCAAAACCCAACACATAACCAACCACATACACCCCCTTACCAACCTTTCACCATGTGGGGAGACTACTCGACCCACCCAACCGCTACACGCCACAGAATTATGTAGCATGGCTGCCAGAACAGATAATGTGATAGAGTCACCAGATACAAATAATCGTGGCAGAGCCACCAGAACAGAAATATGTGGCAAAGCCACCAGATCAGATAATTGTGGCATAGCCACCAGGACGCTTCCTCCAAAATATAACCCATGTCCCCATGCAACAAATATTCATTCATGGCATACATCATACAGATTTAAATCAACATGCTTTTCAGACAAAATTAACCCTAGGGGCATATTGGTCATTTACACCTAGGGGTATCATGGTAATTTTCCATACATAAGGGTATTGTAGTGATTTAGCTACTTCTAGGGTTTTCATGCATATCCTATCCATTTACGTACTATCAGAATACTTACCGCGCATACTTACCAAATTGAGCCCGTTGGCCTATGAACCCGATTTTTGGCCCATTAAGCCCACATTATCAAAATGTACGAAATCGCACGTACTGCAGTTTATTACCTTCAGAATACCAAACATGCAAACCCAACTATCTTACGAGCATTCAGACTTTTCATAAATTCCCAAAATACCAACTTTCTGGCATTTCGGTTTTTCAGCTTTTGCCGATCTAGTCTATGAGAGGGTGTCAGTTACACACCTGTTTTGCGACGATTCGTTGTTGAGATCCATGCACGAACTGCCTACAATTAAATCACTAACATATTACTCTAGATATCGAATTAATACTGTAACGCCCCAATTTTCGGAAATCCTGTGAATGTTGGCATAGGTTTAATTATGTTAGTGGGCCTCTAGAAGGCCCAAGCTTAAGATAGAACCCGGTAATTTTAGTTAATTTTTGTTCCATAAGAAAAAGGGAGTGAAATTATGAAATAGGACCTATGTGAAAATGTTTGAAAATGCTATAGGCTAAATTGAAGTGGCCAAATAAATAGGAGTGCAAAATAGGAGGATTTGCATGATAAACCTCCCATTTTACATGAAGTGGCCAACCATCATGTTGTTGTAGACAAAATGTACACTTGATATCCATAATTTATGGTACAAATTGATACAAATTGATAATAGGTTAGGTAAAAGTTCCATGATAATAGGTTAGGTAAATGTTCCATGATAATGGGTTAGGTAAATGTTTCATGATAATGGGTTAGGTAAATGTTTCATGATAAGAATTTCATGTCTTTTGTATTAAAGAATTAAATGGATGAAATATGAAGTTTTATTAAAAGAAAAGGGGTAAAAGAACAAAGTTTTGTCCATCTTTGTTCATCATAGCTGAAAGTTAGAGAAGAGAAAGGAGAGGAGAAAGCTCTTGAGTATTCGGTCATTAGGAGGAGGAAAATTGAAGGTAAGTTCTTGGTACCTTGCTTCTATTTTGAGGTTCATGAGTTCTTCTTGATTCTACCTTAACTCTTGAAGTATATTTTGATTTTTATTTGTGTTGTGAGCATTTAGTCATGAATTAAAATGAAGGAAATGGTTGTTGTTTCATGTTCTTTTGATGAAAAATGGAAGATAGGTGAAGTTGAGCCAAACAAATGAACATGCATGTGCCTTAGATGCTAAAGGGAAAAATCGGCTAACATGTTGTGCTTTAAAATGATGAAATGGAGATTATACTTAAGTAAAATCATAGATATGTGATGATTGATTGGTGATATACATGTTTAAATAACATGCATGCAAGTTAGGTGTGAAAGAGTGATTTGGTAATAAATCTGCTTGGGACAGCAGCAATAACGTGACTTTGGAAAATTACCATAAATTGTGGGAGATGAATTAGAAGCTAAATAAATTATGTAATTAAAGCTTATTGAGTCTAGTTTCTAATGAAATAAACAAGAACATATTTTGAATTCTGTACAATGAGAAATTTGATTCGTAATGAAGAGTGGTCAGATTAGTCAAACAGTGAAACATGGGAAACTTTGAGAAAAATCTGGTATTTATTGGATAAACCAAAATTCTGAAAATTTTATGGATAGAAGATATATGAGTCTATTTTCAGGGAAAATTAACGGAACTTGATTTGGAGTTTCGTAGCTCCAGTTATAAATGATTTAGTGACTGTTGCTCAGGAAGACAGCTTGCAGTGAAATTATGATTATGTGGTAAACATTGACAAAAATTTGTTAATGGGTTGCTTATTGATTTCTTATAAGCTTACTATGATCTGTAGGTGTGGTTGGCGAATATTGTAAGGGATTAATCGTAGTTCGTATTTGAATAGTTAGATTAACGTGTTAGTAATCCAATTGTAGGCGGTTCGTGTGTGGATCTCGTCAAGATATCGTCGCAAGCAGTGTGTAACTAACACCCTCTTTCTTAGTCTAGATCGGCAAAAGCAAAAGTCGAAAAGCAAAAGCGGTATTTTGTAGATTTGCGAGTGTGCGAATGCTCGTGAGGTAAATCGATTAATATTTTTGGTAAGCTGCAATGTTTGGACGCAAAGTGCATGATTTCTATGCCCTCGATATTTTTGGGCTTAATGGGCCAAAATTGGAATGATGGGCCAGCAGGCCCAATTCGGTAAGAACCCTCGATGCGTGATTACGTTAGTGCGTGAAAAGTAGGAATATGCATGAAAACCCTAAAATAGATAAATTACTGAAATACCTTTAAAAGTGGAAAATTTACAATTTTACCCCTAGTAGATAAATTACCAAATACCCCTAGGGTTAAATTGACCTAAATGCATGTTTGATCGTTGTTATTTCTTGCATGCCATGTTGTTATTATCGATGCATGGATTTGGGATATTGACGGAGGAAGTACTGAAAGTGGCTTGTCCACGTCTTGGAGGCTTTGCCTCAATTTATGATAAGCGAGCACAAGGTCAAGAAGCGTGGAGTGTTAAATTTGGGTGGGTTGAGCTATTCCCACATGGAGTGTATGGGTGATGCGGTGGAGTGTAGTGGTTGGTGGGTTGAGTAGTCTCCCCAAATGGGCTTGCATATGTTATTGATGTTGCATGTATTTTGAAATGGGCCTATGGGCCATCTTGTTATCTGAATAAGGGCTAAGGCCCGGTTTATTATAATCTGAAAGGGCTCGCCCAAGTACCACTATTGCTGAATGGGCTTAGGCCCAATAGGCTTGAGTGACTTGGGCTTTGAATGGGTTTTCCTTACACTTTGAGTTTCCCAAACTCACCCTTTTATTTTCATCCACGCAGAAATCCCCAACCATAGTGGGCTTGGAGTCGTGAGGGAATTGAGTGGCCACCGCTCGAAAGTTTGATTTTCTTCGGTGAACTGGACATCCTTTTAATTACGTTTGAGGTTTTGGGCTTTTAAATGTAATAAGGCCGCTTATTTATTTTGATGGTTTTAATATGTATTACTAAGATAGGTATTACTTATTTTAACTGTTGAAACTGGATAGCTTTAGGGCGTTTTCAAAAACAACAGTTGATTTCAAAATAACACGACAACAAGCAAAGCTTCCGCAATGAAAGTATTTTCCAAAATTAATTACTTTTCCTAAAATGACTTAATCAAATCGGTTTCCTAGAAATATCCATGACGTTAAGGTGTGGCAATGGCGTATGTATGTCAGGATTGGATCCGAAGGAGCTTGGTACTTAGCAATCCGATGGACTCACCACCTCTTTTCCGGTTTCCTACTTGGTGCCTGACTTCCATTCACTTTAACCCTTAATGAATTAATCTTTTGAACATTAAGTACGATTTTCGGACTTAGAATGGATTTTTTTAACGTTTTTGATGTGGCATGCCGGATCCGCCATAACTTCGGGCGGGTTTAGGGTGCTACAAATCTTGAGTAAATAGCCCTTACCATATTCGCCAAACATGCTTAGAACCTTCTTGCTCTTACCTTGTTGCCGAACTATGTCTTAAATCCAAAGATCGATCGTTGCACTTGTCCAAGCCCTTGATCGTGACCTCTAAATCACACCATTTACCAAAGCGAGCAGTTATTACAACCCCTTAGGGCTACAAGTCCAAATCGATGACCTCCCTAACATTTAGGGATTTCGCCTTTCCTAAAATACGAAAGAAAGACTATGTTTTGAAACTACTTACCACCGATTCCTTCGACCAATGTTTCCAATTGATGCCTACTTAAATCCAATGCCGCTCTACCCTCAAACGATCACCAAATTCAAGCCTTCGGTGTTTTCAATATTCGGCTAAGTCCCTATGAAAGTGGGGTTTTCGGCTTTTTGCAAGCTGTGTAGAAAAGATGAATTAATAGGGTTTCTTGTGGTCTTGTCGACAAAAACTTGAGGTTTAAAGGAGGAAAGAATCGGCCAAAGATGATAAGCAAAATAAGAGAACTTTGCTAGGAAAAATCGGCACAGAAGAAAGTGTAGCTTTCGAGATTTTAGCTTTTTATTGCCAAAGGCTATGAAGGTTTTGAAACATCTGAAGGGAAGGATGGAGATGAACAAGAGGTTAGAAGGGTTCGGCTATGAAGGAGAAAGGAGAATAAGAAAAAGGTTAATGAAGAGAGGGGAGAAAAATGAAGAGGGAAATGGTCAGCAAACGGCCCAACTTCCCCTTAATGCCGAATTTATACTGACCTTAACCCTAGCCGAATTTTGCCTCCCTAAAGCTCCCCTTGGCCGGCCAACTCTTGCTCCTCAAGAGTCTATTATTCGGCCAACACAGCTCTCCCTAATCAGCTCCTAAATTCTCTCCCTTATCCCCTCCTTACTCAATCTCCTGAGCAACTCCAACTCTTCCTAATAGTCTTTCACTTCAGTTCCACTACTTACCTTTTCCATTCATAAAAATTAATCCCTTATTTGCTGTCATTGTGACTTGAACCTGGGTCCTCCCAATCATCCACACGCCACTTATAGCATTCCCAGTGGTGTCACTTAGACACTTTACCACATGCTTCCTTGTGATTTATTTTACACAATTAATACCTAAAAGCCCAATTAACCAGAACCCCTTTTTCTTATGGAATTAAAATTAATTAAAACTACCGGGTTTTACCTTAAGCTTGGGCCTTCTAGAGGCCCACTAACGTACTTAATCCTACGACAAACAAACAGGACACAGAATTTTTAAAATTTTCCAACATTTTTAAAATTCCCGAAAATTGGGGCGTTACAACTCTACCCTCCTTAAAGAAATTTCGTCCTCGAAATTTACTCGTCCGAACAGATGAGGATTGTTTTTCATCGCCTCCTCTGGCTCCCAAGTAGCTTCCTCTCTGCCATGATTACGCCAAAGCACATTTACTAATGGGACAGATTTCCTTCTCAGAATCTTATCATCTCGATCCAAAATTTGCACAGGCTCCTCCTCAAAAGTCAAATCAGTTTGAACTTCAATTTTTGTAACCGGCACGACATGAGTAGGGTCAGAACGATAACGCCTTAACATGGAGACGTGGAAAACATCGTGAATCCTGTCCAACTCTGGAGGTAATTCCAACTGATAAGCTATTGGGCCTACTCGCTTCAAAACCCGATAAGGCCCAATAAACCGCGGACTCAACTTGCCTTTCTTACCAAACCTCAATATCTTCTTCCAAGGAGAAACCTTTAAAAAGACCATATCCCCTACTGAGTACTCAACCTCCTTACGCTTCAAATCTACATACGATTTTTTCCTATCAGATGCTTCTTTCAAACAGTCCCTAATTATTCTGACCTTAGCCTCAGTATTAGCCACCAATTCCAATCCAAGAACTTGTAGCTCCCCTAGCTCCGTCCAACAACTAGGTGTACGACACCTTCGACCATACAGTGCTTCATACGGTGCCATTCGAATACTCGCCTAATAACTGTTATTGTACACAAATTCTGCCAACGGTAAGTAGTCCTCCCAACTACCTCGAAAGTCAATCACACATCCCCTTAACATGTCCTCCAGAATCTGAATGACCCTTTCCGACTGACCATCAGTTTGGGGATGGAAAGCCGTACTGAAGTTCAACTGCGTCCCCAATGCCTCATGCAACTTTTGCCAAAACCGAGATGTGAATCTGGGATCCCGGTCAGAGATAATCGAAACTGGGACTCCATGAAGTTGCACAATCTCCGCCACATACAGTTTGGCTAACT
Organism: Gossypium arboreum; assembly: GCF_025698485.1. Lineage (NCBI taxonomy): Eukaryota > Viridiplantae > Streptophyta > Magnoliopsida > Malvales > Malvaceae > Gossypium > Gossypium arboreum. The sequence goes on from NC_069073.1 coordinate 17,738,439, forward strand.
TTTGAAGCGAAAAGTCAGTACGTACTGGTATGAAATGGGCCGATTTGGTCAACCTATCCACAATCACCCATACCGAGTCTTTCTTCGATGGTGTCAACGGCAACCCACTCACAAAGTCCATGGTTACCCTCTCCCACTTCCAAAGTGGTATCTTTACCGGCTGCAACAGTCCAGAAGGTAATTGATGCTCAACTTTCACTTGTTGGCACGTCAAAGATTTTCCTACAAACTCCGTCACTTCTCGCTTAAGTCCAGGCCGCCAGTACAATTCCCGCAAGTCGTGATACAACTTATTCCCTCCAAGATGCATGGCACATTATCCCCCATGAGCTTCCTTTAATATTGTCTGCCTCAAGTCAGAGTCCTTCGGAACACAAATTCTTCCTCAGAAACACAGAACTCCATCACCATTTAAACTGAACTCAGAAGTTTTCCCTTCCTTAACTTGTTGAAAATGAGCGACCAAAGACTCATCTTCTAACTGCTTTTCTTTAATCTGGTCCACCCAGGTTGGCCTTACTTGTAATTCAGCCAACAAACTACTATCATCATACAAACTCAAATGAGCAAACATTGCTCTCAGATCAGATACGGTTCTACGACTCAAAGCATCGGCTACCACATTAGCCTTTCCTGGGTGATACTCGATTGAACAATCATAATCTTTAAGCAACTCAATCCATCTCCTTTGCCTAAGGTTCAGTTCCTTCTGAGTCAACAAATACTTAAGACTCTTATGGTCTGTGTATATAATGCACCTCTCTCCGTACAGGTAATGTCTCCAAATCTTAAGTGCAAAAACCACTGCTGCTAATTCAAATCATGAGTAGGATAGTTCCCCTCGTGAGGTTTAAGCTACCGTGACGCATATGCAACCACCTTACCCTCCTGCATTAACGCGTAGCCCAAACCTACATGTGATGCATTGCTGTACACAGTAAAATCCTTCCCAGACTCCGGCTGAATTAACACAGGTGCTTCAGTCAAAACTTTCTTCAACTTTTCAAAAGCTTCTGCTGGGTCTCGGTCCATACAAATGGTACCCTTTCCTTATGAGTTTAGTCGAGGTGCAATAACACCGAAAAACCTTCCACAAACCTTCATAGTATCCCGCCAATCCCAGAAACTCCGTATCTCGATCTTGACCTAGGCGGCTTCCACTCCAAAAATGCTTCAATTTTTCGAGGATCCACCTTAATCCCTCGATAGAGACCACATGTCCTAAGAAATTTACCTCCTCAACCGAATTCACACTTGCTGAACTTTGCATAAAGTTCCTTCTCCCTTAACACTTGTAGCACTATACGGAGATGCTCATCATGCTTTGCTTCCGTTTGAATATACGAATATCGTCAATAAAGGCGACTACAAATTGATCGAAATGGTTGAAACACCGATTCATCGAGATCCATAAATGCCGTAAGAGCGTTAAATCCCAAATGGCATAACCGAAATTTGTAATGACCATCTTGAGTCTGAATGCCATCTTATGGATATCCGTCTCCTTGACCCTTAGCGATGATATCCGGATCTAAGGTCGATCTTAGAAAATCTGAAGCCCCTTGTTGGTCAAGCGGATCGTCAATCCTTGGCGGTGGATACTTATTCTTAATGGTCAGTTTGTTCAACTGGCGATAGTCAATGCACATCCACATTGTACCATCCTTCTTCTTCACGAATAACACCGGTGCTCCCCATGGAGACACGCTTGGCCTAATAAAGCCCCTATCTAACAACTCTTGAATTTGTGCCTTTAGCTCCACCAACTCCTTTGGTGCCATCCTATACGGTGCGATAGACACTGGCGCCGTTCCAGGCAACAAGTAGATTCCAAACTCCACTTCTCGGTTTGGAGGTAATCCCGGAAGCTCCTCCGGAAAAACATCTTGAAACTCCTTTACGGTCCTGACCTTATCCACTGTCAATCCCTTCTCTTTCGACTGGCTTACGAATGCCAAATAGGCCTCACAACCTTTTCGAATCCACTTTTTGGCCCTCAATGCCGACACCACATTAGACAAATAATCCCTTCGCTCACCTATCATCATAACCTCCTCACCCTCCGTGGTCCTTAACACCATTCATTTTGCAGCACAATCCAAAGTCGCCCTATGCTTAACAAGCCAGTCCATTCTCAGAATGAGGTCAAACTCTCCGAACGGCAACTCCATTAGAACTCCAGGAAAGATCCTACCTTGAGTTTCTAAGGGTACATCCCTATACAGTTTGTCTACCCTAACTGAGTGGCCCAAAGGACTTAACACAGAGACCTCACTCACTATCTTTTCAGAATGCACTCCCAATGACCCAGATATGGCACATGCAACATAGGAATGAGTAGATTCAATATCCACCAAAGCAGTATACGGCATGCTAGAAACCAAAAACGTACCAGTTATGACGTCAAGTGTGTCGCCCTCCTCTCGACGACGAGCCGTATACACCAACGCTAGCTGTCGAGCCTCAGCATTTCCGGTACCCCTTCCAGGCGCCCCTCGACCTCAACCATTTCCATTTCCATTTCCGCCCCTACCTTGTCCACGTCCTCTCGGTGGTTGTGGTCCACCTCTCGCGGGTTGAAAAACCCTCTGTACAGCAATCTGAGCCTGATCAGCTCTCTGTGGGCAGTCCTTAACTCTATGCTCCATAGATCCGCATCAGAAACAAGCACCGGAACGTTTGCTATACTCACCCAAATGTACCTTTCCACAGTCTCCATAAATTGGCGGTCTAACCACATTCACCGGATTTGCTCGAACTGGCTCCTCCACTCTCGCCCTTTTGACATTCTTATTTGCTCCACCCGAAGGTCCAGAATCCCTCCAGAAACGGTTCCGATCTTTCTCACGGTTCTGCCTCTCAGTACGCTTTACCTCCTCAGCTATCTTAGCTTTTTCCACCAGAACCGCGAAATCCCGCTCCCTCTACGGAGCAATCAGCACCTTAAGGTCATCTCTGAGTCCATCCTTAAAGCGAACGCTACGCTCATACTCCGTAGCGACTATCCCCACAGCATACCGGCTCAGCCTCAGAAACACAGCCTCATACTCAGCAACAATTTTACATCCTTGGACCAGATTCAGGAATTCCTTCCTGCGGGCATCCACACAACTTGCCCCGACGTACTTTCCTTTAAAGGTTGTCTTAAACAGCTCCCACGTAACCCTATCAGCTGGGGTTCCATCCCTTACGGTGAGCCACCACTGATAAGCCTCATCTCGCAGCAGTGATACGGCCCCCTTCAGCTTCTGCTCCACCGAGCAGTCCAAGTCATCCATAATTCATTCTGTGGCCTCCAACCAATATTCCGCCACATTTGGGGCTACACCAGATACGCCCCTAAAGATCTCTGCTCCATTAGCTTAGAGCCATTCAGAAATCGATCCTCGAATTTCGTTGCCCGAACTTGCCCCGGCAACCCTTTCCAGAACTCGAAGCATAGCCTGTGACAGGGCGTCATCCCCGGCACCACGATCATGAGACTCCACTTCTGTTGCCGATGGTACCGGTGCATCTGCCGTCAGCATATGTCCCGAAGATGAAGATACCGCTCGAGCCCTTCCTCGGCCACGTCCACGGCCTCTTCCACGAGTGGCTCTTGTACTCATATCGTATTATCTGATTATGAATTTTATGCACTAATATCATTCCAATGTTTATTACAGATGTTTTATGATTCAGACAGTAATTTAGAGTTGGTTTTCGCAGAATCGATGTCTAGCTACTGATTTGATCTTTTAGCAAGCTTTTCTAGGATTTGATAGCATCCTATCTAGAGTATTCTAGTAAAGTTTGATCTGAGACAGATAATTGAATATATTGAAAAATTCGAATACTTACGGGCTTGGGCGGAGATTGAATGCCACCTTCAGAAGTCCAGATTTTAAAAACAGATTTTTTTTGAAATCTTCGTTTTTGTAAACCCATTCCACAGCCGAGTTGTTGCAACTTTCCTCTGATACCACAAAATGTAACACCCCAAACCCGGCCTAGACGTTATGACCAGATCCGACGTGCCACATCAAAACGTTAAAACATTTTTTCATTCTAAGTCTAGGAAATCGTACTTGATGTTCAAAGGATTAATTCATTGAGGGTTAAAGTTAATGGAAGCTGCGCACCAGGTAGGAAACCGAAAAAAAGAGGTGAGTCCATCGAACTGCTTAAGTACCAAGCTCTTTCGGATCCAATCCTAGACATGCACACCGCCATTGCCACACTCTAACATCGCGTATATTTTTAGGTTACCATTGAAATTATGTCTATTTTAGAATAAAACGTATTTAAGTTTGTAAAACATTATCATAGCAGAAGTCTTGTTTGTAATCGTGTCACTTCGAAATCAGTTTATGTTTTTGGAAAACGAACCCTAGATCTAGCCCATTTTGATAGTTAATATAATTTAAGGTCATCATGATAAGTTATAAATCGAAACCCAAATAAAATAATCATAAGCGGCCTTATTACATAACAAAACCCAAATCATCAAAGAAAAGAAAATTGAAGTCCAAATCACCAGAAGAAATCCATATTGCAGAACGAGTGGCCACTCCGAATCCTTCGTAGCTCCAAGCCCACTATGGCTGGGGATTACCTGCATGGATGAAAATAGGGGATGAGTTTGGGGAAACTCAGTGTGTAAAATTAACCCAACCATAGCCCATATCAGCTCAAACCACAGAAACAGAATAAATTGGCCTTAGCCCGAGCGAATCTGAAATTAAGCCCATAGGCCCATAACATATCGATCAGATATTTCATGTATATGCAAAACCCAACACATAACCAACAACATACACCCCCTTACCAACCTTTCACCATGTGGGAGACTACTCGACCCACCCAAGCGCTACACGCCACGTAATTATGCAGATGGTCGCGAGCAGATAATGTGACAGAGTCACCAGATCTGAATAATCGTGGCGAGCCACCGATCAGAAATATGTGGCGAGCCACCAATCGATAATTGTGGCATAGCCACCGGACGCTTCCTCCAAAATATAACCCATGTCCCCATGCAACAAATATTCATTCATGGCATACATCATACGATTTAAATCAACATGCTTTTCAGACAAAATTAACCCTAGGGCATATTGGTCATTTACACCTAGGGGTATCATGGTAATTTTCCATACATAAGGGTATTGTAGTGATTTAGCTACTTCTAGGGTTTTCATGCATATCCTATCCATTTACATACTATCGAATACTTCACAAGATACTTACTAAATTGAGCCGTTGGCCCATGAACCCGATTTTTGGCCCATTAAGCCCACATTATCAAAATGTACAAAATCATACGCACTGCAGTTTATTACCTTCAAAATACCAAACACGCAAACCCAACTATCTTACGAGCATTCGCACACTCGCAAATTCCCAAAATACCAACTTTCCGGCATTTTGGCTTTTCGGCTTTTACCGATCTAGTCTATGAGAGGGTGTCAGTTACACACCTGTTTTGAGACGATTCGTTGTCAAGATCCACGCACGAACTGCCTACAATTAAATCACTAACATATTACTCTAGATATCGAATTAATACTGAGTAAATAGCCCCTTACGATATTCGGCCATACTTGCTTAGAACCTTCTTGCTCTTACCTTGTTACCGAACTATGTCTTAAATCCAAAGATCTGATCGTTCCACTTGTCCAAGCCCTTGATTAGCAACCTCTAAATCACACTATTTACCAAAGAAGAACAATTATTACAACCCCTTAGGGCTACAAGTCCAAATCGACAGCCTCTCTAACATTTAGGGATTTCTGCCTTTCTTAAAATACGAAAGAAAGACTATGTTTTGAAACTACTTACCACCGATTCCTTCGACCAATGTTTCCAATTGATGCCTACTTAAATCCAATGCCGCTCTACCCTCAAACGATCACCAAAGTCAAGCCTTCAGTGTTTTCAATATTCGGCTAAGTCCCTATGAAAGTGGGGTTTTCGGCTTTTTTGCAACTGTGTAGAAAAAGATGAATTAATAGGGTTTTACTGTGGTCTTTTCAAAAAAAACTTTAGGTTTAAAGGAGGAAAGAATTGGCCAAATATGATAAGCAAAATAAGAGAATTTTGCTAGGAAAAATCGGCACAGAAGAAAGTGTAGCTTTTGGGATTTTGGCTTTTTATGGCCAAAGGCTATGAAGGTTTTGAAACATCTGAAGGGAAGGATGGAGATGAACAAGAGGTTAGAAGGGTTCGGCTATGAAGGAAAAAGGAGAATAAGAAAAAGGTTGATGAAGAGAGGGGAGAAAAATGAAGAGGGAAATGGTCAGCAAACGGCCCAACTTCCCCTTAATGCCGAATTTATACTGACCTTAACCCTAGCCGAATTTTGCCTCCCTAAAGCTCCCTTGGCGGCCAACTCTTGCTCCTCAAGAGTCCATTATTCGCCAACACAGATCTCCTAATTAGCTCCTAAATTCTCTCCTTATCCCTCCTTACTCAATCTCTGAGCAACTCCAACTCTTCCTAACATCTTTCACTTGGTTCCACTACTTACCTTTTCCATTCATAAAAATTAATCCCTTATTTTTGTCATTGTGACTTGAACACAGGTCCTCCCAATCATCCACACGCCACTTATAGCATTCCCAAGTGGCGTCACTTAGCCACTTTACCAAATGCTTCCTTGTGATTTATTTTACACAATTAATACCTAAAAGCCCAATTAACCAGAACCCCTTTTTTCCTATGGAATTAAAATTAATTAAAACTATCAGATTTTACCTTAAGCTTGGGCCTTCTAGAGGCCCACTAACGTACTTAATCCTACGACAAACAAATAGGACACAGAATTTTTAAATTTTTCCAACATTTTTAAAATTCCCGAAAATTGGGGCGTTACAAAAACTTCAGCCATACGAATATGGCTTAACTACTAAGTTGAATTTGGTTATGTGTAGTCATGGTTTAATTTGTTTCGGATATAATGCTATATGTTATTAATGGATGGTATATATGATTGGTGTTATACGTTTTAGACAATGTTTGAGTTTTTTCAGATTATCATATCACGTGTTTGAATGGAAGTTATGTGTAGTATATATATATATAAGTGATTGATTGTAAATTGGTATTCTTTATATGATTATAGTATATAATTTGAGATAGTATTTTGGATTATGCGGATCAAATCGTATGATAGGGTTATTATAAGTTTAATACATATTTAATTGTTTTGATTAAATCTAATGATGATAAATGGTGTGTTTTGGCTATGTATGAATAAGGAAAGTATATAGTGTTAAAATTTTAAATTTGAATATTGGTATTTTAATATGTATTTTAAAATAACTTAATCCAAAGTGACCTTTGTTGTGAAAATTTATTTTATTTTAAAATATAAAAGATTGTGTGCATGTTACTTAAGTTAAGTTAATATTGATCAGTCCAAAGGAAGGTTAATATTTAACCAAATGTACAACTCTAGTAATAAACATGTGATGATTATTTGGTTTTGTATGTGAGTAATAAATTGGCCTAAAGAAAGATTTATTGTTCGACATGTTCCACATGTTCTTATTGTCAGTGTTTGGTTACTACACCAATATATCACTTACAAATTAATATTTTGTCCAAATATGAAATATTAATATAATGTCTTATATTTTGAGATGGAGTTTAACTTTACCTTTATTCAAATTATTTTGGTTTAAATTTAAAGTATTATTTGGGTTTGTTTTGTTTTTTTTCCAGCTACTATTATACCTACCAACATCATTGCATGCATTGAAACATTCAGGGGCATTATATCTAATAAAATTATCACAACAAAGAATTCATGGTTGATATTGAAAACAGGTTTGTCAATAACAAAAAGGTCAAAATTGGTACGTTCATAACAAATCTAACTTTAGTGGGGTACATAAAAAAAAATAAGAAAGCTACACATACGACACTTCAAAAGAAACAAAAAAAAAATGAATTAACTAAGGATGGTTGTTTCTCCTGTGGTGCAACAGGTGCATTTCTTTTCTTTTTTTATTTTTTTGTTTATTTTAAGATTAATTTGACTTCAATATTAAGACACACTTGGTGGATAGATTCCGGGGCAACAACTCACATTAGTGTGTCTATGAAAGGTTGTCAAAATTACTAAAAGCTTAATGATGGTGAAAGATGCATCTATGAAGGTGACGGTAATTCGATAGAAGTTAAAGCAATGGGGACTTTTAGATTATTATTAAGAACTGAATTTTATTTGAATTTGAATGAAAATTTTTTTTGTAATGTCTTTTAGGTAGAACTTGATTTTCATTTCAGCAATGGACAAATTTGGTTATATTTTTTCATTTGGAAAAGGAAAATTTAATCTCTTTCATAATTCAAATTTGGTTGGTTCTGGTTCTTTATCAGGTTATGAGATTCTATATTTATTTGATACTATTTCTTTATTTAATGAATCATTGCATACTACCATAATAGATAATAAACAAAAATTAACTATTGAAAATGTGACTTCGTTGTGGCACAAGAGATTATGCTATGTCTCTAAAAAAAGAGAATTGAGAACTTGTGTCCAATGGTATTCTTAATCCCTTTGATTTTTTGGATACTTTGAAAGATTTAAAGGTTACAAATTTTATGATCCCACTACTAAGGTTATTTTTAAGATGCATAAAGCTAATTGTTTGAGGATGTTAAGTTTGTGGAGGAGAGAGAATTAAAAACATTGTCTTTGGATAATAATATATTGATATTTCTCAACGCATTCATTTAATTGCTATTGAATATGATTAGGAAAAGTCTATTATACCTAAAAATTTTCATGTAGCAACTCTAGATAAAGACAATGTCATTGAACCTCCAGGTTAAGAAACAAACTCTACAACCTTAAGAACTACTGACATTAAGAAAGTCCAATAGAAAAATGATTATAATGATTTTAGCAATATATTTTAACCTTGAGCTACATTATATGGAAATTAAGATTGTGTTTCTTAATGGTGACATTGATGAGATTATTTATATAGTGTAACTAGAAAACTTTGTGTTAAGCAATGCAAAGTTATTTGTATACAAATTAAATAAATTCATCTATGGGCTTTAAGTGGGCCTTGTTTCAATGGTATTACAATATTCACCGAGTGGTTATCTCATTCGGTTACAAGATGACTTTGGTTAATGATTGTATATATCACAAGTTCAGTGGGAGTAAGAATAGTCTTAATCAATGCCCCAAGAATGATTTTGAGATTACAAAAATGCATAACATTCCCCACATTTCAGGACTGAGAAGTCTAATATTTGTTCAAGTTTTTACATGTTTAGATATTGCGTACATTGTTTGGATGTTGTACAAATATTTGATCAATTTGGGTGTCAATAGTCGGAAAGCAACCAAATAATTTATTGGTTAACTTTAAAAAAAAACAACAAAACATTACATGTTATATATAGGTGGTTTGATAAGTTAGAGATCGTTAGGTATACAAACTCTGATTTTAATGGAATATGGAGGCAAAATTTTGTCACGAAAGTGCAAATTGTGACAACAAATTGTAGTCATTATTCCAATAACAGTAGGAGCACATCAAAGTCAAAGCACATAGGCTTTAATTTCCTAGTTGTTAAAGTAAGAGTTCAAAGTGGTCAAGTGTTTGTTGAGTATAATGGTACAAACTCCATGATTGTGGATCGCTTATTAAGAGACTACCACCCAAGGTTTTTATGAGTACACTGCTTATTTGGGTGTAATGTATTTTAAGATATTCAGTTTTAGTGGGAGTTTGTAATTTAAATTTTTTTTTGTTAAAGACACATTTTTCAGTTATTTCAGTTTATGGATGTTAAAGATATTTTCTGTAGAAATAAAGTTTATTTAGTTTATTCATACTCTAATTTTAGTAAAATTTGATCTTACCAAGGCTAAGAAGAACTAGTTGGAAATAAACATGATTAGATCACATTGCATGTAATTTCCATGCTACACATCCATATTTGATCTATGTCATTTGATTGTGTTAATATATATGATAAAGATGGATTTAGTTATGATATATGTAACAAAAGTCGCCTTGGTTCTTTGCTAACATAATTAATGGATGAGATTTTTTGGAATACCTTTTGGATATTATAGTAATGTTTTGAGCTCATAAGGTTATATAATGACATGTAATTATAAGATAATCAATATATATATATATATATATATATATATATATATGGTCCAAGTGGGAGATTGTTGGAAAAATATGGACATCGCATATATAATAAGCATAATTACATGTTATTATTTACTATAATAAGATATTGGTCCAAATTAAAATTGATCTAATTTGGGTTAGAGTTTATTGGGTTTGAATTAATAAATAAAGTATGGATTAAATATGTGTAGATACTCTCGTAACTAATTTCTAATTGATGATGGGCTGATTAGAAATTAAAGTTAATGTGCAAAAGTTATATATTAGGGTTATGGTCCTCAAATTACATATATGTAACTTTTCTTACATCCCATCTTCAAAAAAGAAAGAGTCACATTTTCTAAATTACTATGTGTTAATTTGGAAGATCAAAACTGCAAGACTCGAAGATTTCAATATATTAATGGATTCATGTTCACTTTCGCATTTAGTCTTGTTCTTGATTTATTCTTATTGATTTGACATGATAGATCCTGGTTTATAGTTTGTTAAGTTTGATATTAGATCTTATTTTACGGTTTTAACATACCAATCACATCCCAACAACATTGACTGAAAGTTGGATATAAATCATCTGGGCCTAGAGCTTTATTCGAGTGCATACCAAAAACTGGATGTTTAAACTCATCAATTTTGAAAGGAGCAAGCAACACATTATTAGCATCATCACTAACACATCTCATACGCGCAAATTACTCAAACCTTATATCGTTAGAATTCGAAAAAAGAAATGAAATAATCATTAACAACATGACACATACCATCCAAAATAGTGTAAAGTTGATCATATTTATCCATAAAAAGAGAAACATGACTAAATCATTTTTGTTTCAAAGCTTATGCATAGAAAAAATTGGTATTAACTTCTCCATGATGCATAAAAAAAACCTTCAATCTTTGTTTCCAATAAATAGCCTCTTGCACTATCAAATTGTTAAGCTCAGTGCACTTACACAAAAGGGCATTATCAAATTGACGTGTTGATTTAAGGTAGGGACTAAGTTGTAGAAATGTGAAAGTGTTATAGCTTTGGTGTAATTCAAAATTTATGTGGTTAAAATATAAATATAGAAAAGTTGAAGGACCAAATTGCAAATACCTCAAAGGAGGAAAGGACTACAAGGTAAAATAAATTGGTAAATGGAACCAAATTGAAAAAGTGGAAAATAAAAGGGACACAATTGTAATTTTACCAAAAGTGAGAAATGGTACAAAAGTTTATATTGAGAAATTACAAGGGCAAAATGTTCATTTCTCAATCAAGATAATTATCATGATAATAATTGATGAATATTAGATGTTGAAATATAATTAGTGAAATATTTTATTATTTTATTATAAGATATTTTGATATTTTAATTAATTAAATTATAGGAGATATTTGTATGGAAGTATGAAGAAATTTCTTCAAACTTTCCATGCTCTAATGCCACCATTATTATAAAAGGGGAAAATTTCTCCTTTTCTTACAATTTAGTCATTTGTCATGAAATCTCATTATTTCACCCAAAATTCTTAGAATTTTCCCTCGGCACCAAAGAGTAAAGATGAATTAGATGTCCTAGAGAGTATGTTCCACAACTTAGAAGTAAGAAATTAGTAGATGTAAGTGAAGAAAATTAGAAGAAAATAGAAGGATAGTGATGAAGTTGAGAAATAAATGGAAAATAAGCAAAATAGAAGAAATTCTTGTCAAAAGTGGTAAGTTTTAAAGTGGTAAGCTTTAATTTTAAATTTACTTATATCTCTATGATTTGAGTTAAATATGTTATGAATGAAATGCGGATATGTGAATTTTAATTGAAATAGTAGAGATAGAAAGTAATTGATGAAGTATGATATGTAGAAACACCAAGTTTTAAGTGAAAGAGAGAAATATGATTTGTATTATGAGAAGTTTTAAGGTAAATAAATGACTATGATATCAACATATGAATCTAAATGACTAAATTGAATAGTATGTTTGTTTAAATGAAAGTTAATGTAAAGAACCATAGAAAAGTAAATATTATCACTAAAACAATTTTTGGACAATAGCAATAGCTTAAATTTAAAATTTCAAAAAAATTTAAAAGATGAGTTAAATAATAAACCAAGTATAAAATTAAAGTTTAATGAATCTAGTTTTGTACAGAATAAACGATGTGAGCATGAAATTGTATTGAATGAGATATATGCATTTTGTGAAACAAGGTTATATAAATTTTAGGATCCCTTATTCTAATTTTGAAAATGTTAGAATTAAGTGACCGAATCCTTATTTAAATAAAATATAGTGGTAAAATAAAATAAAAGAAGAATCCATATAGAATTACACTTCTTTTATTTTATTTTAGAATAAGGTTTTTAAACCTTATTAAATTCCATCTATTTGATATTGATTAGAATAAGATGTTTTAGTCTTACTAGAATATGGCTTTACAAGCCTATAAATAGACATAGTCTACTCCTCTTATAATTAATTCGAACTCGACATAGTGAATTTTCTTCTCCTCTGCCTGTGATTTTTTCCCGAAAGGGTTTCCATGTAAAAATCTGTGTGTTCTTTTATTTTTATTTTTTTTAAAAATTGGTATCAGAGCTTCTGAGTTATTCACCTCGATCACGGTAATGGCCTCTTTGAAGTATGAAATTTTCCTGTTGGATCGCAACACCAGATTTGCGTTGTGGCAGATTAAGATGCAAGCAATTCTTGCGCAGATGGATCTGGAGGATGCCCTACTAGGGATAAATAAGATGCCTTCGACATTAACAGATAAAGAGAAGAAGCGTAAGGATCGAAAGGCGTTAACACAATTACATCTGCATTTGTCCAACGAAATTCTGTAGGATATGATGAAAGAGAAGACTGCCGCTGCATTATGGAAGAGGCTAGAACAAATATGTATGTCGAAAACTCTAACAAGCAAGTTGCATATAAAGCAGCATCTTTATGCTCATCATTTGGAGGAAGGTGCGTCTGTACACAAACACTTAATAGTGTTTAAAGAAATTCTCTCAAACTTGGAGGCTATGGAGGTTCAGTATGATAAGGAAGATCTAAGGTTGATTCTACTTTGTTCGTTGCCCCTGTCCTATTCAACCTTTAGAGACACGATTTTATATAGCCGCGAGTTGATGAGGTTTGTGATTCTTTAACCTCGTATGATAAGATGAAGCATCTTGTGGTTAAACTCGACTCTCAGGGAGAGGGTCTCATTGTTCGTGGGAGACAAGATCGGAATGCTGATGCTGATCGTGTAAGACACATGAACGGAATCCTCGTGGTAAATCTAAGGGTAGATCAAAGTCTTCAAATAGAGGTAAACTTGTAACTTCTACAAAAAGAATGGGCGTATTAAATATGAGTGCTATAAGCTACAGAACAAGATTAAAAGGGAGGCTGCAAATCAAAAGGGAAAACAACCAAAAAATTCCGGTGGAGCTGATGTTGTAGAAGACTACAGTGATGGTGAACTTTGAGTCACTTCTATCAAAGATTCTAAAGTAAACGAGGAGTGGATACTTGATTCAGACTGTACCTTCCACATGAGTCCTAATTGGGATTGGTTTACAACTTACGAAACAGTGTCTGAAGGTGTTGTTTTGATGAGAAATAATGCTTCATGTAAAATCGTAGGTGTTGGAACAATTAAAGTTAAGATGTTTGATGGAGTTGTCAAAACACTTAGTGAAGTACGACATGTTCTAAAATTGAAAAGAAATTTAATTTTGTTGAGTACTCTTGATTCAAAAGGGTACAGATACACAGCAGAAAGTGGGGTTTTAAAGATTTCCAAAGGTTCCTTGTTGTGATGAAAAGGGGAGAAAAGACGCCAAGTTATATATTTTTGAGGTTCTCTTGTTACGGTGATCTGTTGTCGCTTCTTCTTCCTTGTTAGATGATGATATTACTAAACTTTGGCATATGCGCCTAGGGCCTATAAGTGAGAATGGCATGACAGAATTGAGCAAAGAGGACTTCTTGATGGGTAAGGAATTTGCAAACTAAATTTCTGTGAGCATTGTGTTTTTGGGAAGCAAAAAAGAGTTCAATTCACCAGAGGAATCCATAACACGAAGGGAACATTGGAGTATATTCATTCTGATCTGTAGGGGCCATCCAGAGGGCTTTCGAGAGGTGGAGCTAGTTATATGTTAACCTTTATTGATGATTTTTCTAGAAATGTTTGGGCATTCTTGAAGCAGAAAAGTGATTTGTTTTCCGCATTTAAGTCTTGGAAAATTATGATTGAAAAACAGACTGGAAAACAAATAAAATACCTCCATATAGACAATGGCTTAGAGTTCTGTTCTAATGAGTTTAATAGATTGTGCAAGTTAAAAGGGATCGTGAGACACTTGACAGTTTGCCATACTCCACAACAAAATGGCATTGCAGAACGAATGAACAGAATGATCATGGAGAAGGTTCGATGTATGTTGTCAAATGCCAACTTATCAAAGTCGTTTTGGGCCGAAATAGCCTTTACTGCATGTTTTTTGATCAACCGATCCCTATTCGTTGCCATTGAGAAAAAGACTCTACAAGAGGTATAGTCTGGTAATCCTAGTAATTATTCAATTTAAAGATCTTTGGGTGTCCTACGTATGCTCATGTTGATAATGAAAAATTGGAACCGAGATTCATTAAATGTGTTTTTCTTTGTTATAAAGTCGGTGTAAAAGGGTAAGTTATGGTGTCCTAAAAATAGAAAAGTTGTGATTAGCAGAGATGTTGTTTTTGATGAAACTGCTATGCTACCTAACTTATCTCTTAAAGACTCTTCCAATAAAGAAAATCAAAAACAGGTGGAGCATCAGATTAATACAGAGTTGACTCCTCAAGCCAGTACAAAAATTGAGAATAGAGTTACTTCTTCACTTGCAATACTCTATCGCCAAAAACAGAACTAGAAGAGAAATTAAACCTCTAAAGAAGTATGTTGAGGCTGATCTAGTTTCTTATGATTTAAATGTGGCTAAAGATATAGATGCGAATCAATAGCCATCTAATTATTTTGAGGCAGTTAGTTGTGAAGACTCAGAGAAGTGGATGTTTGCTATGCAAGAGGGGATGAAATCACGCCACAAAAACAGAACATGGGATCTTGTGAAACTTCCTAAAGGTAAAAAGGCTGTTCGTTGTAAGTAGGTGTTTAAAAAAAAAAGAAGGGACTCTAGGAGTTAAAGAACCCAGATATAAAGTAAGGCTTGTCGCAAAGGGTTACAGTCAAATTCCAGGAGTGGACTTCACATATGTGTTCTCCTCAGTTGTTAAGCATACTTCAATTCGAGCTTTGCTTGGTATTGTGGCCATGCATGATTTGGAGCTTGAGTAGTTAGATGTAAAAACTGCATTTTTGCATGGAGAACTTGAGAAGGATATTTACATGCAACAAACAGAGGGTTTTATAGTCTCAGAAAAAGAGGACTATGTTTGCTTGCTGAAAAAGTCCCTTTACGGTTTGAAACAGTCACCAAAATAGTGGTACAAGAGGTTTGATTCCTTTATGATTTATCATGATTTCAAAAGAAGTAGTTTTCACAGTTGTGTTTACTTTAAGAAGAACAGTGATGGCTCTTTTGTGTATCTACTTCTTTATGTTGATGACATGTTGATAGCAGCAAAAGATAAAGGAAAGATAATAAAGGTCAAAACCCAACTAAGTGAAGAATTTGAGATGAAAGATTTAGGACCAGCAAAGAAGATACTTGGTATAGAGATTCTCAGAGATAGAAAAGCAAGAAAATTGTACCTAAGTCAGAAGGGGTACATTGAGAAAGTTCTTTGTAGATTCAATATGCAGAGTGCTAAGCCTGTTAGTACTCCTTTAGCAGCCCATTTCAAACTTTCATCAGCTTTGTTTCCACAATCAGATGATGAGATTTAGTACATGTCAGATGTTCCATACTCTAGTGCAGTGGGATCTCTCATGTATGATATGGTTTGTTCACGTCCAGATTTATCATATGTAGTTAGTGTAGTTAGCAGATATATGGCGAATCCTGGTAAAGAACATTGGAAAACAGTTCAGTGGATTTTAAGATATTTATGAGGTACTACTGATGTTTGCTTACAGTTTGGAAGAACTAGAGATGGAGTAATTGGGTATGTTGATGCTGATTTTGCTGGAGACCTTAATAGAAGAATATCTCAAACAGGTTATGTCTTTACAATCGGAGGTTGTGCAATTAGTTGGAAAGCCATTTTGCAAACTACAGTCGCTTTGTCTACCAATGAAGCTGAGTACATGGCGATTACTGAGGCTTGTAAAGAAGCTATTTGGCTGAAGGGACTCTTTAGTGAACTCAATGAAGACCTTCAAATCAGCACAATATTTTGTGACAGTCAGAGTGCCATCTTTCTTACAAAATATCAAATGTTTCATGAGAGAACAAAACACATGATGTTTGGTATCATTTTGTTCGTGATATTATTACTCGTGGTGATATTGTTGTGAGTAAAATTAGTATTCATGAAAATCCTGCAGATATGATGACTAAGTCACTTCCTATAACCAAGTTTGAGCATTGCTTAGACTTGGTTGGTGTTCATTGTTGAAGTTAAACCCTTAAGGGGTTTTATGGAAGAGGTGGAGAAATTGTTCGTTGAAAGTTCGCGATGAAGAACTTGTTTATTGAGAATTCGTGTCAAGGTGGAGATTGTTAGAATTAAGTGACTTGAATCCTTATTTGAATAAAATACAGTGGTAAAATAAAATAAAAGAAGAATCCATATAGAATTACACTTCTTTTATTTTATTTTAGAATAAGGTTTTTTAAACTTTATTAAATTCCATCTATTTGATATTGATTAGAATAATGTGTTTTAGTCTTACTAGAATATGGCTTTACAAGCCTAAAAATAAACATAGTCTATTCCTATTGTAATTAATTCGAATTTGACATAGTGAATTTTCTTCTCCTCTGCCCGTTGTTTTTTCCCGAAAGGGTTTCCACGTAAAAATCTATGTGTTCTTTTATTTTATTTTTTCACAAAAATCATTAGAAATTGTAAAAAAAATAATTAGGAGATGAAATTCATATATATATATATAAATGCTAATGAGTCTAATTTCAAAAGAAATAAACAAACAATGTTATATGAATTTTATATAGAAAGATAAATAATATTTAGTGGAGAAGGGTCAGAGCTTCTTAGTAGCATAATAATGGAAGATTTGAAGAAAAAAATGGTATTAATATACTTTGAATTAAATTCTAATTTTTTTTATGATAAAACATTCATTGAGTCTAGTTTCAAAAAAAAAAAGCGTATCTTAATTTTGATTTTTGTAGGCCAAGATATAAATAATTTAGTGACTTCTACTCAAGTAGACAACCTTGTTAAGAGTATATGTTCAATTAGTGAAAAAAAAAATATTTCATACATATAGGCATGCTATACTAAAAGCCAAAGGTCCTCACATATATATATACATGTACATATAGGACGTGGAATGAAGAGGAGGAAGAAGAGGAAAAATAATAGAAGAGTTGTAATGCTAAGAAGTTTGTATAAGAGATGGAATTGCTAATATGTAACGGAAGTTAAAATGAACGTGTAAAGATTAGATTGACCTTTAGTGAAATTTTAAGTTTGGAAAGTGATCAAGAATGCATGAAAAATGAAATAAGGATGTTTAGATATTGTTCCATAAATGCTTAAAAGTTGATTTTTAGACCTCCTATTCCAAGTCTCAAGACATAAGAGCCAAAGTCTCAAGATAGGTAAATTTCAAATCTAAAATAACAGTTCCAGGGTCATGTCTCAAGACATGTACTTTTGTCTCGAGAAAAGCATATTTCGAACCAAAATTGCTACAGTACTAGAGTAATTTCTCGAGACATGTAGATTCTTGTTTCGAGACATACAAACTATGACATAAATTTTTCTTGTTTTGCTTTAAAAAAGACCCCGAACAACCTCCATTTGAAGCCAGGTCATAAAGAAAGTTTACAAATGGTACAAGAACATTTAAATAACCTTAAATAGGTCTGAATAATGAGTGGAACATGACCAAATAATTTAAAATTTAATGAAATGATTGCCTCTAAAATGTGAAAATTTTTACTCGAATTTAATTAGGAGCTTATATAAGGGATTTAAGTTCCAAGCTAAACAATTCATTTATCGTAGCAGGCCTCTAAAGGAAGACTGATCGATACAGGAATAATGGAAGAAGCAGATACACTAGAAACGGACGTGGCACCATTATTACACATCCCATCTTTAGAAGAAATTTTGCTTGAAAACTCATCCCTTGTATTATTTTTAGTTTCATTGAGTTCCATAATATCATCCTCTTTAGCTCTATACCTCGATGGTGAAGTAGAAAAAATGCCCAATTGACCATGCGGTGGGCCCATCTCTCCAATAGAAGCAATGTTTGTATTCGGGTAAAGGCACAAAATGTTGTTGGCCCATGTGTGTAGCAAGTTGACCTCCACTCAAAACCGGTTACTCGGGCCGAAAATTAGGAAAAGACAAGCAACGATTGTCAATCCTTGATTTATTCCTAGCCATATTTGAAGATCCAAATCCTTGAAATTTAGCCGCAAAATTTCAATCACCACTATCCCTGAATTCATGCCTTCACTGATGCTGTCGCCCTCTATAGCTGTACCGGACTTCATCATGAATACTTTCTGGCCAACCACGAACAATTTTGTCTCTGGCAACTCAATAGGCTTTTTCATTGTGCCCAATGGGCCCACAAGTCTAGCAAATTAGCGAGATGCGTCCATAGCTAATTGAGACTTCAAAGTATTGATCCCCTTAATTTGTAATCATCTTCTTGTGCGACAAGGCTTCGTTGATGTTGATACGAACACGAATTCACATATAGCTATTAAGGAAATTACGTCGACTACTTACATCATAGTCTAAGAAACTATTAATAACATTACCAGGATTTTTGACGAGACCCTCAAGAAAAAAACTGAGCAAGATCTATACTTAAACAAAAAAAAAAATTGCAAATAAAAATTCAATCTCATCGGGATTTTCACTTTTGGCCAATTGATGGATAAACAGGATACAATTATTGAATGACCATGAACCCCCGAAATCATCTTCCTCAAACCCACAATATCGAACAATTTAATAAGATAAAAACCATTTTCACCAATAGTCTTGATACTAACACCTTGAATTGAACGTCAAAGAGATAAGAGCGAATGTTCCATAGCATTAAAGTTGATGGCCCTTTCACCCACGAAACTTACCAACCAAGCAAAGGTCATAATCAATTTCTTCCCCATAGATTTCTTCAATGTTAACCACCAACTCAACATCTCCCTTCTCTTTAATTGAAAAACCCTTAAGCTCGGCCTCCTTACTCAAGTACAAAATACAACAAAAAAGAAAAATAATAAAGAGAATTGAAAAGCAATACAAACATGCACAACAATATTTAGAACTTGCACTCTAAATAGGTTTGAAAAAAAGAGAGAGTGAAATAACAAGGCAAGACAACAATTGGATACACTATTAGTGTACGAGTTTCATGCACAGTTAATGAATAATAAAATTGTAACATCCCGAATTAGGGCTTAGTCAGAACAGTGATTTCGGGACTACAAATCTGATAAAATAAAATTTGTTTTTTTTATATTTTTATAGTCTACAATTTCACGGGATGATTTCGTGAAAATTTCGTTCGAAAATTTTGATGTTTGGGCACTCAATTTGATCAAAAGAACTAAATTGTAAAAAGTGCAAAAGTTGAGTTCTACATGTTAGAGGTGTCTAATTGTTATGAAATTTTAAATTGGAGGCCCTTAAATGGTAATTAGACCATTGGATAATTTTTTGGACAAAAATGAACATGAAATGGGTGAAATAGAATATTTTTAAATTAGGGGTATTTTTGTAATCTAGTAATTAAAATGAATTAAAAACAAAATTAAAAGCCAATTTTTGTCCATCTTCTACCCCATGGCCGAAACTTGCATGGAGAAGACATAGCTAGGGTTTTTCAAGCTTCCAATCTCGATTGTAAGTCCCTTCTAGCCCCGTTTTTAATGATTTTTACATTTTTGAAATCCTCTAACAAGATCTACTCATTTCTACCCATGTTTTGAGCTAGGGTTTGTATTTAAAAATTTACCCATGGATGACATGCATGTGTTTTGATGTATGGTAGAATATGAATCCTCGGTGTGTAATAAACGACTTTTACTAAGTGATTTTCGGTGAAATTGTTAAAAAGGACCGTTTTGTAAAAGTTACAAAATTTATCATAAAAGTGTGATTTAGTGGAAATTAGGGGGTGCTACAGTTATGAAAATGATTCTTTTAGGCTTAAAATGCAAGGAAATTGAATAAAAATCATTTTACGAGACTAGAGGCCAAAGTGCAAATATGTGAAAGTTTAGGGATCAAAATGAAAATTTATAAAAGTATGATTTTTGGACTCATATGAATAATGACACTAATTATTAAGATAAATGTGGTATTATAGATCAAGGAAAATGAGATTCGGACATAGATTGGAAATGATGAGATTATGGACTAAATAAGAATATATAGTCGTATTTTAACCCGAGGTAAGTTCATGTGATTTTAATAATGCAATATTGTATTTGAATGCTAATGCTTCGATATTACACGAGTTGTAAGTATATATATGTGAATAATTTGATATTATGTGATTATTTTGATGATATAACATGTTCTTGATGTTTTGCTATTATGATGAAAATGTTGCAATGCCATGTGATTGTGAGATATTGCTATGTGAATGAAGCCACAATTTGAGTATGTCCGGTAAAGATTTGGAAGTTTGATGGAATATGATGTTTCTTTGAAACGAGTAAGTTCGTATGTAAATAATATTTCGATTCTTTTTATGTTATTATTTTTTATTATTATATGAGATGTGGCTACCTATAGAATGATCAATTGATGTAAACTATGAATCGGAATTGACTAAGAACGAGTTAGTAAAATGTTGAAAAGTGAAGAATTTCCCGATTGAACCTTCAGAATAGAAGAGATACAAATGATTCATTGTGAGTCACGTGTGTAGTACTAAGTGCAGGCTAATACGTGTATCAGATGGTTAAGTCACGTGTGTAGTACTAAGTACAGGCTACTACGTTTACCAGATTGATAGGTCGCATGTGTAGTACTAAATGCAGGCTACTATGTGTACCCGTTAACTTTGATCACGTGTGTAGTACTAAGTACAAGCTACTACATGTATTAGATGGTTAAGTCACGTGTGTAGTACTAAGTGTAGGCTACTACATGTACTAGATTGATCGGTCGCATGTGTAGTACTAAGTGCAGGCTACTATGCGTACCAGAGAGCTTCGGTTACAAGGGTGGTATATGCACAGGCCACTGGGTATCTGTTATTATTTCGATGAGTTCAACGGGAAATTTACTAAGTGAAAATACATATGTACATGACTATGTGATGAATAAGTGAAAATATATCTATATGAAAAGTTGTGAGCAATGTGCTCGATAGTTAAGCGAATCTTTTGGTAAGATAGAATGGAGTAAGTGAAATTATGTAAAAGTGAAATTTTGTAATAAAACAATTTTGGATAGCAGCAGTTGTGTGACTTTGAAAAATCACCAAAAATGGTAGAAATTGAATTAGAGGTTGAATAAGACACGAAATTAAATATCAACGAGTCTATTTTCTCATAAAAGAAACAGTGAAGGTAAAAGAATTTCATATTCTGTGATAATTGGATTTTTGTGAGATAGGGTCAGAATGATTTTGGAATCCCCTGTTCTAATTTCGGAAAATCATAAAAATTGTAAAAAAAAAAATCATGGGTCATAATTTGCATGATTAAAATCTTTAATGAGTTTAGTTCCTGGGGAAATTAGCAGTTCTCAATTTGGAGTCCCGTACCATAAGATAAATAATTTTTAGTGAAAAAAGGTCGAAACTGTCGGACAGTGAAATAGGGGTATATTTAATGAATAAAATGTACTTATTGGATAGACAAAAAATTCTTAAAATTTTATGGTAAGAATATATATGATTCTAGTTTCAGATAAAATTAACGGATCTTAATTTGGAGTTTCATAGCTCTGGATATAAATAAATTAGTAACTATGACTCGAGAAAACAACATGACCAAAAAATTAGCAAAAGTGTAATTATGATTACATTTTCATGGAATTATGTTGATAATTTGCTTATTATTTTCATATGGACTTACTAAGCTTTAAGCTTACTCCCTCCTCTCCATTTCCTTAGTGTTCTCAGGTCAGCTTGGGGTTGGAGACCGTCGAACGCAGCATCACACTATCAAGCCAACAACTCTGGAGTATTGTCATATGTGTATTAAATACTTTCAAGTGAGTGGCATGTTGATGTGATTCGGCTCGAGTGGTTGAGTCGAATTCATGTAGTTGCCCGATAGTAGACGAGAAGAGTCGTCGTGCCTTGAATTTTAGAAATAGAAGTGAATGGATAGGTTTGAATAAGCGGAAGGTTTCAAAGAAGTGTAGGATTAGTAATAGGTTCGGCAAGGGGTAGCAAAGATGGATGTTGGATAGATGGCTCGGTTTGGTGATAACAAGAAAGAAATTCGAAAGATGGGGATGGAAAACGAACTTAACGTCAAGAATGATTCAACACTAAAAAGTGTCACCCCGGTTCCTATATTGTTAAGGTGAAAGGATGGATAGAAGGATAGGTGAACGCCACACCAAGATTGGTGATAAGTTCAAACAAGGTCGATTAACACCACTAGCACAAACTAGATAAGTCTTTCGAAACTTGTACGAGATATGAGAGGAAGCAACCTCACAAGAACAATGTTCATTCAATAATTTGGAAAAAGTTATTTTACAAAGAAATGAGTAAACTATTTATAGACTAACTTGTGTAGCCAAATGGAAAAATTTGCTAGCTTAAAGACTAAGAAAATTCGGCCATGAACTAACTAGAATGTTCTAGAATGAAAACATTAATTAGCTAAGTCTTGATTCGGCTGATGGGAGTGTATTGGATAGCTTCATGTATAAGCAAAAGCACTTGGATGAATTGAAGCTTTGGAAGTTAAATGGATTGTCTAGGTTCAGCCATGGGATGCATGTAGCTTCCAAGAGGTGTCTCTTGGCCGAATAGGTGCATAGAAACTCCAAAGGTCCTCCCACATTCATTCGGCTATTCATGGAACTTGGAAGGGAGCTTAAATTTGGCCATACATGAACTTGCATTAAATGCCATGCATACATGCATGTGTGCCGTCCAAAGGAGATGTATTCTTTATATCCATTGCATGCAATTAATCCTCCATGTACATGAATATAATTCCTCCAAGCATTGAATCGAACCATGCATGAACCTTCTCATTCAATGAACAAACCCGTACATGCATCTAGCCATTAATGTACCTCCACATTTGGCTGAACCTACAAAAAAATAAAAACATAATTAAATAAAATATAATTATTCATATAATCATAATTTAAACAACAACTAGACAACTTAAATGACACTAACTAAATTCAGACATATTAATTAAAATCCAACTAGCATATTAAATTCGGCTAGCTCAAATAATCAAAAATACTTAATGGACTAATTTGAGCTAGGGAAATTGGCATGAGCTATAGCAAATTTAACTAAAAAAAAAGTTAAAACTTAAAAGAAAAGAAATGAGTTGAAACGAGCTAAAATCGAGCTCATACGAGCTGATACGAGCTCAAGTGAGCTGGTTGGAGCGGAATTGAGCTGGGGAGCTGGAGAGGAACTAAAGTCGGCTTGCAAAAGAGTGCATTGGGTCTTCAAAAGAGTGTCCATAGCTTCTCCAATGTCTAGGGCCTTGTTCTCTTCCAAAATGCGCATCACCAAGGCTGATAAAGCGTCTTGAAATTGTTTGGTTTGAGCTCGAGTCATGGGGCCTTTTGGATGCTCGATTAGTTCTTGATTTACATTCGAGGATGCCCCAGGCGTGCTTACATCTATGTATATTAAATACTTTCAAGTGAGTGGCATGTATAAGGACTAGTTTTTATGTTAGATGTTGTTATGATTACCCAAATGTATCCATGAGATGTTGCTTAAATGGTTATGGCTTGTAAGCCTAATTATTCTTACTATGTGTTAATGTTTGTGATGTGTTTATAATTGGTTGTTATGAATGATTAGTATAACACATGTACATGATGAATGCTCTAAGACCATTCGAGGTGGTCGTGGCCACAGAATGAATGTGTGGCATGGTAGTAAGTTGATAATGATTGAATATGGAAAATTGTAGAATGTGAATTGGAATATCTAACTTGGTGTAACATGAGTATAGGTAATAAACACATGTATGACAACATGTACATGCTTTAACGGAATTTTACTAAAAGATGATTAACCATTAAATTGATGTTATAATGTGTGTCTATAATGTGTATAAGTATGGGAGAGAATTAAGGACAACATAAGGCTTGGAAAATAGCCTAAGTGTTGGCTACATAGGCAGGGACACGGCCATGTGTCTCAGCCGTGTGGAGGACACGGGCTAGCACACGGACGTGTGGCTTGGCCTTGTTGTTTTGCTGATGTCATAAACAGAGAGTTACACGGCCTGAGGATAGGGCGTGTTGAAGACACACGAGCGTGTCCCTATGTCTACATGGGCGTGTGGCCCTGTAATTCATGAAAATTTCTCTAAGTTTTCCCAGAGCTTTCTAAAGTCCTCGGTTTAGTCCCGAACCACCTCAATGTATGTTTTAGGCCTCGAAGGCCTGTATAAGGGATGATCTACATGTGTTTGAAAAGTTTTAATTTGGATGAAATTTTATGGCCCGGTTTTGCATGTTTGTGAATGTTTAAGTCCGGTAATGCCTTGAACCCTGTCCTGGCTTTGGATACGAGTAAGGGGTGTTACAAAAATAATACCTCATCATTGGATAAAACAAAAGAAAAAGTAGTAGATGACTTATATATAAATACTAATAAATTTATTTAAACATAATTAAATATAAATATTAATTATAATTATTAGGATAAATCCCAAAACTACACATGAACTTTGTTCAATGTGCAATGTTATACATAAACTCGATTTTGTTCAATTTTATACATGACATTTTGATTTGACTCAATTTTCATAAATAACTAACAAAATTATCAATATAATATCATTTTACATTTGCAAATCACTTAAACAAAATAATTATACTTATCCAATAAAAAATAAATTGATGTATCTATTTCATTAAATGTATATAGTTGAATAAAATCAAAGTTTAATGTGTATAATTGCACAAAATCAAACTTCATGTATCAAAGTGCACATTGGATCAAAAGTCATGTATAATTTTGATATGTATCCCTAATCATTATTTCTCTAGTTTCCAGTTTAGAATTTATTGTTTAGGATTTAATGCTTAGGATTTATATCTAATTTTGAGTTTAGGGTTTAAGGTTTATATCGAGTTTTGAATTACAAATTACAAATTTTGAGTTTATTTTTAAATAAAGTTAGTTAGTATTTTATTTATAAGTCTTACTGTATTTTTCATTTCACTAGTGATGAAATGTCGTATTATTATTACTAGCAGTGCATGAGACTTATTCATTGAAGGCACATCAAATATTCACCCGAAAATCATACCACATAAGGTTAAAATAAGCTATAAGTCTTTGTACTCTTCATACATATGAAATGTAGTCTCTTGACTTTTATTTTTAGGAATTTAATCATTATACTTTTCAAATTTCAAAATTATGGTCCAATGGTTAAATGCGTAGGTGAAAAGCTTTTACAGGAGGCTCGAAGTCGTAGCTTGGGAGGATTACATCATCGACAAGATTAGAAGAGGGTATGAATAGTGAATTGCATTTGTTAATTATATTTTGGTCGTAGCTTATTCTGTTGTATATGTTTTGTTCAACAAATTATCAAAGGGGAAGATTGTTGGAATAACTAAGATGTGTTTGATGAAGCAACAACTTTCTGAAGCACTGCAACTATAACACCCCAAACTCGGCCTAGACGTTATGGCCGAATCTGGTAGCGTGTTGAAACTAAGTTGTTACGATAAAAACCATTTTCATTTGTCTACACTTGTTGACTCCAAAATCGCTTACTTATTTACTCAATTGTTTTAAAACACAATTCCTTGCGAAAGCTTTAGAAATCATCTAATTTATGAAAACCGAATTAAGTAGGTAAATCCGTCCATCTTAGAAAACCCCTTAATTTTAGAGAAAACTGTTTGTTTGTTGAGTTGTGTGGTTATTAAATCCACGAAACAGTCTAAAATCTGAAATAAAAGCAAACAATCCAAAAAGTCCAATCTATATAAAAAAATAACCTAGAAAATAATTAAGACATAAATACCAAAACTGAAATGAAAATGGTTTAAAAATAAGTGTGGCCACCGTCGAGTCCTCCGCTACACCAATCCGTCAAGTCTTGGGATTACTTGTGCACATTTAAACAAAATGGTGAGTTTACGTAAACTCAATGTGTAATCCCACAGAAAACAACAATGGCAAATCACAGTGCACAGTTAAAATAGTCTTGGGCTGAAGCCCTTTTCAATATCAGTAACAGTTTGGGCCTTAACCCATCTCAGTACAGTATCCAATATACAGTAAGGCCTTAGCCCATCACAGTATCAGTGTTAGTCATGTAGTATTTAGTAAAAAAGTCCTACCCAACCATCCTCTACACACCATCTCCGTCCAACCCTACACTCCATGTGGGGATTAAATCAACCCACCCATCCCTACACTCCAGGTAGTACCGAATGCGGCACAAAACAGTAATTTGTAGCCGAGTTGCCAATATTTTAGGCTGAAGAGCCTTTCAGTACACTTCCTCCAAATATATTCAACCCAACCCCATGCAATGCAACATACAAATCATGACATGTTATCTCATGATATCAGTACACATAACCAGTTCAGTATACATGCATACTATCATCATGCTCAATATATATATAAATCCAACAGTTAGTTCACACAATTAGGGGTCCAAGTAATACTTACCGACCCTACAGTAGGTTCACAGTCGACTTGGGCGAACCGTACAATATTATCAAACATTTCAGTAAAAATGGGCTCACACGCCCATGTGGGCCCACACGGCCTAGATTTTTCATCCACACGGCTTGGTCCAAAATCCTACACGCCCGTGTGGTTTACTCGTGTGGGCCCACTGGCCCAAATTAGTCTAGCCCGTGTGTCATACACGGCTTGCCTGGCCATCACAAGGCCGTGTCATGCACGCACGGTCTGGCCTTGTCGAACACACGCCTGTGTCAGGGCATACGGCTTACCACATGGGCGACCACACGCCTGTGTGGAGACGATAGTAAGGTTTTTGACTTTCATCGAAACCTCATTTTCTGTGCAATTGAGTACACAACTGTATCGTTTTTGATGCCTACACGCTTCCGAGCACTCCAGTACCTATAATTAACCAATATTTTACTCAATTAATTGTTTCACCAACTGAACTAAACCAATGCCGAAACGAGATAAACATCTTTCGAACAATGAAACCATTACCTTCTATCAAATAACAAGAATTTCACGCCCTTAAAACTTTGATGAACGATAACCCGCCCTTCGATAAGCCCTTAATCACCAAACGAATCCTTATTAACACTTGTCCAAATCAAAATTAAAGTTTAATAAAAAAACTAGACTTACCAAAAGAGCGATGAGGACGTTGCGCAGGAGGGCAGTAAAAGAGAGGTCAAAACAAGAAAAATAACAGTAAAGGAAAAGAAGAAAATGGCAGAGAGTTTTTGAGAAAGAAGAACTAGATTTTTGGAAAAAAAAGGGAAAAACTACCAGATATTCTCTAATCCCTTAAATCACTCCACTACTTCCCACACTATCCAACTACTCAGCTTTTTAATCCAACACAAACTCTTCTAGACGAGCAAGCAAAAATAATGCTCTTGCCTAGACTCGAACACATGACCTCCCTTACACAAACATTTCATTCAACCACCAGACCAGTAGGTCTATTCTGTTAATTATTTACCAACTGTAACTTAAAAGCCTTCTAACCCAAGATGGGGCTTTATTTAAAAGAAACCAAAATTTTCCCAAGTCATGGCTCAAACTTGGGACCTCCCACACATACCCAAAGTAGTTAACCACTGAAGCAAACAAGTATTTACGTCACACACCCACAAAAACAAAAATATATATTTTGGGGCGTTACAATTCTACCCCCTAAAAGAAAATTTCGTCCTCGAAATTTACCTGGTCAGAACAGATGAGGATACTGCTGACGCATAGCAACCTCAGGCTCCCACGTAACCTCCTTATTGCTATGATTCTACCACAGCACCTTTACTAATTGAATAGACATCATCCGAAGAACTTTTACATATTGATCTAGAATCTAAACTGGCTCCTCTTCGAAGGTCAGATCTGGCTTAACCTCAATTTCCTCCACAGGGACAATATGAGTAGGATCAAAGCGGTAGCGCCTCAACATCGAGACGTGGAATGCGTCATGAATGCGGTCTAGCTCTGAAGGTAACTCCAACTGATAAGTGAATAGTGCCACTTGCTTCAAAATCCGGTAAGGCCCAATAAACCTAGGGCTTAGCTTGCGCTTCCGATCAAACCTCAGAATCTTTTTCCATGGTGAAACCTTGAGAAATACGAAGTCCTTCATAGAATACTCAATCTTGCATTTTCTCAAATCCGCATAAGACTTCTGTCTATCAGATGCTGCTTTCAAACGATCCTGAATCAGTCTAACCTTGTCCTTTGTCTCAGAAACCAATTCAGGACCCAGAACACACCGCTTGCCTAACTCAGTCCAACATAAGGGAGTGCGAAGCTTATGACCATATGGTGCCTCATAAGGTACCATCTAGATGCTGGACTAATAACTATTATTATAGGCAAACTCCACTAACGGCAGATAGTCCTCTAACTGCCTCTGAAATAAAAAACACAGCTCCTCAACATGTCCTCCAGTATCTGAATCACCCTCTCAGACCTTCAGTCTGAGGATGGAATGCAATACTGAAGTCCAACCTTGAACATAGAGCCTCATGCAACTTTCTCCAAAACCAAGACATGAAACGAGGATTCCTATCAGAAATGATCCAAACCAATACACCATGCAGTCTCACTATCTTAGAGATATAAAGCTTTGCCTGCTTCTGTAGAGAATAGTTAGTATGAACTGAATTGAAGTGTCCGAACTTGGTCAATCAATCCACGATGACCCATACTGAGTCCTTCCTAGTGAGTGTTAGGGGCAACCCACTTACGAAGTCCATAGTTACATGCTTTCGTTTCCAAACAGGAATCTTAACTGACTGTAGCTAACTCAAAGGTAACTGATGCTCAGCCTTAGCTTGCTGTTACATCAAACATTTAGCCACAAAATTGGCAACTTCCCGTTTCATTTCTGGGCACCAGTACAACTCCCAAAGGTCTCGGTACATCTTAGTCCCACTAAGATACATAGCATAAGGGCTACTATACGCCTCCCTCAATATGGACTGCCTCAATTCGGTGTCATTCGGCATACAAATTCGTCCACGAAAGCATAACACACCCTCAGAGTTCAACCCAAAATCTGTAGTGCTACCACTCTCAATCTATCGGAATCGAGGACCAAAAGACTCGTCCTGCAATTGTTTACCCTTAATCTGATCTATTTAAACCGGTTTAACCTGAAGCTCAGCCAATAGACTACCATCATCAAATAAATTGAGGCGTGAAAACATCGCTCTTAACTCGATCATAGCTTTACGACTCAGTGCATCGGCCACCATGTTGGCCTTGCCAGGGTGGTACTCAATGGTACAATCATAATCCTTAAGCAACTCAACCTATCTACGCTACCTGAGATTCAGCTCCTTCTGAGTAAGGAGGCACCTGAGCCTCTTGTGATAGGTGTAGATGATACACTTCTCACCATACAGATAGTGCCACCAAAATTTTAGAGAAAAAACTATGGCGGCCCACTCCAGATCGTGTGTCAGATAGTTCACCTAATGCGTTTTAAGCTAACGAGACGCATATGCTACTACCTTACCATCCTGCATCAACACACATCCCAAACTGACATGTGATGCATCACTATAAACCGTGAACTCCTTGCTAGGTTCAGGCTGTATTAGAATAGGAGTCTCAGTCAGTACGGTCTTAAGCTTCTCAAAGCTCTCTTGCTACGCATCTGTCCAAACAAACAATATACCCTTATGTAGCAGCTTAGTTAAGGGCACCGCAATCAGTAAAAAACCTTCCACAAACTGCCGGTAATAACCTACCAGCCCAGAAAACTACGGATCTCAAACACATTCTTAGGCTATTTCCAATCCATTAAAGCCTAAATCTTTTGAGGATCGACTCGAATCCCCTTAGCAGGCACCATATGACCCAGAAATGTCACTTCACCTAACCAGAACTCGCACTTGCTAAACTTAGCATAGAGCTGCTTTTCTTTCAAAATCTGAAGAACAATCCTAACGTGCTCATTATGCTCATCCTCAGTCCTCGAATAAACTAATATTTCATCGATGAACACCACCACAAACCAATCCAGGTAGGGCTGAAATACTCGGTTCATCTGGTCCATGAAAGCTGCCGGTGCATTAGTCAGTCCAAATGGCATCACTAGGAACTCATAGTGACCATAACGAGTCCTAAATGCCATTTATATACATCAGCTTCCTTTACCCTCAACTGATGATACTTAGATTGCAAATCAATCTTGGAGAATACAAAAGCCCCTCGAAGCTGGTCAAACAGATCATCAATCCTCGGAAGTGGATACTTGTTCTTAATGGTCAACTTGTTCAGCTGACGGTAGTCGATACATATCTACATGGATCAATCCTTGTTCTTTACAAATAGTACTGGTGCTCCCTACAGAGACTCACTAGGGCAGATGAACCCATGATCTAATAACTCCTAAATCTAAGCCTTAATCTTCGTAGGCTCTTTCGGTGCCATTCAATAGTGAACGATAGACACAGAAACTGTACTAAGAAAGAGCTCAATCCCAAACTCTACTTCTCAAGTCGGAGGTAAACCTAGTAGCTCGTCAAGAAAAACGTCTAAAAAATCCCTTACAGTGCGGATATCCTTTATAGTAGAGTCCCCAGAAGCAAAAACACCCAAGTAGGCCAAGTACGCCTCAGATCCCTTGCAAACTAATTTCTCAGCTACCAGTGCAGAGATCACGTTAGCCAAGTAGTTTCGATGTTCTCCAATCACGACTACCTCATCATCCTCCTCAGTTCTCAATACAACCCTCTTAGTCGCACAGTCCAAGTTGACATGATGCTTGACCAACCAGTCCATCCCCAATATTAAGTCAAACTCCCCAAACGAAAGCTCCATTAAGTCAACCAAGAAGATCACCTCTTGAACCTCTAAGGTATATCTTTGGATAGCTTATTAACCCTTATAGACTGTCCTAACGGACTCAGTACAGTAACCTCACTAGTAGTGCTCTCAACCAAAATCTCTAAGTTTTCAGATATGTTGTACCTATGTATGAGTGAGTAGACCCTATATCTATAAATGGAAGATATGGTACATTAAAGATAAGAAACGTACCAAGGATAACATCTGGAGCATCTTTGTCCTTTCGGCGATGGGCAGCATAAACAAGAGCAGGCTACCTCGCTTCAGTCTGTCCAGCATCTCTGCCCAGTGCTCTCTGTCCACAGCCTATACCGTTACCACCCCTAGCTTGACCACGGACTCTTGCTATCCTCTGTGGTTATACAGTACCAGTACCCTGAGCTTACATCTGATCGGCCCTCAACGGATACTCCCTAATACAGTGATCCAATGATACACACCTCAGACACGCCTCAGTCTTCCTCCAACACTCGCCCTGGTGGTGTCTACCACAATCAACACACGGTTGTTGTCCTATAGCAGCAACAAGAGGCCCAGCTCTAATTGACCCATCAGCTCTTGCCTTTTTCTTAGGCCTCTATACAGAACTCAAGGGCTCTGAATCCTTCTTGTTCCTACCTCTCTCTCTGTCGCAGTCTTGGCACTCAGCGCCCTTAACTTACTCGATGATCTTCACTTTCTCAACCAGTAAAGAAAATTCACGTTCTCTCTACGGAGCTATCAGGACTCTTACTTTATCCCTAAGGCCTTCCTTAAAGCGGACACACCGCTCATACTCAGTCACCACTATACATCACACATAGCGGTTCAGTTGCAAGAATTCGGTCTCATACTCGGCCACAGATCGATCTCCCTAAGTAAGGTTCAGGAACTCCCTCCTACGGCAACCCACGTAGCTTGCTCCCATATATTTCCCCTGAAAGAACTCTCAGGTCAGATGTTCGGGCAGAGTGCCTCCTTAACAGTAAGCCACCACTAATAAGCCTCATTACACAGCAGTGAGACTGCACCCATTAGTTTCTACTTGAGGGTGCAGTCTAGATCATCCATGATCCTCTCTGTGGCCTCAATCCAATACTCAGCCACATTAGGGGCGACTCTAGTGACACCCCTGAAGAGCTTAGCTCCATTGGACTGAAGTCGTTCTGTAACCGACCCTCGGCCCCCAGATCCAGTATTGGGCCCAATGACCCTCTCCAAAATCCTTAACATGGCTTGGGATAGTGCGTCGTCCCCAGCCATACGGTCTTGTGACCCAGTCTCAGTAACAGGCGACACTGAAGTCTCGCTAGTGTCCAAATTTGGCATGCTACCCAGAGAAGAGGACCTAGCTCAAGCCCCTCTACGGTCTCTACCTCGGCCTCTAGTTGTAATAACCCGAATTTTGCGGTTATCGAAAAAGTGTATTTTCGAGTCTTCGTTACTAAAATAAAAAAAAAAGGATTCGTAAATATTTATCAAAAATATTTAAAAAGTTCAGAGTGGTTAATTAGAGTTTAATTAAGTGAATTTAGCTTAATTAAGGATAATTGGATAAAAGGATTAAATTGAATAAAGTGTGAAAGTTTAATTATAGATTAAAAGAAAATAAAAGGACCAAAATGGCAATTATGCCATTTAGCATAAGTGAGGACATATAAAATAAAAATCTAAGATTTTTACTTAGATTTTAATTAATATATATATATATATATATTAGTAATAAATGATATTAAATTAATTGATTATAATTATATTATAAGATATTTATATGATAAACAAATTAATATAAAGACAAATGTATAGTAAATAAAATATACAAGTGTATGGATAAAAATACATACATTTGTAATACATGTATTAGATATTAAATAGATATTTATTAATTAAATAATTATATTATAAGATTTTATATGATAAATATATTAAATAATGACAAATGTATGGTTATAAATGGATACAAATGTACTAATAATATACACATGAATAAATAAATAATACTTATTATTCAAGTATAAATACATGTTGTATATATAAAAAAAAGGAAAAAAAAAGAAAGGAGAGAAATAAAGAAACAAAGCAAACGAAACAGAAAGCAGGGGAAGGAAAGAAAGAAAAAGAGAAAAGAAAGAAGAAAAGGGAAAATCGAAGGTGTGAAGCTTGGAAGTTTAATAGGTAAGTCAATTGAGCCCTTTTTACTTAATTTTTATATTTGAGAAGCTTTGGACAAGATTTTGATGAGATTAAGTTGATATTTTGAAAGATATTAGATTTTTAGATACTGTTTATGTTGAGTAAAATGATGAAATAAGGGTTAAATTGATAGAAATTCAAGTTAGAAATGAAATAAGGATTGAATTGTAAAGTAATTCATAAGTTTTATGTTGAAGGGCTAATTTCAGGAAATTTTGAAACTAGTTAAATAAGCTGAAAATTTAGTAGTTAAATTTGAGTTGGGATGGAACTTGAATAGAAATAGAGTATGAATTAAGTTAGTAAAATTAATGGAAATTGATTTTAGGACATAATTGTGAAAATGTTGGAATTAAAGTCTAGTGCTGAAATTATGATTTGCAAAAGTTGTAAAGTAGTTTAAAGTGATAGAATAAATTGTTAATTGAGAAAAATCAGCTCAATTGAGAGGCTAATTGAGTAGGGACGAAATTGTTATTTATTAAAGCTTAAGGGAAAAATGGTAATAAACAACTTGCACTAAAACAATATTGGACAGCAGCAGTAGACTAACTTTGAAAAATCACCATAAATTGTAGAAATCGAATTAGAAGATGAAAAAATATGAAATTAAAGCTTATTGAGTCTAGTTTCTTATAGAAGAAATGGTGTAAGCAATGGATTATAAATCATGAGATATAATAAATTTTGTGAGACAACATCAGAATGATTTTGGGTTCCCCTATTTTGGTTTTCAAAAATCATAAAAAATTGGATAAACATAATTATGGGCTTAAATTTATATGTTTAGAATCTTGAATGAGTCTAGTTTCAAGAAAAATAAACGGGAACATCATTAGAATTCTGTACGAGAAGATAATTAATTTTTAGTGAAGAAGGGTCACGACTGTCAGACAGCAGAATAGGGGTAAATTTAAAGAATAAACTGTACTTATTGACTAAACAAAAAATTTTGAAATTTTTTTTGTAAGAAGATATATGAGTCTAGTTTCATAGAAAATTAGTGGATATTAATTTTGAGTTCTAGAGCTCCAGATATAAATAATTTAGTGACTATGACACAGATGGACAGCTTGAATATTCATAAAAGTAAATAATAAAAATTATAGATTATGTTACTTACAAGTGTGTTATATACATTAAGGATGTGGAATGGAGAGGAGGAGGAGGAAAATATATATGAATATCCAGCTAGCATGGCTAATTTGCATGTTTTAGGCTTAAGGACTAAATTGAATAAAAGTAAAACTTCAGGGGCAGTTTTGTAAAAATGTCAAAATGATCAAATTGAAAGGAATGAATTGTTTTATTATCTTAATTAATAAATTGAATGAAATTTTCAATTTAATATCGGGTGAAAATTGGGAAAATGGTAAATTACCAAAATGTCCCTAAATCTTGATATTTCTACAATTTCGCCAGGTAAGTTTATGTAACTTGTATTATATTCTTAAATGCTTGGAATGTATATGAATGTTCATTGTATGAAAATTGATAAAACATTGATATATTTGATAAAAATGGGAAGAAATCCCGGTTGAATGAAAGGAAAATTCGATGGATCTCTGAAAAGGAATTGACGGTAAAAGGATCTAGCCAGACGGGTGATCCTATCTGATATAGGCCTCCCAAGAATATGTGGAAAATAGATTTAGCCCGGACGGTAATCCGAATTAGGGTCTCAATTTAGCTTGGATCGGTAATTCAGATCCAAGCTCATTAGAGTAATTGTCGTTGCGAGGATTTAGCCTGACCGGTAATCCCAACAATACTCTATGAGTTTATATTACAGGATTTAGCTTTGGATGGTAATCCCACTGTAAGGATGAGGTTCGCGAGAGTGTGCTCTCTGATATGAAATGTGTAAGACCATGGTTGAAAGATACCATGGCAACTTGATATGAAATGTGTAAGACCATGGTTGAAAGATACCATGGCAACCTGATATGAAATGTGTAAGACAATGGTTGAAAGTACCATGGCAACCTGATATGAAATGTGTAAGACCATGGTTGAAAGATACCATGGCAGCCTGATATGAAATGTGTAAGACCATGGTTGAAAGATACCATGGCAACCATGGCAGCGTAACATGAAATGAATAAGACCATGGCTGAAAGATACCATGGCAACATGACAGAAAATGTGTAAGACCATAGTTGAAAGACACTATGGCATCATGTCAAAGATAAATAAGACCGTGGAAGAGAGACGCCAAGATATCTGTTGAACAACTAATATTCAGGTAATATGTACCAGATGACAAATAGTTATATGAATTGGTTGTACAAAATGGTTGTGTGAAATGTTTACAGGAATTGGTCATATGGAAATATATGTACAAAATAGTTGTATGAAATAATTAGGAAGATAGATAAATGAAATAAGTATTGATACATGGAATTTAATTTATGTTAAGTTTAATACAAACTATTGCCAAAGTAAATATACATAAGATATAAGGAAATGATGATGCATGAAATATTGATATAACAAAATGAATGATATATGCTTATGAAGAAATAGTAAGAGAATAATATATTTTGTGACATGTACATATATAATTATCTTTGATATGTTGATATAAGGAAATTATGTAAGTTGAGACTATTATTGAACTTAAGTGTGATATATTGAGAAAATAGGTATATCATTGTTGAATTTATATGAAGTATGTGCAAGTATACTAACAATGTTTTTGTATGACGCTTAGACAAGTGCCAAGCTATTGATTGAATGGTAACATGTTTAATTATAAGGAGCATTGAAATGGTAAGTACTTAGATGAAAATATAATTTAAGATTTTGCGAAATTTTTTTATGATCCCGATTTAATTCCGGTTGGTTTTTAATGTATGTTTGGGGCTTCGAGGGCCCAATAGAGAAACGTTATGGTTATTTTCAAAATATGAATAATAAATGGCTCAAAATTATCTGAAAATGTTTAATAAACTCCGGTAATGCCTCGTACCCTATTCCGGCAATGGATACGGGTTAGGGGTGTTACACTAGTGCCTCATCCACAGATACCTCGTGTGCTCATATCTAATCGAATTATCTGTGTTTAGAAATTTTATGAATTAGTTACAGTTCAATATTTATTAACAGATGTTTTATGTAGAAAATTATCAATAATTTAGAGTTTGTTTTCGTATGTCGCAGTTTCACTACAGTTTTTAATATACACTAAATAAATTGTTTTTAGTACAATATTCTACCTATAGTAGTTTCAGAATATACTATCAATAACAGTTTCAATTTAAAACAATTCACAGTTCAGAATACTTATAGGATCGGCGCTGGAGGCTCGGTGTACCACTTACTTAGTAAAACATTTCAAATCATTTTTTAATCAATTCTTCAAAACCAAATTTTAAAACCCATAATCCACAATTGAGTTTTGCAACCTGGCTATAACACCATTAAATGTAACACCCAACAGCCGGCCTAGACATTATGGCTGAATCTGGAGATATCACATGATAGCGTGTTGAAACTAAGTTGTTACGATAAAAATCGTTTTCATTTGTCTACTCTTGTTGACTCCAAAATCACTTATTTATTCAATTTTTTAAAACACAATTCCTTACGGAAGCTTTAAAAATCATCTAATTTATGAAAACTAAATTAATTAGGTAAATCCGTCCATCTTAGAAAACCCCTTAATTCTAGAGAAAATTGTTTGTTTGTTGAGTCGTGCATTTATTAAATCCACGAAACAGTCTAAAATCTCAAATAAAATCAAATAGTCCAAAAAGTCCAATCTACATAAAAAATAACCTAGAAAATAATTAAGACATAAATACCAAAACTGAAATTAAAACGGTTTAAAAATAAGTGTAGCCACTGTCGAGTCCTCCACTGTACCGATCCATCAAGTCTGGAGATTCCCTGTGCACATTTAAACAAAAGGGTGAGTTTACATAAACTCAGTATGTAATCCCACAGAAAAAATAATGGCAAATCACAGTGCACAGTTAAAACAATCTTCGACTTAAGCCCTTTTCAGTATCAGTAACAGTTTTGGCCTTAACCTATCTCTATACAGTATCGAATATGTAGTAGGGCCTTAGCCCATCACAGTATTAGCTTTAATCATGCAGTATTCAGTAACAAAGTCCTACCCAACCAGCCTCTACACACCATCTCCGTCCAACCCTACACTCCATGTGGGGATTAAATCAACCTACCCATCCCTATACTCCAGGTAGTACCGAATGCAGCACAAAATAGTAATTTGTAGCTTAGCTACCAGTATTTTAGGCTTAACAGCCTTTCAGTAAACTTCCTCCAAATATATTCAACCCAACCCCATGCAATGCAACATACAAATCATGACATGCTATCTCATGATATTTGTAACAGGTCGGTTTAGACCCTAGCCGAAATAGTGGTTTCGGGACCACAAATCTGAGTTAGAAAAATATTTTAATATAATTTTTTGTGTCTATAACATGTTAATTTATATGTGTGAAATTTTTGTTATTTAATTTTATCGTTTGAGTATCCCATTTAATAAAAGGACTTAATCGCATAAAATGTAAAGTGACTAGCTATTTATTAAAGTGCTACATTGCTATTGTTTTTATAATGTGGAGTCCTTAAGATGTAATTTTACCTTTGGAAACATGCATGGAGAAAAATGGACAACCATTATTAAGTTAGTATATTATTTCATTAAGGTTAGTTTTGTAAATTAATTAAATATGATAATATAATAAAACATACCATAAATAAAAAATGGCCTTGTTCATCTCTTGCATGACCGACTATACTAAAAAAAAAATAAAGAAAGGACTTCCAAGGGTTCGACCTTGATTTTCTTCAATTAAGGTATGATAATTGTTCGGTTTTTGATGATTTTTACGTTTTTGAGATCATTGCTTCGAATATTAGCTAGCCCATGCTTGATTTCTTGAATTTGATGATGTATTCATGAATTTCCATTAATGATAGCTTGTGATTTTTGTTGTTTGATGATGGAAAATAAGAATATGTTAGATTATTATGTTTAATTAAGTGATTTTTTGTAAAAATGTGTACTAAGGATTAAATTGTGAATTTATAAATTGAGGGATCAAAATGTGAAATAAATGAAATATTTGGGCTTATATGAACTCCATGAAAGTTCGGCTAAGCATGAAAAATGTGAAATTATGTGTATTTTGTGATTTTGTGAATTAGGGACTTAAATGTCAAAATGTGAAAATATGAGGGCTAATTTGTAAAATGCCCTAAATATGTGTTTATGGATTAATTTGAATGAATGTGAGATTGAATAAGTCAAATTTAAATATGATTACATCAAGAATCGAAGAAAACGAGATTAGATCGGGGGAAATCGAAAATCGTTGAATAGCCGTTTATTTCTGTCCGAATTCTTACGAGGTAAGTTCATAAGTAAATAAATGTCATTAAATTCAATTGTATATATATATATTCAAGCCGAATTTGTATAAGCATGAGAGAAATATATACGAGATGGAATTGTTTGGTTTACGACATCCAAAAGCCCCGTACGAACCTTAGGAATAGTTAGGATACATATGTCATGACATAAGATTCGGATATGTGATTTCATGTAAGACCATGTCTGGGACGTTGGCATCGATTTGTGATTTACGTGTAAGACCCTGTTTGGGACAGTGGCATCGATATGTGATTACATGTAAGACCATGCCTAGGACGTTGGTGTTGTACAAGCTTTTTGACTATTCGAGTATCCTTATTAATTTTGAATGGTTCCACGGGCAATATCGAGTAATGATCGAATATGAAATCAAGCTAAAAGGTCAGATATGTGCTAAATTAAATTATTAGGAAAATAAGGTAAGTGTGTACTTGTGATATATATATATATATATATATGAAATATGCATTATAAAAGTGAGAATTATATATGTTTATGAGTATATGCACATTCGGCCATTGATATTAAAATGTTAATGTTTATGAGATATGTTTGAGTTTGCAAGCATGATACATGTACATTTGGTTAAGGGTTGTTTGGTTAGGTCTAGTTTAATTGAATTATGTATGTCATTAAAATGAATTATTTGCTTATGACTTACTAAGCTATTTAAGCTTACTGTGTGAGTGTTTGTTCATTGTTTTATAGATTTTTGAAAGCTGGTTACGAGCTCGAGGATCATCAAGGATATCCGTCGCACTATCGATCATTATTTCAGTATTTTAAAAAGCTTGAACTATGAACTTATGGCATGTATAGGCTAGATTTGTTTTGGTTGGTTTTTGAAAGTTGTATATATTTAGCCATGCGAAAATGGCTTAATCTTCATGCTTAAGTTTGGTTATATTTGATTATGGTTTGAGTTTATTTTGGTAAGTATATATTATGATATGTATGAATTGTGTTTTGGTTATATGTTTGGATTTGGTTATTTTATGATATAAGTGGTAGCTTGTTCAAGGCATGAGTATATTCGGTTAAACCTAGTAAAAAACAAAGGTATATGCTTATGACATGTTCACTTGTGGATTAGCTATTTAAATTCGGTTTGTGATGGCAAGTATGTATAAGCATTATGCTTAAATTATTGTGTATTTAGATTTGGTTTCATATGACTTTTTTGACGAGATAAAAAATGAAGTTTAGGTATGATTATAATAGTCATGATATGTTTAAGTATTGATGCTTGAAAATGGTCTAAATTGCTATGGTTATATGCGTATAACTAGTGATGAGAAAATATGTATATTTTTGGCCTTGTTTAATGCATGTTTATGTGTATATATAAATATGTCTATTATGCAGTGTGGATGTTTTAGACTAGAA
Organism: Gossypium arboreum; assembly: GCF_025698485.1. NCBI lineage: Eukaryota > Viridiplantae > Streptophyta > Magnoliopsida > Malvales > Malvaceae > Gossypium > Gossypium arboreum. The sequence goes on from NC_069073.1 coordinate 17,778,887, forward strand.
TAATATGCATAATATGTGAGTTTGTCTAATCATGAAATAGAAGATTGAATTAGAGCATATTGAATCGACACTTGTGTTTTAAAATTATAATGCTAGTTATTATCCTCTATATTAATAAAAACTGAGCCTTGTGATTTAATCAAATGTGTGTATTATGCAAAAGCAGAAAACGTATAAACGTTGCATGTTTTGATTCGGCTATGGTACTTAGGAAATGCTTAATATTAGTCAAGTGAGTGAGGCATGAATTGGTTAAAAATGAAATTTTGAATTGGTCATTTAGTAACTATAATATGTTCGGCCATTGTAATGTTATTAAGGTTTTATATATGTTTTGTTAGTTTTTATATATGTGTATGTGCATAAGTTTTGAAATGGTATGTTTGTCATTCAACTAATAAGCATGCTCTATTTTTGTTATTTGCTAAAACATGTTTGATTATGTTTAAGTATTTAAATGATAAGTTTTGTAATGGGAGTGAGTTACGAAATATGAAATGTAAGGAATATTCATTTGAGTTGTGTTATGACCGGTACTGACTCATAATCCCATTTCAGCGACGAATATAGGTTAGGGGTGTTACATTTGATTGGTAGGAGAGCTACTATTTTGTTGATTCTAGGACTAACATACCGCGTGTGAGTCTAGCTATACATGCCATATAGATATACTGCGATAGTATGTTGATTCCTGGCAATTAAAATATGTTTTCGTATATTAAATAGATCCTGATCGAGCCGTAGCAGATGACGTGGAAAGTAATGCACTCGTTCCCGCTCAAGGGGCAATGCAATCTGATTCTAGACCTATTACAAGTAGCCACGAGGGAAAGGCTAAACAAGCCTTCTTCCAGATGATGAACAAATGGTTCACACAATATATCTGTACAAATCTGGCTGCTCAACAACCTCCACCCCCATCTAATCCTCCTCAGATACCTGTAATACCTCAAGTTATTGATCCTATGAGTTTAGATAAGTCCCCGATTGATAAAATCAGAAAACACGGGGCTGAAGAATTCAGAGCCACTATTGATGATGATGCTGAGCAACCTGAATTCTGGCTTGATAATACTATCCGTGTGTTTGATGAGCTATCCTGTACTCCCGATGAGTGTATTAAATGTGCTGTATCTTTGCTTCAAGATTCTGCGTGTCACTAGTGGAATACACTGGTATTGGTGGTTCCGAAAGAGCGGGTTACCTGGGAGTTCTCTCAGACTGAATTTCGGAAGAAATATATCAATCAGAGATTTATAGATCAGAAACGCAAAGAATTCCTCGAGTTGAAACAGGGTCGTATGACCGTATCAGAATATGAACTGGAATTTGTGAGACTTAGCAGATATGCCCAGGAATGTGTTTCAACTGAACCTATAATGTGTAACAGATTTGAAGACGGGCTAAATGAAGACATTAAACTGCTAGTTGGGATTCTTGAAATAAAAGAGTTTGTTGTACTTGTTGAGCGAGCATGCAAAGCCAAAGAGCTCGGGAAAGAGAAAAGAAAAGCTGATTTTGAAGCTAGAGATTTACGAAAGAGATCATCGAGTAAGTCATTTCAGTCAGCATCAAAGAAATTCTGAGGTGACTTTAACCATTCAAAGGCTACTGCAGGTTATTCTAGATGGGATCGAGATATACCACCTGTAAGCTTGAGAGCTACCTCAGTAGCTAGTGTTGGTAACATCTGACTGAACCAACCTGAGTGCAAACACTGCGGTAAACGACATCCATGTAGTTGTAGATTGAATGATCGGGCTTGCTTTAAATGTGAATCGATGGATCACTTTATTCATGAATGCCCTGAGTTAGCTGAGCAAAACATAGTGCAGAATACGACACCGAGCAACATGTCAGCTCGGGGTAGACCACCTAGAAACACGAGTAATGTGAGTGGCAGCCAGAGGGGAACTAAAGATACAGTTGTTAGATCTGAGGCTCGTGCACCTGCCAGAGCTTATGCTATTCGCGCTTACGAAGAGGCTTCGTCTCCAGATGTTATTATCGGTACTTTCACTCTCTATGATACTAGTGTTATTGCATTGATAGATACTGGATCGACTCATTCTTATGTATGTGAGACTTTAGTATCCAGTAAGACTTTGCCTATAGAGTCTACTGAATTTTTTATTAGAGTATCGAACCCCTTAGGCCAATGTGTTTTGGTTGATAAAGTGTGCAAGAATTGTCTATTGATGATTCGAGGTTCATGTTTTCCGGCTGATTTGATGTTGTTGCCATTTGATGAATTTGATAAAATTCTAGGTATGGATTGGTTAACACTGCATGATCCTATTGTGAACTGCAAATGGAAGACTATTGATTTGCGATGCCAGAATGATATTATTCAGATTGAGTCTAATGATCTGAATGGTTCACCGGTAGTGATATCTTCGATGTTAGCTTAGAAATATGTGAGAAAGGGTTCTGAAGCTTACTTTGCCTATGTGCTCGACTCTAAAGTGACCGAAAAGAAGATCGAATCAGTATCAGTAGTGTGTGAATATCTGGATGTGTTTTCTGAAGAATTTCTGGGTTTGCCACCGATCCGAGAGGTAGATTTTGGCATTGAGTTAGTGCCAGGGACAACTCCGATTTCGATAGCTCTGTACAGAATGGCAGCTACCGAATTAAAAAAGTTGAAATCCTAGTTGCAAGAATTAACAGATAGAGGTTTCGCACGACCGAGTTTTTCAGTTGCAAGAATTAACAGATAAAGGTTTCGTATGACCGAGCTTTTCTCCCTGGGGTGCACTTGTTTTGTTTGTGGAAAATAAAGATGGAACTATGAGAATGTGCATCGATTATCGACAGCTTAATAAAGTGACCATAAAGAATAAATATCCTCTGCCACGTATTGACGATCTGTTTGATCAGTTGAAAGGGGCTATAGTGTTTTCAAAGATAGACTTGAGATTAGGTTACTATCAGTTACGAGTTAAAGACTTCAATGTGCTGAAAATTGCTTTCTAAACGAGGTCCGAAAATTATAAGTTTTTAGTTATGCCTTTTGGACTAACAAATGCACCTGCTTCTTTTATGGATTTAATGAATCAGATCTTTGGACCGTATTTGGATCGATTTGTTTTCGTATTCATAGATGACATTTTGATATATTCCCGTGATGAATTCGAGCATGTTGAACATTTGATAATAGTGCTACAGACTTTGCGTGATAAGTAGTTGTTTGCGAAGTTTAGTAAATGTGAGTTCTAGTTGCGTGATTCGGTTTTTTGGGACATGTTGTGTCAGTATCGGGAATTAGAGTTGATCCGAGTAAGATTTTCGCGATACTAGATTGGAAGCCTCCGAAAAATGTTTCTGAAGTCCAGTGTTTTCTGGGACTTGCTGGATATTACAGACGATTTGTAAAAGGTTTCTTGATATTGCGACCCAAATAACGAGACTACTTTAGAAAGATGTTAAGTTTAAGTGGTCAGAAAAGTGCCAGAAAAGTTTTGATTAGTTGAAAGCTTTGTTGATAGAAGCTCCAGTGCTAGCTCAGCCAGAATCGAGTAAAGAATTTGTAATTTTTAGTGATGCATCATTGAATGGACTGGGATGTGTTTTGATGCATGAAGACAAAGTCATAGCTTATGCCTTGAGACAGTTAAAGCCGTACGAAAAGAACTATCCAATGCACGATTTGGAATTGGCAGCTATTGTGTTTGCATTGAAGATTTTGCGTCACTATCTGTTCGATGAAAAACATCACGTTTATTCTGATCACAAAAGCTTAAAATATTTGATGACTCAAAAAGATCTGAATCTACGACAGTAAAGATGGTTAGAGTTGTTAAAAGATTACAAGCTTGTAATTACTACCATTTGGGATAGTTCAATGTTGTTGCTGATGCTCTAAGTCGAAAAATATTTGTTTGCTCTGCGTACGATGAATGCACATATGGCTCTATCTGATGATGGCTCGATTGTAGATGAGTTGAAAGTGAGATCATTATTTATGCAGCAGATTTGCAAAGCTCAGAAAGTCGATAATGAATTGTTAGCAAAACGGGCTCAATGTGATTTGAATATTGATTTAGAAATCTGAGTTGATGCTGAAGGTTGTTTGAGATTCAGAAGCTAAATATGTGTTCCGAGAAATTCAAAGTTGTTCATCCGGGTAGTACAAAAATGTATAATGATCTGAAACAGTTTTACTCGTGGTCTGGTATGAAACGAGATATCTCTAAGTTTGTTTCAAAATGTTTAATCTGTCAACAAGTTAAAGCTGAACGTCAGGTACCGTCTAGGTTACTTCAGCCGATTATGATTCTCGAGTGGAAATAAGACAGAATCACGATGGATTTTGTATCGGGTTTGCCTTTGTCACCAAGTAAGAAAGATGCAATATGGGTTATTGTTGATAGATTGAATAAATAAGCTCATTTTGTTTCGGTTTGTATAGATTACTCGCTTGATAAGCTTACTGAGTTGTACATTTCGCAGATTGTGAGATTGCACGGAGTACCTATTTATATTGTTTCGGATAGAGATCCGAGGTTCACATCACGATTTTGGAAGAAACTGCAAGAAGCATTAGGTATGAAACTACACTTTAGCACCATTTTTCACCCACAGACGGATGGTCAATCCGAACGAATTATTCAAATACTTGAGGATATGTTGATATGTTGTATTCTTGAGTTTGAAGGGACATAGGAACGATACTTGCCACTAATTGAATTTGCATATAATAATAGCTATCAATCAAGTATCAAAATTGCACCTTACGAAGTTTTGTACAATCGCAAATGTCGAACACCTTTATATTGGACTAAACTCAGTGAGAATAAGATACACAGGGTCGATTTGATGAAAGAGACTGAACAGAAAGTGAAAGTGATTCGAGATAGTTTAAAAGTAGTGTCAGATCGTCAGAAATCATATGCAAACTTGAAACGAAAAGATATTGAGTTTCAGATTGGGGATAAAGTGTTTTTGAAAGTCTCACCATAGAAGAAAATACCCTGATTAGGTCGTAAAGCCAAATTGAGTCCGAGATTTATTAGGCCGTATGAAATTATTAAGCATATCGGGTCAGTTGCTTAAAGACTATTGTTGCCACCTGAGTTAGAAAAGATCCATAACGTATTCCGTGTTTCGCTTCTTTGACGATATCGATTTGACCCATCACATGTGATTTCCCCATCTGAGGTTGAGATTTGATCCGATATGATATATGAAGAAGAATCGATCCGAATTTTAGATCGTAAGGTTAAAGAATTGAGAAATAAGAAAATCTCTTTAGTAAAAGTCTTATGGCATCGACACGGGGTTGAAGAAGCTACGTGGAAGCCCAAAGATGCTATGAGAGAATGTTAAGCCCAAAGATGCTATGAGAGAATGTTACCCAAACCTATTCGTAGGTAAGATTTTCGGGGACTAAAATCCCTAAGGGGGGAGAGTTGTAACAGCCCGGTTTAGACCCTAGTCGGAATAGTGGTTGGGACCACAAATCTGAGTCAAAAAATATTTTAATATAATTTTTGGTGTCTATAACATGTTAATTTATATGTGTAAAATTTTCATGATTTAAATTTATCATTTGAGTGTCCGATTTAATAAAAGGACTTAATCACGTAAAATATAAAGTGGCTAGCTATTTGTTAAAGTGCTACATTGCTATTGTTTTTATAATGTGGAGTTCTTATTATGTAATTTGACCTTTGGAAACATGTATGGACAAAAATGGATAACCATTATTAAATTAGTATATTATTTTATTAAGGTTAGTTTTGTAAATTAATTAAATATGATAATATAATAAAACATAACATAAATAAAAAATGGCCTTGTTCATCTTTTTCATGACCGAATATACTAAAAAAAAGGAAAGGAAGGACTTCCTAGGGTTCGACCTTGATTTTCTTCAATTAAGGTATGATAATTGTTCGGTTTTTGATGATTTTTATGTTTTTGAGATCGTTGCTTCGAATATTAGCTAGCCCATGCTTGAGTTTTTGAATTTGATGATGTATTCAAGATTTTACATTGATGATAGCTTGTGATTTTTGTTGTTTGATGATGGAAAATAAAAATATGTTGTTAGATTATTATGTTTAATTAAGTGATGTTTGGTAAAAATGTGTACTAAGGATTAAATAGTGAATTTTGTAAATTGAGGGATCAAAATGTGAAATAAATGAAATATTTGGGCTTATATGAACTCCATGAAAGTTCGGCTAAGCATGAAAAATGTGAAATTATGTGTATTTTGTGATTTTGTGAATTAGGGACTTAAATGTCAAAATGTGAAAATATGAGGGCTAATTTGTAAAATGCCCTAAATATGTGTTTATGGATTAATTTGAATGAATGTGAGATTGAATAAGTCAAATTTAAATATGATTAGATCAAGAATCGAAGAAAACGGGATTAGATCGGGGGAAATCGAAAATCGTTGAATAGCCGTTTATTTTTGTCCGAATTCTTACGAGGTAAGTTCATAAGTAAATAAATGTCGTTAAATTCAATTGTATATATATTATTTGTGCCGAATTGAATTATGGCTTGTATATATATATTCAAGCCGAATTTGTATAAGCATGAGAGAAATATATACGAGATGGAATTGTTTGGTTTACGACATCCAAATTCCCCGTACGAACCTTAGGAATAGTTAGGCTACATATGTCATGACATAGGATTCTGATATGTGATTTCGTGTAAGATCACATCTGGGACGTTGGCATCGATTTTTAATTTACATGTAAGACCTTGTCTGGGACAGTGGAATCGATATGTGATTACATGTAAGACCACGTTTGGGACGTTGGCGTTGTACGAGCTTTTCAACTATCTAAGTATCCTTATTAATTCTGAATGGTTCATGATGAACCGTAATTTATACATATTTCTATCCTATGCTTAGCACATTTTATGGATGATTTTTCCTTAAAGTTGGTGAATTTGATGCTCCTAATGCCTTAATTTCATGTTTTATACTTAGGTAAGCATAGAAGAGCGAAAGGAATGAGAAATGGGCCAAAAACGGAGAAAATGGGCTAACGTACAAAATCAACACGGCTTGGACTTCCTCACACGGGCATACCACACGGCCGTGTCAATTTGGCAGAATCGAAGCACGACTCACACAGGTAGAACACACACCTGTGCCATTCTAACAGGCTCGAGCACGGCCTGAAGTAATCGCACACGGGCGTGTCACACAGGCGTGTCCTTGCCGAGCCCAAGTTTAGTCCAATTTGGAAAAGACCAATTTTGAGGGTTCTTAGGCATTCCAAAGCCTATAAATACACCCTGAAGGAGGAGGAAAAGAGAGACATAGAGGAGGAGGCAAGAAACTGCTCAAGGAAAGCCGATTGATCCATCTCAGAAGCCGGATTCATCATCAAGACTGAAGATCTCCCCTCAATTTCCCTTCAGGAGTTTTGGGTTTTTCTTTATGTTTTGTATTCATTATTCTTCTGAGATGTTTACCTTTTTAGTTATGAACTAAAACCCCTAAATACCTAAGGGGAATGAAACCTAAAACAGATCTTGTTATTATTATCTAAATTGTATGGTAAATATTTGACTTGTTCTTAATTATGTGTTCTTAATTCTTGTTTTGATATTCCAGGATATTAACTCAAGTTAAGCTCTTATTCAGAGGAGGAATAGACCATGTCTAAGAGTACATTTGTCATAATTAAGCGGAGTTGGTTGCGCGCCTAGAGATAGGGTGACAAGATTTTGTCGGATTAGGGTGAAACCTAATAAGGAGATCCATAGATCGAGTTAATGCAACCCTAGGGAGTTAATTAGAAAGAGATTTCAATTATTCAACCTAGGGTTAGACGTTGTTAGTCTCGAGAGGGATAATAATATAACTTAGGGATTTCTACGGATCAAGTCAAATGAATAAATCGTCTGATTCAGAGTCAAATAACAAGTGAAGTCTAGGTGGATTTTTTCCTTAGGTATTGTCTCAATCAATCGAGTTTTCCAAAAGTAATTCCCCAATTCTATTTTCTGTGATTTCTTAGTTTAGTTAATTAGTTAGTTAAAACAAACCCTATTATTCTTAGGCTAGATAATAAGAGGATAGTCATTACTACTACTTTTAGTTCCTTTGGGTTCGACAACCGGTCTTGCTAAAGCTATACTACTGTTCGATAGGTACACTTGCCTTTATCGTGACAATTGTTAGTTTCAAGAATGATTCATTATAAATTTATAAAACTTATCACACAAAATCACGATCAAGTTTTTGGCACCGTTGCCGGGGAACTAAGATATTAGGAACACTCAATTTTTATTACTTTAGCCATTTATTTTTCTTGCAAGTTAATTTTATTTTTATTATTTATTAATTTACTTTTTCTTTCTTTTGGCAGGTTTCTATAGTTTATGACTAGAAGAAACCCGTCAGGACCACTACTTTTTGACGAAGAAATCGATCGCACAGCTCGCAGAAACCGAAGAGAAATAAGGCGAAGCCTAAGATAGACAGAGGAAGAGAAAGAGGACAATATCTCAACTACGACTGAGGAGATGGCTGAAAATCAAGACAATCAGCTACCTCCTGCTATACCCGCTGAACTAGCAAATCAGAATCTTGCTCCTCGTACTATGTATGATTATGCTAAACCTACTTTAACAGGATCTGAGTCAAGTATAGTTAGGCCTACTATTACTGCAAATAATATTGAACTAAAACCTAACACTATTCAAATGATACAGTAATTTGTTCAGTTTGATTGTTTGCAGGATGAGGATCCAAACACTCACTTGGCAAATTTCCTGGAATTCTGCGATACATTTAAAATTAATGGCGTTTCTGACGATGCCATTCGTCTTCAGTTATTCCCTTTTTCATTGAGGAACAAAGCTAAATAGTGGTTGAACTCGTTACCACGAGGGTCAATTACTACTTGGGAACAAATAACCGAAAAATTTTTATTAAAATATTTTTCGCCGGCTAAAACAGCCATATTACGTAATGATATCTCTTCGTTTGTGTAGATGGACTTAGAAACTCTTTACAATGCATTGGAGAGATACAAGGACCTACTGCGAAGGTGTCCTCACCATGGATTACCTCTATGGTTGCAAGTTCAAACATTCTACAATGGTGTGAACTCCTCGACAAGGCAGATGATTGATGCAGTAGCCGGAGGAACCATCAATAACAAAACACCTGAAGAGGCTTACGAATTTATCGAAGAGATGCCACTGAATAACTATCAGTGGCAAGTCATGAGGACTAAGCCAACTAAAAAAACAGGCGTTTATAACATCAATTCAGTTACTATGCTGTCAAACCAGGTAGAACTTCTAAATAAAAAGATTGATGGTTTACTTGGTTCTTCACAGGTTCATCTAGTAATGCACTGTGAAGCCAGTGGAGGTAGATCAAGCAATTTAGAATATCAATCCTATGGCCACAGCATGGGGAATGTAAAATTAAATTACATAGGAATAATAATCCTCGAGCTCATAATAATCCTTATAGCAATACTTATAATGCAAGTTGGAGGAACCACCCAAATTTCTCCTGGGGTGGTCAAGGGAATCAAAGGCCACAGAATCCTCCGGGTTTTCAACAACCACCCTATCAACAGGAAAAGAAACCGAACCTTGAAGAGATGCTATCTAAATTTATCTCGATGTCAGAAACTCGTTTCCAGAACACTGAGACAGCACTTAAAAATCAACAAGCGTCGATCCAAGGTCTCGAAACTTAGATAGGCCAACTGTCCAAACTAATCTTCGAACGACCACAAGGTAGCTTGCCAAGTAATACTGAACCCAACCCAAGGGAAAAACTCAACACAATTAATGTTCAAGATAAAGGAGGATTCGTTGAGCCTGAGCCTGAGCCAAAACTGAGGCAAGAAACTATGGCGAGCAGAGGTCAAGGTGAGGTAGGTCATAATAAAAATAAATCAGTGAATGTCGAATATAAACCTCGTGTGCCATACCCCAATGCGACAAGGAAAGACCGCTCAGATGAACAATTTGGTAAATTCCTTAAACTCTTAAAAAAATTACACATTAACTTACCGTTTATTGAAGCTCTATCATAGATGCCAAACGCAACGAAATTTTTAAAGGAGCTTTTAGCAAATAAGCGGAAGTTGGACGAGTAGTCGCATGTGGAGCTAAACGCAGTTTGCTTGGCTATTCTGCAGAATAAGCTACCGAACAAATTAAAAGATCCAGGGACTTTTACAATTCCTTGCTTAATTGGTAATTTAGATGTTAATAATGCATTAGCTGATTTAGGGGCTAGTATTAACGTCATGCCCTACAAAATGTTCAAACAATTAGGTCTTGGGAAACCCAAACAGACTAGGATGAGCATTCAATTTGGAGATAAAACTATAAGATTTCCTAGGGGTGTTATTGAAGATGTGCTAGTTAAAATCGGTAAATTTATATTTCCCGTTGACTTCATTGTTTTAGACATAGAGGAGGATGGCAACACTCCTTTGATTTTAGGAAGGCCCTTTTTAGCAACTCCTAAAATGATTATTGATGTTGGCACAGGTGAGCTCACACTTTGTGTGGGAGACGAAACAATCACCCTTCAAGCTCGTAATTCTAGCAACACATCGAAAATTGAAGGTGATCGTCTAAACCATTCTACTAAAACTGACAATACGATGCAACCTACTTTGCAGGAAATGAGTCTGAAGGAAATACATGAGCCATTCTCAAGCAATAGTAGAGGACCTATTCATGAAGATCGAATGTTACAAATTGAGGAGCTAGATGAATGGCGGACGCATAAACCGAGAACTCATGATAAACAAAAACTATGCCACAACGAGCTCAATACCTTCCCAAATCAACTTAAGGTTGGAGATAAAGTTTCATTAGATGTCACAGATCCTCACATTGTCACTACCAAGCCGAATGAAGAAATCCCTCTTACGGTACTTGGCATTTTCCCATTCGGTACAGTCAAGGTAAGTCATCCCAAGTTCGGCACTTTTAAGGTAAACAACACCCGTCTAAAACCTTATTTTGATGAGAATAATAGCAGGAATGAGAAGTATAAACTCCTCGAACAACCATGACCATTCAATGGAGAGGCAAGTTGAGCTCAGACTATAAATAAGCGCTTCTCGGGAGGCAACCTGAGTATTAACTGTATTAATTTCTTTAATTTTTTTTAAAAATTTTAGTGTTTACACACCTAACTTACTAACGGAGCTCTTGAATACAGGTTTCCCACACAGACACGGCCTAGCACAGGGGCGTGCCTTAGGCCATGTGGAAACACGGCAAAGATTTTTCCCAGCATAGGCTAAGATAAATAGCCACGGCCGTGTGACATGGCCGTGGACGAACCTGCCAAATCAACACGGGCATGAGACACGCCCGTGCCTTGAAACCGTGGCCAAACCTTTCAAATTAACACAAGCGTGCGGCACACCCGTGATAAGCAACCGTGGTCGAACCTGTTAGATTAACACGAGCGTGGGACTACATACACCGGTATGGGAGAAGCGAACGAAGATAGACACGGCCATGTGCACCCACATGCCAAAGGAACACCGGCGTGGGCCAATTGTCTGACGCACCCAAATTTAAAATTCGCGAATCACATGGGCAAAAATTAGGGAACACAGGCGTGTTCCATGGCCATGTGTCCCAAAATCTATAAATACCCTGCACTATTCATTGTCTTCTTCACTCAAAATCCCTAACCTTAGCCGCTACAAGTCCACACGGCCTCCCTACCACGCCCATGCGCCGCTTTCCACTCTATTTTTTGACGCCTAATCTCTCTCCCTTAACGTTTGTTCACTCTTTTCACTTCTATTTTACTTATTTCTAATGTTTATTATCAAAATAATCTTCATTCTTCTCATACTATTTTCATTTTGCTCATTATTCTATCATTTAATTTGCATTCTTAGGTTATTTATCATACATTTCATGTTGAATCGAGCTGTTAAGAAAGCTTCATTCTATTGTCATACCCATGCCATTACTATGCTTATTCACATGCTATTACCATACTAATGTCACGAAATTATGCTATCAAATTGTTTATTCTAGTTGAGTTTGGTTAGTATTAGTAGTTTTGGCTGAAATTGTTAGTTCAAATTCATGGCTTTTCCCTTTTCAAATTCATTTACCTACTATTATTCTTTTTTATATTACAGGTATACAATGTCGTTTTCACGTGGTAAAAATCGGCCGTCCCTACTTCAAAGAAAAGGAAGGGAGCGTCATCTTCCTCGGTCCTACCGCGAAAATTCGTCACCCTTTCCTACAGTTCCCCATTGGGCCCCAAGAACAACTTTTCCAAATATTTCGGGCCCAACCTTTAATTGCGGGCCACTGCATTGATTGGGCTACAGTAGAACAAGTTCAGTTGGCTGATGCGATTCGGGCCCTCTTAACCACTGACCCCTGGGAGCTATTCTTTGGGATCATTAAGCCAACATATCTCGAGCTCACGATGGAACTATGCTCAACGTTTCATCTTTAGACCGTAATGACGAACTACGATGACCTCGGCACGGTCTAATTTCGCCTAGGCAGATTAGTTTGCCAGCTAAGCGTCCTAGAATTCGGTACTGCACTGGGCTTATATACGGAGGAGTTCAAGGAGGAGAATGACTTACATGCTCTCAACCGCCACATCCATCGTTCTTCTTCACGGTGCTGGGACGCACTAGTACCAGGTTCGGCCACCTACAATCCTAGCCGCTCCAAAGTATCGGCTCTCCCTCCATCTCTGAGGTACCTATACGCCATTTTGGCTCACACGTTAACAGGAAGGCGAGGGAGCACTAGCATTGTCAACACTCACGACACCTACTTTCTATGGTGTATGTCGCACGGGCACGTCATAAACCTTGCTTATTTCATTGCCCTTGCCATTCAGCACCGGACGGAGCGACATAGGAAGGCGGTCAGCTTCATTGGCCCCTATGTTACTCAGTTGGCTCGACACTTCGGGCTCCTCAACACCGCGACCCAAGAATCATCATTGACCCTCATTGGCCAGATGTCTTCACAAGGAATCTCGAATGTTAAGCATGAGGATGATCGAAAAGCACCAAGGAACCTACCCTCCCCAATATCATCTCGCCCAATCTACTGAGGAGGAGGCCCCCGAGGATATTACTGATGGTGTCCCTCCACAGCATGAGGACCCAGCGTCTCAGCCACCACGTTCCCATCGTCCAGTTCATGCGGCGGCTTCATATGCTGACATCTCTGAGCGCCTCACTCAATTCGAGCAGCAATGTTTTCAACGATTTAATAACATTGATGTTACTCTACAGTAGATTTTCCAGCACTTCCACATCTCATCGCCACCACCACCTCGCGAACCATCCGGCGATGATGATGTTTAATTTAATTTAATTTTTATTTTTATTTTATGTAATTTCACCTTTAACTTTTAAATGTTATTTCCTTTTTGTTACTATTTTAGGTTTTATAAACAAATCTCGATTAATTTTTTATGAGTAATTATTCTTCCTAATATCCCCTAAAAAGTTCCTAATTTTATCACAGTTATAAAGAGCTACAAAGCTTACCATTACTGAGGAACTTGAAACTCCACTGGGAAAGGTTCTCCACGACTGCCATGTCCTGCTCGACCACGACCATAGCTACCACCAGATATAATATTCTTTTGGCGCAGGATTTATGGACTAATGAACCTTTACCACCACCGGAGTATCCTCCTCCACCCTCACGCTGATTATTCTCCAAAACTCCAGTTCAAGGAAATTCATTCATCACTCAGGAAGTTTCACTTTTCTCCCTATCTTATTTTTATATTCTTTTCTATATATTTATCTTTGTACATTGAGGGCAATGTACATCTTAAGTGTGGGGGAGGGTATTCATTTCACTATTAGAAAAATCCCTAAATGATTGCCTTGTTCTCTTGAAAAGCTCTCATATCATGTTTAGAATAAATTTTGATTGATTTATGACTTTTATTGATATATCTTGAATTAAAACATAGGCATTTATGCATTAAGGGTTTAAATTGTAAGACATTAGGGAATCAAGCATGATAAGTTGATTTTTGAAGAATTAAAAACTTTTAGGTTGTTTCCCCAATTTAGGTATTATCTTGAGTTGGAATTCATAAAGTCTAGACATCAAAAAGCCATAATTTTTGTGAGATCTTGAGCCCTTAGAGCATCTATTATTTCTTTCATGCTCACTTTCATTATGAGTGCGTTAGTATTGAATTGCTATTGTAGAACTTGCTTGATTATGCATGTCAAGACCACACCATTTGATTTGATATGTCAAATGATAAAGGCAATTAGGTTTAACCCACTCACTCCATAAAAGCCTACCTTCACAATTAACCCTTAGTGAACCCCCTTGAGCCTAATAACCCATTCATTGATTTACTCTCGATATTAACCCATAACTCATTATTGTTGAAATCCCCTAAATTAATTTGATCCCTATTTTTGTCGAGATTTGAGTTGGAATAATTGCTTAGCTATGTTTTATTCTTTTTTGTAATTTGACTTGTTCTTACAAAAAAAATGTATACATATTAGTAGTAGTGATCTTTTGAACTAAAGAAGTTAAATTCCATATTCTGAGAAAAAGCTCTGTTGTACGCAATTGATGACTAGTCATTTTTCTAGTTAGGTAATTTTTCAATTCATTCTCGATTCTAACCTTTTCTTTCAGTTTGTGACCACACCCCCTAACCAGGCCTCGTTACAACCCTCTAAAGTCCTTTTAATTGATGTTTCATCTCAATTTATAGTGGTGGAGATTTGATTTTCATGCAAGCCTATGGTAATGACTTTTCATTATTAACTATTGAGTGCTTCATTTATTGTCCTTAAACACCTCGAGTGATTTGAGTGAATATTTAGTGAGGATGTAAAACTCTGTGATATTTTGAATCAAAGGTAATTACTTAAATGAGGGGAGACGCCTATGTTTTCATGATAAAATGCTCAACTTGGAATGTTTGAAACTTTGATGTTCTTTCAGTTGAATTTTCAATGTATGATTATCTATGGATTATTTTGAGATATTATCGATAGAAATTAAAAGTTGAGAAGAATTTATTTTGATTATGAGTTGAGGATTTTGCTTGAGGACAAGCAAATGTTTAAGTGTGGGGGTATTTGATCAATTGTAATTTATAAATATTTCTATCCCATGCTTAGCACATTTTATGGATGATTTTTCTTTAAAATTGGTGAATTCGATGCTCCTAATGCCTTAATTTCATGTTTTATACTTAGGCGAGCATAGGAGAGCGAAAGGAACGAGAAACGGGCCAAAAACAGAGAAAATGGGCCAACATATGAAATCAATACGACCTGGACTTCCTCATACGGGCACACCACACGACCATTTCAATTTGGAAAAATCAAAGCACGGCTCACAATGGTAGAACACACACCAGTGCCATTCTAACATGCTCGAGCACGGCCTGAAGTAATCGCACACGGGCGTGTCACATGGGTGTGTCCCTGCTGAGCCCAAGTTTAGTCCAATTCGGAAAAGGCCAATTTTGAGGGTTCTTAGGCATTCCAAAGCCTATAAATACACCCTAGAGGAGGAGGAAAAAAGAGACACAGAGGAGGAGGCAGGGAACTGCTCAAGGAAAGCCGATTGATCCATCTCAGAAGCCGAATTCATCATCAAGACTCCCCTCAATTTCCCTTTAGGAGTTTTGGGTTTTCTTTATGTTTTGTATTCATTATTCTTCTGAGATGTTTACCTTTTTAGTTATGAACTAAAACCCCTAAATACCTAAGGGGAATGAAACCTAAAACAGATCTTGTTATTATTATCTGAATTGTATGATAAATATTTGACTTGTACTTAATTATGTGTTCTTAATTCTTGTTTTGATATTCCAGGATATTAACTCAAGTTAAGCTCTTATTCAGAGGAGGAATAGACCATGTCTAAGAGTAAATTTGTCATAATTAAGCGGAGTTGGTTACGCGCCTAGAGATAGGGTGACAAGATTTTGCCGGATTAGGGTGAAACCTAATAAGGGGATCCATAGATCGAGTTAATGCAACCCCAGTGAGTTAATTAGAAAGAGATTTTAATTATTCAACCTAGGGTCAGACGTTGTTAGTCTCGAGAGGGATAATAATATAACTTAGGGATTTCTACGAATCAAGTCAAATGAATAAATCATCTGATTCAGAGTCAAATAACAAGTGAAGTCTAAGTGGATTTTTTCCTTAGGTATTGTCTCAATCAATCGAGTTTTCCAAAAGTAATTCCCCAATTCTATTTTCTGTGATTTCTTAGTTTAGTTAATTAGTTAGTTAAAACAAACCCATTATTCTTAGGCTAGATAATAAAAAGACAGTTATTACTAGTACTTTTAGTTCCTTTGGGTTCGACAATCCGATCTTACTAAATCTATACTACTGTTCGATAGGTACACTTGCCTTCATCGTGATAATAGTTAGTTTCAAGAACGATTCATTATAAATTTATAAAACTTATCACACAAAATCACGATCAGTTCAACAGGAAATATCGAGTAATGATCGAATGTGAAATCGAGCTAAGAGGTCAGGTATTTGCTAAATTAAATGATTGGGAAAATAAGGTAAGTATGCATTATAGAAGTGAGAATTATATATGTTTATAAGTATATGTACATTCAGCCATTGATATTAAAATGTTAATGTTTATGAGACATGTTTGAGTTTGCAAGCATGATACATGTACATTTGGTTAAGGTTTGTTTGGTTTGGTCTAGTTTAATTGAATTATGTATGTCATTAAAATGAATTATTTGTTTATGACTTACTAGGCTATTTAAGCTTACTGTGTGAGTGTTTGTTCATTGTTTTATAGATTTTTGAAACCTGGTTACGAGCTCGGGGATCATCAAGGAAATCCGTCACACTATCAGTCGTTATTTCTGTATTTTAAAAAGCTTGAACATGAACTTATGGCATGTATAAGCTAGATTTGTCTTGGTTGGTTTTTGAAAGTTGTATATATTTAGCCATGTGAAAATGGCTTAATCTTCATGCTTAAGTTTGGTTATATTTGATTATGGTATGAGGTTATTTTGGTAAGCATATATTATGATATGTATGAATTGTGTTTTGGTTATATGTTTGGATTTGGTTATTTTATGATATAAATGGTAGCTTGTTCAAGGCATGAGTATATTCGGTTAAACCTATTAAAAAATGAAGGTATATGCTTATGACATATTCACTTGTGGATTAGCTATTTAGATTCAGTTTGTGATGGCAAGTATGTACAAGTATGTTCAAGCCCATTGGGCCTAAGCCCATTCAGGTAACACTTGTACTGGGCCAGAGCCCTTTTCAGATTACAATAAACTGGGCCTTAGCCCCTTATTCAGATAACAGTATGGCCCATAGGCCCATTTCAAAATACATGCAACATCAGTAAACATATGAAAGCCCATTTGGGGAGACTACTCAACCCACCAACCACTACACTCCACCGTACCAGCCATACACTCCATGTGGGGAATAACTCAACCCACCCATTAACACTCTGATTCTTGACCTTTTTTGCTCGATTATCGAAGAATTGAGGCAAAGCCTCCAAGACGTGGACAAGCCACTTTCAGTACTTCCTCCATCAATATCCCAGTCCATGCATCGATAATAACAACATGGCATGCGATAAATAACAACAAATCAAACATGCATTTAGGTCAATTTAACCCTAGGGGTATTTGGTAATTTATCTCCTAGGGGTAAAGCGTAAATTTTCCACTTTCAAAGGTATTTCAGTAATTTATCTATTTTAGGGTTTTCATGCATATTCCTACCTTTCAGTACTACAGAATCACTACTGAGGGTTCTTACCGAATTGGCTGTTGGCCCATCATTCCAATTTTGGCCCATTAAGCCCAAAAATATCGAGGGCACGTAAATCATGCACTTTGCGGTCCAAACATTGCAGCTTACCAAAAACATTAATCGATTTACCTCACGAGCATTCGACACTCGCAAATCTACAAAATACGGTTTTCGGCATTTCGGCTTTTCGACTTTTGCCGATCTAGACTAAGAAAGAGGGTGTTAGTTACACACCTGTTTGCGACGATATGCTGACGAGATCCACACACTAACCGCCTACAATTGGATTACTAACACGTTAATCTAACTATTCAAATACAAACTACGTATTAACCCCTTACAATATTCGGCCAACCACACCTACAGATCATAGTAAGCTTATAAGAAATCAATAAGCAACTCATTAACAAATTTTTGTCAATGTTTACCACATAATCATAATTTCACTGCAAGTTATCTTCCTGAGCAACAGTCACTAAATCATTTATAACTGGAGCTACGAAACTCCAAATCAAGTGCCGTTAATTTTCCCTGCAAATAGACTCATATATCTTCTATCCATAAAATTTTCAGAATCTTTGGTATGGCCAATCAATGCCAGATTTTTCTTAAAGTTTCCCATGTTTCATTGTTTGACTAATCTGACCACTCTTCATTACAAATCAAATTTCTCATTGTACGGAATTCAAAATATGTTCTCGTTTATTTCATTTGAAACGAGACTCATTAAGCTTTAATTACATAATTTATTCAGATTCTAATTCATCTCCCACAATTTATGGTGATTTTCCAAAGTCACATTACTGCTGCTGTCCCAAGCAGATTTATTACCAAATCACTCTTTCACACCTAACTTGCATGCTTGTTATTTAAACATGTATATCACCAATCAATCATCACATATCTATGATTTTACTTAAGTATAATCTCCATTTCATCATTTTAAAGCACAACATGTTAGCCGATTTTTCCCCTTAGCATCTAAGGCACATGCATGCTCATTTGCTTGGCTCAACTTCACCTATCTTCCATTTTTCATCAGAAGAACATGAAACAACAACAAAAAACCAAAATATGCTTCATGAGTTAGGGTAGAATCAAGAAGAACTCATGAACATCAAGATAGAAGCAAAGTGCCAAGAACTTACCTTCAATTTTTCCCCCTCCTAGTGACCGAATATTCAAGGGTTTCCTCCCCTATTTGCTCTCTCTCAAATTCAGCTATGAAGAACAAAGAACGAACAAAAACTTTCCTTTACTTCCTTTTGTTATTCTTATCACTCAACATTTTATGACACATAAATGATATACTAATATTTGTCCCATACTCATGCCATAATTCCAATAAAAATATGCCCATAATGCTTACCATGCCCATCATCCATTAACTATTAAAATGCTAATGCCCATCATCCATTAACTTTTAAAATGCTAAGATGCATACATTATCAACTATCCATCACCTTGGCCTGCCACTACATTAAAAGTGGGGAATTTGACATGCAAATCCTCCTATTTTGCACTACTATTTATTTGGCCACTACAAATTAGCCTATAGCATTTTCAAACATTTTCACATAGGTCCTATTTTATAATTTCACTCCCTTTTTCTTATGGAACAAAAATTAACTAAAATTACCGGGTTCTAACTTAAGCTTGGGCCTTCTAGAGGCCCACTAACATAATAAAACCTATGCCAACATTCACAGAATTTGCGAAAATTGGGGCGTTACAACTAAATTATTATATTATAAAATCTATTTTTTTCTTGTGTTTATACGAGCTTACAAAAACTCTTTTCATAACTTGAGACCATTTGAGGACTAAAATGTAAAGTTGTCAAACTTTTTCGAGTTGGCATCGTGACATCAGGGGTGCAATGTCGCGGCACTAGAAATGTAAGTTGACATCGTGACCTCAACTAAGGGATGTCGCAACATTGAAAATGTGGTGTTGCAACATCCATGTGATGGTGTTGCGACTTTGTAGGCAAAATACTACAAGTTCATATCCCCTTTAGTTTCAACATATATCATTCAACATAATATGGCAATTTTAGGACCTATAATGGCAACATAAAAAGTAAGAGTTCATCTTACTTTCATTAAATCATCATATCATTTCAACTTATGCAATTAAAGCTTAGGAAACCTTTAAAGTCAAATGCTCAAATGGCACATAACTCATCAGTCAAAACTAGACATAATTAGTCTATTTACCAACCTTAGCACACAAATCCAACCATTAATGTTTACATTATAGATGACCATTTACATAACAAGGGACCTTATATACATGCCATAAAACTAGGTGCCAAAATGAACATACTTTTCTTGACTTTATGATAGTGTGATATCTATTCTAATCTGACTTTGAGAGTTCCCCAATCTAGGGATCTACATGTAAGGAAAATAACAATAGATAACCATTTAAAGCTTACTAAGTTCAAATGGAAATTTCAACACTGACCTTACTCATAGGCAAGCATGTTACTACCAAAACATTTGGTATACATTTGGCTAGAAATGACACATAATGTCACAACAAAGTACGTATAATAAACATAAGTATCATAAGTGTTAGGCCTTATAACATATCCAAAGCATCACCGAATCATACCAATCCATATAAGATCATCACAATTTCATATACTATCATCAATCTACAAGTTCATACCATTTTAATTTGAATCACATATCATAGTAGCTTATCAAATTTGTTTCGTTTCATTTTTTGATTTCAAGATTCAATTTCAATGTTTCACCCAATGGAACCTTAGTAAAATTGACTTAGATAGGTGGGTGAAATACACCACACCAAGGCACCGAAGTGCAAAGCCTGTAGGCATCAAATATATATGTATTCAAATACATCCCACCATCACACCAAGTTCTCCATAGAGACAGTGGATACTCGATGATCTGTAACAAATGTTAGATCCTGAATTAACATTGTAACAACCTATACCCAGCCTAGTTGCCAAGCTCGAATACGGGATGCCACACCACTGTTTCATGTCATATACAACAAGTAAAAGTTCATTCTAAAAGAAGAATCTTCCATTTTAGTATTCGTATGGGTTTTAAGTCAACTATACTTGTTAGTTATCAATGTTACATGCTAACCATACATCAAATAGTCTTATAATAATAATTAAACGTGCATAAGGTCCATTTAACAAAATTTCCAAAACTTTTTCGTAGGTATCGATATTGACACTAAGGTTTGATTTTTTTTAAGTGGTATCGATACCACTTGGAAAAACGATACCAAACTCGCATTATAGTTCTCGAATAAAATCCCAAAGTCTGGTAAATTATCAGTACTTGTTATGAAATATCAATATTTTAACCCCAATTAACAATACTCAAGCAAAAGTATCGATACCAAATCTCTATTGTGACTTCCTGCACTTTTAAAGACACAGAGGTATCACTTTTAAAACCTAATTATCGATACCTCTGCCCAAACCTCAAAAATGCAACATACTTATGCAAATAATCCATTCCAATTTAGTTTCTAAACATCATGCATCAATTACTTCAACAAATGATCATCCAAACGACTAAATTGACATTTCAATATGTCAAAATATGTCCAAGTAAGAAACATAATACCAACTTCAATGTTCATAAAACCGAGCATAATATAAACATGTAAATCTCAAATACTAAAGCCAAAAAAATCAACAAATAGACCAAGAACGTCATGGAAATAATCAACCATAAATCTACCACATTTCCTTATTCCTCACTATATAATTAAATAAACGAACAACTATGAGAATTAACAAAGTATTGCTTGGATCACCTCTAGAAAATCATACCGTTCATACCGGCACACAACTAATCTACAATAGGTAAGGAAAGGAGTGGGTGAGCTTAACAAATTGAGCTTAAAAAACTCAGTGAACACCTAGAACAACTACCATGCAAACAATTCATCAAGCATTAACGAAACAACCATATAGCACAACCTCAACAGTTCCAACTTTAGTGCCATAAGATACTTACTTGTGCATTATTTTCTAGTTCTTTTACAAGGTAAACACATTCACTTTTAAGCATATATCCTATTACACATATAATCATCTAACATACCAGCATATATCACAATACTCAAATAATCATGTAACATTTAAGTATATATCACAATACTCGTATACTCGCATATCATTTAAGCATATATCATAATACTCGTATAATCACATAACATTCAAGCATATATCCCAATACTCAAAAACATCTTTCTAGATAAACTGCATAATGGTAACATGTCATATAAACACAATCACAATACACACATATTCATAATTTAAGATAATTTGACACTTGAGCTATGAAACATAAAAGTGAGCTCTATCATCACTCATCGTATACACGAATCTCCAGCACACCACATAGACTCATAGAATCAAACATGTCCCAAAAGTGAAGCATAAAGCTAACACTCTCCTTATTTACCCTCACATGTCCCGCTGAATGGAGCTTAGCTCACATTCCCTTATCCCTCCAACATGTGCCAGGGCCTCAATATCCAAAATCAATGTACATATAGGTGAGTACTCACAATCCTATGGCATGCCAACTATATCCAACGGTCTCAAAGATCACAAGGCCAAAATATTTGTTATTAACGCACACATATTACTTACCGTTCACTACACTTATTCATTGCAAATATCATATTATAACACAACATTATCACTGTCATCTAGCATGTATAACATGCTTACATTTACACTTTCTCAATGGTTATCATAACCACATCTCACATGTTATAGCATGTCATCTCAATTCACATATTCAAAAACACATAAGCACATAGTTCACAAGATAACATAGGTATGAGAAAACTTATACTCAAAATTTAGTGTAGGGGTTTAGGCTACAACTAAATTCCCAAATAACATATTGAATCATGTCCACAAGCAATTATTCCAAACATTCACCAATACGCTTTCGCCGAAAAGCTGAAAGCTCAAACTAGTTTTTCTTTACCTTTATCTCTACTCATAAAAGGTTCTATCGAATTAAAAAATTCAACATAACAAATTCACACAACAATACATCCAAAAATAAGCCAAGGACTCATTACAAGCATACAAAACATAAGCCTAAACTAAGTTGCCATGTAACTAAAACCTTTAACATAACCAACTTGAAATCCAAATATCTCAATCTTCAGTTAATCTTTTTACCTTGTAACACCCCAAACCCGGCCTGGAAGTTATGGCTGAATCTGCAATGTCACATTGAAGTGCGTTTCGAAAAACATAATCTCGTTGAAAAATTCGTGTCATATTAAAACCCCTTTACAAAAATAACGTATGTTTAGGATATCTTTCATTGTTGAAACTCAAGTTATCTTAAAAAAATGTTAAACATAGTAGATTATCATTACGTTTTCAAAACAAGGTTTGTTGAGGAAGCTTTTTAAAATATGTTGCATATACGTGGTGTTTGAAAAGCATTTATCTTTTGAAAATCCACGACCTACCACTAGCAGATATGAATTAAGTAAACAAATCCCAAATTTAAATAAAAACTTGGAGAGGCCTTATTACAAAACAAAACACCCAAATTAAATACTTATAAGTTAAAAGTTAAAAATGAAAGCAAATGTAGTTGTGTGACCACTATCGAGTCCCTCGCAGCACTGATCCGCCTAAGGATTACCTGTACAGAAAAGCAGAAGGGTGAGTTTATGAAAAATCAGTGTGTAATCCCTTATTAAACAAATAGTCAGTCATATAGTGGCAATCACAATCTGGGCCTAAGCCTGTTTTAGTAACAATTCATTTCCAATTAGGGCTTTAGCCCATTGCAGTATCAGTATCAGTATGGGCCTTAGCCCATTTTAGTAACAGTAACAGTAACAGAATGCAAATAGAAATCCTACCCATCTATCCTCTACACTCCACTCCGTCCAGCCCTGCACTCTATGTGGGGATAAAATCAACCCACCCATACCTACACTTCAAAATATAGCACCGGTTGCGGCACTAAACAGTATATGCAGCAGAGCTGCTAGTACAGTACACTTCCTCCAAATATAATACACTCATCCCCATGCAATATGTCATTTCATAATATCATACGTGTATGCAACATGTCATGCTCAATTACAGTTATACATATCATAAGGGTATATCAGTCATTTTACCTCATAGGGGTATAACAGTCACTTTACCTCATAGGGGTATAGCAGTCATTTCATCAAATTGGGGCTAGTTATACTTTTCGACCCAAAAGTAGGTTCACAGTCGTCTCGGGCTACCCGTTCAACCCTAACAATCAAACAGTGAAAATTGGCCTAAGGCCCATATTGCCAGCCCAAGCGGGCCCACATACCTGTGTGGCTCACTTAGCCCAATAATGGCCCTAACCACGTGAACTACACAGCCTAGCCCAATATTCTCCATGATTTCGTGTGGTTTACCCTTATGGGGCCCACGAGTTCGTGGGGCCCACACAACCCATTTCGGCCCAACGTGGCCCAAAATGGCCTAAACCCATGAAACCACTCATGGTGGCCTCCATGATCAAACACCCACATTTTAGGCATTCGGATTACCAGACAAGCGAGCGTATGCTCGTGTAGCGTCAATAGTCATACTTTTTCGGCTTTTTCTGGTCTACGTTTATAGTAGTGTGGTTACACACCTGATTGCAAAAGTATGCACACCCCTCTTGAGTACTCCAACCTAGATTCAATAATAGCACAACATTAGTCTCTACACGATAGGGTTAAAACGACCCCTCTAAAAATATTTATCCAAAAGGTCAACACCACTTGCCTTAGACAACCGATTTAGGCTCGCACCCTTCAACCATTGCAAAATCGACAACTAGCCCTTAAAGGACACCTGTATTCCAACTGAATCCTATTAACCTTAACCAATATTGATACATCAATATTTTGATCCAACCACGAATCAACCTACCAAAAGTGTGAATCTCAGAATAGAGGAAAGATACAATTGGCCCACCCCTAAACCATAGCCATAGGTATGCGATACACCAAGGTAAAAGGTAGCACAATCACGCCCCTAGAAAAACGGCAATAAAATAATATGTTAGATACAAGACCAGTACGGCAGAGAGAAAAAGAGAGCGCGAGCAACTATACACTTAATCTCATTGATCAAAAGACAATGCCGAAACTGAAAGAACAGGAGGAGGATAGATGATGTATTCGGCTAATCCTTGAGTGAGGGAGTGAAGAGTAGAGAATCATCTAAAATAAAACTGATTGAGAGGGAAGAAGAAGGAAGCAAACAGTCAAGGAATCAAGAACTAACAGCTGAAAGAAATTGAAGAGAGGAAGAGAAGCTGTATTCAGCCAAAGCAATAGGATGCCAAAGAATAGAAATTGTGTAGACCCGAAAGGGAAGAGAGGGGAGAGAGGAAACATTCAGCCATGAAGAATAACAACAATAGAAAGAAGTACAACCCGAAAAATGAAAAGTACCATTTACTAGAACAATTCTGTCTCTATAGAAAAGAAAAGAATCAAATGTTGGCAGTTACTAGAACAATGAAGAGATATTTGCTAATCCCCAAAACCGAATGCATGAGTGCCTACAAACCCACTTCGACACCAACACTGAATGCATGAGTGCCTACAAACCCACTTCGACACCAACACTCCCTCAACTTCAAATCCCCTTGATTTTCTCTTAAAATCCCTCCTCAAATCACTCCTCCAATCTCTCAACCATCCAATTTGAATTCTCCCCAACCACTTTAGTGTTTCAGTCAACCCACAACTCTCCCAATACATAGGAGCAAAATAAAACACTCTACTTCACCCACCAGGATTCGAACCTCAGTCCTCTGGCATAGATAACATGCCACTTACCCCTAGACTAACAGGCCTTTTATGTCATGTTTTACCCATATTTATTTAAAAGCCTACTGCCCAGAGACAGTGCTTACACCTTTAAAAACAAAACTTTTTGCACAAGCCCAGGCTTGAACCCAAGACTTCTCAGACACTTCCCAGAACTCTCAACCACTGAAGCAGACATGCATTTGTGTCAATTTCTTGCACCACTAAACATTTATGAATAGCCTCCTAACTATTCCCATGCTCAAGACCTAATACTTCTAGGCCCAAATTCAGGGTGTTACACACCTAAAATGAGTTTCATTCATCTAATTATTCATCTACGACTAATTCCCAGCCTTTAAACTACACTAAAATACTCAGTTTATAGTATCGACTATTTTGACATGTTTATGGCAATTTTAACGAAAATTCATTAAAAAATTAGAACTCTTTAACGAAACTTTAAATTAAGTTTAGAAACCTTCTAATCACATTAGAACTAATTGAAAAGCACTTTGAAACATCATTTTTATACAAAATCCCAAATTTCACCATTAACGACCCAATTTTTAGTTTTTATTTAAAACATGCAGTTTAATGACTAATAATTCAGTTTTAGAGACTAGATAATGTTTAAAACTAATTAGAATTTGAATCGTTACCTTAGATGAAGAAAAACCAAGCATTTGATCAAAAACCTGAAAAACCCAAAAGCTCGACAATGGAGTAAACTATCGTATTTTTGGGTGTTTTTCTTAACTTCTATAGAGGTTTATGGCTTGGGGGATGATAAAAATCAATAGGGTGGAGGTTTAACAAAGAAAATTGAATGAGAGGATTTGGAGAAGCTTTGGATAGCAAACACAAATAAAGATGGAAGGTTTTTAAGTGACTTTGCTGTAGGTAGGGAACGAAATAGGTTGAATTTTAAATTTTGCTTTAATTGCCTCTTAAAAACTCACAATTTTGACCTTTTTACAAATCAGTCCTTATTTCAAAATTAATGATCTTTTAAACACCTTTTTCAAAAATTGACTTGATTTTCTAAAAAACCATAGATAAAAACATTTCCAATAAACCATGTTGCAAAATTTTGAACAGTCTAAAGCTAAAATTCCTAAAATACCCTTAAAACTATTAGGCCCTATTTTGGGGTGTTACAAACATATCATAATCTCTATATCGTCAACTATCTAGTACACAAGTGCACATATAACCCAATTGGCATGCCAACTATATCCTAGCATTTTACAAAGTTCATAAGGGCATCAATCATACATATTAGCATATTCATAACCCGTAACTGTCACATATCATTTTTCAAATTCTGTCGATTGAATTTGAACATGAATTACACATACAGTGAATGATATGTTTTAAGACCTTACCCTTTTTATAGTTATAGTCAATAGAATAACATCAATCACTTATCTCAATTCATTTCAATTAAATTACATTTTCTAGCCATATATGTTAATTTCCACCAAAATCCTAACTTATGTTCAAGAATATATATAATGAAAATAAACAAAAGCATACCTATTAAACAACAAAGTGTAGTAAGTTCCATATGAACTTACCTTTCAAAAAAAAAGGTATAGGTTTCTGAGGACTTATTCTGCAATTTTTACTTTTCCTCTACAAGTTCCATTTTTATCTGATTCTAGTTCTATACAAATATATATTTATACCAATCAATTTAATATACAAACACAAAATAACCATTTAATGGCTCCTAACAACAATGCCTTGAGATACATGATTCAAATTAATCATCTTTTGATTAAACACACATTTTGTATTTTATTCAATTTAGTCTCTAAACTCGGGATAAACATATTTTTTTATTCCTAACTTCGGATTAAAATCTGATTTCACATTCTTTCATTAAGGACCCTATACTTTCTATTCCTAGCATAATTTCATAATTTTTTTTTACATTTAATCAATTTGATCCCAAATATTACAAAGCTAACAAATAAGCTAGCTAATTTTACAATTTAGTTTTTTTCATAATCTAAGCTTAATGTTTATCAATTCCAATCCTAATTCATCAACTTATCAATAATGGAAACTTGCTAAAAACTCAACAATTTAACAAATTGATACATGTGATAGATAAATTAAGCTCCCATGATCATAAATCTATAAAAATTACAAGAAAATGACTTGGTTTTCTCACCTAATTTAATGGTCGAATGTTAAAAGAGTTTGAAAGCTTTTATTCTTTATTTTTCATTCTTCTTTGGATGACATGAATGGAATGAAAAAGATAAGACTTTCATCTCCACTATCTATAGTATATATACATTGATTAAGATTTAATTAATCTAACTTAATTAACTTAATCATGACTTAATTAATATACTTTAACTATTAACCACACTTAATGGAAAATGTCATCATCATCTACTAACTCTTAATTAAAAAAATGGTTTAATAAGCATTTTAATCCTTTGGTTAATTGCATCTAGTTCCTCAAGTCTTTTCTTAATTAAAACTCTATATAGATTGGGCTTTTGAAATTTAGTCATTAGTTTAATTGACTATCTTATAAGATAAATTACTTAACCATTCTTTAGTATATTGTCATATTAACTCTGCAAATATTCCTATTTTATATTTAAGAACTCAATTTGTAGAAATGGGGTCTCAAAACCACATTTATCGTATACAACTAAAAATCAGACCATTAACAATCCTCCCTTCCTTAAGAAATTTTGTCCTCGAAATTTACTGGAGAAAGATGAGGATATTGAGATCTCATTGTCACTTTCAGTTCCCAAGCAGCCTATTTTGCGCCATGACGATGCAACAATACTTTCAGCAACACCATACACTTAGTTCTTAGTTCTTTCACTCCTTGAGTTAAAATCTTAATTAGTTCTCGCCATAGGTCAAATTAGGATGTAACTCAATTCCATTAGAAGCTACGACGTGGGAGGGATCAGATTGATATCTTTTGAACATCGATAAATAAAAACATTATTGATTTTATCTAAATCCGATGGTAGAGATAAACGATATGCCACGAGTCCAATCCTTTCAAGAATTTCATAAGGCCTAATAAATCTCAGACTTCACTTGTCTTAAACTTAATTTCTTTTCTTTTTAAATTGGTATAAGACTTTTGTATATCAGAAACAACTTTTAAGTAATCCTGAATGACTTTGACTTTATCTTCAATGTCTCGAATTAAGTTTATTTCTCATCAACTTTCTTTCACTTAACTCCATCCAATACAAAGGAGTTTGACATTTTTTGCCATAAAAAGATTCGTAGGGTGCTATTTTGATACTCGATTGGTAGTTGCTATCGTATGAAAATTCAGTTAGAGGTAGAGATTTTTCCTAGCTTTTCTCGAATTCAATCACACAGAATTGCAACATATCTTCAAGTATTTGAATTATTCACTCTAATTTACCATCCGTTTGTGGGTGAAACTATTGGAAAAAGTCCAGTTTGAAAATAAAATTCGTGCACAGTGGAAAAATTTTTTAAAAATCAACTCGGTTTGTTGTATTTATAGTAATAAACCTTAGACCAAAATCGTACCCATGTTTTTGAATAAGCAAATCTTTGATTTTTTTAGCTTTCAACTGAAAAGGCTTCACTGCTATTCTCGTACCACAAACTACTCCAAGTGTAGGCTTGTGACACCCCTAACGTGACCCTAGTCGGAGAGTGGTTTTGGGACCACAAAACCGAGTCACAAGAATAATTAGGTGTTATATTCTGTGCTTATTGTATGTGGAATTTGTATGTGTAAATATTTCGTGCCTTGATTTTATTAATTAGGTGCTAATTCATAAGAAAGGACCCATGTGTTAGGACTTGAAAATGTGATAGGTGAATTTTTAAGTGGCCAAATAATGCATGAAGTAAAGACATGAGGGATTTGCATGTCAATTTAGCCAACTATAGGAAGTGGCCGGCCATGGTAATGAAGATGGGCTAAAGAAAACATGTCTTGAACATGTTTTGTTAATGGTGGATGTTAGAAATAATAAAATAAAGAGCATGGGCAAAGGGAACATGTTCCAAACATGTCTAGTTAATGGATCATGTTAGAAAGAATAAAGAAATGGAGAAAAAAAGGGGAAATAATGAACAAAAAAAAAAGAGTGTGGATGCCCCCCTTTGTTGCCGTGAGTTGTAGAGAAAGAAAGAAAAAAATTTTTGTTCATCTATTTTTCTCTTCTTTGGCCGAAAATACTAAGGAAAAAGGAAGGATTTTTTGCTTCATGCTTGGTTTAGAAGAGAACCAGAAAGAGATTTGGCTATACTTGCATCAAGATTAAGGTATGTTTGAGGTTGTGTCATGAGATTCATGCTTGTTTTGGTTGCTAACTTGATGTGCATGTTAGCCATGGTTCAAATCCTTGTTATGCCATGAAAATGGTATTTGGCCAAGGTGGATATTGTGTTAAAGCCATTGCATGCTAAATGTGAAGCTTGCTAATGATGCATGTGGTGATGGATTGACTACTCTTGAAATTTCTTTGTAGCAATCTTGAGTAAAACATTGAATTTTTTTTGTTTAACCATGACCGAAGTTGAAAGGGTATGGTTGTGATGTATTCGGCCATGGTGCATTCATGAGCATGATTTATGCTTGTTACTTGAGTGGTAAAATTTGTGTTTTGAATGGATATGAACACCTTGAGATTCGCCTTGCACCTATAAGTGTACATATGTTTGCACATGATGTATTGGTATGACATACATACTATCTCAAAGTATGTATTTTCTTGTGATTATGTTTTGGTTATGAAGTAAATGATAGATGTGTATTGAGCTACAATATGTAAAGCATTAGCTAGTAAAATGTGTGCCATTCATGTGTGGTATTAAACATGTAATTGGCCTCAACATCAACATGCATAATCGGCCATGAATGAGTGCCTAAGAGGTTGTGTTGTTCGCCATGAGTAAGCATGTTGAAGGCTTGTGTGTTGAGTTGATTCATGAATTCGTACTTATGTGACTTTAATGTCTAGTGAATATATGTGGGCTAAGTGCCTTGAGTTCCCTTTTCGATACTCAAATGATTGAATCAATTTAATTGTTAAATTAAGCTCAAGAGCAAAGAGGGACCAAATCCGATAAAGGGAAGGAAAAAGTAGTCGAATAGCCATCGGAATCATTCGACAACATCCGAGGTAAGTTTTCGAGTATCGAAACTTAGATTTTGATTCGATTGAATGAAGTAATAAGCAATCTAAATCGTGTTCTTGTATATGGCCATTGAGCCGAAATGATATTTTGATTAAGTAAAATGTGCATAAAAGTTTGTTATGAAATTGAAACAAAGATGCGAAGGTAATTGTGCGAATTGTGATATCCGGGCTAAGCCCGAAGGCAATTGTGCGATTGTGATATCGGGCTAAGCCCAAGGCAATTCTCATGAGCTATGATATCGGGCTAAGCCCAAGGCAATTGTGCGAGTTGTGATATCCGGTTAAGTCCGAAGGCATTTGTGCGGGTTACCATAACCGGGCTATGTCCGAAGGTGTTTTGAACGAGTAGCTATATCCGGATAAACTCCGAAGGTATGTGATTTGAAATTTATAAGCTGCTGGAAAATTTTCAGTTATTGCATTTGTGAAATTCCCAACAAGGTATGTTTTTGTGTGCTTTGCACACTATGAGTAAATGCGCATTGAATATTCGCTCTAATGATAAATGAGCTATCGGCATTAACTAGGCCGTTATTTGTGTATGAATATAAGAGTTGGGATTGTGAAGTAAGCATGTCATTGAGAAATTGTACATATGAATTATTGTTTAGCTACTTGAATCCTATGCTTTGGTTGTGTGTATATTATGGCTCGAAACTTACTAAGCATAAATTGCTTACTCCGTTTCTTTGTTTCTCTGTTTATAGATTTTGCTCGTTAGCGATCGGATTCGGGATCATAGAAGTTGAAGCCAACCACACTATCAAAGCCCTTTTTGGTACTCCTTTAGTTGAGTTTTGGATATGGCATGTATGGGACTACCCTCGGTTGTTTTTAAGTACTTTGTGATGCATATGTGTGCGGCCATGCGAAAATGGTTCGTAAAAGTAGAGTATGGAATTTGACCATATGTGGTTTGTAATTATATTTGGTTTCATGATGTGATTATGGTTTGGAATGAGAGAGTTGGTCACATGATCAGCCATTGGAATGGCTAAATATGATCATATGTGGACCTAAGTATGACTAGACTATAGTTGGTCCATGGGAACTACAATATAGGTAAAGCCTACCTTAAAAACAGAGGCTGCCAGCTGCAGTGACGTGGATGTGAAAAATCACCAAAATTTTTAGGAATGGTGTTAAATAGTGAATAAATTATGTGATCGAACCTTGACGAGTCTATTTTCATATGAAAGTAACGAAATGATCATATGATCAGTATACCGAGAGATATTAAAGTTCTCGTGAGACAGGGCCAGAACGGTTTCTGGGTCCCCTGTCGCGACTTTGAAAATTTTCCATAAATTATCCAGAATGAATTAGAAGTCATGCCTTATATATACAGATTCCTTTTTTAGTCTAGTTTCATTAGAAACAAACGGCATCAGTATTGAAACCCTGTACAGAGAGATATTCAAGTTGTAATGCATGAAGGTCAATGTAGTCGACCCCTGTAACATGGGTGACTTTAACTAATAAACTGTACCAATTGGCCCAACCAAAAATTTTAGAAATAAATCCATGAATGGATATATGAGTCTAAATTCAGGGAAAATTTACGGAATCAGTTTCCGAATTGTGAAACTCGAGATATGCTTTTTAAGGCGACAGCGACGCAGTTTTCCGGCTTGCCTGGGAACGTCGAATTGGTCGGTGCCATAAGTGGTTTTGGCTTGTTAACCCCTCGTGTCCGACACCGGCGACGGTCTCGGGTTCGGGGTGTTACAGGGCTCAAACCAATTGAATTGATACACAAAAGTATAAAAAGGTTTCTCCCCTTTTGAGGTGAAAATGAAAATTCTCTCTTCTTTAATAGAAACTGGTAGAATTTTTATTCTGGAAAAATATATATGTAACAGTTGAGAATAAATTCTTTCTATTTTTTGGTAGAATAACAATATCTTAAAGTTGTGCGAATAGCTTTATATGTGCCATCTATTTTGTAACACCCCAAACCCGGCCTAGACGTTATGACCGGATCCGACATGCCACATCGAAGCGTTCAAAATATTTTGTATTGTGGATCCAGAAAAACTTACTTAGTGTTTTAAAAGATAATTTCATTATAGGTTAAAGTGAATGGAAGCTGTGCACCGGTAGGAAACCGGAAAAGAGGTGGTGAGTCCATCGGATCGCTATACCAAGCTCCTTCGGATCTAATCCTAGACATGCATACCGCCATTGCCACACCTTAACGTCATGGATATTTCTAGGAAACCGATTTGATTAAGTCATTTTTAGGAAAAGTGATTAATTTTGGAAAATACTTTCATTGCGGAAGCTTTGCTTGTTGTCGTGTTATTTTGAAATCAATTGTTGTTTTTGAAAAGCGCCTAAAGCTATCCAATTTCAACAGTTAAAATAAGTAATACCTATCTTAGTAATACATATTAAAACCATCAAAAATAATTAAGCGGCCTTATTACATTTAAAAACCCAAAACTTCAAACGTAAATAAAAGGATGTCCAGTTCACCAGAAGAAAATCAAACTTTCGAGCGGTGGCCACTCCAATTCCCTCACGACTCCAAGCCCACTATGGTTGGGGATTTCTGCGTGGATGAAAATAAACGGGGTGAGTTTGGGAAACTCAGTGTAAGGAAAACCCATTCAAAGCCCAAGTCACTCAAGCCTATTGGGCCTAAGCCCATTCAGTAATAATGGTACTGGACCGAGCCTTTTGATTACAATAAACCGGGCCTTAGCCCTTATTCAGATAATGATTTGGCCCATAGGCCCATTTCAAAATACATGCAACATCAATAACATATGCAAGCCCATTTGGGAGACTACTCAACCCACCAACCACTACACTCCACCCATACCACCATACACTCCATGTGGGATAGCTCAACCCACCTAGCCCAACACTCCACAAATTGTAGCATTTTCTTTCGATTATCGAAGAATTGAGGCAAAGCCTCCAAAGACGTGGACAAGCCACTTTTAGTACTTCCTCCGTCAATATCCCAATCCCATGCATCAGATAATAACAACATGGCATGCAGTAAATAACTACAGTCAAACATGCATTTAAGTCAATTTAACCTTAGGCGTATTTCGATAATTTATCTCCTAGGGGTAAAACTGTAAATTTTCCACTTTTAAAGGTATCTCAGTAATTTATCTATTTTAAGGTTTTTCATGCATATTCCTACCTTTCACGTACTACAGAATCACGTACCGAGGGCTCTTACCGAATTGGGTCCGTTGGCCCATCATTCCAATTTTGGCCCATTAAGCCCAAAAATATCGAGGGCACAGAAATCATGCACTTTGGTCCAAACATTGCAGCTTACCAAAAACATTAATCGATTTACCTCACGAGCATTCGCGACACTCGCAAATCTACAAAATACCGCTTTTGGCATTTCGATTTTCGACTTTTGCCGATCTAGACTAAGAAAGAGGGTGTTAGTTACACACTGTTTGCTTACGATATATGCGACGAAATCCACACACGAACCGCCTACAATTGGATTACTAACACGTTAATCTAACTATTCAAATACAAACTACGTATTAACCCCTTACAATATTCGGCCAACCACACCTACAGACCATAGTAAGCTTATAAGAAAACAATAAGCAACTCATTAACAAATTTTTGTCAATGTTTACCACATAATCATAATTTCACTGCAAGCTGTCTTCCTGAGCAACAGTCACTAAATCATTTATAACTGGAGCTACGAAACTCCAAATCAAGTTCCGTTAATTTTCATTGAAAATGGACTCATATATCTTCTATCCATAAAAGTTTTAGAATTTTTGGTTTAGCCAATCAATACCAGATTTATCTCAAAGTTTCCCATGTTTCACTATTTGACTAATCTGACCACTCTT
Organism: Gossypium arboreum; assembly: GCF_025698485.1. Lineage (NCBI taxonomy): Eukaryota > Viridiplantae > Streptophyta > Magnoliopsida > Malvales > Malvaceae > Gossypium > Gossypium arboreum. The sequence continues at coordinate 17,813,543 of NC_069073.1, forward strand.
CATTACGAATCAAATTTCTCATTGTACAGAATTCAAAATATGTTCTCATTTATTCCATTTGAAACTAGACTCATTAAGCTTTAATTACATAATTTATACAACTTCTAACTCATCTCCCACAATTTATGGTGATTTTCCAAAGTCACGTTACTGCTGCTGTCCCAAGCAGATTTATTACCAAATCACTCTTTCACACCTAACTTGCATGCTTGTTATTTAAACATGTATATCACCAATCAATCATCACATATCTATGATTTTACTTAAGTATAATCTCCATTTCATCATTTTAAAGCACAACATGTTAGCTGATTTTTCCTTTAACATCTAAGGCACATGCATGCTCATTTGTTTGGCTCAACTTCACCTATCTTCCATTTTTCATCAAAAGAACATGAAACAACAACCATTTCCTTCATTTTAATTCATGACTAAATGCTCACAACACAACTAAAACCAAAATATGCTTCAAGAGTTAAGGTAGAATCAAGAAGAACTCATGAACTTCAAAATAGAAGTAAGGTACCAAGAACTTACCTTCAATTTTCCTCCTCCTAGTGACCGAATACTCAAGAGTTTTCTCCTCTCCTTTCTGTTCTCTAACTTTCAGCTATGATGAACAAAGATGGACAAAACTTTGTTCTTTTCACCCCTTTTTCTTTTAATAAAATTTCATATTTCATCCATTTAATTCTTTAATACAAAAGACATGAAATTCCCATCATGGAACATTTACCTAACCCATTATCATGAAACATTTACCTAACCCATTATCATGGAACATTTACCTAACCCATTATCAATTTGTATCAATTTGTACCATAAATTATGGATATCAAGTGCACATTTTGTCTACAACAACATGATGGCTGGCCACTTCATGTAAAATGGGAGGTTTGTCATGCAAATCCTCCTATTTTGCACTCCTATTTATTTGGCCACTTCAATTTAGCCTATAGCATTTTCAAACATTTTCATATAAGTCCTATTTCATAATTTCACCCCCTTTTTCTTATGGAACAAAAATTAACTAAAATTGCCGGGTTCTATCTTAAGCTTGGGCCTTCTAGAGGCCTACTAACATAATTAAACCTATGCCAACATTCACGAATTCCGAAAATTGGGCGTTATAACTCCACCCTCCTTAAAGAAATTTCGTCCTCGAAATTTACCTGATCCAACTAGTTGAGGGTATTGTTGACGCATAGTCTCTTCTGATTCCCAAGTAGCTTCTTCCCTTCCATGATTACGCCAAAGTACTTTCACTAACGGGACAGATTTCCTTCTGAAAACCTTAACATCTAGAGCCAATATTTGCACAGGCTCCTCCTCAAAGGTCAAATCAGTCTGAACTTCAATTTCTGCAACTGGCAGGACATGAGCAGGGTCAGAACGATAACGCCTTAACATGGAGATGTGAAAAACATTGTGAATCCTGTCTAACTCTGGAGGCAATTCCAACTGATAAGCCACTGGGCCTACTCGCTTCAAAACCCGATAAGGCCCTATAAACCGCGGACTCAATTTGCCTTTCTTGCCGAATCTCAAGATCTTCTTCCAAGGTGAAACCTTTAAGAAAACCATATCTCCAACCGCGAACTCTATCTCTTTGCGCTTTAGGTCCGCATATGACATCTGTCTATCAGATGTCTCCTTTAATCGATCTATTATCAACTTAACCTTACTTTCAAGATTCGCCACCAACTCCGGTCCAAGCACTTGTCGCTCACCTAACTCGCCCAACACGTAGGCGCACGACATCTCTGCCCATAAAGTGCCTCATATGGAGCCATCTGAATACTTGCTTGGTAGCTGTTATTGTATGCAAACTCCACCAATGGCAAGTAGTCCTCCCAAATCCCATGAAAATCGATGATACAACCCCTTAACATATCCTCCAAAATCTGAATAACCCTTTCCGATTGACCATCAGTCTGGGGATGGAAAGCCGTACTAAAATTCAATCACGTCCCCAACACCTTATGCAACTTCTTCCAGAACCGAGATGTAAACCTAGGGTCTCGGTCAAAAATAATCGACACTGGCACTCCATGTAGTCGCACAATCTCCGCCACATACAACTTGGCTAACTTTTGAAGTGAAAAGTCAGTACGAACGGCTATGAAATGGGCCAATTTGGTCAACCTATCCACAATCACCCACACCGAGTCTTTCTTTGATGGTGTCAAGGGCAGTCCACTGACAAAGTCCATGGTTACCCTCTCCCACTTCCAAAGTGGTATCTTCACTGGCTGCAACAGTCCAGAAGGTAATTGATACTCAGCTTTCACTTGCTGGCATGTCAGACATTTCCCTACAAACTCCGTTACTTCTCGTTTAAGTCCAGGACACCAGTACAATTCTTGCAAGTAGTGATACAACTTGTTCCCTCCAGGATGCATGGCACAAAGTCCTCCATGAGCTTCCTTCAATATTGTATGCCTCAAATCAGAGTCCTTTAGAACACAAATTCTTCCTCGGAAACACAAAACTCCTTCGCCATTTAACCCAAACTCAGAAGTTTCCCCTTCCTTAACTTGTTGGAAACGAGCGACCAAAGACTCATCGTTCAACTACTTTTCCTTAATCTGATCCACCCAAGTTGGCCTTACTTGCAACTCAGCCAACAGACTTCTATCATCATACTGACTCAGACGAGCAAACATTGCTCTCAGATCAGATACAGTTCTACGACTTAGAGCATCGGCTACCACATTAGCCTTGCCTGGTGATACTCGATCGAATAGTCATAATCCTTAAGCAACTCAATCCATCTCCTTTGCCTAAGGTTCAGCTCCTTCTGAGTTAACAAATACTTAAGACCCTTGTGGTCTGTGTATATAATACACTTCTCCCCGTACAAGTAATGTCTCCAAATCTTAAGTGCAAATATCACTGCCGCCAACTCCAAATCATGAGTAAGATAGTTCCCTTCGTGAGGTTTAAGCTGTCGCGATGCATATGCAACCACCTTACCCTCCTGCATTAACATGCAGCCCAAGCCTACATGTGATGCGCCACCGCACACAAGAAAATCCTTCCTGCACTCTGGTGAATTAACACAGTGCTTCAATGTAACTTTCTTCAACTTCTCAAAAGCTTCCTGCTGCTTCTCAGTCCATACAAACGGTACTCATTTCCTTATGAGTTTTGTCAGAGGTGCTGCCATCATAGAAAAACCTTCCACAAACCTTCTGTAGTATCCTACCAGTCCTAGGAAACTCAGTATTTTCGACACTGACCTAGGCGGCTTCCACTCCAAAATCGCTTCAATTTTCTGAGGGTCCACCTTAATCCTCTCAGTGGAGACCGCATGTCCTAAGAAGGTTACCTCCCTCAACCAAAGTTCAGACTTGCTAAACTTCACAAAGAGTTCCTTCTCCTTTAACACTCGCAGCACTATACGGAGATGTTCATCATGTTTCGCTTCAGTTTTAGAATATACCAGGATATCGTCAATAAAGATGACTACGAATTGATCTAAAAATGGTTGGAACACACGATTCATCATATCTATAAATGCTGCAGGAGCGTTCATCAGTCCAAATGGCATAACCAGAAACTCGTAATGACCATACCGAGTCCTGAATGCTGTCTTATGGATATCTGCCTCCTTGACCCTTAACTGATGATATCCAGATCAAAGGTTGATCTTGGAAAATACAGAAGCTCCTCTAGGTTGGTCAAACAGATCATCAATCCTTGGCAGTGGATACTTATTCTTAATCGTTAGTTTGTTCAACTGGCGATAATCAATGCACATCCCCATCGTACCATCCTTCTTTTTCATGAATAGCACCGGTGCTCCCTATGGAGACACGCTTGGCCTAATGAAGCCCCTATCCAACAACTCTTGAATTTGAGCCTTTCACTCCACTAACTCCTTCAGTGCCATTCTATAAGGTGCGATGGACACGGGCGCTGTTCCAGGCAACAAATCTATTCCAAACTCAACTTCTCGGTTCGGAGGCAATCCTGGAAGTTCCTTCGGAAAAACATCTTGGAACTCCTTTACAGTCCTAACCTTATCCACTATTAGTCCCTCATCTTCTGACTGACTTACAAATGCCAAATAGGCCTCACAACTTTTTCGAATCCACTTTTCGGCTCTTAAAGCCAACACCACATTGGACAAAAATCCCTTCGCTCACCTATCACCCTAACCTTCTCATCCTTTGTGGTCCTTAACACCATTCATTTAGCAGCACAATCCAGAGTCGCCTTATGCTTAACAAGCCAGTCCATTCCTAAAATAAGATCAAACTCTCCGAACGGTAACTCCATCAGATCTCCAGGGAAAATCCTACCTTGAATTTCTAAGGGTACATCCCTATACAGTTTGTTTACCCTAACCGAGTGACCCAAAGGACTTACTACAGATACCCCACTCACAATCTCCTCGAGTAGTCCAAGTTGTCCATAATCCGCTCGTGGCCTCCAACCAATATTTCGCCACATTCGGGCTATACCAGACACGCCCCTAAAGATCTCCGCTCAGTTAGCTCAAGTCATTCAAAATCGATCCTCAATTTCATTGTTCTGAACTTGTCCCGGCAACCCTTTCCAGAACACGAAGCATTACCTGTGATAGGGCATCATCCTCGGCACCGCGGTCATGAGACTCTACCTCTGTTGTTGGTGGTACCGGTGCATCCACCGCCGGCATATGTCTCGAAGACGAAGATCTCACTCGAGCACTTCCTCGGCTCCGTCTACAGCCTCTTCCACGAACGGCTCTTGTACTCATATCGTATTATCTTGACTACGAATTTTTATGCATTAATTCAATATTCCAGTGTTTATTACAGATGTTTTATGAATCGATAAAGAGTTCGAGTTTGTTTCGCAGAATTGAAGTCTAGCTACGCTTTCATCTCTTATCGATTTTCCTATGGTTTCAGATCATCCTATCTAGAGTATCCTAGCGATTTCGTAACGCATGCACAAGTCGAAAAATATTCGTAAGAGTTCGAGTAATACTTACGTGCTTGAGTGGAGATTCGAATGCCACCTTCTAAAGATCTAAATTTTGAAAATCGAGTTTTTCGATTCTTTATAAAATTTTCGTTTCGAAAATCTTTGCTTTTGTAAACCCATTCCACAGTACCGAGTTGTTGCAACCTAGGCTCGATACCACTAAATGTAACACCTCAAACTCGGCCAGATGTTATGACCGGATCCGACATGCCACATCGGCGCTCAAAATATTTTCTATTGTTGATCCGAAAAACTTACTTAGTGTTTTAAAAGATAATTTCATTATAGGTTAAAGTGAATGGAAGTCGTGCACCGTGTAGGAAACCGGAAAAGAGGTTGTGAGTCCATCGGATCGCTAAGTACCAAGCTCCTTCGGATCTAATCCTAGACATACATACGCCATTGCCACACCTTAACGTCATGGATATTTCTAGGAAACCGATTTGATTAAGTTATTTTAGGAAAAGTGATTAATTTTGGAAAATACTTTCATTGGAAGCTTTGCTTGTTGTCGTGTTATTTTGAAATCAATTGTTGTTTTTGAAAACGCGCCTAAAGCTATCCAATTTCAACAGTTAAAATAAGTAATACCTATCTTAGTAATACATATTAAAACCATCAAAAATAATTAAGCGGCCTTATTACATTTAAAACCCAAAACTTCAAACGTAAATAAAAGGATGTCCAGTTCACGGAAGAAAATCAAACTTTCGAATGGGTGGCCCTCCAATTCCTTACGACTCCAAGCCCACTATGGTTGGGGATTTCTGCGTGGATGAAAATAAAAGGGTGAGTTTGGGGAAACTCGTGTGTAAGGAAAACCCATTAAAAGCCCAAGTCACTCAAGCCTATTGGGCCTAAGCCCATTTAGGTAACAAAGTGGTAATGGACCGAGCCCTTTTCAGACATAATAAACCGGGCCTTAGCCCCTTATTCAGATAACAGTTTGGCCCATAAGCCCATTTCAAAATACATGCAACATCAATAACATATGCAAGCCCATTTGGGGAGACTACTCAACCCACCAACCACTACACTCCACCCGCATCACCATACACTCCATGTGGGATAGCTCAACCCACCCAAATTTAACACTCCACAGCTTAAAAGATTCTTCGCTCATTATCAAAGAATTGAGGCAAAGCCTCCAAGACGTGGACAAGCCACTTTTAGTACTTCCTCCGTCAATATCCCAATCCCATGCATCGATAATAACAACATGGCATGCAAGAAATAACAACAATCAAACATGCATTTAAGTCAATTTAACCCTAGGGGTATTTGGTAATTTATCTCCTAGGGATAAACGTAAATTTTCCACTTTTAAAGGTATTTCAGTAATTTATCTATTTTAAGATTTTTCATGCATATTCCTACCTTTCACGTACTACAGAATCACGTACCGAGGGTTCTTACCGAATTGGGCCCGTTGGCCCATCATTCCAATTTTAGCCCATTAAGCCCAAAAATATCGAGGGCACAGAAATCATGCACTTTGCAGTCCAAACATTGCAGCTTACCAAAAATATTAATCGATTTACCTCATGAGCATTCGCACACTCTCAAACCTACAAAATACCGGTTTTTGGCATTTCTGATTTTCGACTTTTTCCGATCTAGACTAAGAAAGAGGGTGTTAGTTACACACATTTGCGACGATATGTTGATTTAAATCCGCATACGAACCGCCTACAATTGGATTACTAACACGTTAATCTAACTATTCAAATACAAATTACGTATTAACCCCTTACAATATTCAGCCAACCACACCTACAGACCATAGTAAGCTTATAAGAAAACAATAAGCAACTCATTAACAAATTTTTGTCAATGTTTACCACATAATCATAATTTCACTGCAAGCTGTCTTCCTAAGCAACAGTCACTAAATCATTTATAACTGGAGCTACGAAACTCCAAATCAAGTTCCGTTAATTTTCATTGAAAATAGACTCATATATCTTCTATGCATAAAATTTTCAGAATTTTTGGTTTAGCCAATCAATACCAGATTGTTCTCAAAATTTCCCATATTTCACTGTTTGACTAATCTGATCACTCTTCATTACGAATCAAATTTCTCATTGTATAGAATTCAAAATATGTTCTCATTTATTCCATTTGAAACTAGACTCATTAAGCTTTAATTACATAATTTATGCAACTTCTAACTCATCTCCCACAATTTATGCTGATTTTCCAAAGTCACGTTACTGCTGCTGTCCCAAGCAGATTTATTACCAAATCACTCTTTCACACCTAACTTCATGCTTGTTATTTAAACATGTATATCACCAATCAATCATCACATATCTATGATTTTACTTAAGTATAATCTCCATTTCATCATTTTAAAGCACAACATGTTAGCTGATTTTTCCCTTTAACATCTAAGGCACATGCATGCTCATTTGTTTGGCTCAACTTCACCTATCTTCCATTTTTCATCAAAAGAACATGAAACAACAACCATTTCCTTCATTTTAATTCATGACTAAATGCTCACAACACAACTAAAAACCAAAATATGCTTCAAGAGTTAAGGTAGAATCAAGAAGAACTCATGAACTTCAAAATAGAAGTAAGGTACCAAGAACTTACCTTCAATTTTGCTCCTCCTAGTGACCGAATACTCAAGAGTTTTCTCCTCTCCTTTCTGTTCTCTAACTTTCAGCTATGATGAACAAAGATGGACAAAACTTTGTTCTTTTCACCCCTTTTTCTTTTAATAAAATTTCATATTTCATCCATTTAATTCTTTAATACAAAAGACATGAAATTCCCATCATGGAACATTTACCTAACCCATTATCATGAAACATTTACCTAACCCATTAGCATGAAACATTTACCTAACCCATTATCAATTTGTATCAATTTGTACCATAAATTATGGATATCAAGTGCACATTTTGTCTACAACAACATGATGGCTGGCCACTTCATGTAAAATGGGAGGTTTGTCATGCAAATCCTCCTATTTTGCACTCCTATTTATTTGGCCACTTCAATTTAGCCTATAGCATTTTCAAACATTTTCATATAGGTCCCATTTCATAATTTCACCCCCTTTTTCTTATGGAACAAAAATTAACTAAAATTGCCGGGTTCTATCTTAAGCTTGAGCCTTCTAGAGGCCCACTAACATAATTAAACCTATGCCAACATTCACAGAATTCCCAAAAATTAGGGCGTTACATATTTATAGGAAGAGAAGGTAGAACCCTTATAGAGTTGTAGAGAAAAACAATATCCTAGTTTATCTAGGATATAGGAGAAAAAACCCTAGTTAATGATACTAGGGTTTTGCCGTCCCACCTCCTTACATGAGGGGTTCTGGGCCTCTCTCACATTAGGTCCAATTACGAGTACTTCTTGTGCCTTTTTGACATATTACTCTGTAATACGATCCAACCCGATTTAGTTTTTCTACTTTCCAAAATAAATTTTAACATCTACATATTAAATAATTTTCTCATCCCAATTTTATCCTAGTAAAATTTTGGCAATTTTACCCTCGATAAATTTTTGACGATTTTACCCTCGATAAAATTTCGACAAAATCCATCCAATATGTCACAATTCAACATGCTCACTATGACCAAATGATTTATTTTAATTTCTGGGCTTCAAAACAGTCCAAAAACATAAACTTATTCTTCCGTCATTTTTTAATTAATCCTATATAGGATTGCAAGTTTCCATTTTCATCTTCATCTCTATTTCCATTTTGGAAACTTACATTCATTTCCAAATGATTCCATTTCACGATTTTAGAGAAAACCATAATCATTCTTGAATGTTTCCTATTTCTCTTTTTCTATTCTATTCATTCATTTCTATTCAAACACACAATTCATTTTTAGTTTCAACGAGCTAGCGGAGGGACCAATTGGACGTATGTGATTGAGGCTCAAATGATTTATAATTAAGTTCTAGCTTTCGAATATTAATTAGAAACTCATTTAGTCACTAAGTCATTCCACTATAATATCGTGACTAAGCTCTCCTCAATGACATACCATTACGAAAGCAACTACTTAGTGCTCGTCCAATGACCTTGTTAGAAGTGTGTTACCTTCATAGGATATCCTTGATCTCTTTAGGATAATATCCGTTCTCCCAATTTGATCCTATTTTATCTTATGGTAGCCATTAAATCTTTCTTCATGAAAAGTCAATCACTACCAAATAGTGATCAAGTCACCCATCACAAAGATGGAAGACCCGTGGCCAAGTTTACTTTTCATCAACCATGTAATGCCAACGAGAGGATATCATTTAACCATATTTTGGGCTATGAATTCCACTATTGTGAATGACACTACATACGATAGAATTCGTACACCTAATGCCCCAGGTTTCAGTTCCTTATCTATTTGAACTCAGGCTTTTACTTACATCAAATTGTATGAGTCAGGCATACACAGTTCGCCATCTGCTCAAGATTTAGGTTTGTCACACTATGAATGTCACAAGTGAATAAATATATAAATGGATTCAGGATCTATTCTACTCAGGTCCTATGTGATGTACTTTCAGTCCAGTCAATCACATCTATGTCTCTATCTTCTGGGAGTTATATGCTCCGATGCCCAATACAAGGCATCTCCCCAATTGGACTTGATAGATGATATATTAGTCTTTCAATCGATTTTCTTATTTCTGATTAGACTAAGGACATATTTAGGTTTGTCTACTAATACAAGTTGTCTTTCTATACTACGATCCGACCATGTAATACCGCTTACTATTAGCTAAACATTTAGACAACTAATGAGCAACATTTGCTTCTATTTTGCTTTACATGAAAAAACCATTTGAGGACAATAATACAAAGTATATTAATTTAATTAATGAATAATTTTATTAATTTAACCAAATCCGCATACCAAGGGGTTGTATCAATAGTAAATAACTTCTCATCTGGGAATGCATTGACAATTTGAAGTATGTTTCCATCTTTGTTGCCAACTTCCAATCGAGACAGATGGTCTGCAACTTGATTCTCTAAACTTTTATAGTCTTTGATCTCGATGTCGAATTCTTGCAATAGTAAGATCCAGCGTATCAGTCTTGGTTTTGCATCCTTCTTCACAAAAAGATATCTCAATGTTAAGTGATCAGTAAATACGATAACCTTTGTATTGACAAGATAAGAACTAAACTTGTCGAAAGCAAAGATTATAGCTAACATTTGGAATTTCTCCTGATCCTCTGGTGCAGTAACAATTTGATTGTACCCAAAATAGCCATCTAAGAAGTAGTAATAGGCTCTTCTAGCAAGCCTATCCAACATTTGGTTAATGAAAGGAAGTGAGAAGTCGTCCTTCCTTGTGGCAGCATTAAGTCTGCGATAATCTATACAGACTCGCCATACCGTAGGAATATGTGTAGGAATTAATTCATCTTTTTCATTGCTAACCATAGTGATGCCATCTTTTTAGGAACGCATTAAACTGGGCTTACCCAATTGCTATCAAAAATAGGGTAAATAATTCCAAAATCAATTCATTTTATAATTTCTTTCTTAACAACTTCTTTCATCTTCTCGTTTAATCTTCTTTGTTGCTCAATCGATTGCTTGCTTTCATCTTCCAAATTGATCTTGTGCATGAAAAAAGATGGAATAATGCCTCGAATATCGACAATAATCCAAGCAATAGCTCGTTTATGTTGCTTAAGAATATGGACCAATTTCTCTTCTTGAGTTACATTAGTGTTGCAGAGACAATAACTAGGAGAGTATTGTTAGCACCAAGAAAGACATATTTATGATGAGTAGGTAGTGGTTTCAATTCTAGAGTAGGAGCTTTGCCAATAGATGGCTTGAAAATTAGAGTTGTTCTGTTGGCTAAATCTAAGGATTCAATCTTCCATCCATGCCTGAGTTCAATATTATTAACTTCAACCATGTTGTCACAATCATCTAAGAATTCATCATTAGTTGTCACTGCAAACACCTCAGAAAGTATTGTGCTTTGGTCATTGAATTCTTCCTCCATTAGATCATCTAGAAAATTGCCAATATGACATTTTTTTATCCTTGCATTGAATAGATTGGAAAACACTGAAGGTAACGTGCTCATCATTAAGTCGCATGGTCAGTTCACCTTTGTAAACATCAATAAAAGCTCATCCGATGGCTAAAAATGGTCGTCCTAAGATTATGGGAACCTCCTTGCCTACCTCACAGTCAAGTATGATAAAATCAACCGGAAAAACAAATTTATCCACACAAACTAAGATGTCTTTGATTTGCACTTTAGGTTGAGTCAAGGATCGATCTACTATTTGCATTGTCACTGCAGTAGGTTTCATGTGACTAATTCCCAACTTTCTGAAAGTAGGTAGTGGCATTAGGTTGAAACTATCTCCCAAGTCGCATAAAGCCTTGCCTAAATAATGGTTGCAAATTGAACATAGGATAGTAAAGCTCCTAGGATCTTTCATTTTGGGGGGTAACTTATTTGTCAAAACAACACTACAACCTTCTGTGAGTGCAATAGTTTTAATATCATTGAGCTTTTTCTTCTTGGACAAGAGCTCTTTCATAAATTTCCCATAATTTAGAATTTACACAAGAGTGTCTACTAAAGGAATATTGACCTGAAGTTGCTTCAATGTGCTTAGGAACTGTTGGTACTGCTTATCTTGCTCATTCTCCCTGAATCTTTGTAGAAAAGGTAAAGGTGAAGATACATCTGATTGCACAGACACTTTTGATTACGTCGATAGTTTTGAGGGTCAAAAATTAAACATATGATGACAATTTATGGAACTTTTTTGTCTGGTACATCGACAAGCTCTTTAGATTCAAACTTCTCACAAAGGATCACTTCACTAGTATCTTGAGGTTCTACAGTAGAGTCTGTAGTCGGCTCGTAGTTTGTTTACCACTCCTAAGAGTGATAGCCTTGCAGTGTTCTTTCCTTTGGACTAGGATTTTCTGTGTCACTAGGTAGTGTGCCCGATGGTCGAGTATTCAGATTCGAAGCAAGTTTTCCTAATTATGCCTCCAACGCTCGAATAGAAGATGAATTCCCTTGCACAATATCTTCTGTGCGAGTAATATGCTCCTTCATTAAAGCCTTAAGAACTACTAACGAGTCTGAAAGAGAAGCTTGCGTATACTGTTATTGTCAATGTTCTTGAACATGTTGATTCTCCATTAAAAAGCGTTGTGGTTGTATCTTAATACTGGTGTGGATGCATTTGGATTTGTTACGAATGCATCTGAGTGTGCTAATTGTGGTTCTACTGTTGTTGATTGTAATTCCCTTGTCTTGGACTATAATTTCCTTGAGTATATATATTATCATATCAAAATGTCGCAGCATTTTGTCCAGCAGTCTGAGTTACCCAAGATTGTTGATTCCTGTAGAATTATTATAAAAGTTGACATAAGAATTGTTGCGGATGTTACAAACATAAAAGGCATTCTTTACACGTTGTGGATAATCTTCATAGCTATAGTTGTCATTGTGAATCTCACAAAAAAAGGTAGGAACATCAACTTGTTGACCGACTTGTATAGGTGCAACGTCACTAGTCCCTTGCATATTTTTTTATCATATTTGCAAGAGAATAAACTTGAGTACTAAGTGCATGTAACAGCCCGATTTTGGGCTTAGTCAAACATTGGTTCGGGAACTCAAATCCAAAGTCAAGAAATTATTTTTATTATTATTTTGGAGTCATAGTATGATTATATGAGTGAATGAAAATTTTGGTGAATTAATTCTAACGTTGTGAGCCTAATTGCGAAAAAGGACTAAATCGCATAAAAAGAAAAAAAGTTGTGATTTGCTAGACAAAGGTGTTAAATAGCTAGAGACCATAATTGGAAGTCTTTAAAGTGCAATTAGACCATTAAAAGAAGCTTGGCCGGCCATAGGGACAAGATTTGACCAAATTGTCAAGGTTAGGTAGATGTTGGTGACTTAATTGATAAATAAATAAAATAAAGAGAAAAGCTATCATATTTTTTTATCACCTTCTTCTCCACCAAAAATACCAAAAAATTAAGGGTTTTAGATGCTTAAAACTTTGAGCCACTTATTCCTCTCTCAAGTAAGTGATTTAGATAGTTATTTTTGATGATTTTGGTACTTTTGGAACCCTTGTAGCATGAGCTAACTAATGAGGGGATTATTTTGCAAAAATGGTTGAGAGTCTAGGGTTTTCCATGAAATCATATATGTTGTTAACTGAAATTTTATGGAAGAATATGAGTTATGGTTGTGAAATAAACCACTTTTGTGAAAGAACTTATCATAAAAACCCTAATAGGGCCATTTTGTAAAGATTGTAAAATAGATAGTAATGTGGTGAAATAATGGAAATTTTAGGTTGCTATAAGATTAAAAAGGATTCGGCTAGGCTTAAGGCATGAAGAAATTCGATAAAAGTCAATCTTTGAGCCTAGGGGTAAAATGGTATTTTGTGAAAGTCTAGGGGCAAAATGGTTATTTTGCCAAAAAATTTGAATTTTTTATTGTATAAATTTATCTTGTGATTAAATGGATGAAATTTTATTATTTTAGATCAAGAAATACAAAATCTGAACCTAAACCGGGGGAAGGCCAAGCAAGTAAATTAAATCCTATTAGTCGTCTGCATTTTGTAATCCAAGGTAAGTTGTACGTAAATAATGCAAATTAAATGTTATTATGTATTATATATTTAGTTTTTCATGAATTGTTGAGTTGTGATGAGAATGTGAATTATTAGAATTAAGGTAATAAAAACTTCCGGTTGTACATTTAGAATAGACTTGGATGCTCATACCATGACATTGGGTGATACGTGTGTCAGTGTAAGACATGTTTGGGTCATGCATCGGCCACATTGTGAGAGCTAGTGTAAGACATGTCTGGGACATGCATCGGCATTAAGACGAGAGCTAATGTAAGACATGTCTGAGACATGCATCGGCCTCGAGATATACAAGCTAGTGTAAAACCTATCTGGGACATGGCATCAGCTTGTTGTGTGTCTATGTAGGACCTGTTTGGGACATGGCATCAACACCAATAGATGAGAGCCAGTGTAAGACCTGTTTGGGACACGACATTGACCTTTATATATGAAAGTCAGTGTAAGACCTGTCTGGGACATGGCATCGACTTTGATGTTCTAGCCAGTGCAAGACCATGTCTGGGACATGGCGATCGGCATCTTATCCCATGTTTGGGGCTATTGAATATCCTGTAGTATTCCAAATGGTTTAACGAGAGATTTATGGTTTATATTGAAATGGGAGAACTTATGACCATGTGGTGAGTGGTACAGGCACTTAAATGAAAATTACGACATACGAGTTTCATTTACGTTGTATGTTTAGTAAAGGAGGAAAGTGAGTAAGTTATGCATATGAATACCTGTATATTTTACACGAATTATGAAATATGAATTCCAAACCAATTTTGTATGATTGGTGGGAAACAAATATGAGTAAATAGTGTTTATGAATCCTTATTTTCATATGCAAATCGAGATATGTTTGGAGTATGATCCCTTTTAATAGCTTATAGTTACTCATTATTTGCATGGGACTTACTAAGCTTTATGCTTACCTCTTTTCCTTTCCATTTTCTTATAGTGTAGCCAAAGGAGCTTGTGGATCATAGCTTTATATCGGAAAAGCCAGTCACACTATCCCTGAAGTAATTGGTATAGCTAGTTCTATCATTTTGATTATGACATGTATAGGAACTAGTCTTTTTGTAATGGTCACATTGTTTTGGGCCAAACGAATGGCTTGTCATAGCTTTTTAGTCATTTTGTATAATACCATGATGGTGGTTAATATTGGTTATTGATAAGTGTAAATGATGATGATTTCATAGATGAGTAAATCGCATGACTAATCAAGTTCTTGTTGGATTGTTAAAGTGTAATGTGGTTGTGTTAGATATCTTGTTGTGGTTGAATTGGCTTTGTGTTGCAGTGTGAATTCGTGGTATGTATTGTTTTGTACGTAGGTATGAGATAGGGTGGAAAAAAGGCTTGGTGTATAGCCTATTTTTGTCCATACGGCTAGACACACGGGCGTGTGGCTAGGTTATGTGTGACACACAGTCAGCCCCATGGGATTGTTGTTTGACCGTGTATCCCCTGCACCTAGAATTTACAAGTTAGTATGCATGGTAGTAAACACACGGCAGAGACACGGCCGTGTGTCTCAGCCGTGTGGAGGACACGGCCTTTGGCCACGGGCATGTGCCTTAGTTGTGTGCTTCTAAATTGTTGCTGATGACAGAAATAGAATGTCAAGGTTTTTACACACGGGCTACAACACGGGCGTGTCATGGTTGTGTGAGGGACACGGGCATGTGCTCGGTCGTGTGAAAACCCCTGTAGGTTCAAATTTGAGATTTAACTCACTCGGGCTCGGGGCACGGGCGTGTCCCCTTGTGTTTAGACCATGCGAACCACATGGGCCTTCAGCACGACCAGGTCAAAATGGCCACATGGGCGTGTCGTCTTTCCACATGGGCGTGTGCCCTATCTCAAGTTACATTTTTTTAAAACATTCTTAAAGATGTTCTGTTTAATCACAGATAGTTTCCCAAGGATGATTTGGGCCTACACATATTGAGAATTTTTAGATTAAGAGCGAAAAGTTTTAAATTTGATCTAGTTTTTATAACTCAGTAATAATCGTATGCATGCGTTTAAGTCAAATAATGCCTCGTGCCCAGTCCCGACCTCAGACTCGAGTGAGGGGTGTTACATTTAGTGGTATCAGAGCTATGGTTTAGTCTATTCTAGGACTAACCTAGCGTGAGTACGGGTCTAGCTATACATGCCATAATTGTATATTGATAGTGTGACGATTCCTGATGAAATAATTTGTGTTTTTATATATATACTAAATAGATCCTGACGTGGCTATGGCGGATGACGTGGAAAGTAATGCGGCGGCTCCCTCTGAAAGGACCACGCTAGTAGATAGTGGGCCCATGACAATGAGTCAGGGCAGAGGTGCTAGAGAAGCTTACCTCCACATGATGGATGCACGGTACTCAAAGTTTATTCTTGCGAATCCGAATACTCCACCTCCCCCAATTCCTGAACCCATTTATATAGCTCCTCAAGGAGCAAAAATGGCTAGAAGAGGGAAACCTCCAGTGGATATAATTAGAAAGTATGGGGCCGAGGAATTTTAGGAAAACATAGATGATGACCCAGAGAGAGAGCAAAGTTTTGGTTGGAGAACACTATTAGGGTCTTTGATGAGCTCTCATGTACACCTGAGGAGTGCATGAAGTGTGTAGTGTCACTCTTGCGAGATTCAGCCTGCCAATGGTGGAATACTCTCTTGTCGGTCGTACCGAGAGAGTGGATAACGTGGGAATTCTTTCAAGAAGAGTTCCGAAAGAAATACATTAGCCAAAGATTCATCGACCAAAAGAGGAAATAATTTCTCAAACTGAAGCAAGGTTGTATGACAGTGACGGAGTATGAGTGTGAATTTGTGAGACTCAGCAAGTATGCGCAGGATTGCATATCCACAGAAGCCACGATGTGTAAAAGGTTTGAAGATGGATTGAACAAAGACATCCGTCTATTAGTTGGCATTTTATAGTTGAGGGAGTTTGTAGTACTTGTTGAGAGGGCTTGCAAGGCCGAAGAATTTGTCAAAGAGAAGAGAAAAGCTGACATCGAGTCTTGTGACTCAAAGAAAATACAGATGGAGAAATCACACCAGACTTCATCCAAGAGATCGAGACAGTTTCCTGCTCGATCAAATGCATCAGTAGGATTTTCGAGTAGAAACAAGAGCAAACAACATGCAGTGTCTAAAGCTCAAACCACTTCTATCACAAGTGTTGGTAGTGCCCGACCAAATAGACCAGAATGTTCATAGTGCGGTAGACGTCATTTCGGTAAGTGCCGAGGTAATGAAAGAGGTTGCTTTAAATGTAGGTCGTTGGACCATTTTTTATTCGTAGCTGTCCTAAGATGGTCGAGAAAGATAAGGATCAAAGTGTGAGATTGGGTAACACTCCTTCAAGGGGTAGCCACATAAGAACCCGAGAAGTGGGGCTAGTAGTAGAGGTGTACCCTGAGATGCTGGTGTGAGGTCTGAAGGCAAAGCGCCTGCAAGGACTTATGCTATACGTGCTCGTGAAAAGGCAGAGTCTCCCGATGTGATTATTGGTACCTTTTCTATCCCTGATATATTTATCGTTGCTTTGATTGACCTGAGGTCTACCCATTCCTATATTTGTATGAAATTGATACCCCGTATGAATATGATAGTCGAGTCCACTAAATTTGTGGTAAAAGTGTCCAACCCTTTAGGAAAACATATGTTGGTTGACCAAGTGTGTAGAAATTGTCCCTTGATGATTAGAGGTCATTACTTTCCGGCTAACTTAATGTTATTTCTGTTTAATGAATTTGATGCAATCCTTGGGATGGATTGGTTAACTTTTCATGGCATTGTAGTGGACTATGGACAAAAAGTTATCTAGTTGAAATGTAGGAGCTGGGATGTTCTTCGGGTTGAAACGGATGAATTAGACAATTCGTCTATAGTAATATCGTCTATGACTGCAGAGAGATATTTGAGAAAAGGGTGGGAAGCTTACCTCGCATTTTTGTTGAATACTCGAACATCTAAATTGAAGATCGAGTCAGTACCAGTGGTATGTGGGTTCTCAGATGTGTTTCTGAAGGAATTACCCCGGATTGCCTTCGGTAAGGGAAGTTGAATTTGGAATTGAATTAGTCCCTGGCATGGTACCCATCTCGATTGCTCCATATAGGATGGCTCCGGCAGAGTTAAAGGAGTTGAAAGTCCAGTTACAAGAGTTAATCGATAGAGGTTTTGTGAGACCGAGCTTTTCTCCGTGGGGTGCTTCGGTACTTTTTGTAAAAAAGAAATACGGGTCGATGAGGTTATGTATAGACTACAAACAGCTTAACAAGGTGACTTTAAAGAACAAGTATGTAATAGCCCAAAATTGGGTCTAGTTGGAACAGAGGTTTCAGGACCACAAAATCTGAGATATAAATAATTATTTTATGATTATTTTGAGGTCTATGATATGATTGCATGATTGTGTTAAAATTTCGTGAAGAAATTCTATGCATAAAGTGCTTAATTCGAAGTTAGGGACTAAATTGAATAAGTTGCAAAACTTGCATTCTAGAAGTTTCTAGTATGAAATTGATTTGAAATATTAATTAGGAGGTCCTAAATAGAAATTTTACCAATTTCTAAGTTATGGAAAAAAATTGGACATGGATGGAATTTTTGGAAAGTTTAGTAGTAAGGGTATTTTGGTCATTTAGGGGTAAAATGAATTAAAATACAAAATTAAAAGCCAATTTTGCTCATCTTCAACCCCATGGACGTGTATACCAAGGGAGACTCCATGGCTAGGGTTTTCAAGCTTCCCAAGCTCAATTGTATGTCCGTACTAACCCCGTTTTTCAAGTTCTTTACGTTTTTTGAGTCCCGGTAACTTGATTTAGCTTATGCTAGCAATAATTCAACCTAGGGTTCATATTTGGAAAAATACCCATAGGTAAAATTTGTGTATTTTGGTGTTTTATGATACAATATGAGGTTTTAAATTATGTTAGACAACTTGTGCTACTCGATTTTAAGTGAAAACGAGCAAAAGGGCTTAATCGGTAAAAATACCTAATAGTCATAAGTATATGTTAGAGTGAGAATTTGATGTTTCCATAGAAGGGAAAAGTGATCATCATGTCATAAAACATAAGAATAAGGGATGAAGTTTAATTCCCGAGCCTAGGGGCAAAAGTGTAAATATGCAAAAGTTTAGGGGCAAAATTGTAATTTTTTCAAAGTTTGAGTTAAGGACTGTTTTGAATAGTACATTAATTAAATAAGTAAAATATGATGTTTTAGATCCCGAAAAATGAGATTTGAACCTAGAATGAGAGAAAAATCGAAAATTAGGAAAGTTGGTAAAATGGTCGTTTAAATATCAAGGTAAGTTCATATGTATAATAAGCATTAATTTATGCATGTTACAATGTAAAATTGATATATTTACTATGATCTCCGAGATGTTGAAAGTATGTAAGTTGGTATGATAATAATACAACAATAATGTCTGTAATTTATATTTGAAAGTTAAATTTAGTGAATTAATTGAATTATGTTAAATTAAATTTGGATATTATGGGAAATTGTAAGTTCATATGATTTTTAATAAGACAATGTGTAATTTAATGTTATTATGTTGATATTAAATGAGATGTAAGTTTATATGTAAGTGATACATCACTATTACTTGTATTATGATATTTTATAAAAATATTGGAAATATGTTTGTGGATAATTACTTGATTGGTGAAATTGTTGGAAAAGAGAGAAATCCGGTTGAACCTTGGAAAGATTGGATGATCAGATGGTATGTAGCTAGGTCACATGTATAGTGCTGAGTGCACATCATGTGTACAAGAGAGCTACAAGACATTATGATGTAGCTAGGTCACATGGGTGATACTATGTGTACACCATGTAGACAAGAGAGCTACGGGATATATGTAGCTAGGTCGCATGCGTGGTTCCAAGTGAAGGACACCATGTAGACAAGAGAGCTATGAGATAAACTGGCTAGGTCACATGGGTGGTACTAAGTGTTCACCATGTGTACAAGAGAGCCGAACTATATGATGGGTGGAGCTATGTGGTGAAACCACCAAGTATCGAGGATTGATCCGAAGTGTTCAATGGGAGTCTCTCTATGTATTGCTTTGTGAGTTTTGTGATGAATAAGTGCAGGAACTTGGTTATGTAAATGATGTGTTCATTAAGTGACTAGGATGTGGTAAGGTTATAAACAAGTAAGTTATACATGAGGATGATTTTATGGTGACCTTGTGATCATGGGCCTATACTTGTGATGTATGAAATGTGGTGAAATTGATTTGTGATATGTATGTTAAAATGAGGTTAATACAAAGAAAGTGTGAAAGAGTGAATTAGCAATAAAACTGTTTTGGACAGTAGCAGTGACGTGATTTTGAAAAATCACCAAAAATATTAGAAGCTGAATCAGAGACTGAATGAGATATCAAATTAAATCTTAATGAGTCTATTTTCATATAAAAGAAACAGCGCAAGCAAAGGAATCCCATATTTTGAGATATTTATGTTTTTGTGAGACTGATTCAGAATAATTACGTGATCCCCTGTTCTGACTTTGGAAAATCACAAAAATTTGGAGAAAAATAATTAGAGGCTCAAAATTATATTTTTAAAATCCATAATGAGTATATTTTCAAGATAAATCAACAAGAACATTATCTCGAGTTCAGATCTTGTGAGATAATTATTTTTAGTGAAGAGAGGTCGAACTGTCGAGAAAGTGAAACAGGGAAATTTTAATGAATAAACTGTACTAATTGGCTAAACCAAAATTATGAAAATTTTATGGTGGAAAGATATGTGAGTCTAGTTTTAGGGGAAATTTACAGATCTTAATTTGGAGCTCTGTAGCTCGAATTATAAATAATTAAGTGACTATGACTCGTGTGGACAGTTTGATGTGAACATTTATTAGTAAATTGTGAAATCGTACTTACAAGAATGCTATATACATTAAGGATGTGGAATGGAGAGGAGGAGGAGGAAAAATAAATATATGTGGAATACATGGAAACTATGGTATATGAAATATTGATATAATGAAATAAATGATATGTGTTTATAAGAAAACAAAAGAGAATGTTATGTATCATGACATGTATATATATATATATGACTAGTCTCAATGTAATGCTTGTTGGGTATGGAATTGAATTGAAATGTTTCAGCAAACATGTTATTCTCATGATCTGAATCATGGTATTTTATAAAGATATGATCTAGCTTTAAATATGAATGCTTGATGATTAAGTGAAGATATTTGGTAAGATGATAATCTTGGTATAAATGTATAAGTGGTACTATAATAAACAAGGTAAAAGGAGTATGAGAGACACATGTATGATGACATACAAATGCTATGTTTGTGGTTTAATTGAGGATGTTTAATCATTAAATGAATACCATGTTATATGCTTTTGATTTTTATAAGTGTGTAAGAGATCAAGGTTGACCAAAGCTTGGAAAATAGCCTAGGTATATTCCACATGTGCAGAGACACGACCATGTGTCTCAGTCGTGTATGGAACACGACTTTGGGACACGGGCATGTGGAGCCTTAAAGCATGAAATTTCCAAGATTTTCGTAAGTTCTCGGTTTAGTCCCAAACCCTTTCTAAAGTATGTTTTGGGCTCCGTAGACTCAAATAAGGGACTATGTGTAAGAGAATGAACACTTTGAAATATGAATAAAATTTTATGGCTCGTATTTTAGTTTAATGTTTGTATGTTTGTCTGGTAACGCCTCGTACCTTAGCTCGGCCTCGAATACGGGTAAGGGGTGTTACAAAGTATTCCTTGCCAAGGATAGATGATTTGTTTGACCAATTGAAAGGAGCCACCGTGGTTTTCAAGATAGATTTGAGGTTCGACTATTACCAGCTTAGAGTAAAGGAGTAAGATGTACCGAAAATTGCATTTAGGACAAGGAATGGGCACTATGAGTTCCTTGTCATGCCTTTCGGTTTAACAAATGCCCCTACAGTTTTTATGGATTTGATGAACTGCATTTTCGGTCGTATTTGGATAAGTTTGTGGTGGTCTTTATCGATGATATATTTATTTATTCTCGAGATGCAAGTGAACATGTAGAGCATTTGAGAACTGTTTTGCAAACCCTGAGAGCTAAGCAGTTGTATGCTAAGTTTAGTAAAAGTGGGTTTTGGCTTGAAGAGGTCAGATTCTTAGGACACATTGTGTCAGGTGATGGAATTAGAGTTGACCCAAGTAAGATATCGGCTATTGTAGAGTGGAAACCGCTGAGGAATGTGCAAGAGATTAGAAGCTTTCTGGGCTTAGCTAGGTACTACAGACTATTTGTTAAAGGATTCTCGATGATAGCTACTCCGATGACTAGACTGCTACAAAAAGAGGTTAAGTTTGAATGGACAGAAAAGTGTCAACAGAGTTTTGAAAAGCTAAAGGCCTTGTTAACCGAAGCCCCAGTTTTAGTGCAACTGGAATCGAGAAAAGAGTTTGTGATATATAGTGACGCCTCCTTGAATGAATTAGGGTGCGTACTCATGCAAGAAGGTAAGGTCATAGCTTACCCTTCGAGACAACTGAAGCCACATGAGAAAAACTACCAGACACACGATTTAGAATTGGTTGCCATCGTGTTCGCATTGAAAATTTGGAGACACAATTTGTATGGCGAGAGATGCCGAGTATTTACTGACCATAAGAGTTTAAAGTATTTGATAACTCAAAGGGAGCTGAATCTACGGTAACGAAGATGGTTGGAGTTGATAAAGGATTACTAGTTGGTGATTGACTACCACCCTGGGAAGGTGAATGTAGTCGTCGATGCATTGAGTAGGAAATCATTATTCGCTTTGAGGGCTATGAATAATAAATTGACCATGACTGATGATAGTTCGATTTTAGCCAAGATGAGTGCTAGATCGATATTCCTTTAAGAAATTTGTGAAGCTCAGAAAGGTGATAAGGATTTGCAAACTAAGATGGCTCAGTGTGAGACAGGAAATGAATTAGAATTTCATGTTGGTACTGACTGTTATATGATGTACCGAGGCAGGATTTGTGTGCCTAAGGATGATGAGATTATTCAGAAGATTTTTCAATAAGCACATAGTGGTTGCTTATCTATCCATCTGGGTAGTGTGAAAATGTATAACGACTTGATGAAAATGTATTGGTTGTTAAGAATGAAAAGAGACATTTTGGAGTTTGTTTCTAAGTGTCTAGTTTGTCAACAAGTGAAGGTCGAACACCAAGTACCTTCAGGTTTACTTCAACTTGTGATGGTTCCCGAGTGGAAATGGGACCGTGTAACCATAGATTTTGTGTCAGAGTTGCCCTTAACGCTAAGGAAAAATGATTCCGTTTGGGTCATTATTGATAGATTAAAAAAGTCCGCACATTTTATACCAGTGCGTACCGACTATTCCCTTGAGAAATTGGCTAACTTATATGTTTCCGAGATCATATCATGGAGTGCCCTTGTCGATTATTTCGGATAGAGATCCAAGATTTACCTCGCAGTTTTGGAAAAAGTTGCAAGAGGCATTGGGAACAAAACTGAATTTTAGCACGGTATTTCACCCGCAAACTTACGATCAGTCAGAAAGAGCGATTCAGATCTTAGAAGACATGTTGCGGTGTTATGTTCTCGAGTTCCAAGGAAGTTGGGAAAAGTACTTATCGTTGGTAGAGTTTGCCTACAAAAACAGTTATCAATCAAGTCTGAAAATGGCGCCTTATGAGGCTTTATATGGACGCAAGTGTCGGGTGCCCTTATATTGGACTGAATTTAAAGAAAGTCAGATTCACGGGGTTGATTTAGTCAAAGAAACCGAAAAGAAAGTTAAAGTGATTCGCAACTGTTTGAAGGCCGCTTCAGATAGACAGAAATCTTACACGGATTTGAAACGAAAGGAAATTGAGTTTCAAGTCAGTGATAAGGTGGTTTTGAAAGTATCCCTGTGGAGGAAAGTCCTCAGATTCGGTAGAAAAGGCAAGCTGAGCCCTCGTTTTATAGGACCTTATGAGATTACTGAGAGAGTAGGGCCTGTTGCCTAACGATTGGTCTTGCCCTCAGAGTTAGAAAAGATTCACGATGTGTTCCATGTGTCCATTTTGCGTCGATATAGATCGGATCCTTCGCATGTGATCGTGCCAACTAAGGTTGAGATTCAGTCGGATATGACTTATGGTGAAGAGCAGGTTAAGATTTTGGCTCAAGAGGTTAAACAATTGAGGAATAAGAGTATAGAACTTGTTAAAGTATTGTGGCATAGACATGGAGTCGAGGAAGCCGCATGGGAACCCGAAGAGACCATGAGAGATCAATACCCGAACTTATTCACTAGTAAGATTTTCGAGGATGAAAATCCCTAAAGAGGAGAATTGTAATAGCTCGATTTTGGGCTTAGTCGAAACAGTGGTTTTGGGACCACAAATCTGAAGTCAATAAATTATTTTTATTATTATTTTGGTGTCATAGTATGATTATATGAGTGAATGAAAATTTTGGTGAATTAATTCTAGCATTGTGAGCCTAATTGCGAAAAAAGACTATATCGCATAAAAAGAAAAAAGTTGTGATTTGCTAGCCAAAGGTGATAAATAGCTAGAGAGCCATAATAGGAAGTCTTTAAAGTGCAATTAGACCATGAAAAGAAGCTTGGCCGGCTATAGGGACAAGATTTGACCAAATTGTCAAGGTTAGGTAGGTGTTGGTGACTTAATTGATAAATAAATAAAATAAAAAGCTATCATATTTTTTTTATCACCTTCTTCTCCACTGAAAATACCAAAAAATTAAGGGTTTTGGAAGCTTGAAACTTTGATCCACTTATTCCTCTCTCAAATAAGTGATTTAGATAGTTATTTTTGATGATTTTGGTACTTTTGGAACCTTTGTAGCGTGAGCTAACTAATGAGGGGACTATTTTTCAAAATGGTTGAGAGTCTGGGGTTTTTCCATGAAATCATATATGTTGTTAATTGAAATTTTATGAAGAATATGAGTTATGGTAATAGGGCCATTTTGTAAAGATTGTAAAATATATAGTAATATGGTGAAATAATGGTAATTTTGGATTGCTATAAGAGTAAAAAGGGTTCGGCTAGGCTTAAGGCATGAAGAAATTTGATAAAAATTGATTTTCGACCTAGGGCTAAAATGGTCATTTTGTGAAAGTTTAGGGGCAAAATGGTCATTTTGCCAAAAATGTGAATTTTTTATTGTATAAATTTATCTAGTGATTAAATGGATGAATTTTTATTATTTTAGAACAAGAAATACAAAATCCAAACCTAGACTAGGGGAAGGCCAAGCAAGTAAATTAAAATCGACTAGTCGCCTGCATTTTGTAATCCGAGGTAAGTTGTACGTAAATAATGCAAATTAAATGTTATTATGTATTATATATTTAGTTTGGCATGAATTTTTGAGTTGTAATGAGAATGTGAATTATGAGAATTAAGGTAATAAAGACTTCCGGTTGAACATTTGGAATAGACTTGGATGCTTATACCATGACATTGGGTGATACGTGTGCCAGTGTAAAACATGTCTAGGACAGGCATTGAACACATTACAAAGCTAGTTTAAAACATGTCTGGGACATGCATCGGCCTCGAGATATACCAGCCAATGTAAAACATGTCTAGGATATGCATCGGCATTGAGACGAGAGCTAGTGAAAGACATGTCTGGGACATGCATCAGCCTCGAAATATACCAACCAGTGTAAGACATGTCTGGAACATGCATAGACATTAAGACGAGAGCTAGTGTAAGACATGTCTGGGACATGCATCGGCCTCGAGATATACAAGCTAGTGTAAGACCTGTCTAGGACATGGCATCGACACCGATAGATGAGAGACAGTGTAAGACCTGTCTGGGACACGGCATCAACCTCGATATATGAAAGTCAGTGTAAGACCTGTCTGGCACATGGCATTGACTTTGATGTACTAGCCAGTGTAAGACCATGTTTGGGACATGGCGTCAACATCTTATCTCATGTTTGGGGCTATTTAATATCCTGTAGTATTCCAAATGGTTTAACGGGATATTTATGGTTTATATCAAAATAAGAGAACTTATAACCATGTGGTGAGTGGTACAGGTACCTAAATAAGAATTACGACATACAAGCTTCATTTACGTTGTATGTTTAGTAAAGGAGGAAAGTGAGTAAGTTATGCATATGACTACTTCTATATTTTACATGAACTATGAAATGTGAATTCAAAACCAATGTTGTATGATTGGTGAGAAACAAATATGAGTAAATAGTGTTTATGAATCCTTATTTTCATGTGCAAATCGAGATATGTTTGGAGTATGATCCCTTTTGATAGCTTATAGTTACTCATTATTTGCATGCGGCTTACTAAGCTTTATGCTTACCTCTTTTCCTTTCCATTTTCTTATAGTGCTGCCAAAGTAGCTCGTGGATCACCGCTTTACGTCAAAAAAGCCAGTCACACTATCCCTGAAGTAATTGGTATAGCTAGTTCCATCATTTTGATTATGGCATGTATAGGAACTAGTCTTTTTGTAATGGTCACATTGTTTTAGGCCAAACGAGTGGCTTGTCATAGCTCTTTAGTCATTTTGTATAATGCCATGGACGGTGGCTAATATTGCTTATTGATAAGTGCAAATGATGATGATTTCATAGATGTGTAAATCGCATGACTAATCAAGCTCTTGTTAGATTCTTAAAGTGTACTGTGGTTGTATTAGATATCTTGTTGTGGTTGAATTGGCTTTGTGTTGCCATGTGAATTGGTGGTATGTATTGCTTTGTACGTAGGTGTGAGTTGGGGTGGCAAAAAGGCTTGGTGTATAGCCTATTTTTGTCCACATGGCTAGACACACGGGCATGTGCCTAGGCCGTGTGTGACACACGGTCAGCCCCATGGGTGTGTTGTTCGACTGTGTGTCCCTTACACCTAGAATTTACAAGTCAGTATGCATGGTAGTAAACACACGGGCAGAGACACGGCCGTGTGTCTCAGCCGTGTGGAGGATATGGCCTTTGGCCACGGGCATGTGCCTCTAAATTGTTGCTGATGTCAGAAATAGAATGTTAAGGTTTTTACACACGGGCTGACATGGGCATGTGCTCAGCAGTGTAAAAACCCCTGCAGGTTCTAATTTGGAATTTAACTCACACGGGCTCAGAGCACAGGCTTGTCCCCTTGTGCTTAGGCCGTACGAACCACACGGGCCTTCAGCATGGCTAGGTCAAAATGGCCACACGGGTGTGTCATCCTTCCACATGGGCGTGTGCCTATCTCAAGTTACATCTTTTAAAAAAAGTCTTAAAGATGTTCGGTTTAATCTAGGATAGTTTCCCATGGATGATTTCAGCCTTGTAGGCCCATATTGAGTATTTTTAGATTAAGAGTGAAAAGTTTTAAATTTGATCTAGTTTTTATAACTCGGTAGTCATCTTATGCATGCGTTTAAGTCAGGTAATGCCTCCTGCCTAGTCCCTACCTCAGACTCGAGTGAGGGGTGATACAATGCAGATATAGTGTCCAATTCAATAACTCCTGGAGTAGCTTTTGCTTATGCAACTCTAAAGATAGGATATTGATAATTATTCTGAGCAATTCTCTTAGGAATTCCAATAGCATCATTATAAGTACAATCCAGCAAAGGACCATTGGCTGATGCGTCAACAAGATTCCTTGTGTGTGAATTCAGCCCATGATAGAAAATTTCAATTTGTGTTTCCTATCGAATGTCGTGCATGGGGCAACGTCGAAGAAAAGATTTATAACGTTCCCATGTTGTGTGAAGATTCTCATCATCCAACTGATGATAAGCTGTAATATCATTTTGGAGACGAACATTCATTTTCGACAGGTTAAAGCACAAAACAAAGTGTGTTGCTAGTGCATTCGAAGAAGTAATTGATCTAGCACGTACCCCAAGGAACCAAGTACGAGCTCTTCCTTGCAAGGAATAAGGAAATAATTACATCTTCAAAGCATCATCAGGAATGCCTTGTTGACTAAAGGAAGCACAAATCAATAAAAAAGGTTTAAGATGTTCTCGTGCATCTTCATGTTGCAGTTCGACATATTGCCAATTAGAATTCAACATTTGAAACATTACTGGCTTGAGTTCAAAATTCCTAGCTTGGATTATTGGCCTAACAAATCTCGGCTGTACGTCATCCAAGACAGGTACTACAAAGTCTCGTATAGTATTGTTTTGTATTTGAGCGTCTTGCGGCAATGGTAGGTTATTAGTATTTTGGTGCTGCACTTGGGGTATGGCTTTATTGTTTCTTGGTAAAGCCATATTCCTTTGTTCTTGAAGTCTCCTCTGAACGGTTCTTTCAATTTCTGGATCAAAATCAGCAATAAACTCCAAATTGCTTTGGGTCATCAAACACCTAAAATAAAATATGAAAATAGTGACAAAAAGAAAACAAGTTAGTGACAACTACATATTACATAATAAAAAGCAAAGAGCAAAAAAAATAAATATAAAACAAATGCCATCCCTAGCAACAATGCGAAAACTTGATCAGTTGTTTAATGTCACAGCAATAATGTACAAGCGTACACTGTCGATGCAAGTATAGTAGATAGATATCAGTCTGTTGGATATCGATCCCACGAAGGTGGTGTCTTTTGTCTATCAATGTCAGTGCAATAAATAGATAGAAACAAGATAAATTGTGAGAGTAGTTGTCGAAACAATAACTTGAAAACAATAAGATAAAATATGATAATGATAAACTGGGATATCCAACGTGAAAATTCAACAGAATACTAAGTGCTCACAAGGTATAAAAGGATAGATGAATGTCGATGTATTAAATTGAAATGAATATCTTACTACACTTAAATTTTATATTTAATCTAAAACTTAAACATGATTATTAGCCACACCTTCCGATGACGGAAATGGAACACTATTAAGAACAAGTGGACTAAATTCCTCTAATCCTCAAGCTTTGTCATGCTTGTTAGCTTGAATTGTCGCTACACTTTCCAGTGTCAGTGACCGCAATAACACTTCCATGCTAAAAACATTCAAACCCAAAGATTAAACAGTAGAAGCAAGATTGAATAAAATAACATTTAACCTATAAATCATGTGTACTTTCGTACAAACATGAAATAGAAAGTAATCACCATCGTTTGGAAAAGAAATATAAAAGAAAAAAGTGGAGAATACTATTCCTAAACAATCTCGACTTGAATCTCTCTATTCCCTCTTGTGTCGCACTCAGGGCTCCTCGTCAGGAGCTGATCTGCGTCCCTTTCACGTCGGTTCACTCGTAGGAGACTTAAGCCACCATAGCCAAAAAGCTTCCAAAGATAGGTTGAAGAAGATAATACCACTAAAAAGCTCCCCCCCCCCCTTTTTTTTCTTTTAACATGAATATTTATATTCTTCCAAATTGCACAGGTGTCTTTTCATTAGAATCATGCTACCTCTGTACGTACAAGTTGGTTATACCAGACTGGATAGTTTACACATTTTTATTCTTATCCAGACAGCTATCAGGTGTAGCGAAAATTTTGGGTGCAATCTGGAAATACTTATGCAGCTACATCGGTACCAAAACATGATAAAATTAAGGATAAATAGGCTAAGGTCCACTGAGTTATCAAATGCAATTTACTGAACTAAAAATGCTAAAATATATGCTAAAGATAAATAAATAGGGAAAAATTAACTAATAAGTAAGGAGAAAACATATGTTCTTTCTAGTACTATCACCAGTATTATCATAACACATGACCATGCACATCAATTACCTAAACATGTCCATAAGCTACATTTCATGCTTACCAACCTAGTCCATGTAGATACTAAAATATACCATATTTAACCACCAATCAACCATTCAAAACATACCATAAGATCATGATTTTCAATCACTAAAAGTGGTCAAGATGACCTTACTTATCAAGCCATACAAGTCCATCATATAAACATAAACTTCAAGACATAAGCATAATAATTCAACCATTTAATACATTCATGAGCCATCAATACAAAAGAGCTATACATGTCATTATAAACCTAAGCCATAATACTCAAAACAACCGAATTGATTGCTAGATAGTGTGATATGTCTCCGATAAGCTTCCAACCAAATTGAGCTTTCTGATGATCTACAGGAAAAGAAAACAACTAACATAAGAAATAATGCTTAGTAAGTTCATATAAAGGCAACTTAACTACTGAACATATTAGAATAAACAACTAAGTATAATTTTCATTATATCTTAAGCTAACTAACTTTCATTTTCTATTCACTACACCTCTCATGGATAAATGGTATAGCCTTGCATATAAATATATATATATTTTTCCTCATAAGCATTTCATATAACCATTTCACTTAAATGTTTCTTCTTACCATAACATTTACACATTTAACATATAATCATTTTGTAATTCATCTTTCATTTTAAAGTTTCATATAAACATATCATCCCGTAATCACTTACTTTCACTAAATAATATGGAAACTAAATAAATAGATTAATCAGATCTATTATTCATTTACTTAAACACTTATAGGATTAACACTGAAAATGGTTCATTGCATGTTTCCTGTACTATAATAATTCAATCCAAACTCATTCATATATGTGTATAAATATCTATCTATAACCGTTTAATCATTAATATAATTATACTCACATATGATCATGTAGTTCATTGAACATTTAACATTTACTAATATCTTGACAATACATTAGCCTTTAACCATATAAATAGTTTTTGTAAATTCCATTAACATTTAGCCTAATGAACTAGTAACTTGACTCAGATAATCGGGTAACTACACCACACTAGAGGCATCATAGATGCATAACAAGAGCACCGAAGTGCTGACAGGGCACAAATGTGCAAACAGGGGCACTGTAGTGTGAATAGGGACACCAAAGTGTATACAGAGGCATTAAAGTATAAACAGAGGCAATAAAGTGCAAACAGAGGCACCAAAGTGCAAATCCCGTACAAGTACGCATTAACCCTATTGGCATGCCAATCATATCCTAGTGATTACTACGTTCAACCGGGCATTTTATGTAATCCAACTGCCTTTAAACACATTTATCAATCAAGGGCACTTTATCGTTTCCTGATAAACTGTAATTTATACATATTTTTACCCCATGCTTAATGCATTTTATCGATGATTTTTCCTTAGAATTGGTGAATTCGATGCTCCTAATGCCTTAATTTTATGTTTTATATTTAGGTGAGCATAGGAGAGCGAAAGGAATGAGAAACGAGCCAAAAATGGAGAAAATGGGCCAAAGTACGAATTCAACACGGCCTGGACTTCCTCACATGGGCAGACCACACGACCATGTCAATTTGGCAGAATCGAAGCACGACTCACACAGGCGTGTCCCTGCCGAGCCCAAGTTGAGTCCAATTCGGAAAAGGCTAATTTTGAAGGTTTTTAGGCATTCTAAAGCCTATAAATACGTCCTAAAGAAAGAGGAGAAGGAGGCACAGAGAGAAGGAAGCAGGGAACTGCTCAAGGGAAGCCGATTGATACATCTCAGAAGCTGGAGTCACCATCAAGACTGAAGATCTCCCCACAATTTCCCTTCAGAAGTTTTGGGTTTTCTTTATGTATTCATTATTCTTCTAAGATGTTTTCCTTTTTAGTTATGAACTAAATCCCCTAAATACCTATGGGGAATGAAACCTAAGACGAATCTTGTTATTATTTTCTGAATTGTATGATAAATATTTAACTTGTTCTTAATTATGTGTTCTTAATTCTTGTTTTGATATCCCAGGATACTGATTCAAGATAAGCTCTTATTCAGAGGAGGAATAGACCCTGTCTAAGAGTACATTTGTCATAATTAAGCAGAGTTGATTGCGCGCCTAAACATAGGGTGACAAGACTTTACCAGATTAGGGTGAAACCTAATAAAGGGATCCATAGATCGAGTTAATGCAAACCTAGGGTGTTAATTAGAGAAAAGTCTCAATTGTTCAATCTAGGGATTAGACGTTATTAGTCCTAAATAGGGATAATAATATAACTTAGGGATCTCTACGGGACAAGTTAAATGAATAAATCGTCCGATTCAGAGCCAGAATAACAAGTAAAGTCTAGGTGGATTTTTCCTTAGGTATTGTCTTAATTCAATCGTTTTCCAAAAGTACCCAATTCTATTTTCTGTGAATTCTTAGTTTAGATAATTAGTTAGTTAAAACAAAACTCCCTTATTCTTAGGCTAGATAATAAAAAGACAGTCATTACTAGTACTTTTAGTTCCTTTGGGTTCGACAACCCGGTTTTGCTAAAACTATACCACTGTTCGATAGGTACACTTGCCTACATCATGATAATAGTTAGTTTCAAGAACGATTCTTTATAAATTTTTAAAACCTGTCATACGAAAATCGTGATCAAGTTTTTGGCGCCGCTACTGGGGAACTAAGATATTAGGAACGCTCAATTTTTATTACTTTAGCCATTTATTTTTCTTGCAATTTAATTTTAATTTTAATTTTATTATTATTTACTAATTTAATTTTTCTTTCTCTTGGCAGGTTTTTATAGTTTATGACTAGAAGAAACCTGTCAGGACAGCTACTTTTTGACGAAGAAATCAATCGCACAGTTCGCAAAAACCAGAGAGAAATAAGGCGAAACTTAAGATACACAGAGAACGAGTAAGAGGATGATACTCAAACCCCAACCGAAGCGATGGCTGAAAACCAAGACAATTAGCTACCTCCTGCAATACATGTTGAACTAGCAAATCAGAATCCTGCTCCTCATACTATGTATGATTATGCTAAACCTACTTTAATAGGAACTAAGTCAAGTATAGTTAGGCCTGCCATTGCTGCAAATAATTTTGAACTAAAACCTGACACTATTCAAATGATATAGCAATTTGTTTAGTTTGATGGTTTGCAGGATGAGGATCCGAACACTCACTTGGCAAATTTTCTGGAATTCTACGATGCATTTAAAATTAATGGCGTTTCTGACGATGCCATTCGTCTTCAATTATTCCCTTTTTTCATTAAAGAACAAAGCTAAACAGTGGTTGAACTCATTACCACGAGGGCCAATTACTACTTGTGAACAAATGAT
Organism: Gossypium arboreum; assembly: GCF_025698485.1. Taxonomy (NCBI): domain Eukaryota; kingdom Viridiplantae; phylum Streptophyta; class Magnoliopsida; order Malvales; family Malvaceae; genus Gossypium; species Gossypium arboreum. The sequence continues at coordinate 17,846,264 of NC_069073.1, forward strand.
CAAAAAATTTCTATTAAAATATTTTCCGCAGGCTAAAACGGCCAAATTACGTAATGATATCTCTTCGTTTGTGCAGATGGATTTAGAAACTCTTTACGATGCATAGGAGAGATACAAGGACTTATTGAGAAGGTGTCCTCACCATGGGTTACCACTTTGGCTACAGGTTCAAACATTCCATAATGGCCTGGATCTTCGACTCGACAAATGGTTGACGCAGCTACTGGCGGAACTATCAATAATAAAACACCTAAAAATGCTTATGAGTTTATTGAAGAGATGTCATTGAATAACTATCAGTGGCAAGTCATGAGGACTAAGCCAACTAAAAATGTAGGCGTTTATAATGTCGATTCGGTTACTATGCTGTCAAACCAGGTAGAACTTCTAAATAAAAAGATTGATGGTTTACTTGGTTCTACTCAGGTACATCTAGTAATGAGGTGCGAGACGAATGGAGGAGGAGCATGCACAGAGTATCAACCCTTCAACCCTAGCATCGAGGAGGAACAAGTCCAATATATGGTTAACAATAACTCTAGATCCCAAAAATAACCCATATAGTAACACTTATAATTCAGGTTAGAGGAACCATCCCAATTTCTCGTGGGCCAGTCAAGGAAATCAAAGACCACAACATCCTTCGGGTTTTCAACAGCCACCCTATCAATAAGAAAAGAAACTTAACCTTGAAGATATGCTGTCTAAATTTATCTCGATGTTAGAAACCTGTTTCTAGAACATTGAGACAACACTTAAAAATCAACAAGCATCGATCCAAGGGCTCGAAACTCAGATAGGCCAGCTGTCCAAACTAATTTCGGAAAGACCACTAGGAAGTTTACCTATTAATATCAAATCAAAAGAGCATGTAAAAGCAATTACACTAAGGAGTGGGAAAGTGTTAGTGGAATTTGAAAAAAAGCTAACACAAGAAGCCGTGATAATCGAAAGGGGGAAAGAAAAACCCGAAAATAGTAACAAACCAGTGCCGAAGGAATATAAACCACCAGTTTCATACCCAGCAAAATTGAAAAAAGATCGCACTGATGCACAATTTGGTAAGTTTATTGAACTTTTTAAGCAATTACATATCAACTTATCTTTTGTTAAGGCCATCTCGCAAATGCTTACATACGCAAAATTTTTGAAGGAGCTTCTAACAAATAAAAGGAAATTCGAGGACTTATCTACAGTAGAACTCAACGAGGAGTGCTCAGCCATACTCCAAAAAAAACTGCCAACCAAACTGAAATATCCAGGAAGTTTTACTATCCCTTGCTTAATTGGTAGTCTGAATGTTGAGAAAGCACTAGCTAATTTAGGCGCTAACATTAATTTGATGCCATATAAAATGTTCAAACAACTTGGTCTTGGGGAACCTAAACCCATTAGGATGAGTATTCAATTAGCCAATAGATTTGTTAAATATCCTAGGGGCATTATAGAAGACGTACTTGTGAAAATAGATAAATTCATATTTCCTGTTGACTTTGTTGTGCTTAACATGGATGAAGATGTGGAAGTGTCCTTAATTTTAGGGCGCCCATTTTTAGCCACTGCTAGGGCTGTAATCGATGTGGGTGACTGTAAATTGGTACTTAGAGTAGGTGACGAGGAGATTATCTTTAAAATTTATGATGTTATGAGGTTTTCCAGGGAACAGGATGATTCATGTTATTTTATTGACTCTATTGATCATACTACTCAAGACTCTTTTTAAGAAATTATACAGAAAGACACAACGGAACTGTATCTAGCTCAAGAAGAGGAGATAGATGATGAACCTAATGAGCATTCTTCAAGACAAGTAGAATATGAGAGCATTAAGATAAACGATGAACTTAAGCAAAAACCCTCTATTGAAGAGCCTCCCAAACTGGAACTTAAACAATTATCAAACAACTTGGAATACGCATTCCTTGGAAATAATTCTACATTACCAGTTATTATTGCTTCTAACTTGCAACCCAAGGAGAAAAAGGAATTAATCCAAGTATTAAAAGAACATAAAAACGCCATAGCTTGGAAAATTTCTGACATTAAAGGAATCAACCCTTCTTTTTGCACCCACAAAATTTTGATGGAAGATGAATACAAACCGTGTGTGCAAGCTCAAAGACGACTGAACCCCAACATGAAGGAAGTTGTTAAAGCCAAGGTAATTAAACTTCTAGATGCTAGAATTATTTATCCTATTTTTGACAGTTCTTGGGTAAGTCCAGTGCAGGTTGTCCCTAAGAAAGGAGGCATGACGGTTGTGACCAACGAGAAGAATGAATTAATCCCAACAAAGACAGTCACAATATGGAGAGTTTGCATTGACTACAGGAAACTGAATGATGCCACAAGAAAATATCAGTTCCCCTTGCCATTCGTTGACCAAATGTTGGAAAGATTATCCGGGCACATGTACTACTGCTCTTTAGACGAACTCTCTGGCTACTTCCAAATCCCAATAGCTCGTGAAGATCAAGAAAAGATGATATTCACATGCCCATATGGTACATTCGCTTATTGTAGAATGCCTTTTGGATTATGTAATGCTCTCGCCACTTTTCAGCGCTGTATGATGGTCATCTTTGATGAACTCGTGGAAGATATCATGGAAGTATTTATGGATGATTACTCGGTATTCGGTAAATCTTTCCATCTCTGCCTTAAAAATTTAAAATGAGTTTTAATAAGATGTGAGGAAACAAACCTTGTGCTTAACTGGGAGAAATGTCACTTCATGGTTCAAGAAGGTATTGTATTAGGGCATAAAATTTCTAGTAAAGGGATTGAAGTGGACAAATCTAAAATAGAAACAATTAAAAAATTACCCCTCCTAGTTTGGTTAAGGCTATTAGAAGCTTTTTAGGACATGCTGGTTTTTATAGAAGATTTATTAAGGATTTTTCTAAAATAGCTAAGCCTTTGACTAGATTGCTAGAAAAAGATATACCTTTTAATTTCAATCAGGAGTGTTTAGAAGCATTTAATACTTTAAAGGATAAATTAATTAATACTCCAATCATAATTGCACCTGATTGGAACTTACCATTTGAATTAATGTGTGATGCGAGTGATTTTACAGTAGGTACAGTATTGGGACAGCGAAGAGACAAGCATTTTCAACCTATCTATTATGCTAGCAAAACTTTGACAGCTGCACAAGAGAATTATACTACTACGGAAAAAGAATTGCTAGCTGTGGTTTTTGCATTTGATAAATTTCGATCATATCTCATATTGTCTAAAGTTGTTGTTTACATTGACCATTACGCCCTTCGCTACCTTTTAACTAAAACTGATGCAAAACCTCGACTCATTCGATGGATTCTCCTATTCCAAGAATTTGACTTGGAAATTCAAGATAAGAAAGGAGCTGAAAATCTTGCGGCTGATCATCTGTCCAGGCTTGAGAACTCCAATACCAAAGAACTAGATGAAGTTGAAATAAATAATTCGTTTCCTGAAGAACAATTTTTCACTATATCTAACTCCAAGGTACCTTGGTTTGCAGACATTGCGAATTTTTTAGCCACTAACATTATTCCAAAAGGGTTAACACACCAGCAAAAGAAGCGATTCTTTAATGATGTGAAAAACTACTATTGGGATGACCCCTTTCTTTTTCACAGATGTGCAGATCAAGTCATTAGAAGATGCGTTACAAGATCAGAAACATAAAAAATACTGGAACATTGCCACTCAGGGCAAACTGGAGGACACTATAGTGGAACTAAGAGCACACATAAAATACTTGAATCAGGTTTTTACTGGCCCTCGTTATTCAAAGATGCTAACAGGTACGTTACTTCATGTGACAAATGCCAACGGACAGGTAACGTATTTAAACGTGATGAAATACCTCAAAACTATATGCTTTTATATGAAATATTTGACTTTTGGGGTATCAATTTCATAGGCCTATTCCCAGTTTATTTGGGAATAAATATATCTTAGTAGCAGTTGATTATATGTCCAAATTGGTGGAAGCCCAAGCTCTACCTACTAATGATGCTAGAGTGGTAGTACGTTTCCTTAAGAAACTCTTCTCGAGATTCAAAACACCTAGAGCAATTATCAGTGACAGGGGTACTCATTTTTGTAATACCCAATTTGAAAAAACTCTTAAGAAATATGGAGTTCATCATAGAACAGCCACCCCATACCATCCTCAAACTAATGAACAAGTTGAAGTGGCAAACCGAGAAATCAAACGGATCCTTGAAAAAACAGTAGAATCAAACAGAAAAGATTGGGCAATGAAAGTAGATGATGCCTTATGGGCTTACAGAACTACTTTTAAGACCCCCATAGGGCCATCATCTTACAGACTTGTTTATAGAAAAAGTTGTCATCTACGATTCAAACTAGAACATAAAGCTTTTTGGGCTATTAAATTTCTAAACCTTGATCCCAAACTTGCAGGAAAAAACAGGTTGATGCAGCAGAATAAACTTGATGAGTGGCAAGCCAATGCATACGCACTTGATGCGCCATGACACTCGTTTAAAGCAACGAAAACAATTTGAAGTTGGAGATCTTGTCCTCCTACACAACTCAAGACTCAAATTGTTTCCTGGGAAACTTAAATCATGATGGTCAGGACCTTTCGTAATTCAATATGTTCTTCCATATGGCACAATAGAGGTAAGTCACCCATCACACGGTATTTTCAAAGTAAATGGACATCGTATCAAACTTTATAATGGTGAGAATTTTAAAGACGATGGAGAGGAGCTACAACTCCACAAACCACCCTGAATAAACCAACAAGGTAACAGTCGAGCTTAGACTATAAACAAGCACTTCTTGAGAGGCAACCCGAGTACTAACAGTTTTTAAATTATTTAAATTTCAATTTTTAAACATCTAGGTCCCTAACATAGTCTTTGAAGCACAGGTTCCCAACTCCACACGGCCGTGCGTAAGGCCGTGTGACAACCACTGATGAAAACACGACCATGTGAAAACAGGGTAAAAGTAATCTTTCCCAACACGGGATGCGATAAGTAGCCATGGGGGTGCGACACGCCCGTGTCTATCACCCGTGGACAACACTGTCAAAATAACACGGGAGTGCGCAGAGTTACACGACTATGGGAGAAGTGAACCGCATCACACACGGTCATGTAACATGATCATGTAGCCACACGGCCTAGATACACGGGCGTGCCAGAAGGCCATGTAACGACATCTCACTTTGCGACAAACACGGACGGGACACCATCCACACGGGCGTGTGAACCAGTTGTGCCACTTGAAAAATTAGATTATCTATCTTATTTTATTTTTCTTTTATTAATTTTTGAAGATTATTTTGTTTTTAAACACGGCTTATCTTTATGATTACTATCAAATTATTCCCCCAATTCTCCTGTTGTCCTTCAGAATCATGTTTGTCCTCCAGCTTTATTTCCAACAAATCACTCCCGCTAGTCCAGGAATTTCATCCATTTTTTACTCAGGAAGTTTCACTTTTCTCCCTATCTTATGAACTTACACTTACATTTGTCAAAATATCTATCTTTGTATATTGAGGACAATATACATCTTAAGTGTGCGGGGTATTCATTTCATTATTCAAAAAAATCCCTGAATGACTGCCTTGTTCTCTTGAAAAGCTCTCAGATCATAGTTAGGATAAATTTTGATTGATTTATGATTTTGATTGATATATCTTGAATTAAAAGATAGGCATTATTGCATTGATTGTTTAAACTTTAAGACATTAGAGAATCAAGCATGACAAGTTGATTTTTAAGAATTTAAAATTTTAGGTTGTTTCCCCAAAGTTTAGGTATTACTTTGAGTTGGAATTCACAAGTTTTGAACATTAAAAAGCCATAATTCTTGTGAGATTTTTGAGCCTTTTGAGCATTTATTAATTCTTTCATGCTCACTTTTATTATTGCTTTGAGTGCGTCAGTATTGAACTGTTATTCTAGAACTTGCTTGATTATGCATGTTAAGACCACACCATTTGATTTGATATGTCAAAATGATTAAGGCACTTAGGATTAATCCACTCATGCCATGAAAAGCCTACCTCCAAAATTAACCCCTAGTGAACCCCTTTGAGCCTAACAACCAATTTTTTTTTTTGTATTACCCGTGATATTAACCCTTAACCCATTATTGTTGAAATACCCTAAATTAATTTGATCTCTATTTTTGTCGAGATTTGAATTGAAATAGTTGCTCAGCTATGTCTTGTTCTTAATAATTTGTCATTAAAAAAAACATACACACAAAAATGTACGTATACATATTAGTAGTAGTGATCTTGTGAGAAAAGAAGTTAAATTCCATTTTCTAAGAAGAAGCTCTGTTGTACGTGATTAATGACTAGTCATTTTTCTAGTTAGGTAATTTTTCAATTCAATCTCGATTCTAACTTTTTCTTTCAGCTTGTGACCACACCCCTAACCAAGCCTCGTTACAACGCTCTAAAGACCTTTTGATTGATGTATCATCTCAATTTATAATGGTAGAGATGTGATTTTCATGCAAGCCTATGGTAATAACTTTTCATATTGACTAATGAGTGCTACATCCATTGTCCTTAAACACTTTGAGTTATTTGAGTGAATCTTTAGTGAGGATGTGAAACTCTGTGATATTCTGAATCAAAGGTAATTACTTAGATAGGGGGAGACACCTATGTTTTCAGGAAAAAATGCTCAACTTGGAATGTTTGAAGCTCTAATGTTCTTTTAGTTGAATTCTCAATGTATGATTACCTGTGAATTATTTTGAGATATTATCGATAGAAATTATAAGTTGAGAAAAATTTATTTTGATTATGAGTTGAGGATTTTGCTTAAGGACAAGCAAATGCTTAAATGTGGGGGTATTTGATAAACCGTAATTTATACATATTTTTACCCCATGCTTAACGCATTTTATGGATGATTTTTCCTTAGAATTGGTGAATTTGATGCTTCTAATGCTTTAGTTTCATGTTTTATACTTAGGTGAGCATAGGAGAGCGAAAGCAACAAGAAACGAGCCAAAAATGAAGATAATGGGCCAAAGTATGAAATCAACATGGCTTGGACTTCCTCACACGGGCAGACCACACAACCGTGTCAATTTGGCAGAATCGAAGCACGACTCACACGGGCGTGTCCCTGCCGAGCCAAGTTGAGTCCAATTTGGAAAAGGCTAATTTTGAGGGTTTTTAGGCATTCTAAAGCCTATAAATACGTCCTAAAGGAAGAGGAGAAGAAGGTACAGAGAGAAGGAAGTAGGGAACTACTCAATGGAAGCCGATTGATCCATCTCAAAAGCCGGAGTCACCATCAAGACTGAAGATCTCCCCTCAATTTCCCTTCAGGAGTTTTGGGTTTTCTTTATGTTTTGTATTCATTATTCTTCTAAGATGTTTTCCTTTTTAGTTATGAACTAAATCCCCTAAATACCTATGGGGAATGAAACCTAAGATGAATCTTGTTATTATTTTCTAAATTGTATGATAAATATTTAACTTGTTCTTAATTATGTGTTCTTAATTCTTGTTTTGATATCCCAGGATACTGATTCAAGATAAACTCTTATTCAGTGGAGGAATAGACCCTGTCTAAGAGTACATTTGTCATAATTAAGTAGAGTTGATTGCGTGCCTAGACATTGGGTGACAAGACTTTATCGGATTAGGGTGAAACCTAATAAGGGGATCCATAGATCGAGTTAATGCAACCCTAGGGTGTTAATTAGAGAAAAGTCTCAATTGATCAATCTAGGGATTAGACGTTATTAGTCTTGAATTGGGATAATAACATAACTTAGGGATCTCTACGGGATAAGTTAAATGAATAAATCGTCGGATTCGGAGCTAGAATAACAAGGAAAGTCTAGGTGGATTTTTCCTTAGGTATTGTCTTAATTCAATCATTTTCCAAAAGTAATTCCCCAATTCTACTTTCTGTGAATTCTTAGTTTAGATAATTAGTTAGTTAAAACAAAACCCCCTTATTCTTAGGCTACATAATAAAAAGACAGTCATTACTAGTACTTTTAGTTCCTTTGGGTTCGACAATCCGGTCTTACAAAAACTATACCACTGTTCGATAGGTACACTTGCCTACATCGTGATAATATTTAGTTTCAAGAACAATTCTTTATAAATTTTTAAAACCTGTCACACGAAAATCGCGATCATTTTCGTACACATAATATGATATCAGTATATCTTCATATTGTCAATGTGCCATCACAAGGATTGTCACCGCCCATTAATCATTTTCATATGAATTTAATTTCAATATTTACAATACTATAATAACATATAAATTTCACATGTATTTATACAATTTACTAGCAACAATAACTTATTTTCAAGAAACTTTAAATTTACACATCAAACATTATGAACTTACCTTAATCCAAGTATCATTTAAATAGACAATCTATAATTCATAATCACCAAATACATTAGTAATAGTTCACATATCCTTCCATTTGATTAATTCCTCTAATTGATCCATAATAATAATTTATCACATCTTTATCAATTAATTTAACCATAACATAAATAACTATTTACATTCATCCAAAATGGAAAATAATAATTTCTATCCGTATACGAACTTACCTCGACAAAAACAGTTTTAAAAACAAAGCCGCTGACTAATCCGACACCTTAGCTTTTCCACAATTTAGATCCATTTGATTCTTTTCTTGATCTAATAAAAATTTTCATTCAATTAATAGTCCAATTAACTTAATACCATTAATTCTAACTTATAACCCACTTAATTGTGAAATTATAAAACTACTCCTAATATTTTAAATTTTGTGCAATTTAGTCCCTAAACTTAAATTTCCAAATTTATCAAAATCTCTGAAATATCCAATTCTAGCCGAAATTATTTCTATTTTGATACAATCCAAAATTATTCATAGTTCACAAAAATTCCATGTAAATTTTAATATTTTATGAAACTAATCCTTTAACTAAAGATTAAATAAAATCCTTTTACAAAATAGTCCTAAACAAAAATCAAGACTACAAATTCATCATTTAACATAAAAATAACTAAGATTCATCAATGGCAAAATCCAAAATCTTTAACAGTTTCAAAAACAGAGCTATAGGCTAATTGGACCTAATTGCAACAATATCAAAAATATAAAAATTACAAGAAATGGAAAAACAAAACATACCATGCAAAAGTAAAAAGGGATGGCTGAAGCTCCCAATCCATGGTTTTCAATGAAGAACTTAAAAGGAGAAGAAGATGACATTGCTTTATGTTTCTTTTATTATTATTAACTTTATTAAATTTACATATTTTATTAAATAAATATAATTTAATACATAGTTTACTTAAAAATCACCCATGTGCCATCCACCATAATTTAATTATAGTTTATTTACAACATAAATCCCTCAATTTTAACTAATTAGACCGTTGAACTGAGAAAATTAATAGCAAGCAACTTTTACAACTTTTACAGTTTAATCCTTTTTCTTCAGTTAACCATTTAAACGTCAAAATTTCTTAACGAAAATTTATTACGACCTTAATAACACTCCATAAATATTTAATAAAATTTTTAAGAATCGACTTATAAAAATGAGGTCCCAATACCTTATTTTCTAAAACCACTTGAACCTAATTATTTAATCAAATAACATAAATTACCATATCAAAATCAAATATAATACAATATTTGACTCATAAATATTAAATAATAATATTTACAGACTTACTCATTAGATTCGTGGCCCTGAAACCACTGTTTCTAATACTACTAAAAAACGGGCTATTACAAGTAGACTCATTCTTATCGCAGGATGAGCGAAAATTAAACTTAAGTCAGATGCCCAAAGTTAGGGATTGAATAAAAAATTAAAAAAATTCTAAGGAAAGGGATTTGTACACAGAACCTTAGGCATACCTCTAGAACACTTAACCATTGAACCAAATTAATTACTTTACATAATTTTTCAGAATCTTAACTCAAAATCAGAATGTGTCCACTCTTGGTTTTACTAACCCAATTTCTTATAACCTAGTTTTTGGGATTTGACAATTATACACTTTATTCCTACCAGGATACATTATATAGGTATTGTGGTGAGCTTCATGAAGAATATCTCACTTTAAACTTGTATCATTCGGCACACACAATCTACTAAGTATAAAATCATATATTCACTTACACTGAATTCATTGGTTTTCCCACTTTCAACAAATCTCTACTTTGCTTCAAGCTCATAATCACATTTCTACAATTCTCGAATTCTTTGAAGAAGCACGAGCTCAACCCTTAATTTTGTTAGAATAGAGCCATCGTGCTCCCAGACCAAATGCGTGTTCATCTGTAATATCTCGAATTAGGGCCTAATCGGAATAGTGGTTTCGGAACCACAAATTTGAGATAGAAATAATTATTTTATAATTATTTTGAGGTTTATGATATGATTTCATAATTGTGTGAAAATTTCGTGAAGAAATTCTATGCATAAAGTGCTTAATTTGAAATTAGGGACTAAATTGAATAAGTTACAAAACTTGCATTCTAGAGGCTTTTAGTATGAAATTGCTTTGGAATATTTAGGAGGTCTTAAATAGAAATTTAACCAATTTCTAAAATTTTGGACAAAAATGGGCTTGTACATGAAAAATTACAAAGAAAGGCATTAAGGGCATTTTTTTCATTTGGTAAATATAGTCATTAAAAAGGGGAAAATAACACAAAAATGGACTCATCTTCTCCATAAGGGCTGCCAAATTTTGCTTGTCACCATAGCTAGGGTTTCAACATTTTGAAGCCTTGATTGTAAGTGATTTCCATGCCCGTTTTTAATGCTCTTTTCGATTTTAAAATCTATAAAGCATGTTCTATCATTTTCTAGAAATATTTTGAGCTAGGATGCATGTATGAAAATTTACCCATGTGTGACATAATTTTATTTTGATGAATAATGAAGGAATATGATGGTTTGATGTGTGTTTAACAACTTTTACCTAGTAGTTTTATGTGAAAACACCTAAAAAGGGACTTAATTGTAAAAATGGTAAAATTGATGGTAAAAATCTGATTTTTAGTGTGAAATATGGGCTGTTATGGACACTAGGAAATTTGGCTATGCCTAGATGTCATGGGAAATGCATGTAACTCATTGTACAAACTTAAGGACTCAATTATAAATAATTGAAAAGCTACGGGTAAAATGGTAATTTTATCTGAGCCCGTATTAGGGGCTGTTTTGATGAATGTGTATATTGAATAAATTAGTTTGGCATTTTAGATCAAGAGAAACAAGATTTGAGTCGTGATCGAGGGAAAAATAAAGTTTACGAGGAATAGGCTCGATTTCTAACATTTTGTACCGAGGTAAGTTCAGGTGTAAATGTAGTAACATAATTGTCATTTTAAGTAATTTAATGTTATTTATATGATATGATGATTATTATCATGAAATATTATGCTTTGTGAATTATTATTTAGTAATATGCAAATTATATGAGCTACTTGATAAATATAAAATGCTATCAAGTATCGGTTCTGACATTCCGTGGAAGACAACAAAGATGTGTGATTGAGGAAAATCCTATTTGAACCTTGGGAATAGATTAGGAATCAAGTGACATGTCACTAGGATATTTGAGTTCCGAACTCATTAAGTTGAGTCCGAGTTCGTGAGATGTAACTAGGCATCCGAACTCGTTGAGTTGAGTCCGAGTTCACTTATGGATGCGAACGCCCGAGCTCGTTGAGTTGAGTCCGAGTTCACTTATGGGCGGGTTACATGGTAACTTGGCTACATAATTTCCACAGGCTATTGAGTTTGTCTAGCTGTGGGTATGGCACTTATGTGCATGCAATCCGTGTATCCAAATTATATTCCGATGTGTTCAACGGGTGAATCTTAAGTGAATAAGAAGAATACTCAAGAGGAAGGAGACATGTTGGTAAGTGTGGTGAATGAGAAAACTTGGACAGGTATGCGCTTAAACCCTCGGGTTGAGAACTTGGTATGATGAAATCGTGGTAAGATAGTAAATGCAAATGTAACATGAATGTCTTGGTGATATTTATACAAATGATGTTTTATGTTGGATTGCATGGTTATGCTACTTGCTATTTACATGTGAACTTACTAAGCATTTATGTTTACTCCCTCCTTTCCATTCTTTGTAGTTTTGACAAGCCAGCTTGGAAATTGGGAACGGTCAGAGGCTTGCTCACACTATCCGTGGACCATTTTGGTATAATGGCTTGTATATTTTAAGAATGGCATGTATAGCATTATAATTATTTTGTGTATATGATCTTATAATATGGCTATTGGGTGGTAAGGAAATGTTTGGTAATGATTAGTCATTGGAATGGCTAATCAAGATCATATTTGGTATTATGTATACTTAATGTGCTATCTAATCCATGGAAATTCATAAAAAGGTGAAATTTGCTATAAAACAGTATCATACAACAGCAATGATGTGAGTTTGAAAAATCACTAAAAATAGTAGAGATAGAATTAGATGATGAATTAAATATGAAATTTAATCTTATTGAGTCTATTTTTATATGGAAGAAACAAAACAGATAAATGAGTTGTATTTTATGAGAAATTTGAGTTTTGGTGGAACAGGGTCAGAGTAATTTCTGAATCCCCTATTCTGACTTTATAAATTCACTAAAAATTTTAAAAAAATAATTAGGAGTCATACTTTATATGTATAGATTTCTTATTGAGTCTACTTTTAATAGAAACAAACAGAATAGTCATCTGAATTCTATACAGAGAGAAAAGTATTCATAGTGAACAGAGGTCAGAGCAGTCGAACACTAAAATAGGGGAAACTTTAACTAATAAACTGTAATAATTGGCCTAACCAAAAATTCTGAAAAAAAAAATTAGTAAATAGATATATGAGTCTAGTTTCAGGTAAAATTTATGGATTTTAATTTTGAGTTTTGTAACTCGAGATATGATTTTTTTTAGCAACTATGACGCAGATGGGAAGTTTATTACGAAAGGTGATATAAATTGTTTAAAATTGTTTAAGTGATGATTTAAGTCTGTTAACGCCTCGTGCTCGACTCCGGCGACAGTCTCGGGTAAGGGGGTGTTACATCATCACTTTCAAAGTGAATAAGGATTTTTGACTTAAAGCATCAGCCACAACATTGGCTTTTCCTAGATGATAATTAATGATCAAATCATAATCCTTAAGTAGCTCGAGCCACCTATGCTGCCTCAAATTCAATTCTTTTTGCGTGAGCAAATACTTCAGACTTTTATGACGGTGAAGATGTGACATCTCTCCCCGTAAAATTAATGTCTATAAATCTTTAAAGTAAAAACCACAACTACAAGTTTCAAGTCATGCGTGGGATAATTCTTCTCGTGAGATTTGAGTTGTCGAGAAGCATATTCAATTACTTTCTCTTCTTGCATCAATACACATCCTAAACCATTGTTGGTCATGTCGCTCGACATTACAAAATCCTTTCCTAATTCAGACTGTGTTAGAATCAATGCTTAAATTAACTTAGTCTTTAGCTTCTCAAAACTTCGTTGACACTTCTTGAACCATTCAAAATTAACATTCTTCTATAATAGCTTGGTTAACGAAAGAGTTATCATCAACAATCCTTTTACGAATAGCTAGTAGTATCCTACTAAGCCAAGAAAGTTTCTCACTTTCGTAACATTTTTTTAGGGTTTCCAATCTAGAATGGTTGAAATTTTGCTCAGATCAACCCGAATACTTTTAGTTGATATCACATGTCCCAAAAATCCACTTCCTATAGCTAAAATTCACATTTGCTAAACTTAGCATACAACTGCTTCTTTTGTAAAACTTGCAATATTGTTCTCAAGTGTTAGGGGTTCTATACAAATATATATATTGATCAATATCATATATTAACACATAATAATCATTCAATAACTCACAACAACAATGCCATGAGATGCATGATTCGGACAAAATCTGATTTTACATTCTTTCATTAGGGATCCTATACTTTTTATTCATAACATAATTTCATGAAAAATTTTACATATATTCAGTTTGGTCCCTAATGTAAAGCTAGCAAATAAGCTTAACTAATTTTACAATTTAGTCATTTTCATAATCTAAGCTCAATGTCTATTAATTCCAAGTCTAATTCATCAATTTATCAATAATGAAAACTTTTTAAAAACTAAAAAATTTAGCAAATTAATACATGGGCTAGCTAAATCAAGCTCCCATGATCATAAATTTATAAAAAAAATACAAAAAAATTGCTTGATTATCTCATCTAATTTAATGAGCAAATGCTAAAGGAGTTTAAAAGCTTTTCTCTTTTGTTTTTCTTTCTTCTTTAGATAGCATGAATGGAATGAAAAAGATGATTCTTTCATCTCCTGTAACAGCTCGTTTTCAGTAAAAATTGAAATAGTAGTTTCGGGACAACAAATTTGATTTCAGGAGAAAAATTATTTTTATATTATTTTATGGTCTATAGTATGATAGTAATGTCGTATAAAAATTTCGTAAATAAATTTTACCGATTACATGCTTAATTTGATAAAAGACCAAATTGCACAAAGTGCAAAAGTTGAGTTCTAATAGCTAAAGGGATTAAATAGCTATATAACTTTAAAGTGGAGGTCCTTATATGGTAAATAGACCATTTAAAAATTCTTAGTGGTTAAGGATGATGATTCATCCATGGAAAATAAAATAAACAAAAAGATGAAATTAGAAAGTGAAAAAAATAAAAGATGACAATTAATTAAATAATGAAAATATCATCTTTTTCATCATATTTCCCAAATTATTTCTATGGAAACCCTATATGAGAGAAAGTAGCTCAAGCAAGTTTATTTTCATCAATTAGGTATGTTTTCTTATCCTGTTTTTAATGATTTTTATGTTTCCGAGATCGTAATAGCTTAATCTAGCTATCTCGGTGACTAATTTGTAAAGTTATCAAATAATTAGGGTTTTTCCATGGATGAACATAGATGAATTGTGAAGTTTTATGGTAGAAAATGAAAGATTATTGATAGATAAACAACTTTTGTAAAGGAAATTTTGATAAAATTATGATTTAGGGACTAAATTGAAAAGATGTAAAATTCATAGAAAAATTATAAATTTTATGAAATACATGGGCTTTAAATTTTACATGTAAAAATTGGCTAGGCTTGGAATAAATATTAATTTACATGAATTTCATTTTTCGAGTCTAGGGACAAAATCATTATTAAATAAAAATTTAGGGGTAAAATGGTAATTTTGCCTAAGATTTGAATTGAATTGAAATGAATATGAATTAATTTTAAATTCATTCATATAGATTCAGATAGACCAAATTTGGAGTTAGAACGAGAAAAAGAGAAAATGTCGGATTAGTAGATTTTACGTATACGAATATTTGTCGAGGTAAGTTCGTGTAACTAAATTGTGTATATTTATATGCTTGAATTGAATGTTGTGTATGTGAATTTTATAAATGTCATATACATGAAATTGGTTACAAATCCGGCAAAGCCCCATAAATATTAAATCCCGTTTGAATAATGGAATTCGATGGATATAGGATTTCCCAGTTGGTTGTGGTCCTGCATATGTTACGGACACACCATAGCTCTTACAAGCATTCTGTTATAAGACCTCTCGAGTGTAACGCCCCAATTTTCGGGAATTCTGTGAATGTTGGCATAGGTTTAATTATGTTAGTGGGCCTCTAGAAGGCCCAAGCTTAAGATAGAACCCAGCAATTTTAGTTAATTTTGTTCCATAAGAAAAAGGGGGTGAAATTATGAAATAGAACCTATGTGAAAATGTTTTAAAATGCTATAGGCTAAATTGAAGTGGCCAAATAAATAGGAGTGCAAAATAGGAGGATTTGCATGACAAACCTCCCATTTTACATGAAGTGGCCAACCATCATGTTGTTGTAGACAATATGAGCACTTGATATCCATAATTCATGGTACAAATTGATAATGGGTTAGGTAAATGTTCCATGATAATGGATTAGGTAAATATTCCATGATAATGGGTTAGGTAAATGTTCCATGATAATGGGTTAGGTAAATGTTCCATGATGGGCATTTCATGTCTTTTGTATTAAAGAATTAAATGGATGAAATATGAAATTTTATTAAAAGAAAAAGGGGTGAAAAGAACAAAGTTTTGTCCATCTTTGTTCATCATAGCCTAAAGTTAGAGAAGAGAAAGGAGAGGAGAAAGCTCTTGAATGTGCGGTCACTTTGGGAAGAAAATTGAAGGTAAGTTCATGGTAGTTTGCTACTATCTTGATGTTCATGAGTTCTTCTTGATTCTACCTTAACTCTTGAAGCATATTTTGGTTTTTGGTTGTGTTGTGAGCATTTGGTCATGAATTAAAATGAAGGAAATGGTTGTTGTTTCATATTCTTTTGATGAAAATGGAAGATATGTGAAGTTGAGCCAAACAAATGAGCATGCATGTGCTTAGATGCTAAGGGGAAAAATCGGCTAATATGTTGTGCTTTAAAATGATGAAATAGAGATTATACTTAAGTAAAATCATAGATATGTGATGATTGATTGGTGATATACATGTTTAAAAAAAAAAACATGCATGCAAGTTATGTGTGAAAGAGTGATTTGGTAATAAATCTGCTTGGGACAGCAGCAGTAACGTGAATTTGGAAAATCACCATAAATTGTGGGAGGTGAGTTAGAAGCTGAATAAATTATGTAATTAAAGCTTAATGAGTCTAGTTTCAAATGGAATAAACAAGAACATATTTTGAATTTTGTACAATGAGAAATTTGATTCGTAATGAAGAGTGGTCAGATTAGTCAAATAGTGAAACATTGGAAACTTTAAGAACAATCTGGTATTGATTGGTAATACTAAAAATTCTGAAAAATTTATGGATAGAAGATATATGAGTCTATTTTCAGGGAAAATTAACGGAACTTGATTTGGAGTTTCGTAGCTCCAGTTATAAATGATTTAGTGACTGTTGCGCAGGAAGATAGCTTGCAGTGAAATTATGATTATGTGGTAAACACTGACAAAAATTTGTTAATGAGTTGCTTATTGATTTCTTATAAGCTTACTCTGATCTGTAGGTGTGGTTGGCCGAATATTGTAAGGGGTTAATACGTAGTTTGTATTTGAATAGTTAGATTAACGTGTTAGTAATCCAATTGTAGGCGGTTCGTGTGTGGATCTCGTCAAGATATCGTCGCAAATGTGTGTAACTAACACCCTCTTTCTTAGTCTAGATCGGCAAAAGTCGAAAAGCGAAATGCCGAAAATCGGTATTTTGTAGATTTGCGAGTGCGAATGCTCGTGAGGTAAATCGATTAATGTTTTAGGTAAGCTGCAATGTTTGGACCGCAAAGTGCATGATTTACGTGCCCTCGATATTTTTGGGCTTAATGGGCCAAAATTGGAATGATGGGCCAATCGGGCCCAATTCGATAAGAACCCTCGGTAGTGATTCGTTAGTACGTGAAAAGTAGGAATATGCATGAAAAACCCTAAAATAGATAAATTACTGAAATACCTTTAAAAGTGGAAAATTTACGCTTTTAACCCTAGTAGATAAATTACCAAATACCCTAGGTTAAATTGACCTAAATGCATATTTGATTGTTGTTATTTATTGCATGCCATGTTGTTATTATCTCGATGCATGGGATTGGGATATTGACGGAGGAAGTACTGAAAGTGGCTTGTCCACATCCGGAGGCTTTGCCTCAATTTATCGATAATCGAGCAAGCAAGGTCGCAACTGTGGAGTGTTAATTTGGGTGGGTTGAGCTATCCCCACATGGAGTGTATGGCTGGTACGGGTGGAGTGTAGTGGTTGGTGGGTTGAGTAGTCTCCCCAAATGGGCTTGCATATGTTATTGATATTGCATGTATTTTGAAATAGGCCTATGGGCCATACTATTATCTGAATAAGGAGCTAAGGCCCAGTTTATTGTAATCTGAAAAGGGCTCTGGCCCAGTACCACTGTTACCTGAATGGGCTTAGGCCTAATAGGCTTGAGTGACTTAGGCTTTGAATGGGTTTTCCTTACACATCGAGTTTCCCAAACTCACCCTTTTATTTTCATCCACGCAGGAAATCCCCAACCATAGTGGGGTTGGAGCTGTGAGGGAATTCGGAGTGGCCACCTATTCTGAAAGTTTGATTTTCTTCTGGTGAACTGGACATCCTTTTAATTACGTTTGAGGTTTTGGGCTTTTAAATGTAATAAGGCCGCTTATTTATTTTTGATGGTTTTTATATGTTTTATTAAGATAGGTAATATTTATATTTAACTGTTGAAATTGGATAGCTTTAGGGCGCATTTTCAAAAATAGTAATTGATTTCAAAATAACACGAAAACAAGCAAAGCTTCCGCAATGAAGATATTTTCCAAAATTAATCACTTTTCCTAAAAAGGACTTAATCAAATCAGTTTCCTAGAAATATACATGACGTTAAGGTATGGCAATGGCGGTTTGCATGTCTAGGATTGGATCCGAAGGGATTTGGTACTTAAGCAGTCCGATGGACTCACCTCCTCTTTTCTGGTTTCCTACCTGGTGCACAACTTTTATTCTCTTTAACCTATAATGAAATCATCTTTTAAAACACTCAGTAAGTTTTCTTTCTGGATCGGAAATGTTTTGAATGCTTCGATGTGGCATGTCGGATCCGGCCATAACGTCTGGGTCGAGTTTGGGGTGCTACATTGAGCTTCGTGTTACATGGTTCCTGTAGCATCCTGATCGGTATTGATCTTGCACGTGTTGCAGACTACCACAACTCTTTGTGAACGTCCTGTTTTATGATCGGTTGTGATCCTGCATATATTGCGGACACAAATGCAGCTCTTTGTAAGCGTCTTGTTTTATGATCGATAGTGATCCTACATATATTGCGAACACAAATGCAGCTCTTTGTGAGTGTCCTGATATGGCTCGCTTGAACTTCCCGATATATGGCTATTCGGAGCTCCTGATTAAAGGCTCTTCGTGAGCTTCTTGATTAAAAGTTATTTGTGAACTTCCTAAATATGGCTCTTATGAGCTTCCCATTATAAAGCTCGAATAAGCTTCCTGTTACATGGCTCACTTGAGCTTCCGGTTATATGGCTCGAGAGAGTGCTTACCGTTTAAATGTTCTTATGAGTACTCCCGAATATGAATTGATGGATTGCTAATTTGTACACTTCGAGTGTACTACCTGGGTATCCATCGATATTTCAAATAAAATTCAACAGGAAAAATCTTGACATGAGAAAATATGAACATGAAATGAATTAATACACATATCTGCCTGAAATACATAAAAATAATGGTACATGATATATGGAAATACGAGATGATAATATATGAACATGGAATTTGTTTGATGAATATGTTCATCCATGATTATAGATTTGTACACCTTGAGTGTTTACCCATGTGACATTGACATTTCAAAAGATTTAATGGGCAAAGTTCCAACATGAAATAATCTGAATGTGAGACGAATTATTATGAAAATATACTTGAAATACAATTAAGAATATGATTTGTATATGTTACATGAATACATGATGTGATAAGTATATGTACATGGAAATCTAATTATTGTTGATCTCATACATGTTTCTTGATATTTATATGAAATATATGACTAACAAGAGTGATGAGGATATGCATTAGGGCTCGTGTTCAAGTTGAATGAATGTGCCTTGTATGTTTATATTGAAATTTAAATGAATGGTAAGTTAATTACCATGTTATACGAACTTACTAAACATTTCATGCTTACTTTGTTTTATCTTCCCCTATTCTATAGTAATTCGGAGGCTCGTTGGATTGGAAGCTTGGCGGAGATCACTCAACACTATATGGTAAATCAATTATGGTTATAATGGCATGTATAGGTTAATTGGCCAATATCGGCATATAAATGCTTTAAGTGTAACTAGCTATTGGAATGGCTTGTGATGGATATGTTTGGTATGTGTTTGAAATGGTTGATTGATAGAAATTATATTGGCATATTGATGATTGAATTAAGTATTTGATAAGATATGCATATATGTGAATTTGGTAATTTAATTAAGTGTGTATACTTGATTATATGAGGTATTATATCATGTATAGGACTTGATTTTGAGTTGGGTTAAATGACCTATAATAGCTTGTGAATGTATTAAAGTGTTGGTGTTGGAGGACGACAAAATAGGGTGAGAACTATGGCTTAAAAAATAGCCTATTTCCGTCCACACGGGTAGAGACACAGGCATGTGTCTCAGCTGTGTGTGACACACGGCCTAGCACATAGGCGTGTGACCTGGCCGTGTGTCCCCTACATTTTTAAAATTTCAAAACAGAATGCCCATATATTTACGCATAGCCTAGCACACAGGCGTGTGGCTTGGCCGTGTGACCCAAGTCGAAGAGTTACACGGCCTGAGACACGGGCATGTCCCTTGGCCGTGTGAACCACATGGGCGTGTGACCCTTGCACCTAGGAAAAATTTTGAGATTTTGTGAAAAATTCTCTGAGTATCCAGTTTAGTCCCGACTCATTTCTAATGCATATTTTGGACTTCGAGGGTTCATATAAGGGACTTTATGTTTGATTTTTGACATGAATACTGTATAAAATAAAATATCTGTTTACTTAAACTGTATATTCCAGTAATGCTTTGTAACCTTGTTCAGGTAACGGATACGGGTTAGAGGTGTTACATCTCCAATATTCTTAATATATAAACATTAATTAAGATTTAATTAATCTAACTTAATTAGCTTAATCATGGCTTAATTAACATAATTTTATTATTAATAACATTGAAAGGAAAATGTTGTCATCATCCATTAACTCTTAATTAAAAATGGTTTAATAACTTGATCATTCTTTATCCTATTTTCATATTAACTCCCTAAATATTCTTATTTTATATTTACGTATTAGATTTGTAAAAATAGAATTCTAAAACTGTATTTTTTGATACCAGTAAAAATCGAGTCGTTACACACTTAATTTGTTCAAGTGAGGAACACTATTTGTAATAGTGCATTTTATTGAAAAACTTTTGTGTTGTGGTTTCACAAGCTAAGTCCACAAGGGTGAAAGTATCAGTCTTCTAGGATACAAAAGTGATGAAGAAAATGTCATTGAGTTGTTATAGATTATGTTCAGTTGTTATAAGGTCTGAATATAGTGGATATTTCTAACTAAATAAGCTCCCCAAATATAGAGAACCGAATTACATAAATAATATGCGTCCCTTATTTTTGTACGTCATTTCTAATTGCTTGAAGAAATACTAACTTCCCAATTACTTTTTTCAAGCATTTAGCTTGTATATTAATAACTACTTCGAGGTTAACAATTTGAAATATTTAGTTTGAAAGTTTATTAGATAGTAAGAATTAGTTCTCACCTAAAATCTAAGCTGATTTGGAAGCATTAAACTTTTTTATTTGAAATCATTTCACTAGTAAAAATCAAATCAAACCAGCTTAAGTCTTAGGTGAGAACTTCCAAATCGGTGGAATTGTCACTCAAGACCTAAGCCGGTTTGTAAACTATATTAAAAAAGTATCGTCTAGCATGTGTGCAAGGATGTTGAGCATTAAAACATTTTGTCCTTAAAAATTGGCTCAGTAAATCATATTCCATAGAAATAAAACCTTACCTATGTATATATTTTCAGTTGTTGGATGATTTATTATTTGTTTTTCTATCATCATATTTCATATTTTGTTGATATAATATATATTAAGTAAATTAAAAATATTTGACTACTACTTAATGTAAATAACTCTCAACAGATAATTTTATATAAAAATATTATTGATTAATATAATAAAAATATCAAATTAATTCAAAAGTTCACATGAAAAATATATTATATTATTAAATCCTACAAATGATTTGTTAAAATATAAATAATATTTTGACTTACATAAATCGGTGATTCAAATTTTATCAAACATTCGTTTGATATGAACTCAAACTGTACGTGTTATCTAACCCTTCCCCAATATTATATAAAAAATTAATTTAAACTTACACTAAAATAAGGGATACATTCTCATGTATGTATGTAAAAACTTGAACATAGTGTAATTATCGATGTGTCTTTATTTGTAAGATATTGTATGTGATAGTGAGTACTCAGTATAGTTGGCTTGGCTTGGCTTGGAATTAAAGTGATGTGAGAAACTTCACATGCCAAGCAGATTTTATTTTTGTAATTGATAAGGCCCCTCAGCAAAATTTATTATTTCATACCCCATACAAAATTTAATAGCAACAAAACATGTTTAATAAATATATAGTAAGATATATAGTTAAAAATAGTTGTACTGATATATATAGGATTTTAACATATTTTGTATAAAATGGAAATTAGTAGAAAAAGAAAAGATGAGATAAAATACGCGTAAACAAATTGATTACTTAAGAAAAAAACAGGTTCCTTAGTCTTTACTTTTCTCAAACATAAAGTTACTAATTTGAGAATTAGGGTTCTTATTTTGGAATTTAATACCTATCATCATTATTGTCAAGAGCCTTGGCATTGTATCAACAGCCCATTGCTTAATGTTTATAGTTGCTGTGGAAAAAGAAAGACCACAAGACATTTTATTGGAAAAATAAGTAATTATATAAACACTAATATTTTTGGGTTAATTTGAGGAAGTTAATAATTATTTATTACAGTTTTGTTAACGTTTCACCAACTAAAAACATTGACATTTCAAAGGATGATTTGGTGAGCTCATTTCCCATTACCATTTTTACAAACAATTTTTATCATTAAATAACAATTCGAATTACAATAAACCAATTTTTTCTGAATAAGTCTACTTTTTCACTTCTTAATGTGTGATTCTGAAAATTTTAAATTATTTACAGTAACCCCACAAGATAACAAAGGTGATTAATTTATAGGAGTAGGAAATTTGCACCTGATTTTGAGTTTACTGCTAAAGAAAGAATTGAATAATATTCTGAGACATTTGCAACTAAGCTGATTGAATGAAGAAAAAGTTAAAAAATTTACCATGTTGTCTTCTTTCTTTGTGTTTATGCATATTTAGATACGACATGAAATATCCTTTTTTTTTTTCAATTTGAACAACTGATTAGCATGGTTGATCCGATGCAAGTTGTTTTAGAGTTAAAATGTTTGTGGGGGAACTATGATGAAAATATGGTATAACCGATTAGTTTTGCATTGATGAGATGAAGCTTCCATATCAGAATCTAATGAAAATAGGGTCTACCAAATATTTTACAACACCCGTACACCCTCCAATTTCAGGTCCCAATCTTAGGTAGATTAAGACCAACTTCCCTAACCTTTGAAATCACTCCTCCCACACAATGTTCTTTTTCTTTTTTCTTTTTTTTAATTCATTCCTTAGTATTCAATAATTATCTGTTTAACAAAAGATAAAACGTAAAACTGTGTTCGGATTATCCTTCAATTGTATTTTTAATGATTGATTAGAATTAGAATTATTTTGTAATATTTGGGGATTGTATTTATAATTGTGCTTTTTTAACATTATATATATTAATATTATATAAAATGAGAAAGACAACTCTCCCTCCACCAGAAATCCTAACCAGTTTCTACAAGAAAAACCCTTCTCACCAAACTTCAATTATAACAAACATAATAAACCCATTTCTTACATTTTCTTTCTCTCCAAACAGATGATTTCTTCATTTCTTTCTTCTCTATATTTCCATCCATCCCTTCCTCTTTCTCTGCTCAAACCAACTATTGTTCTTTCTCATGCAGCCAACTCGTCGTAAGATCTTCACTGAAACAGGTTTAATCATGAAGCACCGCAAAAACAGTAACCTTCCCATATTCGTTGTAGTTTTCTCTGTGTTTTTGTTTGGGGTTTTCATGTACAATGAGGACGTGAAATCCATAGCCGAGTTCCCATTTTCAAAGCCCAAAGCTAGTGAAATCCATGATGAACCATTCGAAGGAGAAAACCCAGTTCAAGAATCAATCAACATGGAGAAAGAAAACGTGGTTTCATTCAACACAACTGACGAGGAAACAGTTGCTACAAAAGAATCCATTGTTGTGAAAGATAAAGAAGAAGATGATGAAGAAGAAGAAGTGGAAAAGGTTGAGCTACGCCTACCAGTGATTGAAGAAGAAGATGATGAAGATGTCGAATTGCCTCCAGAAAGCTGTGATCTCTTCACTGGGAAATGGGTTTTCGACAATGAAACACATCCTTTATACAAAGAAGATGAATGTGAGTTTCTTACAGCACAAGTAACTTGCTTGAGAAATGGAAGGAAAGATTCTTTATATCAGAACTGGAGATGGCAGCCTAGAGATTGTAATTTGCCAAAGTAAGACCATCTTTTTTTTTCTTTTTGAGTTATTAAACTTGGATCTTTGTTGATTTCTCTATAAGATTCTGACATTGTTTGCTTTTATTTGAATTTTCATAAGGTACAAACCAAGATTGTTGCTTGAGAAGCTGAGGAACAAAAGGCTTATGTTTGTTGGAGATTCGTTGAATAGGAACCAATGGGAATCCATGGTTTGTCTGGTTCAATCAGTTGTCCCTCCTGGAAGGAAAAGCTTGAACAAATCAGGGTCTCTCTCTGTGTTTAGAATTAAGGTAAATTATTCTCACTTTGCCAAATATTTGATGAAATGTCACAATAAAAGAAAAGAAAAACTAAAAAAAAAAATGACCGTAACCTGGCATTGTGTTTGAAGGATTACAATGCCACAGTGGAATTTTATTGGGCACCATTTCTGGTGCAATCAAATTCAGACGACCCAGACATGCATAGCATCTTGAATCGTATAATAATGCCTAAATCCATCCAAAACCATGGCAAGAACTGGAAAGATGTCGACTATTTGGTATTCAACACATATATTTGGTGGATGAATACTTTCACCATGAAAGTCTTGTAAGTAATTGAAAACAAATCAGAAAAATGTTTTTGATTAAATCATAATCTTTTGGAAACTGATCTTGGAGTGGATGTAACAGACGAGGATCATTCGATCAAGGCGATACGGAATACGACGAGATCGACCGGCCAGTAGCGTATCAGAAAGTCTTAACTACATGGTCTAAATGGGTTGATAAGAATCTGAATCCAAATCGAACCACCGTCTTCTTCAGCAGCATGTCTCCTCTTCATATCAAGTAATGAATCACATGCTTATTTTCTAAGTTGAACACTTTATTAATAGATTACTACATACAGCTATCTGCAAACCCCACTTATGAGGGCCTTTCTCAGATTTCCCTTATATTCAAGAACTAAGCAGAGGTATTCCCATAGGACCTCGTACATTTTTAAATATCAGAACAACTAATCTGACCTTTTAATAGGCAATCTAATGTTTTGATTGCCATTTACTCCCATAGTTGTTGGAATATAAGAATCACCTTTATGACAGTCTAAGTGGTTGGCAAGTGGACCTATAACCTCTCAACCAACAATAATTAGACCATATTTTAAGGAAGGATAATATACTTATAATTCTATTTGAATATATATTATGCAAGTTTTTTTCATTGAACCCTGCGAATGTACTGCAGGAGCTTGGATTGGGAAAATCCAGATGGGATCAAATGTGCCTTAGAGACAACCCCAATTCTAAACCAGTCAATGTACTTAAATGTGGGCACTGATCGTAGGCTATATGTCATTGCCAGCAACATTACTCAAAACATGAAAGTTCCGGTACATTTTATTGACATTACAAGCCTTTCTGAGTATAGAAAAGATGCACACACTTCGGTGTATACTATCCGTCAAGGTAAAATGTTAACTCCGGAACAACAAGCTGACCCAGCCACGTTTGCCGATTGTATCCATTGGTGCCTTCCAGGGTTACCCGACACATGGAATGAGTTCATTTATGCACGTATCATTGCTCACTCGTGACACATAACAGTATCACATTTTTCATTTATTTTTTTCCTTTTCTTTTTGGGGTGCGGCTCCATTAACTCGGTCATTTGTTTTTCTTGTAAACTTTTTCTTCAACATTTGATCTGATAGGGGATGGGAACATTAAAAAAAGGTTTTGGGGTGCCATTGTTGATGATTTTAATGGGGACTGAGGTGGGAGCCCAAGAATGCCAAAATTTTCGTTTACTTAGCAAACACATGGCCTAATTGCCAATGAACAAAATTTGTATAATGCATATGTTGAAACTTCCAAAAATAAGAAAAAGGAAATAAAGGTTTATATCAAATATGAATTATTTCTTCTTCTTTTTTCAATGTTTGTTATATCCGATTGTGAGTATCCATATAGGTGATATTGTAAAGTAAAAATATATATTTAAAGAATATTTAAATATATTAATATTATGATATTTTAATAAAAATTAATCAAATAATTTATTTGAACTCATTATTAATATTTTGATATATGAAATATATATAAAGTGTAAATTTTTAAGCAATTAGTATAAATTGTTTGTAAAAATTAGTTTGAATATATAAATTATATTTTAGATATTAAAAATAACCATTATAAATTCAAAAATATAGTGTTATATATTTGAATTAAATTTCAATAGAAATAATTGTATACACAATATAAATATGATGTAAAATACATTGGATGATAAATAAGGGTTAAAAATGTAATTTGACTCTAAAAAGGTTTTTTTTTTTTCAAATGCGAAAGTTACAAATGTTAGTTTTTGTGTTTGGACTCAAAAACACTTCACTTCAAAAATCGTCTATTTAGCATTAATTATGGCTCCAAAAGTGCTTATGACACGCAATAGAGAATAAAGTCTTCATGTATTTAAAATTTGGATCTCTAAACTAAACTTGTTCATGGACTTGGCCGTAATTCGATTTAAAAACTTTTCACAAGAATTGTTCCTAATAGAAAAATTGTTTATGAAAATAGATTTTATGGCACAGTGAAACTTTAAAGTTTTTCATAAATCAAATCTTTGGTTATGATATCTATAGTAATAAATCTCACAAAATTTAAGTATTTGTGTTTTCGCATTAAAGAGTCCTATCGAAATCAGGATCTAGCAGCTAACCTCTTCTATCTTTCGATCGAATGATTTTCTCCACTATCCTCGAACTCTCAAATGTTAAAAGAGTGGAATCTTGCTAAGAACTGAACACAAAATGAAAATCATAACTTTCCACTGAGCACTACAACAAAACAAGCCTACTGCGATACTTTTTTTGACCTTAAAGGATGCAAAAAAGGTTGGCATAGGTTTCACGACGTTTCTCTTGACGCTTCCAAAAAGGTTGTCTATAATATAGTTGGCATAGCCTCCACGACACTTTTGAAAAAGTGTAACGCCCTAAAAATTTATATTTCTGTTCTATTAATATGTAACAAATATCTGTCGGCTTCAATGGTTATGTGTTCTGGGCATTGTGAGAGGTCTTAAGTTCAAGCCAGGACTTGGGAAAATTTTGGGTTCTTTTAGATTTAAGCCCTATCTCTGTTCAGTAGATTTTTATTCGTTTGATTGTAAAAACATATCAGATTGGGCCAGCTAGTCTAATGGTTAAGTGGGGTGTTTAATGCGTTAGAAGTCCTGTGTTTGATTCTTGGCATGGGCAAAGGGGATTATTTTTGCTCGGTGGTGTTTAAGAGTTCGAGTTTCAGTAGACAACTAAGTGGTGGATATGTGGGGTTGAGGGAAAAGTGGGAGGTTATAAGAAAATATGATTTGGAACTTTATTCGGTCCTTTCTTCTTTCCCCAATTCTGATGTTTTGCTTATCTCTTTTTCCCTCTGCCGAATTTGCAATTTCTTTCTGCCCCCTCTTTTTTGAATTCTGTTGTCAAGATCATCTTCTTTTGTGCCGCGTTCCATCGTGGGCGTTCGGTAAAAATGATTTTTGTTTCCTATTGCCGATTGTTTCTTGGTTAGTTTCTAAGGAAATCGTTTTGGTACTTTTGGTTTTGGCGAAGGACAATAATCATTCTGTGCTGCTGCGGAGAGTAAAACGTTAGGGACATTGGTTTATTGGCGATAAGTGATGATTTTGAGTTTTGAACTGCTTCAGTTTTGGGGTTGTGATTAATCGTAAATTCAGGACTAATTATGGTGTTAAATTCATGGATATTTAGGTTCTGGAGTACATCTGGCACTACAAGAAAATAGACTTTTAGCGGCATTTTTTTTGGCCTTTAGCGGCGCTTAAAGCTAGAACTATTTGTGGCGTTTTCACAAGCTTCTCAAAAAAATGCCGCTATAGAAAATGCTTCAAAAATTTGTGGCGTTTATTTTAAAAAAAAACACCATAAAAGATTATGACTTTTAGCGGTGTTTGTAGGAAAAACGCCTCTAAAAGTCATGGCTTTTAGCGGCGCTTTTCTTACAGACGCCGCTAATTTTAACAGATTTGCAATATACAGTTTTCA
The DNA here is from genome assembly GCF_025698485.1 of Gossypium arboreum. Lineage (NCBI taxonomy): Eukaryota > Viridiplantae > Streptophyta > Magnoliopsida > Malvales > Malvaceae > Gossypium > Gossypium arboreum. The sequence continues at coordinate 17,874,649 of NC_069073.1, forward strand.
CCAATATCCAACCCTTTTGCATTAAATCCAACTAAAAACAGCAAATATAGCATGAAATCGAACCAAAAACAACAAATGTAGCATAAAAAATACAACAAAAAACGTTAAATCAAAATGATACTTCAAATTCAACAAAAGATATATGATGTAAATTAATAAATGAAATATAACTCAAAATATTCTTACAATAATGTTAAATGTGACAATGTTAAAAATATTCTTACAACGAGAAAACAAATGTCTAAGATGACGGCTTTTGCGACTACTGAAACATCTTCATCATATGCTGAAGCTGTTGCTAGAGCTCATCGTACCTTCTTATCTGCTCTGCTACTATCACTGCTGGCTCTGCCTCTCGCTTGCTGCCGCGCTTGCCTCCTCATTCTTGATCCGCCTAAGTTGTTGCTGGAGTTCTTCATATTTTTTTCAACCCCGATAATTTACTCGACTGTGCTCGCTTGCATGTGAGCTATCTGATCTCTTAACCTCTGAACTTCAGCTTGAGCTTGACTCCTGGAAGGCATGTATTGCTGGGAGCCATATCCAAAATATTGGGTCGGGGTAACACCAGATCCTTGAAATCGAACTCGACCATACCTTTTGGGACCCAAAACTTCAGTAATAATTCTGTTATCAATGTTCTCAAGATTAACAGAACTATCAGTCGAAGCAATCGCTTCATACCCCACCTTCTTCTCCTTTAGTTTCTCCTAATAAATGAATCAAAGAGTAAGAAACGAAATATATAATAAAAAGGAATGCAACATAACTTAACATTATTTAAAACAACTAAAGAAGAATTAAACCATTATAATTAAACATTATAAATATTTATAATAAATCAAATTTTATTAAGTAAATATACCATAATTTGTCTAGCTTTGGATGTCATAGGAGATCCATCTTTCTTCCTATGCGTAATCTCAAAAAGCTGAAGGCGTCTAACTTTTTGACCAGACGAGACTTCCTACAATATAGTAGCGAAAATATTATTTAATAGTATAAATTCATTAATATTTGATAAAATTAATAAATTCATAATACCTCGGCCTCAACTATAGAAGCAAAACTTATTGACCCTGTCGTGTGCGTGAATTTTTGTTTTTGCCTGCTACTTGTTCCAACTTGCTCATAGTCCTACATAATGTAATTATTATTACGTATATAGTAAACACTATATACCGAAAAATTTATAAGAATTTGGAAGTACGTAATACCTCTTCTTTTTTTGAATTCCAGAATCTAACCGCATCTTCCCATTGGTACCACAGCATTCCCGGCGGGACATTTCACAATTTTCCTTCGAGGCTTATGTTTTTCTTAAAATATTGTTTTTTCAAAGTGCTTTTATGGTCTCTCCATTTTTTAACCAATGCCTTCTTGATATAATCATCCGAGACCTCTAAAGCAAATCTCTCCTAAAAAAACACAAGTTTAGAATGTAAATATAAATGAAACTTAAACCAAAGTATTATAAATAACAATTAGATGTTTTGTTATCTTAATATTATCGAGAGCTTGATTTTTGTTGCTATCAGGCATGTGATGCCATGATTCGTAGTTGATGGTCAACATATTGGCATTTCGTGCTATAATGCCAAATAGCCTGCTAAAAGTAGAGCTTTAATCCAACAGGCTGACCATGACTGTTTCTACTTACTTTGACACTCTCGATAGGATTTAAGTCGTCTAAATCTTTAAGTAGCGTACGTCCTCGACCTCTGCGCATCCCACCACTTTCAGCTAAAAAACGATATGTTATTATTTATATTAAAATTGAAAAATAAATCAATAATAAAAGTCAACACAGATGTAAAATAAACTTAACATTACTTTGAAATTTCGAGGCTCATCAAGTGTCTCTAAGACACTCAAGATCCAATAACTGCTCATTGTTCACTATTTTCTTCTTCCGAATTTGGAGTATTCGGACAATACTTAAATCTCGTAATCTTCTTCTACGCATTTTCCCGCAATACACATAAAATATTTGAAATTTTAGTAACAAATTACAACAATAATAGTACATATAAAATAGTTAAATTATATAACATGAGCAAGATTAAAATTATAATATTACATATAATTAAAAATCGTAAAATCTTACTACACCATAATTCGTAAATATCTTCATCCACATCCTGACGAACCCATTGAAATTTTGTACTAGTATTAGGGATATTTTCATTTAAGTTTTGTTCTAAAAAAGGCAAAGTTTCTAATCTTTCGACGATGTCATCTCTACTTCCATTGTCCATGTCAAACAAGTCTCTAGGGGTGTTTCGGAGTACAACGTACCAACCTTCATCAGTTGGATCTTTTGAGTAAAAAACTTGTTTCACTTGAGAAAAAAATACATACGGCTCGTCTATTAATTGTTCTCTAGTGTAAATCAATCGAGAGAAATTCACCATTGTAAAACAAAATTGATCGTTTTTAATTCTGCGAGCAGTATTAACATCAGCCTAATCACATCGAAATAAGACAACTTTCCATTTTTCATAGTAATGAAACGACGCTGTTTAAATCAAATCGGTGTTGCAAATTTGCGGCGTTTATAACAAACACCACTAAAATTTTAATTCCATGTCATAAAACGCCATCGTTCAAGGCTAATGGGTATTGAACTTCTGGCGTTTCCTAAAAACGCCACTAAAACTTAATTCCCTGATGCGAAATGATGTCGTCTAGGGCAAATTGGTATTCTAAATTTGCAGGGGGCTAACGAAACAAACACATTTAAGTTAAAACCTTAATGCTTTGTAATGAAACGGCGCAATTAAAATCGATTTGGGGTTGCAAATTTTGGCGTTTATATAACAAAAGCCACTAAAAGTTTAATTGCGTTTAGTGAAACGCCTTCGTACAAGGCTAATGGGTATTGCACTTTTGCGGCGTTTCCTAAAAACGCCACTAAAACTTAATTCCCTGATGCAAAACGGCGTCGCCCTGGGCAAATTGGTATTGCAAATTTTCGGTGTTTGTGAAAGCACCACTAAAAATTTTATACCTTGTTGTGAAACGTCGTCGTTTAAGCCAAATGGTAATGCTATTTGGCGGCATTTTTTGGAAGCGCCACTAAATGTTTAATACTATAAACTGAAACTGCATCATTTTAGTCGAATAAAAATAAATTCGCGGCGTTAAATAGAAACACCACTAAAGTGATAAGTTTGCGGTGTTTTCAGGCAAAAGGCCACTAAATTTTTTTCTCCTGTACTAAAACGGTGCCATTTTTACAAATTTTAATACATTTTAGTGCCTTTCTTTGGTTATCAATTTTTTTTAAATCTAATATTTTAATATATCAAATAGTTTAGATTAAATATTTTTAAATATAAAATCATTAATTCATATATATAAATTAATTAAATAAAAAATGATGTTAATTATATCAATAATTGTGTTAATATTTTACAATATCTAGATCAAATTACAGTTCATGTACACAATTGCACACTAAACCACTTTTCATGTATGCTTTTGGGATTTAACCCATTTTGATATATATTCTTTTAAAATAATAATTTATATATATTTATCTTATTTATATTTATCTTCTAAATTAAAATCCAAAATTATACCCTAAACCCGAAACCTTAAACCTTAAACTCAAAATCCTACACCTTAAACCCTAAACCTTAAACCCTAAACTCACTACACCAAAACAGGTTTTTAACGGCGTTTTTAGCGGCGTTTGAATGAAAAATGCCACTAAAGAATGAGCATTAGCGGCGCTTCTCAAAAACGCTGCTAAAGATGGAGTATTAGCTGCGCTTTTTTAAGAAACGCCGCTATAAGTACACCTTTAGCGGCGCTTTCTAAAAAATGCCGCTAATGCTTGATCTTTAGTGGCGTTTTTCAAAAAACGCCGCAAAAGAATTTTGCAAAATGACTTCATATTGAGCTTTTAGTGGCTTTAGCGGCGCTTTTCAAAAACGCCGCTAAAGATCGAGTACTAGCGGCGCTTTTTTAAAAACGCCGCAAAAGAATTTTTCAAAACGACGTCGTTTTGTATTGAGCTTTTAGTGGCTTTAGCGGCGCTTTTCAAAAACGCCGCTAAAGATTGAGTATTAGCGGCGTTTTTTTAAGAAACGCCGCTAATGCTTGATCTTTAATGTCGCTTTAGCGGCGCTTTTTGAAAAACGCCACAAGAAATGAAAAAATTAAAATACTATTATTTAAAATAATTTTAAAGATTTTTGGTATATGACTAATTGTTTTTTAATTTATATGTTAAATATTTTCTTATATAATTGTAAAAGAGATAGTATTAATTTTAAAATATTGAATTAATTATCACTATAGTTTAGGGTTTACGATATATGGTTAATGGTTTAATATTTATGAGTTACTATTTTAAGGTTTATGGATTGTGGTTTAAAGGTGATTTAAGGGTTGGGGTTTAAGGTTTAGGTGTTAGGGTTTAGGGGTTATGGGTTAAGGGTGAGGGGTTTATGGTTTAGGTTTATGTTTTAGGATTTAAAGTTTAGGGATTAGGAGTTTAAGGTTTAGATAGTTAGTGTTTTTAATTATATGATAAATATTTTCTTATATAATTATAAAAGAGATAGTATTAATTTTAAAATATTGAATTAATTATCATTATAGTTTAGGGTTTAAGGTTTAGGGTTTAAAGTGTATGAGTTATTATTTTAAGGTTTATGGATTATGGGTTTAGGGATTATGATTTATGGTTATGTAAGAGATAATTTCCCCATTTTCCCTAATCCGAATCTTTAAAATAATCACCCTTTTTTCCCCAATTCAAAATCCAAAATCCCCGGTAAATGTTTCTTTTTCTAACAATGGTTTAGTGTGCAATTGTATACATAAACTTTAATTTGATCCAGTTCTTCTAAATTATTAACACAATTATTGATATAACATCATTTTATATTTATATATTGCATACATAAATATTTATATTTATCCAATAGAAAAATATATTGATGTATTTATTTTTAAAATTTAAAAATAAAAATAAAAAACATAAAAATTTAATATTTAATATTTTAGATCATATTTCAGTTAAAAAATTCAATATTCAAAATTTTAAAAAATTCTAAAAATGATAATGTCAAGACAAAAAATTTATAAGAAAAATAGAAAAAATATGTTAAAATGAAAAAAATCAAAATTGAGCAATAATGACGTTTTTGAGCAAAACGCCACAAAAAATTGAACTATAGTGGCATTTTTATTAAAAACGCCACAAAAAACTATTATTTTTTTATCCTGTTTTCAAAATCCCGCTCACAACCAAAAAATAAATTTTGGTTACCCGCTTCTTATCTTCTTTCTCATCTCCTTTTACTCTCAAAATTTGCCCCCAAATTTCCCATTTCCAACAACACCAAGTCAATACACCTACACCAATCATACTTCTTTTTCCTTTTCATTTCACTGCACTAAATTCACCCACCATAGCTACTCCTTTTCTTTTTCCTTTTCATTTCTAGGGTTTTCTTTTTTTTTTAAATTGTTCACTGTTTTTTTTAAATTTTGTTTGGTTGAAATTTCAGTTTATTTTATGATATTCATCTTGTTTTAGTTTTTAGGGTTTTTCTGCGATTTTTTTTCTAATTGTTGTGGTTCGATTAATGAAGTATGATTGAGATGTAAAATCGTGGAGTTATTATTTACAGAGAAAAGAAACGTCTCTCGCTCTCCTTTTTCTCCATTTTGAACTCCAATTTTTTGTAAAAAGAAAGGAAATCAAAACAATGTCAACGAGCAAAGCAAGAAACAAAAAGCGTGGATCGAGTCCTTGTTTCGGAAAATCGGATCCAAAACCCGACTCATTGATGATTTCGATCCCGATCCCGATCTTTCTAAGTCATTCTTCACGACTCATGTTCTTCTATGTTTTCTTTGTATGTGTTTATGTGCTTTAATTTGATAAGCATTTTGTTTGTTGATGAAATTTTAGTGATCTCAAAGGGATCATGTCGGCTCAAGAATCGATCAAAGAAAAAGCACAAAAGGACGGAAAAAAGAAGAACGAAGAGACAATTTCCAGGTAAAATTAAAATTTGATTTCACTTTTTTTTTCTTTTAAAAATGATATTTGTTTGAATTTTATAGTCAATGAGAATTTTACATTAGAGTTGTGATTTCTTTGCGGTTTCCTCACCACCTCCACTTCACACGGCCTGGGCACATGCCCATTTACTATGGTCGTGTCCTCCACATAGTTGAGACACAAGGCCGTGTCTCCGCCCGTGTGATTACTACTAGGCATTCTATTTTGACAAATTTAGGTGCAGGGGACACACGGCCTGACTACATGCCCATGGGGCAAACCGTGTGTCACACACGGCCTAGACACACGCCCGTGTGTCTGCCCGTATAGACAAAAACAAAGCTATCTACCAAGCCTTTTTGCCACCCTTACTTGCACCAACCTACACAACATCAAACATCTCGTATCCAAGCATAAACACATACCCAAAATAGCCACAACCAAACATCCACTCATCGATTCTAAGCTATTTTCTATCACTTACAACATCTCCTACTTATCAATACAAACCATGTAATAACCACATCTATGAAAATTCTTATTAAATGCATTTAGCAATAATAATTATTAGCCATCATCCATGGCCTTATACAAAATGAATCAACCTTCATGACAAGCCAACATATTTGGCTAAAACAATATGACACTTAGTAAAATGACCAAGTCCCTATACATGCCATACTCAAAATGATAAATCTAACTATACCAAATATTCTGATTGATAGTGTGATCAAGCCTCCAACGTCCTTTGATCCCCAAGTTAGCTTGGCGATGCTATAAGAGAAAGGATAGGAAATGGAGTAAGCATAAAACTTAGTAAGTTGCATGCAAATAAGTAACACATCAACCATGCATCTTTAAACACATAGCATATTACAAACCAGCACAACATTCTTGATTTAAAAATGGTAGATTTACTACATATTTACACATCACAAGTATAACCCAAAGATTTCAAGATTGTCCCCAAAATCATTCTCATAGATAGAACTTACTCAATTTCATCCTTACCATTAAGGCATCATAACTAAGCTCATATCTCATAAGTTTCGAGTAAGAACCTGTACCACTCACAACATGATTATATCCTTTCATATCTTTATCATAAGCTTAAAATAACCCGTGGAACCATTTGGAATGCTAAAGGATACCCGATAAGCCTCACACAAGAGGGTAAATTGCCGACACCATATCCAGATATGGTCTTACACTGGCCCACATGTCGAGGTCAATGCCATGTCCCAAACATGGTCTTAAACTAGCTCTCGTCTCAATACCGATGCCATGTCCCAGACATGGTCTTACATTGGCTCACATGTCAAGGCCGATGCCATGTCCCGGACATGGTTTTACACTAGCTCTCGTCTCAATGCCAATGCCATGTCCCAGACATGGTCTTACACTAGCTCTCATAATGTGGTCGATGCCATGTCCCAAACATGGTCTTACACTAGCACACATATTACCCAATTGTCATGGCATGGATATCCAATCTATTCCTAAAGTTTAACCGGGAGTTTTTACTACATCAGTTTTCATTATGCATATTCACAACAGTAATCAAACACTTTCTGCCATATTAATTGTTCAATACATAATAACAATAACGTTGTATTATATACGTACAACTTACCTCGGTATACAAAAAGTGGAAGACTAGATTGAATTAGTGTACTAGCTTGGTCTTCCCCTAGTCTTGGTTCGGACTCTGTTTTTCTTGATCTATAATGAAAAATTCACTTATTTAATCACTACATGAATCAAGACAATCTATAATTCATACCTGGGTAATAATTACCATTTTACCCCTCAACTTTCACATAATTATGATTTTAACCCTAGGCTCGTAAAATGATTTTAATTAAATTTCCTCCTTTAACAACCTTAGCCGAACCTTTATTACTCTTATAGCAACTCATAATTTTCAATTATTTCACACATTTACAACCTATTTTATAAACTTCACTAAATGGTCCTTTTAGATGTTTTCATGAAAACCTCTTTCACTAAAATTTTTTTATTTAACAACCATGATTCATTTTCTTCTATAAAAATTCAGAAAACAACATGAATACTCTCATGGAAAAACCTAGACTTTCAACCATTTTGCAAAATAGTCCCTTCATTAGCTAGATTAAGCTATTAGGGTTCCAAAAACGCAAAAATCAATAAAAATGACCATCAAAATCACTTACTTGCAAGGGATAGAAGTTGTTGAAATTTTGAGCTCTCAAAATCCCCTCTTTGTTGAAATTTTCGGTGGAAAAGAAAGAAAAATGAAAAAGATGATAGCTAGCCTTTTACGTTAATATTTTATTATCAATTAATTCACCTAACATTTGACTATTCCATGAATTAAGGCTCCATGTCCAGCCACTAATAAATTTGTGGTCTATTTACTCACTAAGGACCTCTAATTTAATGCTTCATGGCCATTTAACACTTTCACCTAGTAAAACAAATCTTTCGCAATTTATGCGATTTAGTTCTTTTTCGAAAGTAAGCAAGCAATCGCTAAAATTAGTTCACCAAAATTTTCATGCACTCATATAATCATGCTTTAACACATAAAATAATATTAATTTCTTTGACCTTAGATTAGTGGTTTTGAAACCACTATTTTGACTAGCCCCAAAATCGAGTTGTTATAATAACCTTAAAATTAAATATGATACAATCCAACACAAGCTTGGCACAAGCCAAAGTATCATCGACAACAACTCATAATTCACTTGAATTAGCATAAGGTAAGCTCTGTCTACTTGAACAACATCATTTGAAATCATCATTTTATAAACATAGATGTACTTCATTGAACATTTCCTTTTCAATCCTTTTCATAGATTCATGACATAATTCATTTGAATACTTACCATTCCTTTCATTTTCATGCCTGTTGAACCATTTCGAATAACATCAAATACGCGGGAAAGCTCACACAAAATGCACACATAATCGTAATCTTTCCTTTTCCTTTACATCATTGCTCACTCGAGCTGTGAAATAGGTCTGCTTACACAAGCTGATAGTTAAATTTTAAGCTACACGATGCTACTTACACAAGCTATTGAGTATTCGTAACAAATGCAGGACCTCAGCCATCGGTAGGACATTTAAGACCAACATCCAAAACATGGTAACCCTAAACGGGGCTCGATAATGATTGTAACATCGTTGGACTTCCAGCAATTAATTACATGAAAAATAACACAAGAATACATAGATCAATATAACATTAAAAAATCATTTAATCATACGAACTCGCCTCGATAACGAAGACGTAGAAACGAGATTAACTAATCCAAGGCTTTAGCTTTTCCTCGATCTAGATCCATACGAGGTTTATCTTTATCTAAATAAGAAAATTCAATCCATTTAATACTTATACTATTCAATTTAGTCCAAAATTTTTACTTTTGCAAAATTACATTTTTTGCCCTTAATATTTTAACTTCTTTACAATTTAGTCCTTAAGCTCGTAAATTAAAATTTAAGATATTTCATCCACATTTCATGCTAGATGAATGCACTAGGGATCTATATCAACCCATACAAATTAATATTTCACAATTATACCATGGAATATTACTACTTTTATAAATAAGTCCCTAAATGATAATTTCATCAAAAGTCCCTTTACAAAACTTGTTTATTTAAAAATTTTCATTAAACTTCAAGAATCATGAAAACATGTTCATGGAAAAACCCTAAATCTTTAACCATTTTTCAAATTAGTCCTTGGGCTAGCTAGATTAAACTACAATGATCCCAAAACATAAAAAAAAATCATTAGAAACGAAATCGAAATACATACCATGCAAAAATAAAATGGTTTGGCCAAACCCTAGCCTTGTTCCTTTGAAGAATCAGTGAAGAAGAGAAGCAAAATGAAAGAGATGATGAGTTTTTTACTTACTTAATTTTATCCTTATTTACCATTTTACCATTTGCCCTTTAAAAACATTGAAAATTTCAATAATACCTTGCCATGAATAACATCATAAATGGTCTAATTACCACTTATGTCCACTCACATTTAAGTTTCATAGCTAATTGATGCCTTTAACTAATAAAACTCTACTTTTGCACCTTTTACGATTTAGTCCTTTTTTCTAAACTAAGCATGGACAGGTCAAAATTCCTTAATGATATTTTTACGACCCTGCTAACATACTGTAAGACATTAAAATAATAATAAAATAATAATTTACTTATCAAATTTATGGTTTCAAAACTATTGTTCTAATTTTACTAAAAATTGGCTGTTACAATGTGAATGTTACACAGAAGGATTGGCCAACTTTGTTTGATGTGGCCCAATTTTCTTATAATTTGTAGTGAAGTGGGGCAAGAAATCAAAGTCCATTTGAGATAGTGACGGGCCAAAAACCACTTACACCCAACGCTATTGTGACTCATTATGGAGGACTAAATCCAGCAGTTGATAGATTCGAAAAGAAGTGGCATGAGCAAAATGACTTAGCTAGAGCTTGCTTACACAAGACAAGTAAGCGCAAAAAGAAGTGGGCTGATCAGAGTTGTAGGGATGTGGAATTTTAAGTTGGTGATTCTGTCTTTTTTAAAATTACATTCGATATTGCATCACAATGGCTTGTACAAGGGCCTTGTGCTACGGTATGAGGGACCTTTTCGAGTGATGAAGAGGGTAGGCAAGGTGGCTTACAAACTTGAGTTGCCATCAAAACTCAAGGTTCATCCAGTGTTCCATGTCAGCATTCTTAAGCCATTCCATGAGGATGAAGAGGATCCAAATCTAGTCAAGTTCGAAAGAGCACCAACAAGGGTAAATGTCTCATATAATAGTGAAGTTGAAAGCATCGTGGTGGATTGCCTGATTACACAAAAGTACTATTGGCCAAGGCATGAGTACTTAGTGCGTTGGAAGTGACTTTCAGACAGTGAAGTAAGTTGGGAACCTAACAAGGCCCTGTGGCAGTTCTAAGACAAAATAGAACAGTTCAACTCGGAGGACGGGACAAGGGCGTCGTTAGAGCGGGGCCTCCTTATTGTAAATCACTTCATTGAGTAATAGAATTCTTGAGAGCATTCACTCAAAACTTTCTCTCTTGTGTTCTTAGCTTTTCTGTGGCTTGTTCTTATTTTGTTCTTCATTCATCTTTGTTCATCTTTGGGTTATTTCCACTTTGCATTGGTGTCTTAGAGGAATTCTAGTTGAATCCTCAATTTTTGGGAGTTAGGTTGACTTAGTCACTTTTTCAGTGAAAAATTTGCCTAAGGTTGCATGGATTGCAAGACTAAAATTCTAGCCCCCTGACACAAGTTAGCCCTTGAATATGGAAATTGTTTCCATATTGAAGCATAAACTAGGAAATTGTTCCTACATTGGGACTTGAACTTATTTTTCTAAGTTAGTCCCTAAACTTGAAAATTATTCCCACACTAGGGTCTAACTCTTTATGAGTCTAACTTTTTTCAATGAAATATCAAAGACTAACTTAGACCCAAAAATGTTTAGACCCTAGTGTGGGAATTGTTAGGATTTAGTACTTTTAGTGCATTAGGATTTAGTACTTTTAATGCATGATTTCATCATTATAATTGTAAATTTTTGAAAAGACTGGTTAATTAAAATTTCATATTTAATTTATTATCTTTGTATGTTTGTCGTCAATGGTATTTGCATGAAAATAAAAATGAATATGCGAATATTGGCTAATTGATATTTAAGGTTTAATTAATATTATGTTTCATCAAAGGATGAATTATGATGCAAGAAGAAATCTTGCATTATTAGCAGGTAATTTAAATTGTTCATAGTCATAAAAGTCAAAATGATCAATTGATTCGAGTGAATATTATGTTATCTATTAAATTCAATTAGGGAATACTTTGTCTTGGGTATTGGAGTAATTGACTCCTAAAAAAACATAGGTGTGATTGCCTGGACTAAAAATACATTGGATATAACTCAAGTTGAATTTATCCTAGATTTGTTTATTGATTTATTCACTTATGATGTTCATGGTATAGTTTACCTCAATTCTAAAAGCGACTAACCATGTTTATCTAACTCATATACTTTGATATATTGAAAGTATGTGTTCAATTGGTATCAAAATCGAAATCTGGTTTGTTAGGTATGTGACTTATGTATGGCATGACTTTATTTACAGTAGCAGAATTCATAACTCAGTTAAAGAGTAAATGGTATCATCTCACTAGGGTTCCATGGATTGTGAAAAAGATACATGGCTATAGGTCATTCATCATGGACAAGTGAGTAATAAACTTTTTCATCGTGAAAGATGCAATGGTGACCATAAAATACAATATGATCATATTGAGTGAATGGATTTAACCTAAAGAGATGTAAGATATCTTATGGGGGTAATACACTAATGGCAATGTCATTGGACAAAGTATAAATTTAAATTGTTTTTATAATGAAGTATAATAGGGAGATCAACCATAAAACTTTTAGTATATTCACTTCATGACTAAATAATTTTGTAATTAATAAATAATTCGTTGAAACTGTTAGCAATGGAACCTTTGGGATAAGCTCTATTTTGTACTGAAACTTTCAATCCCGTAAGATACCTGCATCACATACATATATTTTTACATACTTATTATATACTATATTAAAATAATAAAAGTAAAATATTGTGAAATATTATTGATATATTTCATATACCTTTCGATTAGGTACATCCACCTGTATTGAACAGGTCCACCAAGCGTAGACTCCATCGACAAATGAATAATCAAATGAATTATGATTGTGAAGAAACTTGGTGGAAATATTTTCTCTATTTCACAAAGTGTTAACACGACTTATATTTGAAGTTGATCAACTTCTTGTGGATCAAGACTTTTTGCACATAATCTCTTGAAGAAATCTGATAGATTTGTAATAACACTTAGCAACAATACTTATACCGATTAAGCTCATACACAATAAAAAAAATTCAATTTCTTAAAATAAAAGCAAAGTACTAAATTGCAAATGTACGAAGAATATAATCCTTAGAGCATATTTGGTTTATATATTTATCTCTATACTTATAAAAAGGAATATTCCCCAAGTATTTTGGGCATGTTCTTCATATCAAATGTTTTGAGAAAATGCAAAGTGCCAAGCTTGGCATTGTTGCTTCAAAGAGAAAGCATTTATCAAATATCTAACAATTCGATCCTTTTTACAAAATTCCATTAATGCATTAAGGTTAGAATAACAAATATATTCTTTTCTTGCCCTAATTTTTTTACCTTTTTAACCAAAGAAATAGAATAATAACAATAATATATATTTCCTCAAAATAAATACTATACATTAGATGGCTAACATCTATCAACACGATTATTTTATGAAATAACAAATTCTTTGTAGCCTATTAACAAATTATAATAAGATTCGCGAACTTAATATCTATAATATTTAATATTTTAATTTAAATATTTCAATCAAAACATTTTTTTAGTGTTAATCATTTATGAATATATTTGTTACATAAATTAATTTGCCAATTTAAGTGTTGCCTTAGACATACTATTGGACAAAGCCAACTCTTATTTAAGTGTTGCCTTAGACATGCATATACCAACTCTTATAAAAAGAGTTGGCCAAAGTATATGTTGACAAGTCTATCTTAATACTTAGAAAAGTGTTGGCATAATGTTGGACAATGCCGACTCTTATTTAAGCATTGCCTTAAGCATGGGTATCACAACTTTATACAAAGTGTTGGCCAAAGTGTATGTTGGCAAATCTATCCCAACATTTAGGAAAATGTCGCCCCAAAAGTGTAGGCATAGTGTTGGACAAAGCTGACTCTTATTTAAGCGTTGCCTGAAGCATGCATATCCCAACCCTTATAGAAAGAGTTGACCAAAGCGTATGTCGACAAGTCTATCCCAACACTTTGGAAAATGTCATCTTAGGACAGGACAAAGCCAACTCTTATTTGTAACACCCCGAATTTGGGCCTAGAAGTATTGGGCCTTGAGTGGGGGTCCGTAAGGAGGTTGTATATAGGTATTTAATTGTGCAATGAAATGAAACAATTAAATGTTTGCTATTAGTGGTTAATGGCTTTGAGAAGTGTTGGAGAAATCTTGGGTTCAAACTTGGGCTTTAGCAAAAATTTTGGTATTAAGTGAAAAAAAAAACCTGGATGCTTGGATGAGGGTTTTTAAATTATTGTGTTAAATAAATGACACAAAAAGCCTTGTGGCTTAGAGGCAAGTAGCGTGTGGAGCATTTAAGGGGAGGCATGGGTTCGAATCCCATGGCAAGCAAAGAGCATTTATTTTGCTAAAAAGGGGCGGCAAGAGTTGGTGTTGAATTTAAACTCTGATGTTGGAGGGATCCCACATCGGGAAGCTAACATAAGAGTGGATACAATGCTGGCTTTAAATAGAGGGAACCATGAGGAGAGTAAAGGCACCTTTCTTGGCTGATCCCTTTCGCTGTATGGCATGCTCGTTTGGGTTGGGCGTCGGCTAAGAGTGCTCGGAGCGTGGATTAACTCCAGTCTCCTATCAGGTGTGTATTTCTTACTACTCTAGCTGTAGGATGGCTACTTCGGGCCGCGATGGGCCGAAAGGGGTCATGTGGACCTAATGGGCCTACAGGACCAATTGGATAAATTGTTTAATTGTGTAGTAAATATTGGGCTAGGCTAGGTGAATCTAATATTTGTGGCTAGATTTGGGCTAAAAGGGCCACACGAGCGTGTAGGCCCATTTAGGCCGAGAATGGGCTTTAGAGCCATTAGTATTGTTATCCATGTTTAGAATACTTTAGTTTACTAAAATTACCGAAATACCCTTAGTTTGTAAAAATACTGAAATACCCTCGATTTGTAAAATTACTGAAATACCTTCGACTTGTAAAATTACCAAAGTACCTCCAATTTACAGAATTATCGTTTTACCCCCGATTTACATAATTACCGTTTTACCCCTGATTTACATAATTATTGTTTTACCTCGACTTACGAATTACTGCTTTTACCTCGATTTACGTAATTACGCTTTTACCTCGATTTATAGAATTACTATTTTACCCTTGATTTACAGAATTACTGTTTTACCCTCGATTTACAAAATTACTAAAATACCCCTAGTTTGTAAAATTATCAAAATACCCTTAGTTTGTGAAATTACCGAAATACCCTCAATTTTTAAAATTACCAAAATACCCCTGATTTACAAAGTTACAGAAATACCCTTGACTTTCTAAAAATTATAGAAATACCATTGGTTTACAAAATTACTGAAATACCCTTGGTTTGTAGATTTACCAAAACACCCTTGTAGGATGAAATGACTAAAATACCCTATTAGGCAAAAAGACCGTAAAGCCCTGTAGGGTAAAGTGACCGTAAAGCCCTCAGATGGTAAAGTGACCGTAATACCCTGTATGGTAAAATGACGAATATGCCCTTATGTTTTGGATGGTGATGTGCTTAGGATTTACATATATTGATATTGGATTAGTTAAGTTTGAGTGATGTGGTGGTTATCGAGGCGATTGATTTTGGAAACATTTCAACTTCAACCCGTAATGTGTGTACTAACCTCGTAATAGCTTAGATTAATATTTCTTTGAAAAGTCAAAGCTTCATATTTTAGTGATTCGGAATTAATATTTAGATCTATTTTCACGCACGTTTAAGTTGGATTCACAACGGATATAGGGTAGGAAGGTATTTGGAACGTTCTTCAACGAGTAGATCTCTTGGTAAGCATTCAACCTTCTTTCCATTTGTATCTTGTGGTTTAAGAAAAGTCGAAAACCCTCCGTCGACTAAGGCTAAAAGGGTTTTGGTGTTATTTGGTTTGTTGGTGCTAGTGAGGATTAAAGGCTACCGATCGAGGAGTGTGAAAAGCTTGGATCATCGGAGTGACTAAATCTAGTCATCAACTTCGCAAGGGTATGAACCAAGGGCCATTGTGGATGGTGGCGAATGTGTAAGTGATGATAATAGGTAGTTTTCGATTTGGTTTAATATTAACATGGTCTAATCTATAAGTGGTTGATTATAGGAGAAATCGATAGGAGATCTCGTCAAGGAATATCGCAAATCGTGTGTAACGAACCCTTTTCATAGCTTAAAGCGATAAAATGCGAAAAGTTTAAATGCCAAATTCGGCATTTCGAGGACTTGTGAGCAAGCTTAACGCTCACTAGTTAGTTAGAATCGATGAGACGATGATCGAGAATGATGGAAACGGTAAGGACGTGTTTTTGGCGTTCACGGTAAGTTGGGCCTCGAGGGGCTGAAATAGGGCCTAATAGGCTTTCGAGCCCATTTGGGTAAAATTGCTAGAAAACGGAAATCTGTTAAATTGCCTGTTAAAACTATTAATACTATTATGGATATAGGCTAAATGGGCCTAGATGACAAAATCAGCTGAGTAGGGCACATCAGGGGTTTTTTGGCCCAATAACTCGTTTTCGCTAAAAGTGGGCCATGAATTGTTTGTCACCGTTAATGAACATGGAAACCCTAATTTTTGGTAAAATTACAAAATTACCCCTATAACATGAAAATGACCGTTTTGCCCCTAGGTAAAAATGACCATTATACCCCTAGGGTTTATGTATGATTTTAATACATGGGATTCTGATAAACATGGTATGTATGATATGCACATGACATGTATGATATGCACATGATATGTATGATATGCACATGATGTAATCATAAATGCATTGGGTTGGGTTTTATATGAATGGAGGAAGTGAAAAAGGGCTTATGCCCCAGTTATTAAATGGCTTATGCCCCAGTTATCAAAAGGGCTTATGCCCCAGTTATCAAAAGGGCTTATGCCCCATATATTAAAGGGCTTATGCCCCGATTATTAAAAGGGCTTTGCCCAGTTGTTAAAAGAGGCTAGGCCTCCGGTTATATGATAAAGCACTATCTTGCCAAAGGAGAGTTATGGCGGGGTGGGTTGAGTTAATCCCACATGGTGTGTTGGTTGGTACGGTGGAGAGTAGCGGATGGTGGGTTGAGTAGTCTCCCAAATGGGTTGCATTCTTTCATTGACATTATATGTGATATTGAAATGGGCCTATGGGCCATACCGTTTACAGTAAAGGCTTCGGCCCAGTAATATGAAATTTGAAAAGGCTTCGGCCCAGTGTTATGAAATATGAAATATGAAAAGGGCTATGGCCCAAGACATGTTTGAGATTGGATTTGGGCTTAGACCCAACAGTCGTTATTGGTTTGGGCTCGAAAGGGCTTGTTGCACACTGAGTTTCCAAACTCACCCCTTTCCTTAACCTTTGGTGAGCCTTGATGTGGGGACTTGGGCGGAGGGGATTCAGAGTGGCCACGGTGATTGTCTTTGGACTTTAAATAAGCGTAGGTTTTCTTTAAATTTCCTTTAAATATTATTTTTTTGGGTTGTAATAAGGCCATTTTCACTTTCCTTTTATTTCTTTTCGGGATTATTTTAATTTTAATAACTTCAAACCGGTTGATAATTATTCAAATGGGCTAAACTTAGGACGTGTTTTCAAAATGATACTTGTTTTCAAAAGAGTTCAACACCACGATTAATCGATTTATCAAAGTCGTTCACTTAAACAAATTTAAACTCGATATAACAAAGTGTGGCTATGGTTGTGAGCATGTCAGGATTGGATCCAATCAAAGAGCTTGGTACTTAGCGACCTTCATGGCTCACCTCCTCTGTCTCGGATACCTACCTGGTGCCCAGCTTCTATACACTTTGTTAACTCAACAAAATATATGGTTTTAAAACACTAAAACGGAACGTGGGTTTTCAACTCCAATGTGGCACGTCAGATTCGGCCATAACGTCTAGGCTGGGTTTGGGGTGTTACAGTTAGTGGTATCAGAGCCTAGGTTGCAACAACTCGGCTGTGGATCGGGTCCAAAATTTTTTTTTTCCAAACTTAGGCCTAAGAAAGGTATTTTTGGAAATAGTTTTTGGAAAGTTCATTTCAAAAATGTTTTACAGAGTATACATGTTAAAATGGTTTAAATTTTTCGGGTTTTGAAATTTGGTAACCAAGAAGTGGCACTGCTGAATCTCCGGCTCCAAGTCTGTAAGTATTTCATTCCTCATATTACAATCGTATTAAGATATTCTTGTAGATAGAACTGAGACCATATCATGACATTATAACTAGGGTAACCCTAAAACTCTAGAATTCGAGATTGTAGCTAGGCTATGATTCGTGAAAATAGAAACTTTAAAATACTATCTCTCTGATAAGACATATGAAAAAATAGTAAAATTTTGAGATCTTTGTAGTTAATTGATATGTGTACCGGTAATGTAGAGTATTGATATGGATTCGAGGGTAAGCAAAGTCTACCAACTTCGGGTTGCAGTAACTTGAGCTTGGTACCGAGGCACCGCCGAGTTAGTAAGGAAAGTGGTAGAGGAAGTATTGGATACCAAAATTAAGGAAATTAGGGAAACGCTTCAAGTAGGGTGCTTGGAGTGTAAGAAAAGGAAGGATTCTAGTTCTTAGAAAACCAAGCCTCGTTCTGTGAAACATGTTAAGGCATGACCAAACTATCCAATCTGCAAAGACTGCAATGGACGTCATCCGGGTGAATGCCATAGGAAGACAGGAGCATGTCTTAGATGTAGGTCCAAGGAGCATCGAGCTCGGGATCGCCAAGTTTATTTTATTTAAATATGTGTTATGAATTGCATGCGTGCTTGATAAATGTTTCTTTACTTTGGTAATTAGATGTTCTGGGTCGTACTAAGAATTATTTTTAATTAGAGTGCGTAGCGGAAGCATAGAGGTTTGACTTGAGTAATACGGTTAGTTGATAGTTGGAAATTTCGAGGACGAAATTTCTTTAAGGGGAGTAGAATTGTAACACCCCGAATTTGGGCCTAGAAGTATTGGGCCTTGAGTGGGGGTCCGTAAGGAGGTTGTATATAGGTATTTAATTGTGCAATGAAATGAAACAATTAAATGTTTGCTATTAGTGGTTAATGGCTTTGAGAAGTGTTGGAGAAATCTTGGGTTCAAACTTGGGCTTTAGCAAAAATTTTGGTATTAAGTGAAAAAAAAACCTGGATGCTTGGATGAGGGTTTTTAAATTATTGTGTTAAATAAATGACACAAAAAGCCTTGTGGCTTAGAGGCAAGTAGCGTGTAGAGCATTTAAGGGGAGGCATGGGTTCGAATCCCATGGCAAGCAAAGAGCATTTATTTTGCTAAAAGGGGGCGGCAAGAGTTGGTGTTGAATTTAAACTCTGATGTTGGAGGGATCCCACATCGGGAAGCTAACATAAGAGTGGATACAAAGCTGGCTTTAAATAGAGGGAACCATGAGGAGAGTAAAGGCACCTTTCTTGGTCGATCCCTTTCATTGTATGGCGTGCTTTCGTTTGGGTTAGGCGTCATTAAGAGTGCTCGAGCGTGGATTAACTCCAGTCTCCTATCGGTGTGTATTTCTTACTACTCTAGTTGTAGGATGGCTACTTGGACGCGATGGGCGAAAGGGGTCATGTGGGCCTAATGGGCCTCACAGCCCAATTGGATAAGTTGTTTGATTGTGTAGTAAATATTGGGCTAGGCTAGGTGAATCTAATATTTGTGGCTAGATTTGGGCTAAAAGGGCCACACGAGTGTGTGGGCCCATTTGGGCGAGAATGGGCTTTAGAGCCATTAGTATTGTTATCCATGTTTAGAATACTTTAGTTTACTAAAATTACCGAAATACCCTTAGTTTGTAAAAATCTTTGAAATACCTCGATTTGTAAAATTCTTGAAATACCTTCGACTTGTAAAATTACCAAAGTACCCCGATTTACGTAATTATCGTTTTACCCCGATTTACATAATTACCGTTTTACCCCTGATTTACATAATTATCGTTTTACCCTCGACTTATAGAATTACCGTTTTACCCTCGATTTACAGAATTACAGTTTTACCCTCGATTTATAGAATTATTATTTTACCCTTGATTTACAGAATTACTATTTTACCCTCGATTTACAAAATTACTAAAATACCCTAGTTTGTAAAATTATCAAAATACCCTTAGTTTGTGAAATTACCGAAATACCTCAATTTTAAAATTACCAAAATACCTCGATTTACAAAGTTACGTAAATACCCTTGACTTTCTAAAATTATAGAAATACCATTGGTTTACAAAATTATTGAAATACCCTTGGTTTGTAGATTTACCAAAACACCCTTGTAGGATGAAATGACTAAAATACCCCTATTAGGTAAAAAGACCGTAAAGCCCCTGTAGGGTAAAGTGACTGTAAAGCCCCTGTATGGTAAAGTGACCGTAATACCCTTGTATGGTAAAATGACGAATATGCCCTTATGTTTCGTATGACTGATGTGCTTAGGATTTACTTATATTGATATTGAATTAGTTAAGTTTGAGTGACAGGTGGTGGTTATCGTAGGCGATTGATTTTGGAAACGTTTCAACTTCAACCCGTAACAGGTGTGTACTAACCTCGTAATAGCTTAGATTAATATTTCTTTGAAAAGTCAAAGCTTCATATTTTAGTGATTCGGAATTAATATTTAGATCTATTTTCACGCACGTTTAAGTTGGATTCACACCGGATATAGGGTAGGAAGGTATTTGGAACGTTCTTCAACGAGTAGATCTCTTGGTAAGTATTCAAACCTTCTTTCCATTTGTATCTTGTGGTTTAAGAAAAGCTGAAAACCCTCTCGTCGACTAAGGCTAAAAGGGTTTTTGGTGTTATTTGGTTTGTTGGTGCTAGTGAGGATTAAAGGCTACCGATCGAGGAGTGTGTGAAAAGCTTGGATCATCGGAGTGACTAAATCTAGTCATCAACTTGGCAAAGGTATGAACCCAAGGGCCATTGTGGATGGTGGCGAATGTGTAAGTGATGATAATAGGTAGTTTTCGATTTGGTTTAATATTAACATGGTCTAATCTATAAGTGGTTGATTATAGGAGAAATCGCATAGGAGATCTCATCAAGGAATATCGCAAATCGTGTGTAACGAACCCTTTTCATAGCTTAAAGCGATAAAATGCGAAAAGCAAAATGCCGAAATTCTGGCATTTCGAGGACTTGTGAGCAAGCGAACGCTCACTAGTTAGTTAGAATCGATGAGACGATGATCAAGAACGATGGAAACGGTAAGGACGTGTTTTTGGCGTTCACGGTAAGTTGGGCCTCGAGGGTCGAATAGGGCCCAATAGGCTTTCGAGCCTATTTGGGTAAAATTGCTAGAAAACGGAAATCTGTTAAATTGCCTGTTAAAACTATTAATACTATTATGGATATAGGCTAAATGGGCCTAGATGACAAAATCAGCTGAGTAGGGCCCATCAGGGGTTTTTTGGCCCAATAACTCGTTTTCGCTAAAAGTGGGCCAGAATCACTGTATGCACCCATGAATTGTTTGTCACCGTTAATGAACATGGAAACCCTAATTTTTGGTAAAATTGATTACCCCTATAACATCAAAATGACCGTTTTGCCCCTAGGTAAAAATGACCATTATACCCTTAGGGTTTATGTATGATTTTAATACATGGGATTCTGATAAACATGGTATGTATGATATGCACATGACATGTATGATATGCACATGATATGTATGATATGCACATGATGTAATCATAAATGCATTGGGTTGGGTTTTATATGAATGGAGGAAGTGAAAAAGGGCTTATGCCCCAGTTATTAAATGGCTTATGCCCCAGTTATCAAAAGGGCTTATGCCCCAGTTATCAAAAGGGCTTATGCCCCATATATTAAAGGGCTTATGCCCCAGTTATTAAAAGGGCTTTGCCCCAGTTGTTAAAAGAGGCTAGGCCTCCAGTTATATGATAAAGCAGCTATGCTGCCAGTGGAGAGTTATGGCGGGGTGGGTCGAGTTAATCCCCACATGGTGTGTTGGTTGGTACGGGTGGAGAGTAGCGGATGGTGGGTTGAGTAGTCTCCCCAAATGGGTTGCATTCTTTCATTGACATTATATGTGATATTGAAATGGGCCTATGGGCCATACCGTTTACAGTAAAGGCTTCGGCCCAGTAATATGAAATTTGAAAAGGCTTCGGCCCAGTGTTATGAAATATGAAATATGAAAAGGGCTATGGCCCAGTACATGTTTGAGATTGGATTTGGGCTTAGACCCAACAGGCTGTTATTGGTTTGGGCTCTGAAAGGGGCTTGTTGCACACTGAGTTTCCAAACTCACCCCCTTTCCTTAACCTTGCAGGTGAGCCTTGATGTGGGGACTTGGGCCGGAGGGGATTCAGAGTGGCCACGGTGATTGTCTTTGGACTTTTAAATAAGCGTAGGTTTTCTTTAAATTTCCTTTAAATATTATTTATTTTTGGGTTGTAATAAGGCCATTTTCACTTTCCTTTTATTTCTTTTCGGGATTATTTTAATTTTAATAACTTCAAACCTGGTTGATAATTATTCAAATGGGCTAGACTTAGGACGTGTTTTCAAAACGATATTTGTTTTCAAAAGAGTTCAACACCACGATTAATCGATTTATCAAAGTCGTTCACTTAAACAAATTTAAACTCGATATAACAAAGTGTGGCTATGGTTGTGAGCATGTCTAGGATTGGATCCAATCAAAGAGCTTGGTACTTAAGCAGCCTTCATGGCTCACCTCCTCTGTCTCGGATACCTACCTGGTGCCCAGCTTCTATACACTTTGTTAACTCAACAAAATATATGGTTTTAAAACACTAAAACGGAACGTGGGTTTTCAGCTCCAATGTGGCACGTCAGATTCGGCCATAACGTCTAGGGTAAGTATGTTCAAGTTAGAGAGACCTATTGAAATATGGGATCTAGTTAGTGGCTAAACCCTTTTAGCTTTTGGTCGAATGATATACTCTGCTATTCTAGAACTTTCGGAGGCTAAGGGAGTGAGCTCTTTCCAAGAACCAAATGCAAAGTGAAAATCGTACCTTTGAAGTGGGGAAAGTTAACTTTCTCTATAGTAACCAAAACTGAAAATTTGTAGCCACAAATTTAAATTATAATTGCCAAGGAAGTTGCAATTATAATATCATAAAGTCATCTTAATATTGTGTATTTTCAGCTAACCCATAGTCCCTATATATAGGAAAAATCACAAGAGTTTTATTAAAATAGGAAGAGAGAAAATATAATAATTTAATAGAAAACCCAAAGTTCCACTAGGACTCTAGTGTGGTGGGCAACACACACTAGGATTCACTAGTGTGCCACCTACCCTTTAGACATTTGGGCTTATTGGGCCTTTCATGTATTGGATACAACTATATGTGCATATCAAATTTAAGTTAAATTAAGACAAGTTTATATAATTATTCAACCCAATAATTTGTTTTTATTCCCAACATATTATTTATTTAAAGCTTATTAATATATTTAATTAAATTATTTTCTCAATCCAATTCTAATTCCGTCAAAGTTATGATAACTTTATTGTATTAGAATATATGAGTAAATAATTTAATCATCCTATTCAATAAAACTGTAATGACTAATTAATTTAATTTTCACTATGGGCTTTACTATATAGTTACATCAACCAAATCAACTAAATTAATTTCTAAGTTTACCTCTTGTTCCTTTTGAGAAAATGTATTTATTATGGATAGTAATTCTTACAATCTATTTCTCATTCATCATTTTCATTCATTTATCATAACAGTTCTAATTTGCAATCCATGCAGAGTTGTGCTAAGCTAATAGATGGATCAACCAGATGTATATAATTAGGGCTTAAATAATTTGTAATTAAGTTTTTTGTTGGAAAAATGAGTTTGGAAAATGTAACGGAAAATAAATTTAGGGAAAAACCAAAGTTTCAATTTTTTTTCCAAAGCAAGATCTTGGTTGTAATATCTAAAGTAATAAACATTTAATCAAAATTATACATTTTCGATTCATTTAGGATGTGTGCTTCAACCGAATAGTCTTCTCTGCTATCCTCAAGCTCACATCTACTGAGTGTGGGCTCGCTTTGAATCAGAAATTTTTTAAAAAAACTTACCAATGTGGTAATTTTGCAATTTCTCTAAACTTTTGGATCAAGTTGTAAATCAGAAAAATATCTCTAAAAATTTTCTAGAATAATCTCTTCAGAGAATTTTCTCTCTACAACTTTCTCTCGGACTCAAGTGTGTGTAAATAATGACTCAAGGCTCCCTTTATATAGGGAGAGTTTAGAGAGTTCAACTATGATTAAACTTAATCACTTTAATATTAAATTTAATCTAATATTTATCTACAAGATAAACATTAAATTTAATATAATATTAAGATAATCACTTTAATATTAAATTAATAAAATACTATTAAAATAAGTATTAAATTAAATTTAATATTAAACTATTAAAATAATATTATTTTTTGGAATAATTAATCTAAAATCAAATTCTTTGGTAGAGTCCCAATAGCAATATAACTCTTCTAGTATTCAACCACCGATGACCAACTGTCGCCAGCCACCGGGACGCCATTGCCGCAACCACTAGCACCGTCGTGTCCGGTGATACAGGTGTGACACACTTACAGCACCCTCGAGCCGGTTCGGTCCGAGTCAATGATGACCCAACCGGTCTAGTCTAGCCATAGTTTGGACCGTCAGCTCCGTTTCACATACGAGGCACGGTTCAACCAATATTTGGGTCTTGGTACCGGGTTCTGGCTCTCAGGCCTAATTTACGATATCAGGTCCAATTTTCAAGTTCAATTACCCATTAGGCCAATTATCTGACTTGAAATTTAACTTCCAAAAATATCATATTAATTTTAATTGATTTGATCAATTTAATTTTACTTGATCAAAATTAATTTTTACAAAAATCACTTAGATTTTCCTAATGAAATTTTCAAGAAAAATCTTTAATCAAATTCTATAGTTGAACAATTCTCACGACCACCTAATTTAGTTCCACATCAAATAAATCGACTCAATTAAATTATTCCCAAATTTGTAGAATTTTCTTCTCATTCAAATGCAGTTTGATAAAGCTTTTGTTGAGCTAACGAAGGGAACAATCGGACATATACAGTTGGAGATTCGAGTCGACAGAGCTATATTAAAATTTTTGAGAACAAATCGAGGAAGAAGTGATCAGGTTTAAACGACCCACGCGGTTGAGGCCGTTAACTCGAGTTGGGTTCTTTAGAACGCAAGGCTACCAGAATCTTGAATCGGGAACACGTGTATCTCAGTTAGATAATCGATAAGGATTGGTTTGCAGGTCGTACCGAAACCGGCTACTAGAGGAAGAATTGGTGGTTAGGACGTTCTTAACTGCTATAACCAGCTTATCGATTGGAGGAGAAGATTAATTTTCTAGTATCAATTCTTGATACGAAATTTACCGAGTCTAAGGCTAAGGCTTATTTTATCTATTGTAAAATTCTGAATTTATTTTCTAATTTATTTAATTTATGCTGTTTCAATTACCTAATTTCTAAACATTTTAAGAATCCCCGATTTACTTTTATTTCTAATTTTTACGGTACAATTGGAGTCGTGGGCACGACTATTGCCATGACCTTCGACACGAC
Source organism: Gossypium arboreum (assembly GCF_025698485.1). Classification (NCBI taxonomy): domain Eukaryota; kingdom Viridiplantae; phylum Streptophyta; class Magnoliopsida; order Malvales; family Malvaceae; genus Gossypium; species Gossypium arboreum. The sequence continues at coordinate 17,900,216 of NC_069073.1, forward strand.
AAACAAGATGATCATAAGTTATACATAGAAGTTGATTATAGCATCCAATCCTTATGGGCTCGACCCTACTACCACTATACTACTAATTAGAGTATTTTGTAGGAATTATATTTGGTGGTTTCGACGTCCATCAATTACCGCTCTGTTTTCTAGAAAAATGATTGGCAAAGCACGAATATTAAAAGGTGTATGATTTTCTTCGAGGGGTTCTTCGACAGGATCGAACACCTTGGGAAGTGCTGCTACCAATAGTCTGTAACACGGGAGAAGAAAATCTAACTCAACCAGCAGAATAAGTACCTGCAACTCCGGCTGGTACTTCTATTGCCTTCTCATTTATTCTTTCTCTAGTTTTAAACTCATTTATTACCTTTTGCTGGTACTTATTCTTTCTCTGATTAAGTTCAGTAATGGCTAATGGCCTCATAGTCTAGTTTTCTTTTTGTTCACAATATACAGAGAAACAAAAAATTTCAGCTTTAACTTTGTGCTTGTATTTTTTTCTTTATTTCGCTCCTTGTTTAATTTAATCTAATTATGATTTTAGTATGTTGAAATTTGAGGATTATGATTTTAGTATGTGAAATTTAAGGGTTTAGTCTCTTTAATCTGAGATAATTTAGCCTATACTTCTATATAGAAATTGTTGATGATGTTAAAAGTGATGAATTGAATTTGTTTAAATTATAATTTTATTATTAATTGAATGATAAATGTTTAATTATTCAAAAATTAATGGGCATAAAATATTGCTAAATTAAAGATGCAAAGATAGTGAAGTAGAGTGAAATGGAATGGTATAGGTAGGATGTAAAAATGAAGGAAAAAGAAAGCATGGGATTGTGAAAAGAAACAAGCAGGGCTAATGGCTAATGGCTTCATAGTCTAGTCTTCTTTTTGTTAACAATATACAAAGAAACAAAAATTTTCAGCTTTAACTTTGTGTTTGTTTTTTTTTTCTCTATTTCACTCATTGTTTAATTTAATCTAATTATCATTTTAGTATGTTGAAATTTTGAGGGTTTAGTCTCTTTAATCCGAGATAATTTAGCCTATTCTTCTATATAGAAATTGCTGATGATGTTAAAAGTGATGAATTGATTTTTATTTAAATTATTAATTTATTATTAATTTAATAATAAATTTTTAATTATTCAAAAAATTAATGGTCATAAAATATTCTTAAATTAAAGATCTTCTCTCCCCTTATGGGAATACACAAAGTTATGAGACCACTGCAAGCTTTTGCTTTCCTTCCTTTTCTCTCTTTTATATTTCTATTTCTATTTTGGATCCCATCCTCCTTTTTCTTTATATTTTTAACCTTAGATGAAATGTAAATCAAATAAGTTAAATTCATCATTAAAGTAAGATTTCAAAATTAAGTTGAGTTAAAAAGAATCTTGTTATTTGAACTGTTGAACATTGCCATTTGCATCACAAATTTCCCACCTTTCTTGTTACAAAGAGAACAAGGTATTCTTTTGACTCACCTATGCTTCCTATTGAAGACTCCTATTATTGGTGAATCAAGTTCAGAAATAAAATCATTCAAAAACTCTTCTCCTAAATAAAGAATTTTGATGCTTCTCTGAATTTAGCCCTATTTGAGGCATTTTCACATTATAAGTAATGGCATAAAAGAAATTTGTTTATATATTTTTTTATGATAGATAAAACAAAAGGTAAGTTAGCGAGGGTGCTTTGTAATGAAAAAAGTATAGTCCATGACATAATGGAATCTGGTAGTGCTAAATTTCAATGGGTAGATCAAAACATTAATGTTATTTCTAAAACAATTAAGATTACAAATATTATGAACATGAAAAAATGTAGATAAAAACAAGTTTACAACATTTAATTGTTACTGTTTACATTTTTGACGTATGACAAGGTCCACAAGGGGTAGAGGTAGTTTCATATTTTCAAACAAGGAAATAGAGATGTACTATTATACCAATTTAATCAATGTTACTATGTGCTGAGAAAGAGAATAGAGATAAATTGTGCGAATGCGTGGTCTATTTAAAGAATCAAAAACTGGTTTACGCTTAAGGTACAAAATGTTGGAAAAAACACCTCAATACACAAAAATCTTGTTTTGTCTCCAACATGAACCCTTTTTATCTATAAACTATTCTGCTGGATACAAAGTCATACTGTGTATCCTCTATCTTATATTGGATAATGGGATTTCACTTTTCACAATTCACCCAAGGCAGCTAGTATAATATCTATATTCATCTTTTATTCTGCTTTTATATAATTAATATTGATATTTTTTTACCATATTCACAATTTGCTCCTGCATCATATTTATTTTTTCACATTCATACATAATTTTTTTTTGTTCCATTTTCATATCTAAACTATAATTGTTACTTTTGACAGAGGCTACTAAGGGTACTAAGAGAAAGTGAGGGCCTACAAACATGAAAGATATATGGAATCTTCAACCTAGAAATCATATAGTAGTAGATGCCAACCAATATGGCTAGCCTATTGGGAAGGAAGTATCCAAATTGGTTGAATTTCTCGGTACAATTGTAAGGACTGGTTCTATTTGTCCTTTGAATACAAAACATTGGAAACATCTTTCTAATATGTGTAGGAAAACATATTGAGAATCGTTCATGTATGTAATACATAATCATTTTCTTATTTAATGTATTGCAATATTTTTTCATTATTTGAAATTGTATGTAATCAGTACTTGTTACATTAATTTGTTATATGTGTAGGAAAAGTTTGATCCCCAACATAAGGTAGAGGACTCTGACATCCTCTCACATGTTGGAAAACTCTGGAAGGAGTTTAAATCGACTTTGAAGATTAGATATTACAAAGAGATGGTCCAAGAAGGTCAACCAGTTAAAGAAATATATGAAAATAGTCTTTTTGGTGTTCACGATGACCAATGGAAGTGGCTGGTGGAGCGATAAGGAACACCACAAGCTACGGTATGCACTTTTATTTGACTAAATATCCCATTTTTTCTACTTCCACTTACGATATGATCAAAGTAAGGGGTGCATATATGTGTGATTTGTTTAATGAGGCATAATAAACATTGCTTTCCTATTACTTTCATATTTTTTCTAATTAATTTAAACAATAGGCACAATCAGAAAAGGTGAAAGAATCCCAAATATGCACACACCACTGGTAACATAGGATATGCGATCCTCAATGCACAATTTGTAAGTATTACATATTAATCAATATGTAACTTATATTAATTATTCTATGCTCATTGGTGAATATTGTTAAAAACTATTGTTTTGTTGTATAATAGGCTAAGAAGGAAGGCCGTGAACCCTTGCATTTGGAGTAGTTTAGATTTCAACATTTACAGAAAGATGGGAGTGAAAAATTGAGCAGTGAGGTAGCAGAACAAGTTTATGTAAAAAAACAAATGGGTATTATTTATTTATATTTATTTTGACATAAATTTTACTTTTTTTTCAAAATAGATTTTTCTAATGAAAGAGAATTGTAGGATGAAGCATGCAAAAGGGTTAAAGACTCTATGCCAACACCTGAGAAATCTTTCACACCTCAAGATAATATTGTATTAGAAAACGAGATGTATACACAAGTGTTCGACCTTGACAAGGATGGAAAAATGTTGGGATATGGACGTGGGATGACCAAATCCAAGTTATTTGGCTATGGTTCAGTCACCCGAGGAAGCCAATCTACATTGGCCATGAGTATATTGATTGAAGAGATGAGCACTAAACATGTCGAGGAAATACAAACAATTCAAACTGAACAAGCAGTTCAAGAGAAAACTCTACTTGAGGAAATAGAATATCGATTTCCAACCGAGGCTACAAAGCGAGAAGCTTGTTTGATAGCTAAGGTAGAAGAAAGATTTATGAAGTTAAAGGAAATTCGAGAGGCAAAGTTCATGGATATGATGGATGCTCGTGAGAAAAAGTATGGGGCTCTTCTCAACGAGTGTATGGCAAAGGGGATGTCAATTAAGTACAAGGCTTTTCATAGTAAGCATAGTAAGGTGACTATTTTGTAACTAGATTATCAATAAGTTTTTTTAATGGTTTAATAGACATTGATTGTTGTAACTAAATGCTAGGTTCTTATTTGATGTCTTCATTTCTTGCTCAACTAATAATTAGTAGATGTACTGATGAAAATTCTTTATTTAACTTCAATTTATGGTTCTTTGGTTAATACTAAAACATTCTTCCCATGTGTTCATGTTGTTTCTCATCTAACTAGTATAAATAGAAAATGTATACTACTATTTTTGCATTTGAATTTCAAAGTAATGGACTTGATGATAAAGCCTTCAGTTCGAATAATGATGAATGAGGCTTACTACATATTATGTATTATATATATATATATGTTATAGTGGTTGATGAATGTAGTTGTCCCATAATTTTTTGATGTCATAGGAAACAAGTTGACAACATGCTTGCAACATGTTGACTGCTTTTATTAGAATTTTGTATATAAACTACTAACTGCATTATTCAATGGTAATTTTGTATTTATATGATCATTTTATGTTAATTAATTGTTTAATTAATATTGTCTCAAACTTTTCCAAACCCAATACATACAAATTTGCTCATATTTCACCAAAATAGGCTCTTACAAATAAGGGAAAACATCATAAAAAAACATTGGACATGAGACAAAGATCTATCCCAACCTTTTTAAGTTTGCCTTAGGCGTGTTTACCCTAACCTTTTTAAGGTTGCCTTAAACGGGTTTATCCCAGCTTTTTTTAAGTTGCATTGGAAAAAGTGTATCTCAACGTTTTTAAGGTTGTTTTAAATAAGTCTATCACAACATTTTTAAGGTTGTCTTAGGCAGGTCAATCCCAACCTTTTTTAAAAGTTGCCTTAGACAAGGTTTATCCCAACATTTTTAAGGTTACCTTAGATGAATCTATCCCAACCTTTTTAAGGTTGCTTTAGACAAGTCTATCCCAACCTTTTTTGAAGGTTGCCTTAGACAAAGTCTATCCCAACGTTTTTAAAAGGTTGCCTTAGACTGGTCTATTCCAACATTTTTAAAAGGTTGCCTTAGATAAGCCTATCCTAACATTTTTTAAACGTTGCCTTAGATAAAGTCTATCCCAACTTTTTTAAAAGGTTACCTTATTTTTTAAACGTTGCCTTAGATAAAGTCTATCCCAACTTTTTTAAAAGGTTACCTTAGACTGGTCTATCCCAACCTTTTTTAAAGGTTGCCTTAAACAAGGTCTATACCAATCTATTTAAGGTTGCCTTAAACAATTATATCCCAATCTTTTTTAAAGGTTTCCTTAGACAAGGTCTATCTCAACTTTTTTAAATGTTGCCTTAGATAAGGTCTATCCCAACATTTTTAAAAAGGTTATCTTAGACTGGTCTATCCCAACCTTTTTAAGGTTGCCTTTCTAAGGGTAAACTTATATTGACTTATACCGACGCTTTTTGCAACACCCCAAACCCAGCCTGGTCGTTATGGTCGAATCTGGAGAAGTCACATGAGAGTGTTTTAGAAAAACGTATTGACCTTCAAATCGTTCCGTTTATTAGCTTTTACTCGGTTTAAGAATCCGAGTTCTAATTGATTTGATTCAAACCATCTCTTTTATGAGAAAGCTTTTGAAACCTAAATAATTAGTTTTAAGTAAAATCGTTTTTATTTACGAAAACCTTAGCTTTTTAGGAAAATCGTGTTTTGATGAGTTGCAGTTTAAATAATCCCAAAACCGTAATAAGTCCCAAATGAAAACCAAACAGTTCAAGTCCAAAATTACATCAAAAACTCCAAATAAATAATTAAAATTGGATGTAATCGGAAAAACAATCTAAATATTTACGTGTGGCCACCATGGGTCCTCCGCCGCACAGATCCTTTAGGTCTGGGCATTACCTACACAGATTAAACAGAAAAAAGGTGAGTTTTCGCAACTCAGTGTGTAATCCCTACAAAAAAACATGCATACAGCCATTCATCATATCATAATCAGAATCAGTCTGGGTCGGATCCCCTTACAAAAATTAGTGTAGGCCTTGGCCCACTAAGATGCAGAATTAGTCATATGTATTAGGGCCTTGGCCTATCCCAGATACAACATACAGAATAAAACAGATTAAACAGAGTCCTACCTATCAGCCTCTACACACCAACTCCATCCAACCCTACACACCATGTGGGCATAAAATCGACCCACCCATCCCTACACACCATGTTATACCGAGTGCGACACATAATCAGATAATTGTAGCTTTCCTGCTAGATATCAGGCTTAGGAGCCTTTCAGAACACTTCCTCCGTATACATTAACCCAACCCCGATGCAATGCAACATACCATACATGACATACAAATATTTAAACTAACAGATCATATATACAACTTAACAGAACGTCTCTATACAACCTACTAACCCAGACAGATTGTCCCAATGGGCCCAACACAGTCACCTCATATCGGTATTCTCAATTGGAGTCCCTAAAGTTTCAGACACAGTGCTAGCAATGTAGGAGTGTGTAGAGCCTATGTCTATCAATGCAAGATAAGGTACATTATAAATTAAAAACGTACCTGTGATGATGTCTGGAGCATCCCGATCCTCACGGGGATGTGCAGTATAAACCAGTGCAGGCTGCCTCACCTCAACTGATCCAGCACCTCTACCCGGTGCTCTCTGACCTCGGCCCATACCAATACCACCCTGGCCTCACCTCGGCCCTTAGGTGGCTGCTGAATTACCCTCGGTGGCTGCGCAATACCAGTACCCGTAGCTTACATCTACTCGATCCTTAATGGACAATCCCAAACACGGTGCTCAATCAACCCACACCTCAAGCATGCCCCAGTAGTCCTCCAACACTCGCTCGGATGGCGTCTACCATAATGTCCATAGAGTGCCACCCCAGAAGGTGTAGCAGGAGGCCCAACTCTCACTGGCCCATCAGATCTGGCCTTTTTCTTAAGCCTCGTCCCAGAATTTGAGGGCTCTAAATCCCTCTTAGCCTTTCCTTTCTCTCGATTTTGGCACTCAGCGCGCTTAACCTCCTCGGCGATCTTCGCCTTATCAACTAGAACAGAGAAACCACGCTCTCTTTGCTAAGCTATCAGAACTCGCAAACTGTCCCTGAAACCATCTTCAAACAGGACACAGTGCTTATACTCAGTAGCCACCATGCCTCGCGCATAATGGCTCAACCTCAATAACTCGATCTCATACTCAGCCACTGACCGATCTCCCTGGATGAGATTAAGGAACTCACGCCTCCTGGCATCAATGTAGCTGGCCCTCACATACTTACCCTAAATTGTAGTCTTAAAATAATCCCAGGTTAATCGGTCGGGCTGAGTGCCCTCCATAACCGTGAGCCACCACTAGTATGCCTCATCACGTAATAGAGAAATAGCCCCCTTAAGCTTCTGTTCAGCAGTAAAATCCAGGTCATCCATAATTCTCTCTGTGGCCTTCATCCAATACTCAGCCACGTTAGGGACGACTCCAGCGACACCCCTAAATAACTCAGCCCCATTGGATCGGAGTGGTTCCGTAATCGACCCACGACCCCCAGATCCAGTGTTGGGCCCAGCGACCCTCTCTAAAATCAGTAGCATGGACTGGGACAATGTGTCGTCCCCAGCAGCACGATCATGAGACCCAGACCCAATCTCTATCGTAGGTGATACCGGAGTCTCGCTAGTATCCAGATTCAGAATAGTATCAGATGCCAATGACTCAGCTCGAGCCCTTCTACGGCCTCTACCACGGCCTTTAGTACCCCGTCCACGAATACCACATATGTTCATTGTAAATTTCAGAATTTATCTGTATTAATAGTTTTATGCATTAGTTACAGTTCCAAAAGTTATTAACAGATATTTTATGCAGATCAATATCATAAGTTTAGAGTCTGTTATCGTGATTCGTAGTCTCACTATAGTTTTCAATTTCCTAGAGTGTTTTCAATGTGGTATACTACCTAAAGTAGTTTTCAGAATATTCTAAACATATTTTCAGACAATCTAAAAAAAGTTTCAGAAACTTACAGGATCGGTGCCGAAGACTCGGTGTGCCACATACTTTTTTTCTAAAAATATTTCAAATTATTTACAAATCATTTATTTAAAACCCAAATTCCATAGTCAAGTTTTACAATATGACTCTGATACCACTAAATGTAGCACCTCAAACCCGCCTTGGACGTTATGGGCAAATCTCGCCCGAAGTCACATGAGAGTGTTTTAGAAAAATGTATTGACCTTCAAATCGTTCCATTTATTAGCATTTACTCAGTTCGGGAATCCTAGTTCTAATTGATTTGATTCAAACCATCTCTTTTACGCGGAAGATTTTGAAACCCAAATAATTAGTTTTAAGTAAAATCGTTTTTATTTACGAAAACCTTAGTTTTTAGGAAAATATGTTTTCATGAGTTGCAGCTTAAATAATCCCAAAACCATAATAAATCCCAAATGAAAACCAAACAATTCAAGTCTAGAATTACATCAAAAACACCAAATAAATAATTAAAACTAGATGTAATCGAAAAAACAGTCTAAATATTTACGTGTAGCCACCCACGGGTCCTCTGCCTCACCGATTCGTCAAGTTTGGGGATTACCTACATAGATTAAACAGAAAAAGAGTGAGTTTTCACAACTCAGTGTGTAATCCCCACAGAAAAACATGCATACAACCATTCATTAGATCATAATCGGAATTAGTCTGGGCCGGAGCCCCTTATAGAAATCAGTATAGGCCTTGGCCCACTTAGATGCAGAATCAGTCATATGTATTAGGGCCTTGGCCCATCCTAGATACAGTGTACAGAATAGAACAGATTAAATAAAGTCCTACTAACCAACCTCTACACACCAACTCCGTCCAACCCTACACACCATGTGGGGATAAAATTGACCCACCCATCCCTACACACCATGATGTACCGAGTGCGACACATTATCAGATAATTGTAGCTGTGCTGCCAGATATCAGGCTTAGGAGCCTTTCAGAATACTTCCTCCATATGCATTAACCCAATTCCGATGCAATGCAACATACAATACATGACATGCAAATATGCAATTAACAGATCATATATACAAATCGGTGTGCATGCTAAGACACGAATATAACATAATCAAATCACAAAATCAGGGGTCAACTAACTCTCACCGACCTTACAGTAGGTCCTAGTCGACTTGGGCGACCTGAGCAACCATTCAGAGTATTTCAGAAAATTGGGCTCACACGCCCATGTGGTTTATCCGTGTAGGCCCACACACCCATGTGGCTTACACGGCCCAAATTGGCCTTGGTCGTATGGATCACACGGCCTGGCCTAAAATTCCACACACCCATGTGGTTCACCCATATGGGCCCACACACTTGTGTGGCCCACACAACCCAATAGGTTGAGCTCGTATGTTGCACATGGCCTCACCTGCCATCACACGGCTGTGTCATGCGTCCATGTCTTGCACACACGGCCTGGCTCGTCGATCACACACCCGTGTACTGCCACACGGCCTACCACACACCCGTGTGGCATCGACAGATTCAGTTTTTGGCTTTCGCTGAATCTTGTTTTCTGTGCAATTGAATACACACCTGGTTTTGAAACGATGTTCAAGCAACCCCCACTACAACAAAACAGACTTTCAACAGTATTTTTTAGGGCGTTTGGACAAAAAACGACGCAACAGTTATACATTAGTGGCGCTTTAAAAAAAACGCCGCAAAAAGTCAGAGCTATAGTGGTGCTTGTGAAAAAAAACACCGCAAAAAGATCACTATTAGCGGCACTTATGTAAAAAATGCCAAAAATGATCAAGCATTAGCAGCGTTTCTTGAAAAACGCCACTATAGGTCAAGCATTAGTGGGGCTTATATAAAAACACCGCAAAAGTGTTGAGAAAAACAACGACATCTATTGTTGAGCTATAGAGGCGTTAGTGGCATTTTATGTAAAATGCTGCAATATATCAGAATTAGCGGCGTTTGTTATAAAACGCTGCAAAAAAATATGTTATTTTAAGGTTTAAGGTTATGAATTTTAGGTTTAATGTCTACGGTTAATTTAGAGTTTTAGGGTTTATGATATAGTTTTTATTATTTTTGGTTATGGGTTTATGTTTTAGAGTTTGAATTTTGGTGTTTATTGTTTTAGGGTTTAGGGTATTAATATTAATGTCCATGGTTTTAGGGGTTAGGCTATTAGAGATTAGGGGTTATGATTAATGATAAGAAATTAATTTATTTTAGGATTTTGGTAAGCATTAAGATTCTATTTTAATTACTTTTGTCCCTTGTAATATATATATTAAAACTTGTAATATATATTAAGATTCTATTTAGGGTGTAAGTTTAGGTGTAGGGTTCAAAGGAATGATACTATTAGAACTGAAGAACATTTGGATTTTACTGAGGTTCATGCCATTTTGTACTATACCCATATTATTTAATATAAGAATATAAAATATATGTTTTGTACTACATTAACATTTGCCACACGAATTCCCAAAAATATGTCTAGGAGTATGGTTTAGGGTTAACGGTTTTTAGAGTTTATAGTTTGGGCTTTATGATCTAGGATTTATGGTTGGTTTTGGGGTTACGGTGTATGGTTTTGGGGTTTAAAGTTTGGGGTTTGAGGTTTTGTGTTTGTAGTCACTATAGGAGAATACACTTTTAGCGGTATTTTTTTTGCCTTTAGCGGCTTTTTTACAAGCGCCGCAAAAAACGCCATTATAGCCGCTAAAGACCATGACTTTTAGCGGCGCTTTTCCCACAAACGCCGCTAAAGACCATGACCTTTAGCGGCGCTTTTCCCAAAAACGCCGCTAAAGACCACAACCTTTAGCGGCGTTTTTTTCACAAACGCCGCTAAAAACCATAACCTTTTAAGGCACTTTTCCCATAAACGCTAAAGAATATAACCTTTAAAATATATATTTTAATTAAACAATATTTATTTTCTATGATAAATATTATATTTTTTTATTTTTAAATTTTAAATTTGAACTTTAAACTTTAAACTTTATACTTTTAAGGATAAATAAAAATATTAAATAAATTAAATTTTCTATTAAAATTTTAACTTTAAAACTAAATATAAAATTAATGAATTTAAATTGAGAATTTAAATATTATGTTTAAATAAATGGGCAATCTACCTCACAAGCTCACAACTCATCTGATCTATATAATTAACTCAGCCAATTATAAAAGAAGCTACAAAACTCGTAATAATTAACCATCATGGTTAAAGAAGCTGGTACACAATGTAGCTACAAAACCCTGTTTCCATAACACAAAATTCAAGTTCTAACTAAGATGAATGACCATGGAATGCAATATTAAATAACGTTCCACTTCAAGAAGTGCTAAGCCTTGGCTTTTCCGACTTGAAGAGATTGAATCCTCTCTTGCACCTTCAATACCTAAAGGATGCAAAACCAAATGATCGATTCATCGTCACTTTGGCGAGATAAATCTAGTTACAATCTATTATCCATACCGAGGTGCTGGATTCTAGACTCTAGAGTTTGATATTAAGAGGACACAAACATTTTCCTTGGTTTTACAATATAATTCAACACAATTTACAATAAAATATTAAAGCTTTGTTTATTTTCTCAAGTCAGTAGTCCGTGAGCTAGAAACACCATGTAAAGAGAAATATGTTTAACATAATGCCAAAAGTTTTAAAAAGAAAATCAACATAAGAAAAGGAATCGGGAACCTTCTACGACATTAGTGACAAGATCAACAGATACATCGGGCATGACCGACACATCACTGTTTAACCACCAATCAAATACACAATCGAGATTCTAAATTTCCACTCCTCACTAAATTTAAGTAATTAACTTGATAATCACTAAATTCAGACTCAAATTAAATTGCCTAACTAATAAACTCATACCAAGCAACCATCAACAACGTAAAGTGAAAACAACAATCAACAACGATGGTCGCTTCAATTACTCAAGTAGTAGCAGTTCAACACAAGACAAAAATCACTTTAAAAAAAAACCTACATGAAAATTGTCAATTTCTTTTCATAAAATGGACCTTAAGATAAAGAATTTAATTGAAATCAAAACATCTAAGGGAAACAAGTAGGAAGAAGATGACAGAGAAGATGTCCAAATAAACTAAACCTCTATTATATTACAATATATGTAATCGAAATTTGAAACCCCTTTGGTCTTTTACCCCCCACACAAAATACATATTGCAAGACAAAAATAATAACCCCCTTTTAAATGAATAATTAAAAATGAAGGAGATCAAAGACATACACACACACATTGACATTGACATTGACATGGAAACAACAATGATTTACAGGCAAATGTTTGTCTAGAGTAAAAAGAAACAAACAACAATTAATTACTATATCTAGATCAGAAAAAATATGCTTAAATTTTGGCTCAAGGTTGGACTATAAGTAGGCTAATATAGTTTACCTTTCCTTCTCAAATTTTGACTTCAGATCATCAAGCTTGACCTTATCTCAAAGACCACCATCATCAACGCAATATACAAGAGGCTAAATAATGACAGAATTTGATAAGAATTAAAAAAAAAGGTTAAACAAACAAATATAACAGTTTTGTTACTTTATTTGCTCAAATTAAAGTTAGTCAAGCATCTGTTTGTGAAACCATTAGCATAGACATAATGATCTTCACGAATCAGCGAAGGAATTGATAGAAAATAGAATAATAACACATGCACCATTCATTCAAATCTGAATACAGTAAAAGTTCAATGATGGAGTTCAAATTAAGAAATTACTACAAATTAAGAAATTACTACAAATTAAGAAATTACTACTTGTTAACTCGTACAAAATTCCTTGAACTGACCAACCAAAATCATGCATCAAATCGCATAAAAGTAAAAGAACACCTACAATCAATATGAAAATTAAAAAAAAGATAGCTTCATCTTTAAATGCGAATTTAAATTCACTACACGGCCTAGCACACAGGCGTGTGCCTTGTCCTTGTGCTCCTAAATGGTTGATGACGTCAGAAACAGAATGTCAAGGTTTTAGTACACGGGCTGAGACACGGGCGTGTCATGGCCTTGTAAGGGACAAGAGCCATGGACACGGGCTTGTGCTAGGCCGTGTGAAAATTGCTGTAGGTTCAAATTGAGAAATAAATCCATATGAGATAGGGACAATGGCGTGTCCGATAGGTTCCAGTCGTGTGAGCTACATGGGCCTTCAACAGGGCCATGTTAAGAGGACATAAAGGCGTGTGCCCCTGTTTGCATTGAAATTTTTTCAAAGTTATCAAAAGTGTTCGGTTTATTCTTGAATCGTTTCCACAGCGTGGTTTGGACCTCGTAGGTCCATATTAGGGATTTTAAGAGGAAGTTTGAAAGTTTTATATGTGAGCAAAATTTTATGACCACAAAATGTTTGTATGCATGTGTTTAAGTCCAGTAACGCCTCAAATCGTGTCCCGACATAGGATACAGGTAAGTGGTGTTACATTTAGTGGTATCAGAGCTATACATGCCATATATGTGATATGATAGTGTGACGACTCTTGACGAATTTAATTTGTGTTTTCATATAGTAAATGGATCCTGACAGAGTAGTGGCAGATGATGTAGAAAGTAATGCGCCAGCTCCCACTGAGGGAACCGCGCAAGTCGAGAGTAGACCTGTGACACTGAGCCAAGGCAAAGGGGCTAGAGAAGCCTACCTCCATATGATTGATGCTTGGTATTTGGAGTTTGTTCGTGAAAATCCAAACACTCCACCTCTTCCACCCCCTTTAATCCCCTAGTCTACCTCTATATTTCCCTAAGTAGTAGAGATGTTAAGAAGGGAAAAACCTCTAGTTGACAGAATTTAGAAGCAAGGGGCTGAGGAATTTAGAGCGAATATACAAGATGACCCAGAGAGGGCAGAGTTCTAGCTAGAAAATGCCATTAGAGTATTCGATGAATTGTCTTACACACTTGAGGAGTGCATGAGGTGTGTTGTGCCACTCTTGCGAGACTCAATCTACCAATAGTGAAACACCCTTGTGTCGGTTGTACCAAGGGAAAGGATTACATAGGAGTTTTTCCAAGAGGAATTCTGAAAGAAGTATATTAGTTAGAGGTTTATAGACCAGAAGAGGAAGGAATTTCTAGAATTAAAGCAAGGCCGAATGACAGTAATAGAGTATGAGCGTGAGTTCGTGAAGCTCAGCAAATACGCTAGGGAGTGTGTATCTACTGAAGCCATTATGTGTAGGAGATTTGAGGATGGATTGAACGAAGACATCCAATTATTAGTTGGCATCTTAGAGTTAAGGGAGTTTGTGGTGCTTGTTGAGAGAGCTTGCAAGGAAGAAAAGTTGGTCAAAGAGAAGAGAAAAGCTTATTAATGAGTCTCGTGACTCAAAGAAAAGACAAATGGAAAGATCATTTCAGACCTCATCCAAGAGATCGAAAGAGTTTCCAACTCAATCAAATGCATCCGTAGGATTCTCGAACAAAAATAAGAATAAGCAGTATACAGAGTCCAAAGCTCAAACCACTTCTATCGCGAGTGTTGGTAGTGCTCGACCGAATAGACCAGAATGTTCACAGTGCGATAGACATCATTTTAGTGAGTGCCGAAAAAATGAAAGAGGCTACAAATGTGGGTCGCTAGACCATTTTATTCATAGTTATCCCGAGATGGTTGAGAAAGATAGAGATCAAGGTGTGAGATCGGGTAACGCTTCTTCTAGGAGTAAACCACAAAAGAACCCGAGAAGTAGGGCTAGCAACAGAGGTGTGCCTAGAGATTTCACCGTGAGGTCTGAGAGCCGAGCACCTACAAGGACTTATACCATTCCCGCTCGCGAAGAGGCATCATCACCGAATGTGATTACGGGTACTTTTTCTCTTCACAATATTCCTGTTGTTGCTTTGATTGATTTGGGGTCTACCCATTCGTATGCTTCTGTGAAATTGATGTCTAGCATGAATATGCCTGTTAAGTCTACAGAATTTGTGATAAAAGTGTCAAACCCGTTAGGCAAGCATGTGATAGTTGAAAAAGTGTGTAGAAACTATCCTTTGATGATTAGAGGTCATTGTTTTCCGACTAACCTCATGCTACTACTGTTTGATAAATTTGACCTAATTATTGGCATGGATTGGTTGACTGTTCATAACGTGTTATTAAACTGTGGTAGTAAGTTTATTGAACTAAAATGTGAAAATAGGGATATTATTCAGGTTGAATCAGGTGAACCGGATAGCTTACCTGTACTGATTTCTTGTATGACTGCAGAGAAATACATGAGACAAAGATATGAGTCCTATCTTGCATTTGTGTTGAATGCCCAAGAGTCAGAAGTAAGGATTGAGTCAGTGCATGTGGTATGTGAGTACCTGGATGTGTTTCCGGAAGAGTTGCCCGGATTGCCTCCAACTAAGGAAGTTAAGTTTGGTATTGAGTTGGTCTCTGGTACGGCACCTATTTCGGTTGCCCCATATAGGATGACACCGTTAGAGTTAAAAGAGTTGAATGTTCAGCTACAAGAGTTAATGGATAAGGGTTTTAAGAGACCAAGCTATTCTCTAGCGGGTGCTCTAGTACTTTTTGTGAAGCAGAAAGACAGGTCGATGAGGTTATGTATAGACTACAGATAGCTCAACAAGGTGACTTTGAAGAACAAGTATCCTTTACTAAGGATCAATGATCTATTTGACTAATTGAAAGGAGCTACAATATTTTCTAAGATAGACTTAAGGTCCAGTTATTACCAGCTAAGAGTTAAGGAGCAAGATGTATCGAAAACTGCATTTCGGATGAGGTACGGGCACTATGAGTTCCTTGTCTTTGGCTTAACAAATGCTCTCGTCACGTTTATGGATTTAATGAATCGTATTTTTCGATCGTACTTGGATAAGTTCGCTGTTGTTTTTATAGATGATATATTAATTTATTCTCATGATGAGAGTGAGCATGCGGATCATTTGAACTATTTTGCAAACTTTAAGAGATGAGCAGTTGTATGCCAAGTTTAGTAAAAGTGAGTTCTGGCTCCGAGAGGTCAGATTCTTAGGACACATTGTGTCAGGTGATGGAATTAGAGTTGACCCGATTAAGATCTTGGCTATTGTTAAGTGGAAACCACCGAGGAATGTATTGGAGATTAAAAGATTTCTAGGCTTAGTAGGTTACTAATGTCGATTCATTAAAGGATCCATGATTGTTACTCTGATAACGAGGTTACTACAGAAAGATGTCAAGTTCGAAGGCGTTGCTGACTGAAGCTCCAATTTTAGTGCACCCAGAACCGGGAAAAGAATTCGTAGTGTATAGTGATGCATCCCTGAATGGATTGGGATACGTGCTCATGCAAGAAATCAAGGTAATAGCATATGCCTCGAGACAACTGAAGCCGCATGATAAAAACTATCTGACTAATGACTTAGAGTTAGCCGCCATAGTGTTCGCACTGAAGATTTGGAGACACCATTTGTATGGCGAGGGATGCTGAGTATTCACAGACCATAAAAGTCTTAAGTATTTGATGACTCAAACGGAACTGAATCTTCGCCAATGGAGATGGCTAGAGCTTATAAAAGACTACGAACTGGTGATTGACTATCACCCAGGGAAGGCGAACATGGTCACCGATGATTTGAGTAGGAAGTCATTATTTTCCTTGAGAGTTATGAACACTCAGTTGTTAGTAACCGATGATGGTTCGATTTTAGCTGAGTTAAGAGTGAAACCAATGTTTTTTCAAGAGATCTGCGAAGCTTAGAAAGGTGATAAAGAATTACAAGCTAAAATAACTTAGTGTGAGAAGGGTATAGAATCAGACTTTCGGATTGGTTCAGATGGCTGTTTAATGTTTCGTGACAGAATTTGTGTACCCAAAGACGATGAGCTTATTCGAAAAATTTTGCATGAGGCACATAGCAGTTGTATGTCTATCCATCTAGGTAGTGTGAAAATGTACAACAACTTGAAAAAAATGTATTGGTGGTCGAGAATGAAGAGAGACGTTTTAGAGTTTGTCTCTAATTGCCTAATTTGTCAGCTAGTGAAAGCCGAACACCAAGAACCTTCGGGTTTACTTTAGCCTGTGGTGGTTCCCAGATGGAAATGGGACCTTATTATTATGGATTTCGTGTCCGGGTTGCCTTGGACGCCAAAAGAAAGATACCGTATGGGTTGTGGTTTATAAGCTAAAAAAATCAACTCATTTTATATCGGTGCATATGGATTATTCGCTTGAAAAATTGGATGATTTGTATGTATCCAAAATTGTGAGACTCCATGGAGTGCCCTTGTCGATTATTTCAAATAGAGATCCGAGGTTTACCTCGCAGTTTTGGAAAAAAGTTACAAGAAGCTTTGGGAACAAAGTTGAATTTTAGCACGGCTTTCCATTTGCAAACCGACGGTCAGTTGGAGAGGGTAATTTAGATTCTTGAAGACATGTTGCGGTGTTGTGTTCTTGAATTCCAAAGCAACTGGGAAAAGCATTTACTGCTGGTAGAGTTTTCCTACAAATATAGCTATCAATCGAGTTTGAAAATGGCACCTTATGAGGCTTTGTATGGGCGTAAGTACCGAACGCCCTTGTATGGACCGAACTTAGAGAAAATCAGACTCACAGGGTTGACTTAGTCAAAGAGACCGAAGAGAAAGTAAAGACAATTTGTAATTTTTTGAAGGCCGCTTTGGATAGACAAAAATCCTATGCAGATTTGAAACGAAAAGAAATTGAGTTTCTAGTCGGAGATAAGGTGTTTTTGAAAGTATCCCCATAAAAGAAAGTCCTCAGATTCGGTAAGAAAGGAAAATTAAGTCCATGTTTTATTGGACCTTATTAGGTGACTGAAAGAATTGGATAGGTAGCTTATCGACTAGCCTTGCCATCCGAGTTAGAGAAGATCCACAATGTTTTCCATGTGTCGATCATGCGTCATTATCATTCTAACCCTTCGCACGTTTTTTCACCCACAGAGGTTGAGATTCGATTAGACATGACTTATGGCGAAGAGCCGGATAAGATCTTGGCCCGAAAGGTCAAGCAATTGAGAAATAAAAATATAGCACTTGTGAAAGTACTATGGCATAGACATGGGGTTGAAGAGGCCACATGGGAGCCCAAGGAGACTATGAGAGATCAATACCCAAACCTTTTCACTGGTAAGATTTTTGGGGACGAAAATCCCTAAGGAGAAAGAATTGTAACAACCTAATTTTGGGGCTAGTCGGAACAGTAGTTTCGAAACCACTAATCTGAGGTCAGAGAAATTAATATTATTTTATTGTTAAAGAATGAGTATATGAGTGCATGAAAATTTTGGTAAACTAATTTTAGCGATTGCTTACTTAATTTCGAAAAAGGACTAAATCGCATAAAGTGCAGAAGATTTGTTTTACTAGGTGAAAGTGTTAAATGGCTATGAAACATTAAATTAGAGGTCCTTAGTGAGTAAATAGACCACAAATTTATTAGTGGCTAGACATGGAGCCTTAATTCATGGAATGGTAAAATCTTTGGTGACTTAATTGATAATAAAATATTAACGTAAAAGGCTAGCTATCATCTTTTTCATTTTCCTTTCTTCTCCACCGAAAATTTCAGCAAAGAAGGGATTTTGAGAGCTCAAAATTTCAGCAACTTCGATCCCTTGCAAGTAAGTGATTTTGATGGTCATTTTTGTTGATTTTTGAGTTTTTGGAACCCTTATAACTTAATCCAGATAATGAAGGGACTATTTTGAAAAATGGTTGAAAGTCTAGGGTTTTGGCATGAGAGTATTCATGTTGTTTGCTGAATTTTTATAGAATAAATGTAATAGCCCAAAATTGGGTCTAGTTGGAACAGAGGTTTCGGGACCACAAAATCTGAGATAAAAATAATTATTTTATGATTATTTTGAGGTTTATGATATGATTGCATGATTGTGTGAAAATTTCGTGAAGAAATTCTATGCATAAAGTGCTCAATTTGAAGTTAGGGACTAAATTGAATAAGTTGCAAAACTTGCATTCTAGAATTTTCTAGTATGAAATTGCTTTGAAATATTAACTAGGAGGTCTTAAATAGAAATTTGACCAATTTCTAAATGATGGACAAAAATTGGAGATGGATGGAATTTTTGAAAGTTTAGTAAGGAAGGGCATTTTGGTCATTTGGTAATTAAAACAAATAAAAAGGGAAAATAAAGCCAAAATTTACTCATCTTTTTCATGGAGGCCGAAATTAGCATGGAGGAAACCATGGCTAGGATTTCAAGCTTTCCAAGCTCAATAGTAAGTCCGTTCTAACCCCATTTTTCAAGTTCTTTACGTTTTTGGAATCCCGGTAATTTGATTAAGCTTATTCTAGCAATAATTTAAGCCAGGGTTCATATTTGGAAAAATAACCATAGGTTAAATGTGTTTATTTTGCTATTTTATGATAGAATATGAGGTTTTAAATTATGTTAGACAACTTTTGCTACTCGGTTTTGAGTGAAAACGAGTAAAAGGGCTTAATCGGTAAAAATACCTAATAGTCATAAGTATATGTTAGAGTGAGAATTTGATGTTGCCATAGAAGGGAAAAGTGATCAGCATGTCATAAAACATAAGAATAAGGGATGAAGTTTAATTCCCGAGCCTAGGGGCAAAAGTGTAAATATGTAAAAGTTTAGGGGCAAAATTGTAATTTTTCCAAAGTTTGAGTTAAGGACTGTTTTGAATAGTACATTAATTAAAAAAGTAAAATATGATGTTATAGATCCCGAAAAATGAGATTTGAACCTAGAATGAGAGAAAAATCGAAAATTAGGAAAGTTGGTAAAATGATCGTTTTAGTGTCGAGGTAAGTTCATATGTATAATAAGCAATAATTTATGCATGTTTCAATGTAAAATTGTTATATTTATTATAATTTCCAAGGTGTTGAAAGTATGTAAGTTGGTATGATAATAATCTGACAATAATCTTGTAATTTATATTTGAAATTTAAATTTAGTGAATTAATTGAATTATGTTAAATTAAATGATTATGGTGCCAAGTTTATGAATTGATTTAAAAATATGTCTATGGTACATGAAGTGCATTGAATTATAATACATAAATGTGATTTCTATGATTATGGATATTATGGGAAATTGTAAGTTCATATGATTTTAATAAGGCAATGTGTAATTTAATGTTATTGCCTTGATATTAAATGAGATGTAAGTTTATATGTAAGTAATACATCAATATTACTTGTATTATGATATTTTGTAATAATATTGGAAATATGTTTGTAGATAATTACTTGATTAGTGAAATTGTTAGAAAAGAGAGAAATCCGGTTGAACCTTGAAAGATTGGATGATCTGAGATAGTATGTAGCTAGGTCACATGTATGGTCTTTGAGTGCACATCATGTGTACAAGAGAGCTACAAGACATTATGATGTAGTTAGGTCGCATGGGTGATACTATGTGTACACCATGTAGACAAGAGAGCTACGGGATATATGTAGCTAGGTCGCATGAGTGGTTCAAGGTGAAGGACACCATGTAGACAAGAGAGCTACGAGATAAATTGGCTAGGTCACATGGGTGGTACTGAGTATTCACCTTGTGTACAAGAGAGCCGAACTCTATGATGGGGGGAGCTATGTGCTGAAACCACCAAGTATCGAGGATTGATCTGAAGTGTTCAACGAGAGACTCTCTATGTATTGCTTTGTGAGCTTTGTGATGAATAAGTGCATGAACTTGGTTATGTGAATGATGTGTTCATTAAGTGACCAGGATGTGGTAAGGTTATAAACAAGTAAGTTATACATGAGGATGATTTTATGGTGACCTTGTGATCATGGGCCTATACTTGTGATGTATGAAATGTGGTGAAAATGATTTGTGATATGTATGTTAAAATGAGGTTAATACAAAGAAAGTGTGAAAGAGTGAATTAGCAATAAAACTGTTTTGGACAGTAGCAGTGACGTGATTTTAAATATAGTAGAAATTGAATCAGAGACTGAATGAGATATTAAATTAAAGCTTAATGAGTCTATTTTCATATAAAAGAAACAGAGCAAGAAAAGGAGTTCTATATTTTGATATATTTATGTTTTTGTGACACTGGTTTAGAATGATTACGTGATCCCCTGTTCTAACTTTGAAAAATCACAAAAATTTGGATAAAAATAATTAGAGGCTTAAAATTATATTTTTAAAATCCCTAATGAGTCTATTTTCAATAGAAATCAACAAGAACATTATCCGATTTTTGTATTGTGAGATAATTAATTTTTAGTGAAGAGAGGTCAGAACTGTAAGAATGTGAAACAGGGGAAATTTTAATGAATAAACTGTACTAATTGGCTAAACCAAAAATTATGACAATTTTATGGTGAAAAGATATGTGAGTCTAGTTTCAGGGGAAATTTACGGATCTTAATTTGGAGCTCTGTAGCTTGAATTATAAATAAGTAAGTGACTATGACTTGTGTGGACAGTTTGATGTGAGCATTTATTAGTAAATTGTGAAATCGTACTTACAAGAATGCTATATACATTAAGGATGTGGAATGGAGAGGAGGAGGAGGAAAATAAATATATGTGGAATACATGGAAACTATGGTATATGAAATATTGATATAATGAAATAAATGATATGTGTTTATAAGAAAACAGAAAGAGAATGATATGTATCATGACATGTATATATATATGACTAGTCTCAATGTAATGCTTGTAGGGTATGGAGTTGAATTAAAATGTTTTAGGCAAACATGTTATTTGCGCATCTGAATTGTGGTATTTTATAAAGATATGATCTAGTTTTAAATATGAATGCTTGACGATTAAGCTGAAGATATTTGGTAAGATGATAATCTTGGTATAAATGTATAAGTGGTACTATAATAAACAAGGTAAAATGAGTATGAGAGACACATGTATGATGATATACAAATGCTATGTTTGTGGTTTAATTGAGAATATTTAATCATTAAATGAATACCATGTTATATGCTTTTGATGTTGTATAAGTGTGTAAGAGATTAAGGTTGACCAAAGCTTGGAAAATAGCCTAGGTATATTCCACACAGGCAGAAACACGACCATGTGTCTCAGCCGTGTATGGAACATGACTTTGGGACATAGGCGTGTGGAGCCTTAAAGCATGAAATTTCCAAGATTTTCGTAAGTTCTCAGTTTAGTCCCGAACCCTTTCTAAAGTATGTTTTGGGCTTTGTAGACTCAAATAAGGGACTATGTGTAAATGAATGAACATTTTGAAATATGAATGAAATTTTATGGCACGTATTTTAGTTTAATGTTTGTATGTTTGTCCGGTAATGCCTCGTACCTTATCCCGGCCTCGGGTATGGGTAAGGGGTGTTACAATAAAATGAATCATGGTTGTTAAATAAACAACTTTAGTGAAAAGGGTTTTCATGAAAACATCTAAAAGGACCATTTTGTGAAGTTAATAAAATAGGTTGTAAATGTGTGAAATAATTAAAATTGTGAGTTGCTATAAGAGTAATAAAGGTTCGGCTAGGCTTTTTAAAGGAGGAAATTTGATTAAAATCGTTTTAAGAGCCTAGGGTTAAAATCATAATTATGTGAAAGTCTAGGGGCAAAATGGTATTTTTTTCCTAGGTATGAGTTATAGATTGTCTTTCCAATGTTTTATAGATAATTGGAAGCTCAGTCTATTTAGAAGCTTGTCGAAGATCTATCACACTATCCACCGATTATATCGGTACTTTTTGATGTTTTTGTCAAGGTTATAATGGCATGTATATGTGGACTTATGTTTAATGTTTGGTTGAATGCTTGGATGTTAATTTTAGTATGTATATAAATGTTGGTTGTTTGGTACCATTTTAGTAATGGTTGAATTGTGTCATTTAAGTGCTTGTTTTGCATGAGAGAAATGGTTCAAATGGTAAGTTTAGATTGATATGGTATAGGTCAAGTTATGGTATATTTTGAAATGGTAGAAATGTGATCAAATATGCTTATGTATAAGTAAGTTTGTATGCTTGCTTTTGAGGTACCTTATATGGCACATTGGTTGAATGAATTTGGTCATTTGAATTTTTCATTTTATGCATGTTTTGGTATACTTGTGATGCCTTGGTCGTGGGTACAAATTGCTTGTAGGAACATATTTATAATGGTGGTGGAAATGGCTTGAATTTGGCCAACTTTATGCCCGAACGGCTTGAGACACGGGTGATTGAACCGTGTGTGACCCACGGGCATGTAACACGACCGTGTGTCTCCTATAGGTTTTAGTGCATACAAGTCAAGCTATTACATGGCCTAGCACACGGCTTGGCACACGGGCATGTGAGGTTATTTTGAAAGTTACATGGCCTGACACATGGGCTTGTGACTTGGCCATGTGACCCAACTTTGAAAGTTACACGGACACTGACATCGACTGGGACACGGATGTGTTTCCCTATTTCGATTGTTACATGGCCTGAGACACAAGCGTGTGTCTCAGTCGTGTGAGTCACACGGCCTAGCAACATGACTCTGTGACCCCTGCAGTTCAAATTTTCTAACTTTTTCCTAAACTTTCTAAATGATTTCAATTTAGTCCTGAATTATTTCTAAAGGGTTTTTAAGGCCTCGAGTGCTCTATTAACTCCGTAATATTATTTTGATAACGGATATAGGTTAAGGGTGCTACATTTAATGGTATCAGAGCTATGATTTTGTCAGTTGTCGAACTGAACATAGCATGTATGAGTCTAGAAATACATGATATTATATAACCTATGATAGTGTGATAACTCCTGACTCAATTTGAACTATGTTTTCATATAGATATAATGTCATACAACCGAACTGATTCCAATGAGGCTAAAAGTAACACACAAGCATCCTTTCACTGAGTAGCGTCAAGTGGTAGTTGGCCTATATCTGAGGGTCGGGCAGGAAAGGCTAAGGAAGCCTTCTTCTAGATGATGAATGAATGGTTTACTGAGTTCGTACAAACGAACCCTATGGCTCAACGATGTCCACCCCCATCGATTCCCGTAAATCAACAAGGTTTGGAACCGGTGTGAGTAAGCAAGCCTCTAGTCGATAAAATCCGTAAATATGAGGCTGAAGAGGTTAGAGGTACACTAGAAGATGATCTTGAAATAGCTGAATCCTGGCTAGAAAATACAATTAGAGTTTTTAATGAATTATCATGTACCCCGACGGAATACGTGAAATGTGTTGTTTTCTTACTGAAAGATTCAGCTTATCAGTGGTGGAACACCTTGGTTTCAATTATGCCGAGAGAACGGGTAGACTGTGAATTCTTTCTTACTGAATTTCAAATGAAATATGTGAGGCAGAGATTTCTTTATAAGAAACATAAAGATTTTCTTGAGCTGAAACAGGTCGGATGACAGTATCTGAATAAGAAAGAGAATTTATTTGACTTAGCAAGTATGCCCGAGTATGTATACCAACAGACGTCACTATGTGCACATGGTTTGAAGATGGGCTGAACGAAGATATCGAGTTATTAGTTCGGATCCTTGAATTGAAAGAATTTTTTATTCTAGTTGACAAAGAACACAAAGCTGAAGAATTGAGTAAAGCAAAAAGAAAAATAGATTATGAGGATCGTGATCTAGGAAAGAGATCAATGGGAAAGTCATATCAATCACCATCAAAGAAGTCGAAAGAACATCACGAACGTTCATCAGCTTCAGTGGGTTATTCAGGTAAAGATAGGAGAAAATAACAAGCGAGTTCAAGACCTCAAGCTATGTCTATAGCGAGCGTGGGCAGTGTTAAAAGTAACAAGCTTGAATGCCAGTAATGTGGGCGATGACACTTCAGTGATTGCAAATTGAAAGATAGGGCATGTTTTAAATGTGGTTCGTTATGAACATTATATCAGAGATTGCCCAAAAAGGTCTAATAAAGAAAAGGTTTAGACTACTCGAATGAGTTAGACCACCATGGAACACTGGAAATGTTGGAAATAGCCGTAGTAGGACGAATGACTCTGTTGTGAGATCCGAGGCACGAGCGCCGGCTAAAGCTTATCCGTTCCGTGCTTGAGAGGAAGCTTCAGCGCCAGATGTTATCACGGGTATATTTTCTATGTTTGATATTGATGTTACTCTTTTGATTGACCTGGGGTCAACACATTCATATGTATGCACGACTTTAGTGTCAGATAAGAAATTACCTTTCGAGTCTACTAATTTTGTGATTAAAGTAACGAACCCCCTAGGTCAGTATGTGTTAGTTGATAAAATTTGTAAAAATTGTCCTTTAATGATTCAGGGCTATGACTTTCTAGCTGATTTGATGTTACTACCCTTAGATGAATTTGATGTGATTCTTGGTATGGATTGGTTAACTCTGCATGATGCTGTGGTGAATTGTAGACGAAAGCATATTGAGTTGAAATGTCAGAATAATGAAAAAATTTGAATTGAATCTGATAGACTGGATATCATATCTTATATTATATCAGCTATATCAGCACATAAGTATGTTAGGAAAGGCTGTGAAGTGTATCTTGCTTATATATTTGATTCCAGATTTTCTAAGTTGAAGCT
Organism: Gossypium arboreum; assembly: GCF_025698485.1. Lineage (NCBI taxonomy): Eukaryota > Viridiplantae > Streptophyta > Magnoliopsida > Malvales > Malvaceae > Gossypium > Gossypium arboreum. The sequence goes on from NC_069073.1 coordinate 17,925,776, forward strand.
AGAATTGGTTCCTGTGGCAGGTGAGTATATAGATGTGTTTCTAGAGGAGCTACCCGGGTTACCACCTCTTAGAGAGGTTGAGTTTGCTATTGAGTTAATGCCAGGAACTTCTCTGATATTGACAGCTCCTTACAGAATGGCACCTACAGAGTTGAAAGAGTTGAAAGCATAGTTGCAAGAGTTGACAGATAGTGGTTTTGCTCGACCCAACTTTTAACCTTAGGGTGCTCACGTATTATTTGTTAAGAAACAAGACAGATCCATGCGATTATGTATTGATTATCGATAGCTCAACAAAGTCACGATCAAGAATAAGTATCTGTTACCATGTATTGACGATTGTTTGATCAGTTGAAAGGTGTGATAATATTCTCAAAGAATTGATCTTCATTCTGGTTATTATCAGTTGCGAGTCAAAGACTCAGATGTGCTGAAAACCCATTTAGAACCAGGTACGAACATTATGAGTTTCTTGTGATGCCATTTGGTTTGACTAATGCACCTGCGGTATTTATGGATTTGATGAACATAATCTTCAGGCCAGTTTTAAATAGATTTTCTATTGTGTTTACTAATATATATTGATCTATTCACGAGATGAGACAGATCATGCTCAGCATTTGAGAATTGTTTTGCAAATTTTGCATGAAAAAAAATTGTTAGCTCAGTTTAGCAAGTGTGAGTTCTTGCTTCGAGAAGTCAGATATTTGGGACATGTTGTATTGTCTGATGGAATTAGAGTTTATCTGACCAAAATTTTAGCTGTGATAGATTAGAAGCCTCTGAGAAATGTGTCTAAGGTTAGAATTTTTCTAGGTTTAGCCGAATATTACTGAAGATTCGTCAAGGGATTCTCAATGATTCCTACTCCGTTGACGAGGTTTTTGCAAAAAGATGTTAAGTTTGAGTGGTCTAAGAAATGTCAGCAAAGCTTCAATTAGTTGAAAGCATTGTTAACTGTGGCACCTATATTAGTTCAGCTAGAGTCCGGTAAAGAATTTGTGATTTATAGTGATGCTTCGTTGAATGGTTTGGGTTGTGTTTTGATGTAATAGGGTAAAGTGATAGCGTATGCTTCTAGACAGTTGAAACCGCACGAAAAGAATTACCCGACACATGATTTAAAGCTTACAGCTATTGCATTTGCTTTGAAGATTTACGACACCATTTGTACAGAGAAAAATGTCATATCTTTGTGGATCATAAAAGTCTGAAGTTTTTGATGTCATAGAAAGATCTGAATTTGAGACAGTGCAGATGGCTTGAGTTATTAAAAGATTACGACTTGATCATTGATTATCATCCCGAAAAGGCTAATGTTGTCGCTGATACTTTGAGTGAAAAGTCTTTATTTGCCTTATGAGCTTTGAACACACAGTTGACGTTGATTAATGATGGTTTGATTTTAGCTTAATTAAAAGCTAGACCGACATTTTTGCAACAGATTTGAGAAGCTTAGAAATGTGATGATGTGTTATAGCTAAACGGAATCAGATTGAGATGACTTCTGATACAGATTTTCGTGTTGGTTCTGATAATAGTTTGTATTTCAAAGGTAGAATTTGTTTTGAGAAATTCTGATCTTGTTCAGAAAATCTTACAGGAAGCTCGTAGTAGTAGCTTGTATATTCACCCTGGTAGTAATAAAATGCACAGCAATTTAAAACATATGTACTGGTGGCCAGGTTTGAAACGAGAGATTTCTAAGTTCGTATCTAGATGTTTAGTTTGTCAGCAAGTTAAAGCTGAGCATCAGGTACCTTCTAGTTTGTTACAACCAGTGATGATTCTAGAGTGGAAATAGGAACGTGTTATGATGGATTTTGTATAGGGATTGCATCTATCTCTGAGAAAGAAAGATACTGTGTGGGTCATTATTGATCGTTTGATGAAGCCCACGCATTTCATTCCAGTATATACGAATTTTTCACTTGAGAGATTAGCAGAGCTGTATGTGTTGGAGATCGTTAGATCACATGGTGTGCCAGTTTCTATTATTTTCGATAGAGATCTACGGTTTACGTCTCGATTTTAGAGCAAGTTACATGAGGCTTTAGGTACTCGATTGCATTCAGATACTCAAGGATATTTTTAGATATTGTGTTTTGGAGTTTAAAGGTAATTGGGAGAGATTTCTACTGTTAGTTGAATTTGCATACAACAACAATTATTAATCAAGTATTAAAATGGTACCATATAAGGTTTTGTATGGTTGGATGTGTCAAACTCTATTGTATTGCACTGAGCTTAGTGAGAAAAAGGTTTTCAAGGTTGACTTGATGCAAGAAACTGAGGAAAAGATTAAATGATACGAGACAGTTTGAAAGCAGCTTCAAATTGACAGAAATCCTATACGAATTTGAAAAGAAAAGACATCGAATTTCAAGTCAGTGATAAAGTGTTTTTGAATGTATCACCCTGGAAGAAAGTTTTTTGTTTTGGTTGGAAATGAAATATTAGTTCGAGGTTTATCTGGCCATATGAGATCATTGAGAGAATCGGGCTGGTAGCTTATAGGTTAGCATTTCCGTTAGAGTTAGAAAAGATTCACAATGTGTTCCATGTATCTATGTTATGACAGTATCGATCATATCCTTCACACGTGATTTCACCTGTTGATGTTGAGATTCAATCAGATATGATGTACAATAAAGAACTGGTCATAATTCTAGCTAGAGAGGTTAAGGAATTGAGAAATAAAAGTATAGCTTTACTGAAAGTCCTCTGGAAATGTCATGGAATAGATTAAGCTACCTGGGAACTAGAAGAAGTTATGAAATTGCAATACCCGAACCTCTTTTCTGGTAAGATTTTTGGGGCGAAAATTTATTTAGGGGGAGAGTTATACCAACCCATTTTTAGTGAAATCAGAATAGTGGTTTTAGGACCACAAATCTTATGAGTAATTTATTATTTTATTATTATTTTAATTTCTACAGTATGTTAGCAGGGTCGTATAAAAATTTCGTTAAGAAATTTTAACATTTGCATGCTTAATTTAGTAAAAAGGACTAAATTGTAAAAGGTGCAAAAGTAGATTTCTAGTAGTTAAAGGTATCAATTAGCTATAAAACTTAAATATGAGTGGAATTAAGTGGTAATTAGACCATTTATGATGTTAGTGGATAATCATGGCGAGGTATTATTGAAATTTTGAATGTTTTTAAAGGGTAAAATGGTAAAATGGTAAATAAAGATAAAATTAAATATAAGTAAAAATTCACCATCTCTTTCACTTTACTTCTCTTCTTCACCGATTCTTCAAAGGAACAAGGCTAGGGTTCGGTCAAAAAAATTTTCTTGCATGATATGTATTTCGATTTCATTTTTAATGGTTTTTAAGTTTTCGGGATTGTTGTAGCTTAATCTAGCTAGCCTAGGGACTAATTTGCAAAATGGTCAAATATTTAGGGTTTTTCCTTGAATATGTTTGAATGATTCTTGAATTTTAATGAAAGATTATGAGTCCCTGCTGTTAAATAAACAAGTTTTGTAAATGGATTTTTGATGAAATTGTTATTTAGGGACTTCTTTATAAAAGTAGTAAAGTTCCATCGTAAATTGTGAAATACTGATTTGTATGGGTTGATATAGGTCCCTAGTGCATTCATCTAGCATGAAATGTGGATGAAATTTCTTAAATTTCAATTTATGAGCTTAAGGACTAAACTATAAAGAAGTTAAAATATTAGGGGCAAAAATGTAATTTTTCAAAAGTATGAATTTTGGACTAAATTGAATAGTATATGTATTAAATGGATTGAATTTCCTTATTTAGATCAAGATAAACCTTGTACAGATCTAGATTGAGGAAAAGCTAAAGCCTTGGATTAGTTGATCTCGTTTCTATGTCTTCGTCATCAAGGTAAGTTCGTATGATTAAATGGTGTTTTAATGTTATATTTATTTATGTATTCTTGTGGTATTTGTCATGTAATTAAATGCTAGAAGTCCAATGATGTTACGAAAATTATTGGGCACCGTTTGAACCTTAGGAATACGTAAGATATAAATGACATGTCATTAGGGTTACCATGTTTGGCGCGCTGGTCTTGAATGTCCTACCGATGGTTGAGGTCATGCATTTGTTACAAATACTCAACAACTTGTGTGAGCAGCATCGCGGAGCTTTCATTTTGACCATCAGCTTGCATGAGCAGACCCATTTCACAACTCGAGTGAGCAACGACGTAAAGGAAAAAGAAAGGTTACGACTATATGTTTTGCACACTTTGTGTGAGCTTTCCCACATATCCGATGTTATTCTCAATGGTTCAATGGGCGTGAAAAGGAAAGGAATGGTAAGTGTTCAAATAACTTATGTCATGAATCTATGAGAAGGGTTGGAAAGGAAATGTTCAATGAAGTACATCTATGTTTATAAAATGATGATTTCAATTGATGTTGTTCAAGTACACATAGCTTACCTTATGCTAATTCAAGTGAATTTTGAGTTGATGCACAAACATGTGTTGTTGATGATGCTTAGGCTTGTGCCAAGCTTGTGTTGGATTGTATCATGTTTAATTTTAAGGTTATGCATTGAAATGGAAAGTTATGTTCATGTTTTACGAACTTACTAAGCATTATATGCTTACGTAGTTTTCTTTCCAATGTTTTATAGATAATTGGAATCTCGATCGGTTTAGAAGCTCATTGGAGATCTATCACACTATCCAGCGATTATATCGGTACTTTTTGATGTTCTGGCCAAGGTTATAATGGCATGTATATGTGGACTTATGTTTAATGTTTGGTTGAATGCTTACATGTTGATTTTAGTATGTATATATATGTTGGTTGTTTGGTACCATTTTAGTAATGGTTGAATTGTGTCATTTAAGTGCTTGTTCTACATGAGAGAAATGGTTCAAATGGTAATTTTAGATTGACATGGTATAGGTCAAGTTATGGTATATTTTGAAATGGTAGAAAGTGATTAAATATGCATTTGTATAAGTAAGTTTGTATGCTAGCTTTTAAAGTGCCTTATATGGCACATTTGTTGAAATTATTTGGTCATTTGAATTTTTCATTTTATGCATGTTTTGGTATGCTTGTGATGTCTTGGTCACGGGTGCAAATTGCTTATAGGTACATGTTTATAATAGTGGTGGAAATGGCTTGACTTTGGCCAATTTCATGTCCACACGGCCTAAGACATGAGCGTGTGACTCAGCCATGTGTCCATGCGACATAGTCGTGAGTCTCTTGTAGGATTTAAGGCATACAAGTCAACTAGTTGACGACCTAGCACACGACCTGGAACACAGGCGTGTGAGGCCATTTTGAAAGTTACACGGCCTGGCACATGGGCGTGTGACTTAGTCATGTGACCCAACTTCGAAAGTTACACGGATACGACACGGGCTGAGACACGGCAGTGTGTCCGTATTTCAATTGTGACACGGCCTAAGACATAGGCGTGTGTCTTAGACGTGTGAGTCACACGGCCTGGCCATACGGCCGTGTGACCTCTGCAGTTCAAATTTTCTAACTTTTTCCTCAACTTTTTTAATGATTACAATTTAGTTCCGAATTGTTTCTAAAGTGTTTTTAAGGCCTTGAGGACTCGATTAAAGGATGTTATGCATGAATATGGATGATTTATGATATGTTTATATTGAGTATTGAAATATATGTTTTAAAGTTACGTTTTTTACAGTAATGCTCTGTAACCCTATTCCGGCAACGGATATAGGTTAGGGGTGTTACACACATAGTGTCGAAGGTATGTCTCCAACAAATGCATTCACTCATTTGGTTTGCCCACCGGTTTGCGAATGTATACTAGTGGAAAAACTCAAGTCTGAGCCCATCAACTTGAACAACTCCATCCAGAACCGACCCATGAACTACCTGTCTCGATCACTAATGATAGACTGTGGCACTCCCCAATATTTCACCACATGTATAAGAAACAAACGAGTTACCTCCTTAGCAGGGCACTCCTTGGTCGCTGGAATAAAGGTTCCATACTTTGAAAACCCGCCCACCACAAAAAAAATGCTAGCAAACCCATCAGGCTTAGGAAAACCAACAATAAAATCCATGAATACACTCTCCCATGGTCATTCCGGAATAGGCAACGGTTGTAACAATCCGGTTGGAGTCTTTTGCTCTACCTTGTCTTGTTGGCACACTAGACAAGTTCTCACATAGGTCTCTACATCATTGCCTATGTAAGGACAATAGTAACGATCCTCCAAAAGATCCAAAATGCAGTTCATTCCTGGATGGTTGGCCCATCCCAAGTCATGACACTCTTTCATGACTTCATTGCACAATTTCCCATATTGAGGCACATAAAAACGGTTCCCACGAGTGTATAACAACTCTCCTTCAAGCCAAAATCTTATTGTTTTCCCCTCATTGCTAACTCGATCAAGTTTTTGGTTGTGGGATCACTACAGCAAAATAGGTTTTTAGTGGCGTTTTTAGTGGCATTTGGATAAAAAAGACCGCTATAGATCGAGCATTAGTGACGCTTTTTGAAAAACGTCACTATAGATCGAGAATTAACTGCGCTTTTTGAAAAACGACGCTATAGATCTAGCATTAGCGGCGTTTTTTAAGGTCGACCATTAGTAACGCTTTTCAAAAATGCCAAAAAAATTAAGCACAACGCCGTCGTTTTATGTTGAGCTTTAGTGGCATTAGCGGTGCTTTTTGAAAATCGCCACTATAGATTTAACATTAGCGGCATGTTTTGAAAAACGCTGCTATAGATCAGGCATTATCAGCACTTTTTGAAAAACGCCGCTATAGATCGAGCATTAGTGGCGCTTTTTGAAAAACGCCGCAAAAAATTTAGTAAGACAACGTCTGTTGAGCTTTAGTGGCATTAGCGACGCTTTTTGAAAAACATCGCTATAGATCGAGCTTTAGCTGCGCTTTATCAAAAACACCGCAAAAAAATTTTATCTATCTATTTATTATTTAACTGGTTTATTTATATTAATTAAAATACAATTTATTTTAATTGACTATTTAAATTCTTCGAAAAATAATGACATGTAAAAAATTTGAAAGTAAAAATATAGAAAAATATTTGTTAAAAATGAAAAAATTAAAATACTATTATTTAAAATAATTTTAAAGTTTTTTGGTATATGACTGATTGTTTTTGCATTTATATATTAAATAATTTCTTATATAATCGTAAAAGAGATAGTATTAATTTAAAATATTGAATTAATTATCATTATAGTTTAGGGTTTATGGTTTAGTGTTTAAGGTTTAGGAGTTATTATTTTAAGGTTTATGGATTATGGATTATGGTTTAAGGGTTAGGGTTAGGGTTAGGGTTAGGGGTTAGGGTTATGTTTTATTATTTAGGGTTTAAGGATTAAGGGTTAGGATTTAGGGTTTAGATAAATTAGTTTTTTTAATTTATGTATTAAATAATTTCTTATATAATTGTAAAGAGATAATATTAATTTTAATATATTAAAATTATGATTGTAGTTTAAATTATTTAAGAGATAATAGATAAACTTTATATATATTAAATGGTTTAGGATTTAAGGTTTACTTGAGATTTGTTAAATAATGAAATTTTATACAATCAATTAATGCTTTTATATTTAAAAATATTTAATCTAAACCATTTGATATATTTAAATATTAGATTTAAAAAAACATTGATAAATAAATAAATAAAAAGTAATAGATTGATATGGATAGGTAACTATCTATTTTGGATAGGAGCAAATTATAACAAATAAAATGAAATACAAAAACTAAAACATTCCACATCGAACATCTAGCAAAATAGTTATATTTTTGTTAGGACGAAATATCTCTACTAAAATGGAGATTAGATCGGAAAAGAATAATATAAAATCATGATTAACGTCTCAATCTTTAATAGAAATTTGATATGTGAGAGATTGATTGCTTACATTGAATAATTCTAACTTAATAATTAATTACAGACCATTTAATAATTTGTTTTCTTATTAAAATATATGATATTTATTTTAAGAGTACTTGGTTTTTTTATAAAATCCAATTTATAAAAAATAGTATTAATAAATGTTTTATAAAATCACTTAACTAATAATTTTAGTAGACAAAATAAATATTTTTTATAAAATATTCTTTAAATATTTAGTAGTATCAAAGGCATTAGCGATGTTTTTATCATAAACGATGTCGTTCTATTGGATTTCTTAGTGGCGTTTTTGGTGAAACGCCACAATATGTCGGGCTTTAGCGGCGCCAGTGAAAAAACGCCGCAAAAAAAATATTATGTTTAATCAAAACGACATCGTTTTATTTGATTTTTTTAGTGGCATTTTTGTTAAAATGCCGCAATAGGTCTGGCTTTAGTGGCTCTAGGTGAAAAACACCGTAAAATGTTATTTGTTTTAATCAAAACGGCGCCGTTTTGTAGGTTTTTTAGTGGCGTTTTTTGGTTAAACGCCGCAATATGTAAGGATTTAGCGGCGTTAGTGGATAAACGCTGCAAAGGTTGATTTCTTTTAGGCAAAACATCGTCATTTTTCTCTCCTTCTTTTTTACCCAACAAATAAACCCGATGAACCTTATTCATGTCCCCCTTCTTCTGAATTTCATTTCCCCCTTTTTTCCTAGTCTGAAATCCCTAAATTTCTCCCAAAATTTGTAGCCCAACCTTTTTTCCTCTGCTTTTTTTCCCCAACCTTTTCTCTTTACTCTTTTTTCCCTGCTTTTTTTCCCCAACCTTTTCTCTTTACTCTTTTTTCCCCCCGAAATCCCTAAGTTCCATCTGAAATCAGCAAGCCAACTATTTTTCCCCAATTCAGTAGCCTTGAAATTGATTTTGAAGGTTTTTTTCACGGGTCTTTTGAACTCATAACATTGCTTTATATGTTGTTGTTGCCAACAATAGAAACAAGGTTGTTCATCTATTCCTATATGTGATTGATCTTTGAATGATTGCTGTGTTTTTATTGTTACTATTTGATATATCTAAACTCTTTCCTGTAGTTATAGTTAGCTTGTTCTCATTTGATTATCCTTGCTAAAACTTCATGCTATGTTTTAATGAGATTTTGGTGCGTATTCCAGACTTCTTTGATAAGATACATCCATATTCCATGGCATAGAAACTGTAAGTTTGCCTGCATTTTGAGCTCCATGGTAGTATATAACAAATAACAATAAGTTGTTCTAGAGATTGAGAGAATTAAAAGGTAATAAGGTTCCGGACCAAATATTTGGAGAAGGTTAGTCATCTCTTATGATATGACATCGAGTATTATTTGCCTTTCTTCACCTACTCTCACATCCTTCCATGCTTGATATGGGTTTATTATATAAAAATAAAAATAAAAATTAAGGCTTATTATATAGATTACTGGGATGTACTGTTAGTTGGACCAAGGTTTGTCTGATTGATATGGGTTTGGTTTTTCTAAGTTTTTATTATATTTGGAGGATATTTAGAGGTTATATTCAATATATATATATAAATTAAGCCTTATTATATAAGTTTTCATGGCTACTTTGTTGTGATATAAATACAATATATATAATTTCATGGTTGTTCATGGTTGTTCATCTTTAGAATAATTTTTGAATTATTATTTTGTTAAGCCAATTTTTTTATCTTCAAATGCATTTTGGATGGAAGTATTTAAATAGATGTTTGGAAAATACATTAATGGATCATGTTTTTATAGCTTCTTGACTTTTATCCTTAAATTAAATAATTTATAGCTTCTTGGTTTGGAAAATACATTAATGGATCATATTTTTAACTTATTTAATTCTTGTTTATCCTTATAGTATTTTTTAATTTCATGGTTGCTCATTGTTTGCAAATGTAATTTAATTTGCTGGAATATAGCATTACTGTTATTCTGGGTATTAGTCTTATTTATAAAGGAAGATCAAATGACTTTGATTTCATTGGTATTACACTTCAATAACACTACTTAGTACACATTGTTTTGCAGGTTCATTTTGACTGGTTGCTATGATAGTTTGGGAAGGTAAATAGATTAAATTTCATGTTTTTTTTAATGGAGGTTTTATTCGGAGGAATTTAATTTGACAGAAATCGTGTTTTTGTTTTCTTTTCTATATAATTTCCTTAAGGATATGGAAACAAGCTGGATGGTGTACGCATATGCCAGAAGGACAAAGTGGTGTAATTTCATCTGTTTGTATCATCAACTCAGAAGGTTTAGTGGTCATCTATAACATTTTAGTCATCAACATTAAGCATTTATGACATGACAATTTTATTCTAAAGAATCTTGGGCATTTATTTATAAGCATTGGCTTTTCTGATACATCCTTCATGTTTTGTGCAGGGAGAGGTCGTCTCTACACTTGTGGGCCATACACAGTGCCTCTCTTCTATGGTTTGGCCTCAGCATGATACAATTTATAAGGCATCTTGGGATCACTCTATCAGAAAATGGGGTGTCAGGACAGGCAAAGATTTGTCTGATATAGTATGCCTATTTGTTTCTTTCTTTCTCCCTCTATATCCATTTTTTGTTTCATTTTCATTTGGATATCGTTTTGATGATTACTTTTTGTGTGGAAATAGCTCTTTTATGTTTTGACTGGTGGCAAATGGAACAGGAAAAACCAACTACACTAGATTGCGGTATAGAATAATTTGCAGAAGGCACATAATTACTGGCTCCTACCTCTACGAATGCTTGTAGGAGGCATTGCAGCAGCGAATAAGAATGGTATTGATCAACATGCAGTTGACACCGTATGTGCTCTGAATCCGAATTCAGGTGTGAGTTTCAGATATTTTATGTGCAAAAAAGTATTAGAGTGCCTTATGTTTGTATGTTAGTTAAGCAGATTATAGATAGAACCTGCAATAGGATCAACTAATTAGTTGATCAAAAACTACACCCACTTTTGTAATCGTCTACTTGCATATTTGCATATACTTAATAATAATCTCGTGACAACTAATTATTCTATTTTTTTATTTAATTGTATAGTTTTCAACATTTTATTTTTATTTGAGTTGAAAGAAGAAAAACACGAATTGCAATTTTGACTTAGAAAAGAGAATATTCAATAGCAGCTTAATCAATTTAAATAATCAATGTTGATATTTCACATGGGAATGGATATTCTAATCTTATATTTTACATGGTTATGATTTAAATTCTTATTTCATTTAAGTAACTTCATTATAATATCTTATTTTATTGATATCTTTATATTTAATCTAATTTTTATTATTTATTTTAGTCTTGATTCTAAATTTTTATTATTTTTTAATATTTAAGATAACTTGAGTTCTAACTTTTGGATTTTAATTGTGTTATTAATTTATTATTTTAAATTCTAAATTTAAATTCATTAATTTTTATATTTAGTTTTAACGTTAAAATTTTAATAAAAATTTAATTTAATTAATATTTTTATTTATCCTTAAAAGTATATAGTTTAAAGTTCAAAGTTCAAAATAAAACATAATATAATATTTATCATAGAAATAAATATTATTTAATTAAAATATTTTTTTAAAGGTCAGGTTCTTTAGCGGCGTTTGTGATAAAAGCACCGTTAAAGGTCTGCTCTATAGTGGTGTTTGTAGCAAAAGCGCCACTAAAGGTCTGTTCTATAGCGGCGTTTGTGGAAAAAGTGCCGCTAAAGGTCATGTTCTTTAGCGACGTTTGTGGGAAAAGCACAACTAAAGATCATGTTCTTTAGCGGCGTTTGTGGCAAAGCCCGCTAAAGGTCATGTTCTATAGCGGCGTTTGTGGAAAAAGTGCCGCTAAAGGTCATTTTCTATAGCGGCGTTTGTAAAAAAAGAACCGCTAAAGGTCATGTTCTATAATGGCGTTTGTAAAAAAAGTGCCGCTAAAGGTCATGTTCTATAACGGCATTTTTTTACATAAACGCCGTAAAATGCTAGCAGTGTTTTTTGCACCACTTGTAAAAGCCCCATAAATAGTTTTAGCGGTGCTTATAAACGCCGCTATAGGCCCCAAAAAAATACCGCTAAAAACCTGTTTTGCTGTAGTGGATCATGGGTTAATCCCTCTTTGTAACACCCCTTACCTGTACCCGAAGCCGGGATAAGGTACGAGGCGTTACCGGACAAACATACAAACATTAAACTAAAATACGGGCCATAAAATTTCATTCATATTTCAAAACGTTCATTCACTTACACATAGTCCCTTATTTGAGTCTACGAAGCCCAAAACATACTTTAGAAAGGGTTCGGGACTAAACTGAGATGTAACACCCCGTACCCGAGTCCGTTACCAGAGTCGAATACAAGGTGCACACAGACTTAACTTAATTGTTTTCACAGTCCATAAAAAATTTCCGGACAAGTGGTTCTTTGCATCACCGTCGCCTTAAAAATCATATCTGGAGTTTCAAAACTCGAAAATCAGTTTCGTAATTTTTCCCTGAAACTAGACTCATATGTCCATCTACATATTTTTTCTAGAATTTTTGGTCAAGCCAATTAGTACAGTTTATTAGTTAAAGTCTCCCATGTTACAGGGGTCGACTACACTGACCTTCGTGCATTACAACTTGAATATCTCCCTGTGAAGGGCTTCAATACTGATGTCGTTTATTTCTATAGAAACTAGACTCAAAGAGGAATCTATACATATATGGTATGACTCCTAATTATCTCTGGTTAATTTATAATGAATTTCCAAAGTCGGAACAGGGAATCCAGAAACCGTTCTGGCCCTGTTTCACGAATACTTAAATATCTCTCAATATACAACTCATATGACCGTTTCGTTTCTTCCATATGAAAGTAGATTCATCAAGGCTCATTTAAATAATTTATTCACTATTTAACTCCACTCCTGATATTTTTAGTGATTTTTCACATCCACACCACTGCTGCTGTCAGCATCTATTACTAAAACAAACCATGCCTGTTTCATGACTTTCCCTTAATTTAACTAATAATTCATCATGCATGTCCCAAATTATAACCATGATTTGTGTCCAAACATCACAAAACCAATTCTAACCGAACATTTACGCCATTTTCGCATGGCTAAAAGTTTACATACCAAATTTCGACAAAGCATAACAGCCTATACATGCCGAAATGTACAGTTTGTTAGTTAAAGTCTCCCATGTTACAGGGGTCGACTACACTGACCTTCGTGCGTTACAACTTGAATATCTCCCTGTGCAGGGCTTCAATACTGATGTAGTTTATTTCTATAGAAACTAGACTCAAAGAGGAATCTATACATATATGGTATGACTCCTAATTATCTCTGGTTAATTTATAATGAATTTCCAAAGTCGGAACAGGGAATCCAGAAACCGTTCTGGCCCTGTTTCACGAATACTTAAATATCTCTCAATATACAACTCATATGACCGTTTCGTTTCTTCCATATGAAAGTAGATTCATCAAGGCTCATTTAAATAATTTATTCACTATTTAATTCCACTCCTGCTATTTTTAGTGATTTTCACATCCACACCACTGCTGCTGTCAAGATCTATTACTAAAACAAACCATGCCTATTTCATGACTTTCCTTAATTTAACTAATAATTCATCATGCATGTCCCAAATTATAACCATGATTTGTGTCCAAACATCACAAAACCAATTCCAACCGAACATTTATGCCATTTTCGCATGGCTAAAAGTTTACATACCAAATTTCAACAAAGCATAACAAACCTATACATGCCGAAATGTACTCCTAGACCAACTACGAAGAAAATACCAAAAGTTGTTAGCGGTGTGATGACTTCGATGACGGTCCCGAATACGCAAAAAGTCGAGTCCAAGAAACCTAAAATAGGTGACAAGCAAACACCGAATGAGTATATAACTCAGTAAGTCATAAGCAATGCACTACCAACCATTAATAACATTATCGCAAGAGGAAACAAAATGGAACGAGGCTAATTACTCCATTCAAACCGAACTATACCATAGTTCTTTAGACCTTTCATTCAATCTCATACCAAGTTACACATTCACATTCCATATACTAATCAATAGGATATTTGAAGCATTTTTATACACCATTTTGTTTTCGTTACATTCATACATCTTCATGGCTTTTCACTTATTCCACGATAATTGATATATACGTGACTTCAATTTAAATTGTCACATGGGTTCGAAACTTACCAAGCTCAACTCCAAATATAAACATAGTGCCTATTAGCCATGAACTCAAGGTACCTTCCCGATCCACTGTCCGTGATCGACTCAATAATGTCGCACACTCAGTGTCAATAGTGATTCAAAAGCATATAGTGAGTCCGCACACTTAGTGCTATATAATCAACTCGCACACTTAGTGCTATATGATCAAACTCGCACACTTAATGCTGTACAAATTTTAAACCCGCACACTTAGTGTCATTCTCATGATCACAAATGTTTATACCCGCACACTTAGTGCCGAAATCAACAACTCAATACATCTCACCTCTTTTCTTTTCATTCAATACTTTCATCACCACATACATACATGTATATAAATTTATCATTCCTTTCGGCATAATTACATAGACATTATGTCTATTTAAATCAATACAAAATATATGCTTAGTGACCTACCTTGTGTGGTGTAAAATAATTCCAAGTCGGCTACTTGATGACCTTCGATTTTCCCTTGTTGGACGCCTCTCCTTTAGGATCTTGAGCTTAAACAAATAAATTAACTCATTCAACCGCTTTGCTACACATATTGATATTCACAATTTAATGATTTTATGACATACGGAACGACATGGTAAAAATTTTTATCTTGCTACCTCATGCTCTTAGCTATTCGGCTCATAACCATATGCTATAGCCCTACTATCAATAATCCAATCACACATGCATATATATATATATGGCCGAATGTACAAAGCATAGACTCATCATCACCTATGCTCTTAATTTGATGGCCGAATATGCATACATGTATATACACTATTAATCAATCACTAACATTGCACTTCACCTTAATAGCTAGCTTAGCAAACCTCAATTTAACACATAGTTGTTCATAACACAACTTAAGCATACTCTCCATTCCATCAATTCCAAAACTTAATGTCTTACTCAAAAATGCTAAAAAGAAAATCCAAGAGTCATCAATCCACCATCACATGTATCATTAACAAGCTTCATATTTAGCATGCAATGACATTAACACAAAATCTACCTTGGCCGAATATCATCCCCATGATATAGCAAAGTTTTGAACCATGGACTAATTAGAACTCAAGTTAGCAACTAAGAACATGCATGAATGTCATGGCACAACCTCAAACATACCTTAATCTAGACACAAGTATGGCTAAACCTCCTCCTAATCCTCTTCCAAACCAAGCATGAAGCAAGAACCCCTTCCTTCTTCCTTAGAATTTCAGCTCAAAGAAATGAAAAAAAGATGAACAACAAATTTTTTTCTTCTTTTTTCTTCAACTCACGGCAAAAGGGGGGGGAACACTCACCATTCTCTTTTTTTTTTTGTTCCCTTTCATTATTAAATTCCCATGCTCATTATTTTATTTTTTTCTTACATACACCATTGTCCCAACATGTTTTATGACATGTTTTTACCCATAATCCCTTGTCATGGCCGGCCACTAGTAAAAAATATTAGGGGGGGAAATTTGACATGCAAGTCCCCCCTTTTGTTTACATGCACTATTAGGTCCTTATAGATTAGCCTATCACATTTCAAAAGTGTCACACAAGTCCTAATAACTGAATTCACATGCAATCGACTAAATCGAAGCTTGAAATTTTCACACATACATAAATACATATTCTAGACTATAAATATTACGTTCAAACATTTCGGTGACTTGGTTTAGCGGTCCCGAAACCACTTCCCGACTAGGGTCAATTTTGGCTGTCACAACTCTCCCCACGTAAGAAATTTTCGTCCCGAAAATCTTACCGGTAAATAGGTTTGGGTATCACTCTTTCATAGAGTTCTCGGGTTTCAAGTAGCTTCTTCCATCCCGTGTTTGAGCCATAACACTTTTACTAACGGAACCCTTTTGTTTCGCAACTCCTTCACTTCACGAGCTAGGATACGAATCGGTTCTTCTTCATAACTCATATCGGCTTGAATTTCAACCTCGATGGACTAATTACGTGTGACGGATCGATCTATAACGTCAAGCATCGAAACATAGAAGACGTTGTTAATCTTTTCAAGTTCGGGGCAAAATCAAACGACACGAATCGGACCGACTCGTTCGGATATCTCATATGGCCCGATGAACCTCAGACTCAATTTGCCTTTACGGCCAAATCTGAGTATCTTTTTCCAAGGTGAAACTTTAAGAAACACTTTGTCTCCCACCTGATACTCAATGTCTTTTCGTTTCAGATCCGCGTCACGACTTTCGACGATCGGAGGCTATCTTGATTTTCACGGATTACCTTTACTGCTCATTCAGCATCTTTAATCAAATCCACCCCGAAAATTTTGCTTTCGCCGAGCTCGGTCC
This sequence comes from Gossypium arboreum, assembly GCF_025698485.1. Taxonomy (NCBI): domain Eukaryota; kingdom Viridiplantae; phylum Streptophyta; class Magnoliopsida; order Malvales; family Malvaceae; genus Gossypium; species Gossypium arboreum. The sequence continues at coordinate 17,942,221 of NC_069073.1, forward strand.
AAAACAATGGTGTACGGCATTTATGCCCGTACAAGGCCTCGTAAGGCGCCATCTTAATACTTGATTGAAAACTATTGTTGTAAGCGAATTCAATCAAAGGTAAATACCGTTCCCATGAACCACTAAACTCGAGGATGCAACATCTCAACATATCCTCAAGTATCTGAATTATCCGCTCGGATTGACCATCGGTTTGGGGGTGAAAGGCGGTGCTGAAATGCAACTTGGTACCCAAAGCTTCTTGCAATTTCTTCCAAAATCGTGAGGTGAATCTCGGATCTCTATCCGACACGATAGAAATAGGTACCCCGTGTAATCTCACAATCTGAGAAACATACAATTCAGCTAATTTATCCATTGAAAATTTCGTATGCACAGGGATAAAGTGAGCCGACTTAGTCAATCTATCAACAACGACCCAAATCGCATCTTTCTTACTTGCCGACACTGGCAACCCAGATACAAAATCCATCGTTAATCGATCCCATTTCCATTCAGGTATCATGATCGGTTGGAGTAGACCCGTAGGCACTTGATGTTCCGCCTTCACTTGCTGACATATTAAACACTTCGAAACAAAATCAGAAATGTCTCGTTTCATACCATACCACCAAAACTGACGTCTTAGGTCGTTGTACATTTTCGTACTCCCCGGGTGGACTGACATTCGGCTACAATGAGCTTCGTTCAGAATTATCGAAATAAGTTCTAAATTTCTTGGAATACACAAATGATTTCTGAACCTCAAACAATCGTCATCATCAACTTGAAATTCTGATTCCACATTCGGCACACATTCAGCCCGTCTTGCAACCAACTCATCGTCGACTTTTTGAGCTTCACGAATTTGATGGATCAATGATGGTTTGGCCTTTAATTCGGCTACTAACACATTGTCGGGTAGAATAGACAAGTGTACATTCATCACTCGTAAAGTAAACAGTGATTTCCGGCTTAAGGCGTCTGCAACCACATTAGCCTTTCCCGGGTGATAATCAATGACAAGCTCATAATCTTTTAACAACTCGAGCCAACGTCTTTGTCGCAGATTTAAGTCTCTTTGAGTCATCAAATATTTGAGACTTTTGTGATCCGAATACACATGGCACTTTTCACCAAATAAGTAATGTCGCCATATTTTCAAGGCGAATACGATGGCAGCTAATTCGAGATCATGGGTCGGATAATTTTTCTCATGTGGCTTTAATTGCCTCGACGCATAGGCCACAACTCGACCTTCTTGCATCAATACGCAACCCAACCCAAGTAGGAGGCGTCACTATAGATGACAAACTCTTTGCCCGATTCGGCTGCACTAAAATTGAGCTTCCAGTCAAATAAGTTTTCATTCGAACTTAACATCTTTTGAAGTAGCCGTCATGGGTGTGGCTATCATCGAGAAACCTTTCACAAACCGTCAAGAGTAACCGGCAAGTCCCAAAAGCTTGAACCTCGTAATATTTTTCGGAGGCTTCAGTTAAGTATGGCTGAAATTTTGCTCGGTCGACTCGAATACCCGATGCCGATACCACATGACCCAAGAAGCTAACCTCTTAACCAGAACTCACACTTGCTGAACTTAGCATATAACTGCTTATCCCGTAAAATTTGCAACACTAGTCTCAGGTGTTCAGCATGTTCGGTCTCATTTCTTGAATAGACCAAGATGTCATCAACGAACACAACTACGAACCGGTCCAAATACTGTCTGAAGATCCGATTCATCAAATCCATAAATACCGCAAGGGCATTAGTGAGCCCGAACGGCATCACTAAGAACTCGTAGTGACCGTACCTCGTCCTGAAAGCAGTTTTGGGTACGTCCGAATCTCGAATCCGCAACTGATAATAACCCGATCTCAAATCTATCTTCGAAAACATTGAGGCTCCCTTTAGTTGATCAAACAAATCATCAATACGCGGTAACGGATATTTATTCTTTATCGTAACTTTGTTCAGCTGACGATAGTCAATACACAATCTCATAGTTCCGTCCTTCTTTTTCACAAACAATACTAGTGCACCCCAAAGTGAGAAACTTGGTCGAGCGAAACCTCTATCCGTCAATTCTTGCAACTGAGCTTTCAACTCCTTTAACTCGGTTGGTGCCGTACGATACGGAGCTATCGAAATTGGCGTAGTCCCAGGTACAAGCTCAATACCAAACTCTATCTCCCGAACAGGTGGCAAACCCGGTAATTCTCCGGGAAAAACGTCCGGGTATTCGCTAACCACCGGCACAGATTCGGGTTTCTTTTCTAACTCTTTGTCACCAAGTACATACACAAGGTACGCTTCGCACCCCTTTCTTACATATTTCGAGCCAACATTGACGATATTACGGTGGCAACCCTTTAAGTCCGTAGACTCAACTCGGATTATCTCGTTATTTGCGCACCTCAAATCAATGGTTTTTCTTTTGCAACTCACCATCTGCGTCATATACGGTCAACGGTCCATACCAAGAATAACATCGAATTCATCAAATGGTAAAAGCATCAAATCGGCCGGAAAAGGATTCTCGGATCATCGAGGGCATCTCTTACACACTTTGTCAACAAGCGCATATTGACCCAAGGGATTTGACACTCGAATTACGAACTCAAGAGACTCAATAGGCGAGTCTTCTTGGATGCTAAAGTCTCACATACATAAGAATGAGTAGAGCCGGGGTAGATTAATGCAATTACATTAGTATCAAAAGAGTGAAAGTACCGGTGATAACATCGGGGAGGATGCTTCCTCTCGCACGGATGGCATATGCCCTAGCAGAGAGTCTGAGTCTCGGATCGAACACCCGATCGGTGGCCCCTCTCGACTACCACCCCTACCTCTTGAAATTCTCGGTGGTCTACCTCTAGTGTCATTCCACTAGGTCTTGCACCTTGCATCCTATTCTTCTCTTCAAGCTCGTGCAATCTCTAATGAAGTGGTCCTTGAACCGCATCCGTAATGAGCCCTACGTTAGTAGACTTACCCCAACATTCACCTATGTGTCTTCTTCCACATTGGGGGCATTCAGTTTCTCTTGATGGTTATTGCCCACACTAGCTACCGAAGTAGCTCGGGAGTCCGTCGATGGTCGTGCTCTAATGGAAATTCTCGCAGTCGTCCTCGATTTATTAGTGCCCTCCCTGAACTTCTTTACAGCCGAGAATGGAGCTTTACCCGTCGATCTCTTACGATAGTCTTTAGCTTCAAATTCAGCCTTCTTCTTCTCCTTTCCAAGTTCTTCCGCCTTGCAGGCTCGTTCGACTAGTGTTACGAACTCCTTTATCTCCAAAATACCCACTAGTAGCTTTAAATCTTCATTCAATCCTTCTTCAAATCTTTTGCACATAGCAACCTCATCGGCCACACACTCTCGAGCATACCGACTGAGTCTTACGAACTCATGTTCATATTCAGATACTGTCATACGGCCTTGCTTGAGTTCCAAGAATTCCTTACGTCTTTGATCGATGAACCTTTGACTAATATACTTCTTTCGAAATTCCGTTTGAAAGAAATCCCAAGTACCTCGTTCGTTTGGGACTATGGAAATCAAGGTCCTCTACCAATAGTAGGCTAAGTCCCGCAACAAGGATATAGCACACTTTAGACATTCATCGGGTGTGCATGACAGTTCATAAAACACCCGAATGGTGTTATCAAGCTAGAACTCGGCCCTTTTGGCATCATCAGTAACTATGGCCCTGAACTCCTCAGCCCCGCGCTTCCTAATCAAGTCTACAGGTGGCTTACTCAGCCTCACGGTCGATGGCGATGGCATTACTGCTCTTGGGGTGGATTATTCAAATTCGGAGATGTTGGACAGCCGGATTGGTTCGGGCATATTATGCGACCCACTCATTCATCATGGTAAAGAAGGCTTGTTTAGCCCCTCACCTTGATTATTCGCAGATGACCGAGGTTCAACAGCGGCGTCCCTTGTGCAGGAGCAGCCGCTACACTTTCAACGTCATCCGCCAAGGTTCTCTCTACCGGATCCATTTACTAATCAAAACAAAAATTTTAACCGTCAAGTCATCACACATTTAAACATTAACATTAAGGCATGTATAGCTAGACTCATACGTGCTATGGTAGTCCTAGAACCGACTAAACAATAGCTCGATACCAATAAAATTGTAACACCCGTGCACTCCGAGTCCGTTATCGAGTCGAATACAAGGTGCACACAGACTTAACTTAATTGTTTTCACAGTCCATAAAAAAAAATTTCCAGACAAGCTGGTTACTGCATCACTGTCGCCCTAAAAATCATATCTACAGTTTCAAAACTCGAAAATCAGTTTCGTAATTATTCCCTGAAACTAGACTCATATGTCCATCTACAGATTTTTTTTCTAGAATTTTTGGTCAAGCCAATTAGTACAGTTTATTAGTTAAAGTCTCCCATGTTACAGGGTTTGACTACACTGACCTTCGTGCGTTACAACTTGAATATCTCCCTATGCAGGGCTTCAATACTGATGCCGTTTATTTCTATAGAAACTAGACTCAAAGAGGAATCTATACATATATGCTATGACTCCAAATTATCTCTGGTTAATTTATAATGAATTTCCATAGTTGGAACAAGGAATCCAGAAACCGTTCTGGCCCTGTTTCACGAATACTTAAATATCTCTCAATATACAACTCATATGACAGTTTCGTTTCTTCCATATGAAAGTAGATTCATCAAGGCTCATTTAAATAATTTATTCACTATTTAATTCCACTCCTGCTATTTTTAGTGATTTTTCACATCCACACCACTGCTGCTGTCAGAATCTATTACTAAAACAAACCATGCCTATTTCATGACTTTCCCTTAATTTAACTAATAATTCATCATGCATGTCCCAAATTATAACCATGATTTGTGTCCAAACATCACAAAACCAATTCCAACCGAACATTTACGCCATTTTCGCATGGCTAAAAGTTTACATACCAAATTTCAACAAAGCATAACAGCCTATACATGCGAAATGTACTCCTAGACCAACTACGAAGAAAATACCAAAAGTTGTTAGCGGTGTGATGACTTGATGACGGTCCCGAATCGCAAAAAGTCGGTCCAAGAAACCTAAAATAGGTGACAAGCAAACACCGAATGAGTATATAACTCAAGAAGTCATAAGCAATGCACTACCAACCATTAATAACATTATCGCAAGAGGAAACAAAATGGAACGAGGCTAATTACTCCATTCAAACCGAACTATACCATAGTTCCTTAGACCTTTCGATTCAATCTCATACCAAGTTACACATTCACATTCCATATACTAATCAATAGGATATTTGAAGCATTTTTATACACCATTTTGTTTTCGTTACATTCATACATCTTCATGGCTTTTCAGTTATTCCACGATAATTCTTATGTACGTGACTTCAATTTAAATTGTCACATGGGTTCGAAACTTACCAAGCTCAACTCCAAATATAAACATGGCGCCTATTAGCCATGAACTCAAGGTACCTTCCCGATCCGCTGTCCGTGATCGACTCAATAATGTCGCACACTCAGTGTCAATAGTGATTCAAAAGCATATAGTGAGTCCGCACACTTAGTGTTATATAATCAACTCGCACACTTAGTGCTATATGATCAAACTCGCACACTTAGTGCTGTACAAATTTTAAACCCGCACACTTAGTGTCATTCTCATGATCACAAGTGTTTATACCCGCACACTTAGTGCCGAAATCAACAACTCAATACATCTCACCTCTTTTCTTTTCATTCAATACTTTCATCACCACATACATACATGTATATAAATTTATCATTCCTTTCGGCATAATTACATAGACATTATGTCTATTTAAATCAATACAAAATATATGCTTAGTGACCTACCTTGTGTGGTGTAAAATAATTCCAAGTCGGCTACTCGATGACTTTCGATTTCCCCTTGTTGGACGCCTCTCCTTTAGGATCTTGAGCTTAAACAAATAAATTAACTCATTCAACCACTTTGCTACACATATTGATATTCACAATTTAATGATTTTATGACATATGGAACGGCATGGTAAAAATTTTTATCTTGCTACCTCATGCTCTTAGCTATTCGGCTCATAACCATATGCTATAGCCCTACTATCAATAATCCAATCACACATGCATATATATATATATGGCCGAATGTACAAAGCATAGACTCATCATCACCTATGCTCTTAATTTGATGGGGAATATGCATACATGTATATACACTATTAATCAATCACTAACATTGCACTTCACCTTAATAGCTAGCTTAGCAAACCTCGATTTAACACATAGTTGTTCATAACACAACTTAAGCATACTCTCCATTCCATCAATTCCAAAACTTAATGTCTTACTCAAAAATGCTAAAAAGAAAATCCAAGAGTCATCAATCCACCATCACATGTATCATTAACAAGCTTCATATTTAGCATGCAATGACATTAACACAAAATCTACCTTTGGCGAATATCATCCCCATGATATAGCAAAGTTTTGAACCATGGACTAATTAGAACTCAAGTTAGCAACTAAGAACATGCATGAATCTCATGGCACAACCTCAAACATACCTTAATCTAGACACAAGTATGGCCAAACCTCCTCCTAATCCTCTTCCAAACCAAGCATGAAGCAAGAACCCTTCCTTCTTCCTTAGAATTTCAGCTCAAAGAAATGAAAAAAGATGAACAACAAATTTTTTCTTCTCTTTCTTCAACTCACGGCAAAGGGGGGAACACTCACCATTCTCTTTTTTTGTTCCTTTCATTATTAAATTCCCATGCTCATTATTTTATTTTTTCTTACATACACCATTGTCCCAACATGTTTTATGACATGTTTTTACCCATAATCCCTTGTCATGGCCGGCCACTAGCAAAAAATATTAGGGGGGAAATTTGACATGCAAGTCCCCCCTTTTGTTTACATGCACTATTAGGTCCTTATAGATTAGCCTATCACATTTCAAAAGTGTCACACAAGTCCTAATAACTGAATTCACATGCAATCGACTAAATCGAAGTTTGAAATTTTCACACATTCATAAATACATATTCTAGACAATAAATATTACGTTCAAACATTTCGGTGACTCGGTTTAGCGGTCCCGAAACCACTTCCCGACTAGGGTCAATTTTGGGCTGTCACATGAGAACTTACAAAAATCTTGGAAATTTCATGCTTTAAGGCTCCACACGCCCGTGTCCCAAAGTCGTGTTCCATGCAGGGGCTGAGACACATGGTCGTGTTTCTGCCTGTGTGGAATATACCTAGGCTATTTTCCAAGCTTTGGTCAACCTTAATCTCTTACACACTTATACAAAATCAAAAGCATATAACATGGTATTCATTTAATGATTAAATATTCTCAATTAAACCACAAACATAGCATTTGTATGTCATCATACATGTGTCTCTCATACTCATTTTAACTTGTTTATTATAGTACCACTTATACATTTATACCAAGATTATCATCTTACCAAATATCTTCACTTAATCATCAAGCATTCATATTTAAAACTAGATCATATCTTCATAAAATACCACAATTCAGATCATAAAATAACATGTTTGCTGAAACATTTCAATTCAACTCCATACCCAACAAGCATTACATTGAGACTAGTCATATATATATATACATGTCATGATACATATCATTCTCTTTCATTTTCTTATAAACACATATCATTTATTTCATTATATCAATATTTCATATACCATAGTTTCCATGTATTCCACATATATTTATTTTCCTCCTCCTCCTCTCCTTTCCACATCCTTAATGTATATAGAATTCTTGTAAGTACGATTTCACAATTTACTAATAAATGCTCACATCAAACTGTCCACACGAGTCATAGTCACTTACTTATTTATAATTCGAGTTACAGAGCTCCAAATTAAGATCCGTAAATTTCCCCTGAAACTAGACTCACATATCTTTTCACCATAAAATTTTCATAATTTTTCGTTTATCCAATTAGTACAGTTTATTCATTAAAATTTCCCTATTTCACTTTTCGACGATTCGACCTCTCTTCACTAAAATTAATTATCTCACAAGTCTGAACTCGGATAATGTTCTTGTTGATTTATCTTGAAAATAGACTCATTAGGGATTTTAAAAATATAATTTTAATCCTCTAATTATTTTTATCCAAATTTTTTTTTATTGTCCAAAGTCAAAACAGGGGATCACGTAATCATTCTGAACCAGTCTCACAAAAACATAAATATCTCAAAATATAGAACTCATTTTCTTGCTCTGTTTCTTTTATATGAAAATAGACGCATTAAGATTTAATTTGATATCTCATTAAGTCTCTGATTCAATTTATACTATTTTTGGTTATTTTTGAAAACCACGTCACTACTACTGTCCAAAACAGTTTTATTGCTAATTCACTCTTTCACACTTTCTTTGTATTAACCTCATTTTAACATACATACCACAAATCATTTTCACCACATTTCATACATCACAAGTATAGGCCCATGATCACAAGGTCACCATGAAATCATCCTCATGTATAACTCACTTGTTTATAACCTTACCACATCCTGGTCACTTAATGAACACATCATTCACATAACCAAGTTCCTGCACTTATTCTTCACAAAACTCACAAAGAAATACATAGAGAGTCTCCCGTTGAACACTTCGAATCAATCCTCGATACTTGGTGGTTTCAGCACATAGCTCCACCCATCATATAGTTCGGCTCTCTTGTACACATGGTGAACACTCAGTACCACCCATGTAACCTAGCCAATTTATCTCGTAGCTCTCTTGTCTACATGGTGTCCTTCACCTGGAACCACGCATGCGACCTAGCTACATATATCCCGTAGCTCTCTTGTCTACATGGTGTACACATAGTATCACCCATGTGACCTAGCTACATCATAATGTCTTGTAGCTCTCTTGTACACATGATGTGCACTCAGCACCATACATGTGACCTAGCTACATACTATCTCAGATCATCCAATCTTCCAGAAGGTTCAACTGGATTTCTCTCTTTTCCAACAATTTCACTAATCAAGTAATTATCCACAAAATATTTCCAATATTATTATAAAATATCATAATACAAGTAATATTGATGTATTACTTACATATAAATTTACATCTCATTTAATATCAAGGCAATAACATTAAATTACACATTGCCTTATTAAAATCATATGAACTTACAATTTCCCATAATAACCATAATCATAGAAATCATATTTATATATGATAATTCAATGCACTTCATGTACCATAGACATATTTTTAAATCAATTCATAAACTTGGCACCATAATCATTTAATTTAACATAATTCAATTAATTCACTAAATTTAACTTTCAAATATAAATTACAACATTATTGATGTATTATTATCATACCAACTTACAAACTTTCAACACCTCGGAAATTATAATAAATATATCAATTTTACATTGAAACATGCATAAATTAATGCTTATTATACATATGAACTTACATCGATACTAAAACGACCATTTTACCAACTTTCCTAATTTTCGATTTTTCTCTCATTCTAGGTTCAAATCTCGTTTTCTGGGATCTAAAATATCATATTTTACTTATTTAATTAATGTACTATTCAAAACAGTCCTTAACTCAAACTTTTGCAAAATTACAATTTTGCCCCTAAACTTTTGCATATTTACACTTTTGCCCCTAGGCTCGGGAATTAAACTTCATCCCTTATTGTTATGTTTTATGACATGATGATCACTTTTCCCTTCTATGGAAACATCAAATTCTCACTCTAACATATACTTATGACTATTAGGTATTTTTATCGATTAAGCCCTTTTACTCGTTTTCACTCAAAACCGAGTAGCACAAGTTGTCTAACACAATTTAAAATCTCATATTCTATCATAAAACAGAAAAATAAACACATTTCACCTACGGGTATTTTTCCAAATATGAACCCTAGCTTAAATTATTGCTAGAATAAGCTTAATCAAATTACCGGGATTCCAAAAACGTAAAGAACTTGAAAAACGGGGTTAGAACGGACTTACTATTGAGCTTGGAAAGCTTGAAAACCCTATCCATGGCTTCCCCCATGCTAATTTCGGCCTCCATGAAAAAGATGAGTCAATTTTGGCTTTATTTTCCCTTTTTATTTCTTTTAATTACCAAATGACCAAAATGCCATTCCTTACTAAACTTTCAAAAATTCCATCCATGTCCAATTTTTTTCCATCACTTAGAAATTGGTAAAATTGCTATTTAAGACCTCCTAATTAATATTTCAAAGCAATTTCATACTAGAAACTTCTAGAATGCAAGTTTTGCAACTTATTCAATTTAGTCCCTAACTTCAAATTGAGCACTTTATGCATAGAATTTCTTCACGAAATTTTCACACAATCATGCAATCATATCATAGACCTCAAAATAATCATAAAATAATTATTTTTATCTCGGATTTTGCAGTCCCGAAACCTCTGTTCCAACTAGACCCAATTTTGGGCTATTACACTCTTGAATGCACTTCAATAGAGAACTATCCAGTTGGCTGATTGCTGCAAACTCTATCTTTTAGCTAAGTGCATCAGCCACAATGTTAGCACTCCCTAGCTTATAATCCATCGTGAAATCAAATTCCACTAGGAAAACCTGTCAACAAGCCTGTTTGGGAGACAACTTTTTTTGGGTTAGAAAAAACTGTTGGCAACATTATCGGTAAAGACCACAAACCTGGAACCCAGTAAATAATGCCTCCATGTGCACAAGCAATGCACCACAGCTGTCATCTCATTTTCTTGGACCGCATACCACCACTCCGTCTCATTAAGCTTTTGACTCTTGAAAGCAATTGGATGCCCATCTTGCATCAGTACCCCCTAATGGTATAATCTGATGCATCTGTGCGTACCTCAAATGACTTTAAATAAACCAGCAAAGTAAGTACAAGATCCCTCGTCATCATCTCTTTCACTTGATTAAAGGCTTTCTCACATTTGGGATCCCAATTTCACGTCTTACCCTTCTTCAACAAGTCCGTCAAGGGTGTGGTGATTTTAGAGTAGCCCTCGATGAAATGCCGGTAATAATTCGCCAACCCAAGGAAAGACTGCAACTCCAACACCTTGGTTGGTACTTCCTAATCAACAATGGCCTAAATCTTATTTTCATCCATCTAGATCTTGCCACCTCCCACAATGTGGCCTAGAAATGGCACCTCACATTGGGCAAATGAGCACTTTTCCTCTTTGACATATAGCTCATTTTCCCACAAGGTTTGGAACACCTCCCTCATATGTTCCACATGCTCCTCGAGCAACTTACTGTACACCACAATATCATCAACGTAAACAACCATAAAACAATCTAGGAAAGGTTGAAGTACCTTATTCATTTGGGTGGAGAATGAAGCTGGAGCATTCGTGAGTTCGAAGGGCATCACAAGGAACTCATATGAACCATACCCCATCACACAAGCTGTCTTTGGCTCCTCCCCCTTGACTATTCAAACTTGATGGTGCCCCCATCTCAAGTCTAACCTGGTAAACCATCTCGCACTGCCAAGTTGATCAAAAAAATTCGTAATAATAGGAATAGGGTACCTGTTCTTCACAATGATCTTGTTTAAAGCCTGGTAATCGATGCATAACCTTAGCGACCCATTGTACTTTTTTTGAAACAACACTACACTCCAAATAGGGCTTTAGATGGTCTAATGAATCCAACATCTAAAAGCTCCTTTAACTGCTTCTACAACTCTTCCAACTCCCACAGAGACATCCGATATGGGGCCCTTGTTGGTGGTTCAAAATTGGGCATCAACTCGATCTTGTGATCCACCTCCCTATTTGGTGGCAACATTTTAGGCAACTCTGCTGGCATCACATCCTGAAAAGACTCAAGTAACTGGCACACTTTCTTTGGAATCTCATCAATGGATGTAACGACTTCTTCGACATCTAAGGTGGCTAAATAGGAGATTTCATCTCTTCGTACTCATTTAGCAAACTGGATCGTCGACAATATTTTTCCCTCCATACTTCCTTTCCTTTTCATTCTTACTATGCATTAATGGTTCAAATTCAAAATACCATGTAATTGCCAGAGGGACAAATAGATGCATTAATCAAGTCAAGGAAACTTAATCTAACCACAACATAAAATTCATCAAGTGGTATTACCATAATTGTCGCCTTACCAGTCCAACCGCCAAGTTGGAGATCCAGTTCCTTTGCAACCCCCTTGATTGGAACCCTTTCTGAGTTCATCGTCTTGATCTAACCCGATTCATTTTGGATTTTAAGATCAAGCTTACGAGCAGTCTCTTTGGACATAAACAAACCTGATACACCTGTGTCAATAAGCATATTCAATCCTCTGCCAGCCACCATGATGTCCATAAACATCAATCTGTTACTCATCTTGTCTTCGACACCCCCGAGTATCAAACCCATATTCTTGCTTTCTTCTTCCTACTCATCACTCTCATTAACAACATTGAACCCGGCTCACTTTGGGCAGTTTCTTGCCAAATGTGGGCCTTGACATTGGTAGCAATGTATCAGGCCCTTCTCCTATGGCCTGTCTTGCTTAGCGTTTTGGGTCTTGCCATTCGTTTTCCTCTTGTCTTTGTCTCCCTCACCATTGCCCTTGGGTTTAAATTTAGAAGACTGCCTTATCATCAGATTAGAGATTTGCAGCATTAACTCACTAAACTATTTCACATACTCCCTTATTATGCCTTGTTGTGAGAATCAACGTAACTTTGCCTAAGCCTCCTTCTCATCATTTTTTGGGTAAAACTGCGCTTTGATCTCCTTTTGGAACTCCTCCCATGTCCTAATTCTAGTTCCACCACATCTCACATCTATTGACCTACAATGCCACCATAACAAAGCAACATCAGTGAGATACAAAAAAGCAATATTTACCTTAGCATCATCATCCTTGATACCCACGGCACAGAAGTATTGCTCAATCTCCTGTAAGAAGTTTTCCACCTCCCTTGCAGACATTGAACCCTTGAACTTCTCTAGTTTGGGAGCGTCAATCTTATGGCTCGATGTTCTACCCAACACCCCCTTTCCTACAGCAACGTGACACAAAGTAAGCTCTTCAACCTTTGTGTGAAATTCCACTAATGTTGCTTCATTTTCTGCTTTCACAACCATCATAATAGCTTTAAGAGTCTGATTCTTTCCCATCAACTTAGCCACAGTGGTGTTGACGAGAGCCTGCAATAAATCCAAATTGGACCTAAAGGCCTCGTCCATTTTTTCCATGAGCTGCTCCTTCTCCAAGCCCAGCTCATTGATGCGTCCCCCCATCATATCGAGAGTGTCCTTTTGTTCCCCTATGGACTTTTCAAGATTGACCACTCAGTTTTCTAGTGCTGACAACATATCCCACGAATAGTTAGCCTTCAAAGACCCCCCTCGAGTTTCCATTGGCTCAGAAACTTCAACAATTTCTTTCAACATCTTTCAACGGTGCCTTCGCAATAGTAGCTCGGATACTAACTATCACGGGGCTAGAACTTTGTCTCACAATCTGTGCAGCCCTAGGCAAATTCTTCGCTACAAAAATACCTATGTCAACCTAACTCCCAACAATTGAGGATTCAACTAAAATTCCTCCAAGGCACCAAAGCAAAATAGAAGTAACCCAAAGATGAACGAAGAACAAAATAAGAACAAGCCAAATAAAAGCTAAGATTACAAGAGAGAAAGTTTTGAGTGAATGCTCTCAAGAATTCTGTTACTCAATGAAATGATTTACAACGAGGGGGAGAAGCCTCGATTTATAATTGAGTCTCCCCAATTTCAATGGTACATATTAAAGTACATCAACGGCTAAGATTAAAAGTTATCTACAAATCAAATGTCTAAGATTACAGGATCATATCTTCTAAGATTTACATATCATATATAGGATTCCATATCTTAGCCAAAGCAAATAGATTTTGTCAACCATATCTAGGATTGGTTGAAACAAATATATGACAGTAATGAGGACAATGACATCAACCATATGTCGACGTGTTCTCTCATTGTTCATTAATAAATGGTTCTTCCAAAACAGCCACAAGATTATCCTAATATGTTGTGGAGCTTTCAAATTCCAAACTAGGTTTCAATCTGTAGTCGAAACTGAGTTAATAGATGAGTAAAGAATTCTACAAGTTTCAAAAATAGAGAATGAATCACTCAACCATTTCTAGGAAATTTTATCAAACCCTGCACTAGGAACAAGAGGAAGAATTGCAACAATGTGATGAAGTATTTGATTTGGAAGGATTTGCTTTAGCTGATTCAGGTCCCAATTTCCATATTCATCTATCATACCATAAACTCTAAGAGTCTCATCTAAACGACTAGTACTTGTATAGAATAATTTAAGAGGGCCAACTTGACTAATCCATACATAATTCCAGAAATTAATTAACCGGACATCACCAACAGGCTAATAAACATTATTGAGAACCTCTGGCAACAGGCCAATAAACATTATTAAGAACCTCTGGCCAGACTTTCATAATAGATCACCAAATAAAGGAGAAATTACTCCTCGAAATAGATATCAGAAGTAATCCCTGAACATTATATCTCCTCCTTAGGACTTTCACCCACAATGCCTCCCAATGTGTAATGATATTGTAGCCTAATTTTAATAAAAAAAAAACCTTATTTTGATCAGTGAGTTTTCTTATTCGAAGAAACCCATTATCTATTGGTTTACAACAGTCTGACCAACTCAAGAGAGTAGGTTTTCTCAAATCCCCTTTTGATCACAAATAAAGCTTCGAGCAAGCTTTTCAATTTCATTACAAGTTGATCGGGAAATTTGTGTTGTAGCCATATAGTAGATTGGAATAGATAGAAGGTCTGATTTGTCCAACATAATCCTTCCTACCATTGAAAGATTCATTGCTTCCTATCTATTAAGGTTGCTACATACCTTGTCCACAAAAAAAAACCAAAAGTCTCTAATATGACTTTTTTGTGAAAGATGGGCATACTAAGGTATTTTTCCAAGATCCTCCACTCTTGAGATTCTAAGAATACCACAAATTTCATTATCTAACTCCTCTAGGGTGTTATGAGATAAAAATGCCTAAGTTTTGTTTTTATTGCTATTCTAACTAAAAAACCTACAAAAAGTGTTTAAAATCTCATTAACAAGCACAACTTGGTCCCTACCTGCCTTGTAAAACAAAATAAGGTCATCTGCGAAGAAGAGATTTGATATTTTCGGCCTATGCCTTTGACATCAATAGAGTTTCAACTCTTTCTGCTTAACAGCCATGTCAATGAAATGATCAAGTCTTTCCATGCATAAGACAAATAGATACGAAGAAAATGGATCCCCTTGTTGTAGACCTCGCGTAGGACAAAACGAGTCAATGGTAACACCATTCCACAAGATCTGTAGCAAGGATGAAAACACAAAATTCATGATGACATTAACCATTAGGGATGGGAATCCTGCATCAATAAAAGTATCTTTTTAGAAATCCCATCTGATTCTATCATATGCTTTTCCAAATCTATCTTTAGCACCATCCAATATTTCTGCCCTTTAACCATCCTTATGGTATGTATTGCCTCTTATACAATGATAATGTTATTTAAGATGTTCCCCCTAGTGATGAAGCTTGATTGATTCTGCTTTACAATGTTCATTATCAATGGTCTCAACCAATTAACAATTGTCTTTGTGATGACTTCATAGAAGACAATGCATAAGCAGATAAGATGGAATTGAGAGACAGTCTCTGCTCATTGAATCTTTGGAATTAACACTAGTAGAGTCTTGTTAAGATTAGGATCTTATCGATTTCCTTACATAATCTTCCGAACTAAAGAAAAAATCGAGCTATCAATGATCCCCCATTAAGACTGGTAAAAGTTTGCGTGAAATCTATCAATTCCTGGTGCTTTGAGAGGTGTCATACTAAACACTACTTTGTAAATTTCTTCATTTCTAGTCGATCTTACTAGCATGTCACAATCATGGGTTGATAAGGTCAGGAATCTATTGCGACAAGGAAAGACCCCATTAACATAATTTTCCACAGTATAAAAATTCTGAAAGAAATCAACAACATGCCTCTACAATTAATCCTGATCAGAACACCATCCTGAATCAACAATTATAAGGCCCTGAATTTAGTTTTTCTACCTCTATTTGTAAGCTATACTATTCGTGACTTCTAAAACCAAAGCATTTCCTCATGTTTCAAAATATCAACGATTTCCTAGCATAGCTCCCATTCACAAGTTTGAATCCATATGGATGATAGCAATTCCAGCATCCTTTGAACATATTTGAGTTCCTCAATTAACTCCTTCTTTCAAGAAAAAATGTTACCATAAACTCTCTTGTTCCAATATTCAACTACTGACTGGAGTTGCTCTTGATTTGAAACAATTTTAATGTATTGATTCCAGTGATAACGAATTAATTCTCCAAATTTTGGGTGTACTAACCAGCTTACTAAGAAATAGAAAGGTTGGCATGCATTATTAGAGGAGTTTTGAATATGATGCGTCAAAGACACGAAAAATGACATGTGATCTGACTTCAATCTGTGTAGGTGACAAACACAACTTGTAACGACCCAGATCGGGCAAACCCAATTAGAAGGTTTGTAAGTGAGAAATTACCTGTTGGCATAGTATAGTCCACCCATTCGTAGTTTGTTGGTGCATAAGAGTTGGTATATAGTAACCTCCATATAAGTAACTAAGGATTATATATTAGGTTATTCTGCTATTTAATAAAAGAATGTGTCAAGTGAAGAGTAAGCATGGTGTGAGTCACCGCCAAACATATAGTATGCCTACTTTGTTTGAACACTGTGCTAGTTGGGTTTTTGTAATGAGATCTGGTTAGGAGCTACGTAAACTGGCTGGTCAAATAATATTTGTACAAGATTCTCATTTATTTTTCTCTCAAACTTTGTAGGACATTTATTAAGACAAACTCTGGATATAATTGACATTTGTCGAGTTCCACTAAGGGGAAACTCAATTGATATATATGTTGTGAGAATAATTCATCTGGATGGTTTTTCTTCCTTTAAATCTACTATCTGGTTCTTCATCTTAGAACTTATATGTTTTTCGTCTTTAGAAGCTAAGGTTTTTTAATTAAAGAGTGCATGTTCTACCTTCTAGTAATTTATTAGTTTTGCATGCTATTTTTTTGAAAAAATAGGGTTATTAAGAAACTTATAAACAGTGAGTTGTGAGTAAGAGACCCTGCGTGAGGGTCATCTAGAATTGAGATGTTAGTCATTTGTCTGTAAATGGGTTTTAATGATGGTTCCATGTTATTTAAGTAGTTATTGCTGTTGATTCAATAATGATGTTCGAGCTTGAAACTCCAAGCTGTAGTTTAGGTGACTATCAGGTGAGTCTCTATCTTGAATCTTGCATGTCGAGTGTTCAGATTAACATACATATGAAGAAAATATCTAGGACAATTAAGTTTGTATGAGAAGTATTGAAAAGATTGTACATGTGTAACGAATGCAATGAGGTAATGTGTGAGATACTATTTGAATAAGAAGTTAAATAGTAAGTAAGCCAATGAAATCTGATATGAGGAGGTAAGAATCAATTAGGTATGTTAATAAGATTTGGGTAAGTAAATTCTGAGTGAAAATATCTCTTTGTGATGCCTCTAGTAACACTAATATGTTGCTAACTAGACTGGCAAATTACAAATGAAGGTATGTGTAAGTCCATGTGGCTAAGACCCATGGCATTATATGACATTGAAAACACTCATGGTGTTACCTCCAGTGAGAAGAAGACTGGACTACCAGATCATGAAATGAGGATGTGCAAGTCGTGCTTTATTCTTGTCATAGAGTCAATGTCGCGACACACCAGGATCTGTGCCACAATGTAGCAATCACCATATTCCTCTATAGCCATCTTCAAGGGCATGTCGTGACACCCTCAACCTGTGTCACGAAATTAAAGGCAATTTCTCATTTTCTCTATTCTGCTCTCTATGTTGCGATATTCGATCTTTCATGTTGCAACATAGCATCCAATATTTACCCGACATGACCTCTAATGGTCTCATGCACTCTCAAAAAATACGTTAGCTCTCCCTTAGGCCTTATTCGGCCCTTAAGGTTAATAAAAGACTCGGTGTGCACATTTTATTGAATGCAAATAAAACTAACAAAACTAAATTAAATTATAACAAAAATGCTTGTATTCAAGATTCTTAAATGTGAAAACTAGTTTAATCTGGTACATCGAATTACGACAAATCAAGCTCCTCCACACTTAAGTAACTCTTGTCCTCAAGCAACATAAACAAAGGTTACAAAATATAAATGACGACCCTTGAGCAAGTATGGTACAAGTATTGATTTTGAAGCATATGACTTAGACATTTCACGTTTACTAATAATTTCAACATGATGAGTAGTTGACTTACCACTTTTGACCACAAACATCTCAGTATGTTACAAAATATACAAGTACTAAGGTTCTCACTATAGGAACCCATCAACAAATCATACTAGTACTTTGATTATCCAAGCAGAATACAAATAGTCGTCTATATGAATGTTTAGTATGATGTTCATTCATGCATGAGGATACTTAGGTCACATAGTACTTTTCAGCTTATAACATTCTGAAGCTTAGGACAAGTATGAAATTCAAAAACAGTAAGCATCGAAGGGTTACAAACACGAAAATAGCTTGACACATTGTATTGATCCCTATTCTTCACACTTAGTGACCCTTTCCCACTCACCGCCTTATTTCTCCTTCTCTCACCTTCCTTGTCTCCCCATATATATAGGAAGTCATAACACGATATAACAACTATGGCTAGCCTTGCAAGTTTTTTTGCACTAATGAACGAGTTTCTCTTTCTTCTGTGACTTTGTGACTTTTCTCTTTTTCAATACATCTCACTCAAAAATGCTCTTTTGCTAGTTCAAGACTTTGTCTACTTGTACCAATTCTCTATTTTTTTTCTTTTTTTTTCGCACATTAGGCTAACTTATAGTTCCTATATCACACCAATCTTTCATATTTCTTTTTATTTTTACAAACTCCACCATGATATGTAACACCCCTTACCCGTATGCGACGCCAGAACAGGGTACGAGGCTTTATCGGACATAAACTTACACAATCAAACAAAACTGAGACATGAATTTTAGTCCAATTTAAAACTTTTCATTCACATGTATATTGTCCCTTATATGGGTCCTCGAGGCCCAAAACATACATTGGGTGTGATTCGAGACTAAACCGAGAACTTTCAGAACTTTTACAATAGTTAGAAAATTTTCTTATTTTGGAGAGTTACACACCCGTGTAGGTAGGCCGCGTGGTCACACACGCCCGTGTGGCTTGGGACACACCCGTGTCCTCAGCCCGTGTAACTTTCTATTTATGAAGTCATCAGCAAAATAGGGGAGCACGGCCAAGTCGCACGCCGTGTGCTAAGGCCGTGTCCTTCACACGGCTAAGACACACGGCTGTGTCTCTCCCCGTGTGTTTACTACTGGGCATTCTATTTTACCTAATTAAGGTGCAGGGGACACACGGCCAGATCACATGCCCATGGGGCTGACCGTGTGTCACGCACGGCCTAGACACATGCCCGTGTGTCTACTTGTATGGACAAATACAAGGCTATTTTCCAAGCCAATTGCCACCCTTATTTGCACAGACACATACATGACTTCAAGGGCACTTAACATGGCGTAATTGAGCACTTAAAACTACACAAACAAGACATGATCATGATCATTCCATCTTTACTAATACATGCATAAAACTTCATACTTTGTCAAGCCAAATTTATAAATTTGCATGCACTAAGAATAGAAGTTTACTTCCTTTTAACATACTCATGTCTTAGTTATTATAATGCCACTCACTCACAATTCCATCATCAAACATCCATAGTCACATCCAAAATTCATCCATGCCAAACAATTTTAACCATATCATGTATGACCTTGGCAATGCATGCATATATGAATAGGTTTACAACCAAATAATCAATATGAACCATATTCATGGCCACATACAAAATGAATCACCAAACCACTATAAGAAAACACACTTGGCCAAATTAATAATGATATAATTAATCAAAAGACGAAGTCCTTATGCATGCCATAAACTTAAAATACTTGTATTCACTTATACCCAAATGATAGCTTGATAGTGTGATGGCATCTCCTGTGGTCTCCAACCCGAGCTAGCTAAATTAACCTATAAGACATTGGAAAGGAAGGGGGGTAAGCTATATAGCTTAAGTAAGTTCATATGAAAATAATGAGCAACTCATGCTAGTCATATACTATGCTTGACAATATAAGCACAAGTTAATATAAATATAGCCATAAATCTCAAGGTTGTAATATAACTATTCACATTTTTACTCTCTTTTGATTTATCAAAATAATTTAACATTACTCGACTTTCAGTATAGCAGCCATAATTTCTCCATTGTAGCATGTTTCATAATTAGGAAATCATTTTAAACATCTTAGTAAAAGTACATGTTACTTATGTATATTCATGTTTTCATGCATATATATCAACATATTTCAAATTGTAATAACTATTTCTTTCCATACTTTCTTAACCGTTTTAGTAGGCAATTAGGCCAATATTTCCTTTCATTCGTAACTGATAAATCACAATTCAAATGAACAACATTTACTATCTCACCAATCACTTAGGCCTCCAAGGCCTAACATATAGTCATCAACCGTGTTTCCATGCATTTATACATCATGACCATAAATCAACAATCATAGGGCTATCTCAAAGTCACTTTCATGGTGATCATAACTCACAATAACATGAAGTCAATACTTAAAATCTTTACGTACATACATGTACCATTTCGTAACATAACCACTTACTTTCTCATCTTTGGCATACCCATTGAACACTTGGAATACTAAATGGATACACGGAAGTCTTTGCACATAAGTGCCACATATGCAGCTAAAGCTACCTCTTATCTCATATCACATGAATGCTTGCTCTCGAGCAAATCTTGGGCCTGCTCACACAAGCTCACGGTCAAAACGTAACTAAGCAGTGCTGCTCACACAAGCTATCAGGTATCCGCAACACATGCCGGACTACCCAGCCATTGGTAGATGTAGAAGACCAGTACCCAAATCACATAATCACACATATATCACAAATATCCTTAGTGACATGTCACTCGTATCCTATTATATTCCTAATGTTCAAACAAGATTTTTCTCACTTATCCGAATTTCGTCAAATACAACCATAGAATCAATCATTTATTTCATACATTATCAAAGCATTTATAATATTTAAAATACATACATAACATAGCATTATTTACATATGAACTTACGTCGACACCAAAATGGCAAAGAGGGACTTAACCGTCAATTACTCGTTTTCCCTCGTTCTAGGCCCGAATCTCATTCTCTTTGATCTATAACATCACATTTAGCTTGTTTATTAGTCACATTATTCAATGTGATCCAAAAATCACATTATGGAAAAATTATATTTTTGCCTCTAAAGTTTCACATATTTACATTTTAGTCCCTAGGCTCATAAAATGAAATATACTCAATTTCTTTACTACCCATGCATAGCCGAACCTCATATATGCTTATAGTAGCCAAAATTTTCCATTAAATCAGATTTTTAACACATATTTCATAACTTTTACAAATAGGTCCTTTTATGCATTTTCACCGAAAATCATTTAGTAAAAGTCATTTCTCTAACCATAAACATGCATAATCTACCATTAAACATCAAAATACACAAATTTCTAACATGGTTCAAAACATAAACCTTCATCATATCTCAAATTAATGGTAGAAATAGCTATAGATCGTGTTACAAGGATTTCAAAAATGTGAAAATCATTAAAAACGGGGCTAGAACGGACTTACAATCGATCTTGAAAGCTTGAAAAACCCTAGACATGGCTTCCTCTTCTAAATTTCAGCCAAGCAGGAAGATGGACAAATTTTTGGGCTTTTATTTTTCTTTTTAATTCATTTTAATAACTAAATGACCAAAATACCCTTGATGAAAAATTTTGGAAACATGTCTAGCCATGTCTATTTTTGTCCACCAATTTAACCATGGTCTAATTACCATATAAGGACCTCCAATTTAAAATTTTATAACAATTGGACACCTCTAGCATGTAGAACTCAACTTTTACACTTTTTATGATTTAATCCTTTTGACTAAATTGAGTGCCCAAACGTCAAAATTTTCAAACGAAATTTTCACGAAATCATTTCGTGAAATCATAGATCATAAAAATATAAAAAAATAAAAAAAATTCCTCGTTAAATTTATGGTCCTGAGACCATTGTTTCGACTAGGCCTAAAATCGAGGTGTTACATGATATATATACTTAACCCTAAATACGTATGGCCAGATGTTTATAATCATATGGTACATGACCAAAGAAAAAGGGCATATACAAATTAACATTTTTAGGCTTGGGGTTTGAACCACAGCTCATCAAGAAGTCTCAAAGAGCTCAAATTTAATATTAGAGGTGAAGTATAGATAGGATAGATGTGTTCCAAACAATGCCTTCAGTCATCCCTAAATATCTCAACATGCATAAAGTTAATCAACCAAACAAACACAAATTCAACCATTTATCATTCATACTAGCATGCATGTTTCCTTGTATTTTCTATATCACTTGGTATAAATGATATCTAAATACCTATTTACAATGTAACCTATAGAACTTTAGTAATGTAATAATAAAAATTTAAAATCTCCTATCATCATGCCAAACTTATTCATAAAAATGAGCAACCTATGTACATGCTCCTAACTAATCACTTGTATTTCTACGAGCTCAAGCATACTAAAAGACAAGAAAAAACAATAAAAATAAAAACTTTAAATCCTATGTTACCCTATACCTTATTTGACACATTTTTCTCAATGTGTAGCCCATTAAAAGAGAAAGAAAGAAATTACCCGATTGATTGTAATTGCTTGAACTCCTATTGGCGGACATTTCCTCCTTTGATCGTGTAAAGCTCAAATTATTTGTGTCTCCTTTATGTTGGGTTGTTTTTTTAAAAGAAAATAAACAAATTATAAGAAAGACAAGAAAAATTATAAATTCCTAATCCTAAGAATTGGTTTATAATATTTCTAATATAATTTTTAAAACCTTCAGTTTTCCCTAAATTCACCTACTCCTAAAACTAAGATCCTACGAGGTTTATTCTTGAATATTAGCCTTTATATTCCTGAAATCCTCTTTTTCTTATTTCCTCTTTCCTCTTTCCTCTTTATGTTTTGTTTGAAGAAGAATAAATTGTTTGAATAAATCATCGCCAAGTAACTTCCTTGGTGGACTTATAGTTTTATCCATTCACGTGATGGGTACTCCTGCTCTTCTTCATAATTTCATAATTAGATGAGGGGAAAATATTTCATTTCCTAAATTCCTCACACAGTCAACCATGTTCTTGTATATCCACATTCCAATAAATACTTTCTTCTTTTAGAAGTTCCCATATGTTATGATGGCTTGAATTGGGCTAATCTCAGACATGTCGATTATAAGCCATATTCTTGAACAAAAAAAATTCATCCACATCTTGGCTCTTAGCATTAATAATTCTTGGTTGAATGTGTCAGGTATTGTCATTCTCATTCAATATGTCCACATCTCTTTCCCTTCTGTTAGTAATCTTAATGTTTCTTCTATATTGATATTTCTGAATTCCTTCAAATCTGTTTTATAGAGATAACAGCAATAATAATATGGCACATCATAAATTTGACAAATACCCATCTCAGTTACTACGACATCAACCCCTCTGAACTTTACAAAAGAGCTCATCTCGTAAAAGGGTCATGCTGCTTCCATTTGTTTTAATGCTAAATAGAATTCTTGCACTATAGGAATTATTAGGGGTTCTTCAGATGGCAGACAAAATTTTGTCCATTCTCTTTCAGTTGCATTCTCCCATATACCTTTGTAATTCCTTAGAAGCCGATAAAATCCCTACTCTTGAATGAAGGTATACGATTGTAATTGTTGCAGGTATTTGTCCATATCGCCTTCTTGAAACTCAATGGTTGGGTTTGAAGCACTTGCACTAAAACTTTCCATAGGATAATCTGTTTTTGTTGTTTCTACACCTTAATTAATAGCAAAATAGAGTAAACTGGGATTTGGTGTTTTGATAATAAAATAGAGTGTCTATGTGCTCGATTTATATTTTAGAAAGAAAGGATAATTTATTCAAGAGTTATAGTCTAGATCTACTAATTATATAGTTAAATAACCAGAATCCTAATATAATTAGAAGACAAAAATGTCAGTAGTTAGGTTAATTCAGAAACAAAGTTTACGCAATGTTATCGTGACATTCTTGGGTAATGTCATGATGTCGAAGACAGGATATAGAGGAAAAAAATTTCTTTATCGTAATATCCTTAGGTGATGTCACAACATGGCGACCAAATTTCTTGGTACCTTGGGGAGTTAACTCCTTGTGTATCTTCTTCATTTTTGCTCCCTTTGGTTATTGAATTCCTCTAAATTCGTGATACGTTCCATAGCACATTCCAATGTAAAGCTTATGTAACGCCCCAGAATTTTAAGAATTTAATTGTGAGAATCTGCAGTAATTAAATTTTTCTATCTCTAGTTCTGTGCCCTGCTTTTGTGTTTAAGGTTTGGAGTTTGAGTTGCGTCGTTAAAAGTTTTATTATTTTAAAAGCAATGCTTACTCACGTATTACATAGTTAAGTTCAATTCAGTATGAATTTGTGTTAAGAATGAGCTTGTTGGTTCACTGGTTTAGTGTTTGTATTCTATAAGGTTCTGTGCTTGAGTTTCAGAAAGGACGAAAAGGAATATTTTTTTGTCAAATGCTAGAAATCTGCTTGGACGTTAAAAATTTAATTAATATTAGTTTTTTTCTTCTTTAGCTTTTATTCCCTTTTATTCTTCATCACTTTTACTCTTCTTCTTCATTCTTTTTTGTTTCTTTTATTTTTACTAATCGTAATCGTGAGGGATATAAGATTAACTAAAATTTTGTTGTTAGTCGTTGGTTAGAAGGCAATTGAGTAAGTAATTGTCAATGTGAGCACTTCCGTGGTTTTCTTTCGTTTTCATAACTTGCTTTGAATTGGGTATTTTGTAAGTTGTGAGAATCTCTAACAAACGATCATTTTTTCCGTAATAGGCGGGAATATTGGTAGTAAGGATTAGCAACACGATATTTTCCATAATTATCACTGAAGTTTTGATAAGTTTGCGTCCGTTGAAGGTTTCGTGTTGAAACTTTCAACATAGACATCACATGCATAATTGGTAAATTTTGTTGATTAAATGGATGACTTGTTAACTGAATGATTGTCTTAGGCTTCAATGATCTTTTGCAATGTTGTTACTTCGAAATCTCTTCAGGTGTGTACCAAAAACATTAATTTTTGCAAGCTTCGATCACTGAAAATAGTGGTTGTTGTCGCCATACGAGTGTGTGTCTAGGCCGTGTGAGCCATACAGCCTTGTGGCAGGCCGCGTGGCTGGTCGAGTAACTCATTGTTCATCAATTTAGAGCCACACAGGCATGTTTCTAGACTGTGTGTGACAATATTAGTGTAGGGTTCACACGGGCAAGGGACACGGGCGTGTGTCTCAACCGTGTAACTCACTGTTAGTGACTTGGACGACACGAGCGAGCACATGGACGTGTGCCCAAGCCGTGTGAAAGATGTTTAATCACATCAATTTTTTCTTTATCTACTTTCATACCCTTTCCCGATATTTGGTGCCCTAAGACTAGTCCCTCTTTTACCATAAAATGACATTTTTTTTCCAATTGAGCAGAGGTTAGTTTCCTCGCATCATTTCTGTACTTTCTCAAGATTACTCAAACATTCATGAAAAGAGTTTCAATTTATTGAGAAATCATCCAAAAAAATGTTCAAACCTTCTTCAACATGTCAAAAAAGATAGCAGACATGCATATCATGAAAGTTGCTGGAGCGTTGCATAATCCAAAGAGCATTCTTATAAAGGCATACATGCTGAAAGGGCACATGAAAGTAGTTTCCCCTTGGTTATCGGAGTGAATTAGAATTTGATGATATCCTGAATACCCATCAAGGAAACGATAATAGTCTTTTACTACTAATCGATCCAGTATTTGGTCAATAAATGGCAATGGAAAGTGGTCTTTTTTGTTGCATCATTCAGTTTCCTATAATCAATACATACCCTCTGACCAGTAATGATTCACATTGGGATTAATTCACTCTTATTGTTCTCAAATACAGTTAGACCTCCCTTCTTTGGAACACACTGGGTCGAGCGAACCCATTCACTATCAGAGATAGCATAAAAAATACATGCGTCTAACCATTTAATCAATTCCTTTTTTACCACTTCCTGGATGGCTAGATTAAGTCTTCGCTAAGCATCTACTATAGGTTTTTTCCTTCCTCTAATCTGATCTTTTGTTGGCAGAATGCAAGGTTCATTCCATTGATATAAGCAATGGTCCATCCTATCACTTTTTTTTTTTGCATCCGCAGAACATTTAGTAAGGCTTTTTCTTGTTTTTCATTTAAGCACGCAGCAATAATTACTAGTAATGTATTTTATTCTCTCAGATATCCATACTTTAGATGCTCGGGTAATGGATTTAATTCCAACTCAGGGGGTTTCATGATCGATGAAACCATTTTTACTGAATTTGGTGTAATTTGCTTCAGGTGTTCCTTACTTTGTCTCCACCAATCTAGTTGGGTGGCCATATGATTATTCTCTTGTTTTGGACTATCCCCTTCTTCTTCAGTTTTGTATCCTATTAATTCTTGCGTAATGGACTCCAGTTGGTTTCATTCTTACTTTTTACTTCCTACAGCTTCCACTTCCATGTTTTCTGTTTCATGACATTCCTTCTAGGCAAATTCATTAATGCTAGATTTTTCCAAAATTTCCATCACCTCCTTCTGAGTTTTCGTCCAAATACTTCCCCCAGACATAATATCAAATTTTCATTTATTTTGACTATTCAAGCCATAATAGAAATGCTAAATTTGAACCACAAAATGTAAGCCTCCGACTAGTATAGGTCTAAGGATTGTTTTGAATATTTCCCATACTTTCCCTAAGGTTTCAGTAATAGCATGTTGAAAATAAAATAAATATTTATAGCTACTTAATACCTTAGTCATTCATAACGCCTAGGGTTTGTTTTACATTCTCCCTTTCCCAAATAGTTGATCCATTAAATTACCCTACACAAGAATCAAAAGAACATGCTTCCACTCTCTAATCCCCCATAGAAGGATTAGTTCCTCATGGCTTTCATAAGCAACATGGAATAAATGGAAGAATTCATCATAAGGAATGGGTTGAAATAGATAGTTTAAGAAAGATATTGATAATAAACACAAATCCAGAAAATTTAATCTCCACTAAAATTAGATCTCTTAAAGAAAGAAACAACTAAAACTAAGAAAACATAAGAAAGAATGAAAACAATTTTTAAACCTAAAGAGAAAATCTAAGCTAATGGAATGTCGTCCATAATGTGTGCTACAGAGGTCTATTTATAGCCTTCAGGTAGTCGTCATCCTTAGCCCTAGGGAAGCTGACGTTCCTGAGCTTAAAGTTCAATTGTGCAAACCAGAACGCCCCTGCTTCGTGTTTTATTCTCGTCATAGATAGATGTCACGACATACTAGGACCTATGTCGCAACGAAGCAATCAGCATGTTCCTCTGTAGCCATCTTCAAGGGTATGTCACGAAACCCTCAGCCTGTGTCACGATATTGAAGGCAGTTTCTCACTTTCTCTATTCTGCTCTCTATGTAACGACATTGGATCTCCCATGTTGCGACATAACATTCACTATTGACCTGAAATGCCCTCTAATGGTCTCTTGCACACTCACAAAATAAATTAGCTCTCCCTTAAGCCTCATTAAGACCTTAAGGTTAATAAAAGACTCGAAGTGCACATTTTATTGAATGTAAATAAAACTAGCGGAAGGGGGTGGAAGTTGTTGAGCCATTGGGTTCGTTCTAACAAATTCAAAAAACCACTTGGACATCATATAGAAGAAGGTTTCTTTCACCTCACTTCCCTGACCCTCAGCTACGGACCCACTACTAGCTACTCCTTGAACAGAGGCTTGTGCATTAATTTCAACCTCATTTGAATTAGCTCGGTTGGTTGACATCTTTCATCTATATACAAAACATAATTCAATTTAAGTAAGGAGATATCACACTATCACAGGTTATATAATGGCACATATTTTATACTCCTTACTAGCTACGTTTAGTCCGAGAATAGACTAAATCGTAGCTCTGATACCACAAAATATAACACGCCTAACTCATTTCCATTATTTAAATCTCACACAAATTCAAAAAACATACACATTTAGGCCTTAAATTGAACTTTTGAAGCCCTATAAACAGTTCAGGGTCAAATCAGGACTAATTTAAAACAATTTAGGAAGTTTCAGGAAAAAATTGGAAATTTAGAAAATAGAGGTCACACGGCCATGTAGCCAAGCCGTGTGACATAGCCCGAATCGTGTAGTACTCAAACAATGGGACACATGGCTATGTCCCATCCCATGTCTTAAGCCGTGTAAATCATTGACTTATGTCATATGACCGTGTCGTAGGCCGTATGCTAGACTGTGTAACTCATTGACTTGTTACACACAGTTGTGTCTTAAACCGTGTTATACTCACACTTGAAATGATAAGTGACATGACCGTGTCTGTCACATAGCCGTGTGACAGCCCGTGTCTTAGGCCTTGTGATCCAAAATATACCTTAAAACAAGCTATTTAAAGTCCAAAACTTGCTCAACAATCTACTTCATTAGTGCATACATTAAGTAGACCTAAACACACTTCAAACACATATAAACATGCCAATTCAATCAACCTATTTCTCCTAACCAATATGCCATTCAAAGGCACCACATTTAGACTAAAAGAACTTCAATCAAGAAAAGGCTATAATGCCACATCTTATGCGCAAAACATAGTCAATTTAGCTACCTAATAACATCAATTGTCAAACCATTCACATTCCATTAAAACATGCCAAAATCACCTTATTCACATGGCTTTTAATATATAGAAAAATAACTACACCATAAGTCCACAAAATCAAAATGTATCCATGAAAGACATACTCATACCAAATTAATCATTAACATACTCAAACACTTTCATTATAAAAAGTCCTATCCATGTCATTTATAAACTTGGACAAAATAACTTAAAAACTACCGAAGTGATTGCTAGATAGTGTGATAGAACTCCGGCAAGTTTTCAACCGATCAAGCTTCAGATAATCTATGAAACAGAGGAAAATAATTATGTAAGCAACTAGTGCTTAGTAAGCTCGTAAAAGAGAAACTTAAACTTACCATTTTCCCTACATTTAAACATTTAATCATGCTTAGTAGTTCATAAAAATACTTAATACTCCTATTCAACATAATCCACACCATTAGTAGAAGATTAAACCATGTAACATCATAAAACACAACAAATGCCATGAAGGAAATTACATCCATTTACCTTGCTCATATGAATATTCAATAGTCTTTTCATCCATGGTATGTAAGATCCCTAACCCGAATCCGTCGCCGAAACAGGGTTATAGAGTATTACCAAATTTTACAGGTCAAGTAACAGACATTTCATAAACGTTTAGTGTTCATATCAGATTTCAATCAAATTTAATAATATAGTCCCTTACATGAGCCCTCGAATCATGCATTAGAATCATGTTGGATAAACCGGGTACTAAGGAAATTTTTTGTAAAATTTCAAAATTTTTCCTAAATGCAGGGGTCACACGCCCATGTGGTTAGGCCGTGTGATTCACAAAGCCAGGGACACGCCCGTGCAACTTTCTGACTTGGGTCAAACAGTCAGGTCACACACCGGTGTGCCAGGTCGTGTGAATAATTCTAAGCATTCTATTTTGACATTTTAAAGATGCAGGGGACACACGGCCAGATCACACGTCCATGTGCTAGGCCATGTCTCACACATGGCTAAGACACACGCCCAGGTCTCTGCCTGTGTAGAAAATATGAACAAGAAATGAATTATTACAAGTGTCTGCTTGAAATACATGAAATGATGATACATGATTTATGGAAATACAAGTTGATGATAAATGAACATGGAATCTGTTTAATAAATATGTTCATCCATGAATATAGATTAGTACACTCGAAGTGTACAAATCAGAAATCTGTCAATTCATAATCACGGGTACTCATTAGAGTACATAATTAGGAAGCACTCTCTCGAGCCATATATCAGGAATGCTTATATGAGCCATGTAACAGGAAGCTTATCCGGGCTAAATTAGGAAACTCATAAGATTTTAAAATGGGAAGTTCACAAAGAACTTCTAATCAGGAAGCTCACAAAGATCCTATCAGGAATGCTCACAAAGAGCCATGTAACAGGAGCTCCATATAGCCATATATCAGAGAGTTCAGGCGAGCCATATCAGGATGCTCATAAAGAGCTGCGTTTGTGTCCGTAACATATGCAAGATCACAACTGATCGCATACCAAGATGCTCACAAAAAGATGTGTTTATGTCCGCAACATATGCAGGATCACAATCGATCAATAAACAGGATTCTCACAAAGAGCTGCGGTAGTCGCCACACATGCAAGATTACTACTGATCAGGATGCTCGCAAGAACTCTATAACAGGATGCTCGAAAAGTCTTTTAACAGGATGCTCGTCCGAGCTATAATGTCAGCAACATATGCAAGACTATAATCAGTACGAGAAAATACTATATCCATCAAATTTCATTATTCATACGACACTTAACATTTTTTTGGGCATTATCATTTGTCGGGCTTCGTCGGATATGTCTTCAATTCCATATATATATATATATATAATATTTATACAATTCACATGCACAACATTCAATTCAAGTATACAATTATACATAATTTAGTTACATGAACTTACATCGACAATTGTTTGTGTACGTAAAATCTACTAATCCAATATTTTTCTCTTTTCCTCGTTGTAACTCCGAATTTGGTCTATCCAGATTTATACGAGTAAATTTAAAATCAATTTAATATAATTCATACTCAATTCAATCCAATTCACATTTTAGGCAAAATTACCGTTTTGCTCCTAAACTTTTAATTAATGACGATTTCATCCCTAGGCTCGAAGAATGAAATTCATGATATTTAATCCTTATTCCAAGCCTAGAAAAATTTTACAAGTAACATTTACAGCCCATATATTTCACAAAATTTAGAATTTTTTTCATAAATTTTACAATTTTACAATTTGGTCCCTAATTCACATTTTCATCAAATTCAATTTACAAAAGTTGTTTATCTATCAACAACCTTTCATTTTCTACCATAAATTTAAAATTTTTAGCATATTCGTCTGTGATAAAATTTCTATACTTTGATAACTTTTCAAATTAATCCCCAAAATAGCTAGATTAGGTTATCCCAATCTCAAAAATATAAAAATTACTAAAAATGATACTTGAATACTTACCTAATTTGGCCAAATAAGTTCTCTTTCTTCCATTCTCCATGGCTACTGTTTCCATATTTATTTTGGATAGATTATGATAAAAATGATGATATTTTCTTTATTTTATTCTTTATCATCTTTATTTTTCATCTTTCCAATTTTGTCCTTTTCTTTATTTTATTTTCCATAGATGATTCATCATCCTTAACAACTAAGTATTTTTAATGGTCTATTTTCCATATAATGACCTAAAATTTTGAATTCCATAGCTATTTAATCCCTTTAGCTATTAGAACTCAACTTTTTCACTTTGTGCAATTTGGTCCTTTATCAAATTAAACATGTAATCGGTAAAATTTATTTACGAAATTTTTATATGACATTATTATCATACTGTAGATCATAAAATAATATTAAAATAAATTTATTTTCCAGAATCGGATTTGTTGTCCCAAAACCACTATTCTGATTTTATCGAAAATGGACTGTAACATGGTACCTATTAAATTTATTATTTTATGAACATACACATCTATAATATTGCCTACAAGCCTTTTCATTTCCTTCTTCTTACCCGTTGAACCGTTTATAATTATTGGATACTCGGGAATGCTCACACATAGTGTGCCTATTCATACAATAGTAACCTTTCATTTTCAATAGTGCTCACACGAGCTGTAGGTCAGAATGTTAGCTACACGATGCTGCTTAAACAAGCTGTGGAGAATTTGCAACAAATGCAACACCTCAACCATCGGTAAGACATTCAAGACCAGCACCCGAAACATGAAATCCTTAATGACGTGACACTTATATCCTAAGAATTCTTAATGTTCAAACGGGACCTTTTCATATATTTGAATCCTTTAATATCATTATATTGTACAATTCCACACACGTTTCATGAAATATACATTTCTGTAATACTAACTTAAATTATACCAATGATACAATTTAATCCACTTTATCAATTACCGAATAAACTAAAAATCAAGATTAATATCACATAATTACCTATAATAACTCATTTAATACATCACATGACAATGTTAATCTCTATACGAACATACCTTAATCACCACAGTTGTTAACTAAGTTGAGAGCTAATCCGAGACTTTCGCCTTTCCCTAATTCGAGTCGATAGGTTTTTTTCTTGATCTAAATAATAATTTAACTCAATTATTATAATTTTAGCATTCAAATGTGGTTCATATGAACATTTTATCTGAGATTGTGCAGAGAGGTTTAAAAAAGAAAAAAAACTCAGATTGTTCTACCGAACAACACAGCTGCTAGAGGGAGACTACCACAGAACCTTGAAAATGTGGGTGATAGTCACAGTGGGACCAAGGATTCTGCTGTGAGATTTGAGGCATGAGCACCAGCTAGAGCTTATGTGATCCGTGCTAAAAAGGAAGTTTTAGCACCAGATGTTATCACTGGCACATTTTCTATCTTTGATATTGATGTTACTACTTTGATTGATCTAGGATCAACATATTCATATGTATGCACAAATCTAGTGTCAAGTAAGAAATTTCCTATTGAGTCCATTGAGTTTTTGGTTAAAGTAACGAACCCCCTAGGTCAGTATGTGTTAGTTGATAAGGTTTTTATTTGATGATTTAGGGTTGTAACTTTCTAGTCGATTTGATGCTACTACCATTTGATGAGTTTGATGTGATTTTGGCTATGGATTGATTAACTCTACATGATGTTGTTGTGAACTGTAGACGAAAGTTTATTGTGTTAAAGTGTCAGAATGGTGAAAAGCTTTAGATTAAATCAGATAGACTGGATAGTATGTCTAATGTTATTACGGCAATGTCAGCACAGAGATATGTTAGAAAAGGTTGTGATGAGTATCTTGCTTACATATTTGATTCTAGAGTTTCTAAGTTGAAAATAGAATCAGTTCAGTGGTACGTGAGTATCCAAATGTGTTTCCATAGGAGTTACCCGAATTACCATTGATCAGAGAGGTTGAGTTTGCTATTGAGTTAGTGCCAGAAACATCTCCAATATTCATAGCTCCTTACAGAATATCACCTATAGAGTTGAAAGAGTTGAAAACACAATTGCAAGAGTTGACAGGTAGAGGTTTTGCTCGACCTAGTTTTTCTCCTTGGGGCATACCTATTCTATTTATTAAGAAAAAGGACAGATCAATGCGACTATGCATAAATTATCGACAACTCAACAAAGTCACGATCAAGAACAAGTATCCATTACTGCGTATTGATGATTTGTTTAATCATTTGAAAGATGGAACAGTGTTTTTAAAGGTTCATCTTAGTTCTGGTTACTACCAGTTGTGGGTTAAAAACTCAGATGTGCCAAAAACCGTATTCAAAATAAGGTAAGACATTATGAATTTCTTCTCATGCCATTTGGTTTGATTAATGCACCTGCAGCATTTATGGATTTGATGAATATAATTTTCAAACCGTATTTAGAAAGACTTTTCATGATATTCATTGATGATATTTTGATTTATTCACGGGATGAGACAGAGCATGCCAAGCATTTGAGAATTGTTTTGCAAACTTTGCACGAAAAGAAATTATTTGCTAAGTTTAGCAAATGTGAATTTTGGCTTCGAGAAGTCGGATTTCTAAGACATGTTGTATCAGCCGGGGGCATCAAAGTTGATCCGAGCAAAATTTCAACTGTTGTTGTTTAGAAGCCTTTGAAAAATATATCTGAGGTTAGAAATTTTCTGGGTTTTACTAGATAATACAGAATATTTGTCAAGGGATTCTCAATGATTGCTACACCATTTATGAGATTATTGCAAAAAGATGTTCAATTTGAGTGGTTTGGGATATGTCAACAAAGCTTTAATCAATTAAAAGCATTGTTAACTAAGGCATCAGTGTTAGTTCAACCTGAGTCGAGTAAAGAAATTGTGATTTATAGTGATGCATCGTTGAACGAGTTGGGCTATATTTTAATACAAGAGGGCAAAGTGATAGCATATGCTTCTAGACAATTAAAGTCGCGTGAAAAGAATTATCTGACGCATGATTTAGAGCTTGCAGCGATTGTTTTTACTTTAAAGATTTGGAAGATTTTTTTTTTTTGCTTTAAAAATTTGGCCACACCATTTATACGGAGAAAAATGTCATATATTCATAGATCACAAAAGCCTAAAGTACTTAATGTCACAGAAAGATTTAAATCTGAGACAGCGCAGATGGCTCGAGTTATTTAAAGATTATGACTTGATCATTGATTATCATCCAGGAAAATCTAATGTTGTTGTGCATGATTTAAGTAGAAAATCTTTATTTTCCTTGAGATCATTGAACAAGCAATTGATGTTGATTGATACCGATTCGATCTTAGCTAAGTTGAAAAGCTAGACCGATGTTTTTACAGCAGATTTACGAATCTTAGAAATGCAATGATGTGTTGTTAGCCAAACGGAAACGGATGGAATCGACTCCCGATTCAGATTTTCAGATTGGATTCGATCATAATTTGTATTTTAAAGGCAGAATTTGCATTTCAAGAAATTCTGATCTCGCTTAGAAGATTTTGCAGGAAGCTCATAGTATTAGCTTGTCTATTAATCCTGGTAGCAATAAAATGTATGGTGATTTGAAACAAAAGTACTAGTAGCCAGGGATGAAATGAGAGATCTCAGAATTCATATCTAAATGTTTAGTGTGTCAACAAGTTAAAGCCGAGCATCATTAAAGCCTAGCATCAGGTACCTTCTGGCTTGTTACAACCAGTGATGATTCTAGAATGGAAATGGGAATGCGTCACAATAGATTTTGTATCGAGAATGCCTTTGTCTCCAAGAAAGAAAGATGCAGTTTAGGTCATTTTTTCTCATCTGATGAAATCCGTGCATTTCCTTCCAATGCGTACAGATTATTCCCTTGAGAGATTGGCAGAGTTATATGTTGTTGAGTTTGTCAGATTACATGGGCTGCCAATTTCGATCATTTCATATAGAGATCCGCGGTTTACATCTCAATTCTGGAGCAAGTTACATTAGGCTCTAAGTACTCGTTTGCATTTTAGCATCGTGTTTCATCTTTAGACTGATGGTCAGTCTGAGCGAGTGATTTAGATACTTAAAGATATGCTTCGATGTTGTGTTTTAGAGTTCGAAGGCAACTAGGAAAGATTTCTACCGTTAGTTGAATTCACGTACAACAACAATTATCAATTGAGTATAAAAATGGCACCGTACAAATCTTTGTATGGTTGGAAATGTCGAACTCCATTGTATTGGACTAAGCTCAATGAGAAATAGCTTCACACGAGAAACCAAAGAAAAGGTTAAAGTTAATAGAGATGGTTTGAAAGCAGCTTCATACCGACAGAAATCTTATGCATAATTTCAAGTCGACATAAAAAACGTTCTTAAAAATCTTGCCCTAGAAGAAAGTTCTACGGTTCAGTCATAAAGGAAAGCTAAGTTCGCGATTTATCGGGCCATATGAGATTTCTAAAAGAATTGGGCCAGTAGCTTACAAATTAGCTTTGCCGTTAGAGTTAGAAAATATCCATAATGTGTTTCACGTATCTATGTTACAATGGTACCGATCAGGCCCTTCGCATGTAATCTCACTTCTTGATGTCGAGATTTAACCGATATGACATATAGCAAAGAACTAATTAGAATTTTAGCTCGAGAGGTTAAAGAACTAAGAAAAAAAGCATAGGTTTAGTGAAATTCCTTTGGCAATGTCATGGTATAGAAGAGGCTACGTGGGAGTCGAAAGAAGCTATGAAAGTGCAATACCCAAACTCTTTTCTGGTAAGATTTTCAGGGACGAAAATTCTGTTTTCAGTGAAATCAGAATGGTGGTTTTGGAACCACAAATCTAACGTGAAAATATTTATTTTATTATTATTTTAATGTCTACAGTATGTTAGTAGTGCCATATAAAAATTTCGTTAAGAAATTTTATCATTTGCATGTTTAATTTTGTGAAAATGACTAAATCATAAAAGGTGCAAAAGTAGAGTTCTAATATTTAAAGGTATCTATTAGTTATGGAATTAAATTGTTAAGGGATTTATGTGGTAATTAGACCATTTTTATTATGAGCGAACATTTATGGACACTAAATAGGTGATTTTAAAGGTTAATAATAAGGTTAAATATCTAATTTAATAAATAAGTTAAGTAAAAATAAAGATTAACAAAATGTTGTCTTCCAAAATGCTTCCATCCACCGAAAATTGGAATTAAAAACTCCATTGAAGAAGTTCCAAGGTTCGACCAAGTCTTCTTTGTGCATGAAACTTCGTTTTGTTTTTAATGATTTTTATATTTTCGGGATCATTGTAGCTTAATCTAGGATTAGGGTTTCTCCATGAATGTGTTTTTGTGATTCTTGAAACTTTCTGGAAGAAAATGAATCCTTGTTGTTAAATAAACAACTTTTGTAAAGTAATTTTTGATGAAATTATGATTTAGGGACTTATTTGCTAAAGTAGTAAAATGCCATGGTGAAATTGTGATTTGTGTGGGTGGATATGAGTCCTTAGGTAAATCGGCCAGCATGGTATGTGGATGAAATTACATGAATTCCAATTTACGAGCTTAAGGACTAAATTGTAAAGAAATTAAAATAATAGGGGCAAAAGCATAATTTTTCAAAAGTATGAATTTTGGACTGAATTGAATAGAATGAATACTAAATGGATTAAATTTTCTTATTTAGATAAATTTAAGCCTCATATAGATTTAGATCGAAGGAAAGATAAAGTCTCAGACTAGTTGATTCTATTTCGTCGTCTTTGCATTTGAGGAAAGTTCGTATGTTTAAATAGCATTTTAATGTTATTTGATTTAAATGCTATTATTTTATTCATCATATCATGTCACAACGAAAATCCAATAACGTTACGACGACTATCAAGTCTCGTTTGAACCTAGGAATATATAGGATACAACTGACATGTCATTAGAGTTACCATGTTCCGGGTGCTGGTCCTGAATATCCTACCACTGGCTGAGTTCTGGCATTTGTTGCGGATACTCGTCATCTTGTGTGAGCGAAATCATGTAGCTACATTTCGACTATCAGCTTGTG
This sequence comes from Gossypium arboreum, assembly GCF_025698485.1. NCBI lineage: Eukaryota > Viridiplantae > Streptophyta > Magnoliopsida > Malvales > Malvaceae > Gossypium > Gossypium arboreum. Next base: position 17,979,877 of record NC_069073.1, read on the forward strand.
TAAACAGACCCATTTATGGCTCGAGTGAGCATTGATGTAAAGAAATGGAAAGGAAATGGTTTCGACCATGTGTTAGCACAATTTGTGTGAGCTTCTCGTGTATCTGATATTATTCTAAGTGGTTCAACGGGCATGAAAATGGGAGGAACTATATGTGTTCCAATGGCTAAGTTAAGAACTTATGGAAAGGTATGAACAATTCATGATCAAAGTATGTATAATCATGTTTATGAAAAGAATGAATTCAAGTATGCAATGTTCATGAAATTTATCTTACCATGAGATGATTTTGCTAAGTTATATGTTTAATCACTAACTTGTCTTATTGATGATACTTAGGCTTGTGTCAAGCTATGCTGGATTGATTCATGTCTATTTTTAAGATTAGGCATTGAAAAGGTAAGCTATGTTCATGATTTACGAACTTACTAAGCATTATATGCTTACGATGTTGTTTTTTTCTATGTTTTATAGATTATTGGAAGTTCGATCGATTTGCAAGCTTGTCGGAGGCCTATCACACTATCCAAAGATTATATCGGTAAATTTTGATGTTCTGGTCATCGTTATAATGGCATGTATAGGTGAATTGTGTTTGATGAACTAGTTGTTATCTTTGGCTTATAAATATGGTAATTTGGTTGGTGTGCATTTGGCACTTTGATGCTATAATGGTTGATGTTTATATGGTCAAATTGATGTATGGTTTTATGAATAAAGTGGGAGGTGTTGGCATGTTTGAAATGCAGTTAATTAGGTTATTTTTGTTATTGAATTTAGTTGAGTTTGTTTTGGTATGCAATTAAGTAGTTGTGTATGCTAGAATTATGGATAAATATGCTTATGCTAAGACATGTTCAATGGTTCTGATTGAGATGTCTTTTCGCATATTGGTTGTATAGATATTTGGTATAGAGATTTGATCATTTGATGCATGGTTTGGCATGTTTTGGTACGTTGTTCATAGATGCATTTGGCTTGTAGGTTCATGCTTGAATTGGGTAAAAGATATGGCTTGATTTTGGCCTATTTCTTGTCCACATGGCCAAAGACACAGGCATGGTCGTGTGTCCCCTGTAGGTTTTAATAATTGTTTTTCAAAAGCTACACGACCTAGCACACAGGCGTATGAGGCCATTTCGAGAGTTGCACAGCCTGGCACACGGGCATTTGGCTTGGCCGTGTGACCCAAGTCAGAGAGCTACACCGACACGGACACGGGCTGGGACATGGCCATGTGTCCTTATTTTGAATGTTACACGACCTGAGACACGGGCGTGTGTCTCATTCGTGTGAGGCACACGGCCGTGTGACCCTTACAGTGTGAATTTTTCCAACTTTTTCCTTAAGGTTTCATACGTTCTCGATTTAGTCCTGAATCGTTCTAAAGTGTTTCTGGGCCTTAAGGGCTCGAATAACGGACGATATACATGTGTTTGGTTGGATTATGTTATGATTTATGAAATGTTTGGAAATGAATGTTTGAAGTTACGTTTTTATGGTAATGCTCTGTAACCCTAATCCAACGACGGATACTGGTTAGAGGTGTTACATTTCCAAAGCCATTAAGCCCATTTAACTAATCGAAACTCACTTTTACAACCTTTACAATTTAATTCTTTTTTCTTAATTGGTTAATTAAACATTAAAATTTCTTAACAAAAATTTAATACAACCTTAATAAACACTCGTAAGCTTTAAATAATAAATAAAATATTTATTCTCTCATCGGAATTGTGGTCCCAAAACCACTATTTTTTACACTATTAAAAATTAGCTGTTACAACATTGCTCCAAAGCCCTAACTTGATCCTCTAGAAAGGATTCTCTCTCCTTTAGTTATCTAATCTTTTTTTTCCAGATAGGTGTACTTAGTCTACATATCTTTGAACTTAGCCTTCCAGGCCATGAAATAAGATTCGAGTTGTTTGATCTTATTCTTATAAATTTAACTAGATTGGTGTAGCTCGGCTATAGTCTATTCACCAACTTTTACAGACTCCTTCATACTCATTATTTTAGCAAGATGTTGATTACTAGTTTCTTGGATGAGCCAACTCAAAAGCCCAGACTCCACCAATAGGGCTTGTGAAGACTTCACCAAGAATGAAAGAGAAGATAATTCTCGATTAGAAGAGAGATAAGAGCGAAGAGGTTCTTTCACCTGATGAGGTACCATCTTTTTCTATTGCTAGAATATAGAGCCTAAAAAGACAAAATATAACCTTGACTTTAACAGATCACGCCAAGGGAAGAATTCTTTAGCTTTGCTAGAGGAAGTGTTGGGAGGTTGGGAATTGGATGGAACTAATGGTCATTCTGGACTTATGGTTGGGATCTCAGCCATAGGGATATCAGTGGTGTGAATAGGGGAGTCTACAAAGTGGTTGGACTCCACTGGCAATGCAGGTACCTTAAATAGGGCTGGAACTAGTGAAGTTTGACTCACTACTTGGGCAAGCCCTTTTTGGAGTTTGCACTGTGTTAACTGCAAGTGCTCACTTTCCTCCGTCTCTTGGGTGCTTTCCCCTACCCTAGGTCTCTTTTGAGTTTTCTTTGATGATGTTTTTTTGGGTGGAGTAGCAACATCCTTCTTTTTAGCACAGGCTTCATCCAAAATAGTCATAATATCCATGTTTTGTGCTGAATTTGAGGAAAACCCTGGACCATTAACATGAGAATTAGCCCGACTTGAAAAAGAAAAAGAAATAATACCAGGTGGTATAATATTTCAGTTGTGTGGACAAAGTCCACAAAGTTCATAGAAGTAGAAGGGAGGTTCCCTTCTATGCCCTATTAAAACATTTGCTAAATCACTATTTATATTGTAAGGACAAGCCATTGAAGCAGAAGGCACATTGTAATCATCCAAACAACTTATGGGGTCATTTACTCGAGAAACGTTTGGGCTTAAGTCCTGTAGATGATACTAAAAGAGATTTCTGAATGAAACAACTTCCACCAATTCAAGTACACAACATCTTTTCAGTTGTTTACTACTTGTAGGCAACTTGGTAACAGACTGGCTGGCATTGAGCATAAACACTTGCCTGAGAAAGGGACCAATATGTGGGAAAGCCAAATCGATTCTTGAGTTTACAGATCACTCTAACATATTTATCCTTCCTTAAATGCAAAATAGAAATCCTGTTTTGGATTATGGACTCGTAGCCTGGGCAAATACTAAAGTGAGCATTACCAACTAAAGCTCCTTATCTTTTTACCTTCAACTAGTAAAACTTCTGGAAAACACCCAACATCGGTGGCTTATTATGCATGCAACAGTTAATAAAAAAAGCCAACAATGTCTACCAAGATAAAGTTGATACTCATTCAGGACCATGCAAAAGAAAGGATGGAGTGGCAAGTGGAAGTTGGCCTCCAACAAAATTAAAGGAAGAATAAAACCTAAAGAATTATCACTCAGATGGTATCCACGTGGTCACCAAAACACATAAGCAAAGTTGGGATAAAGAATACCCCGGGCTCCTAAATATCGATGTATTTCATCTTAGGCAGTACTATAGTCGTACATTGGAGCCATTGCACGTGGTAGGGTATAATCGGGACCTAAGGGTTTGAATTTGATAGGACCTCTAAGAATGTTGTCTTGGTTGCTCTAGCCTCGACCCCTTCCTCTGGTGGTAGTTCTAACAATTTCGTAGGAAAGAAAAATAAAGAAAAAGGAAAAGTAAGTATTACCTCTAAGACAAGATAAGAACTGAAGATGAAGGGACAAAAAGTTGAGGCAGAAAATAAATTAGGGTTCAGATATTACAGCAAAGTGTTTTGAAAGGGGGTTTAAGTTTAAGTTTTATAGAGAAACAAACATGTGCAAGAAGTTAATCCATGGTAATTGTTTAGGTTCTCTAATAAAAATTTGGCATCTATCAAAGAGTAAGTTACGTAATGTTTGAAATTATGAAAGTAACCACCAAGTTCTGAAGATGTAAATATGAAAGGATTGCACACGACTTTAGTATTACTAGATCCACCACCCATTCCAAATTCTCCATAATTGAATTGAAATTACCCACTAGAATCCAAAGTTCAAAAACAAACCTTGCAAGTGACTCCAATAAACTCCAAAGGGAGCGTTATTTGGCTGGTTGCAGATTGGTATAAATAACTGAGCGTAAGAAACTTGAATGTCTCTATTTACTATGAATCCTCGTATGAACCAACTGAAGATGTAAATCTAAAATATCAACTTCAAAATTGTTGTTCCATAGAATCCAAATTACCCTGTAAAGCCCACTACTTCAATTCTAAAAGAGTTATGAAAACCTAATTTCCCGATAATAGCATCAACTGTAACACCCCAAACCCAGCCTAGACGTTATGACCGGATCTAGTGCGCCACATTGATGCGTACAAAACATCTCGTGTAAAAGATACTTTTAATATAGGTTAAAGTGAATGGGAGCTGTGCACCAGGTAGGAAACCAGAAAAAGAGGAGGTGAGTCTGTCGGACTGCTTAAGTACCAAGCTCCCTTCGGATCCAATCCTATACATGCACACCGCCATTGCCACACTCTAACATCTCGTGTAATTATGAGAAAACCATTTGGTTAAGTCCATCTTAATAACGTGATTAAGTTTGAAAACGTTTGCTTAGCGGAAGTCTTACTTGCAATCGAGTTATTTTCAAATCACTTAATGTTTTTGGAAACGCATCCTAAAGCTAACCCATTTTCCTTAGTTATCATAGTTTTTTTCATCATAATAAAATAAAATAATAAAAGTAAAACAAAACCATAAAAATAATTAAGCGGCCTTATTACACTTAAAACCCAAAACCATAAATGAAATTAAAAGGACGCCCAGTTCACCGAAAGAAACCAGTTCAGAGAAACATGTGGCGATTCGAATCCTCACAGCTCCAAGCCCACTATGGTTGAGGATTACCTGCGAGGATGAAAATAAGGGGTGAGTTTTGGGAAACTCAGTATGTAATTCAACCCAACCATAGCCTAAATCAGTTCAAACCACGAGACGAATAAGTTGGCCTTAGCCTGCAATGCATTTCGAATAAAGCCCATAGGCCCGTAATGCATTAGAACGGATATATCATGCTTATGCGAAACCCAACCATATCCAACCATGTGCACCCCATACCATCCTTTCACCATGTGGGAGACTACTCGACCCACCCAACCGCTACACGCCACGTAAATATGTAGCATGGTGCCAGATCTGTAAAATGTGACAGAGTCACCAGATCTGATATTTTGTGGCGGTGCCACTGTATCAGTATATATGTGGCGGGGCCACCGAATCAGATAATTTGTGGCATAGCCACCAGACGCTTCCTCCATAATATAACCCATGTCCCCATGCAACTGATATACATTCATGGCATACATCATACAGATTTAATTCATCATGCTTTTCAGACAAAATTAACCCTAGGGGTATAAAGGTCATTTTGCATACATAGGGGTATAATGGTAATTTTGCATACATAGGGGTATAATGGTAATTTTGCATACATAGGGGTATTCTAGTACATCTAACTATTTCTAAGGTTTTCATGCATATCGTAGCCATTACGTTTAGCCAGAAACTCTTACCGAGTGTTCTTACCGAATTGGGCCCAGTGGCCCATTGACCCAGTTTTGGCCCATTAAGCCCAAAATATCAAAACACACGAAATCATGCGTACTGAAGTTTTATCACTTTCGATTACCAGTAATAATTACCCATACGTCTTACGAGCATTCGCACACTCGCAAGTGCCCAAAATACCGGCTTTTCGACATTTTGGCTTTTCGGCTTTTGCCGATCTAGCCTATGAGAGGGTGTCAGTTACACACCTATTTTGGGATTTCCTCGACGAGATCTACACACGAACTGCCTACAATTGCATCACTTAATATTACTCCAAATATCGAAATAAGATTGAGTATATAGTCCCCTACCACATTCGGCCAAACATGCCTAAAACCCTTATTGCTCTTACTTTATTGCCGAAAGATGGTTAACTCCAAAGATCCGATCGTTCCACCTGTCCAAGCCCTTGATCAACCACCTCTAAATCACGCTATTACCAAAACAAAATAGTTATTACGACCCCTCAGGGTTACAAGTCCAAATCGACAACCACCCTAACTTTTAGGGATTTCGGCTTTTCCTAAAATATGTAAGAAGACTAAGTTTTGGAGAAGACTTACCACTGATTCCTTAGTGAATGATTCCAATGACTTTCCCACTCGATCCCGATGTAGATCTAAGCCCTCAGATGATAACAAAAGTCGAGCTTTCAGTGACTCCAGTATTCGACCAAGTCCCTTTTAATGTGGGGTTTTCGACTTTTTGCAACTTGTGTTTAGAAAGGTAAAACGAGAGGGTTTTGCTATGGTCTTGTCGTCAAAAATTTAGGTTTTAGAGGGCTAGTGAATCGGCCACAAATGATGAAGTGTGACAGCCCAAAATTGACCCTAGTCGGAAGGTGGTCTCGGGACCACAAAACCGAGGCATAAAAATAATTAAAAATTTATTTTGATGCCTATAATATGTGTGTGCTCATGTATGACATTTTATGATGATTGATTTAGTGTTATAAGGGTGAATTCCACAAGAAAGGACTTAGTAATGAACTTTGAAAGTATGATAGGAAATGTGTGATGACTAATTAAAGCATGCATGCAAAATAATGGACTTGCATGTCAAATTCCCCTTTATAGGTGGTGGCGGCCATGACAAGGAGGATGGGCTAAACATGTCATGAAACATGTTTTGTTGGTGCATTAGGGTGAAATAATAAACAAAGGTGTATGGGTGATAAAAAATGAAAAAAAAATGTGTGTGAGTGTGGTAATCCCCCATTGCCGTGAGTTGTAGAGAAGGAAAGAAAAAAATTTGTTCATCCTTTCTTTGAGCCAAAACTAAGGAAGAAGGAGGATTTTTGCTTCATGCTTGGTTTGGAAGAGATCTAGAAGGAGATTTGGCCAAGTTTGCATCAAGATTAAGGTATGTATGAGGTTGTGTTAGGAGTTTCATGCATGTTTTGGTTGCTAACTTGATGTGCATGTTAGCCATGGCTCAAATCTTTGTTAAGCCATGGAAATGGTATTTGGCCAAAGTTGTTATGGTGATAAAGCCATTGCATGCTAAGTGTGAAGCTTGATGATGATGCATGCAATGATGGATTTTCTACTCATGAGTAAGATTTTGAGTTTTCTCTTTGTTTTATCATGATTAAAGTTGAAAAGGAGCATGATTGTCATACTTGGCCATGATGCATTCTTGAGCATGATTCATGCTTCTTGCATGTTAGTTAAAAGTTTGTGTTTTGGATGGCTATGGACACCTTGAAAATTCGCCATGCTCATATATGCATATATATGATTGCACATTATGTTTGGTTATGAACTAAGTGATGAATATATTGATTTAAAGAAGAAAATGTGGAAGAATGCTTGTGAAATTGCAAGCACAATTGCCTAGCACACATATAAGTGCTTGATGCTATATTATAAGTTTTGGGCCACAATGTGCAAAGCATAAATTAGTAGATTGCATGCTGTTTTTGTGAGGTATTAAGTGCAAAATTGACCTCAACATGTACATGAATATTCGGCCTTGGGTAGCCTATTGAAGGCCTTAGCATTTCCTTGATGCTCAAATAAATTGTATTGAATTGCTTGATGTAGTATAAAATGTGCATGACCATTGTGTATTCAAGCTAAAGAGTGGCCATATGACCATTTAAAATCCTTGTCATATTCGGCCATAAGCAAGCACAATGAGGTTTTAATAAATTGAATTTGTTTGAATTAGCTCAAGAGCTAAGAGGGCCACAATTGGACAAGGGAAGGAAAAGGTGATCGAATAGCCAAAAAGCCGACGACAACATCCGAGGTAAGTCCTCAAGAAGTGATCTTACTTGAATTATGTAAGATGAAACATGGATGTGTATGATTATTGATCATGTGTGTATGAGTATTTGAATTCCACCGGGCTAAGTCCCAAGGCGAATATGCTAATGATTATAATTGTGTTTGAGCCTTAGTAACGAAAATGAAATATGTATGTCCAATGATTATTGATGTATGTGTGCATGAGAAATTGAATGATATCCGGCTAAGCCCCAAGACAATTATGCTGAAATTTATATCCGGTTAAGACCAAGGCAATTGTGCTAGTAGCTATATCCGGGCTAAGACCAAGGCATTCGTGCAAGTTGTTAAATCCGGCTAAGACCGAAGGCATTTGTGCAAATCGTGATATCCGGTAAAGTCCCGTTGGCCTTGGTGCGGGTTACCATAACGGGCTATGTCCCAAGGCGATTGAACGAGTACCGACATCCGGATAAACTCCGAAGGTATGTGATTTGAAAATTATGAGCTTGCTGGAAAATTTCAGCTAATGCACTTGTGAAATTTCCCAATGATAAGGTAAGTGCGGTGTGTGCTTTGCGCGCTAGGAGTAAGAGCGATGAATATCCGCCCTATCTTTGGAGCGAGTTATCGGCCTTAATGAAGCCGCTATTTGTGTATGAACATAAGAGTTGGGATGGTAAAGTAAGTATGATTATGTGAATGCGCATTAATGAAATGATGCATTTAACTATGTGAATGTATTGCTGTAATTAGAGTTGATTATATTCCTTGAGACTTACTAAGCATAAAATGCTTACTCATTGCTTTGGCTCTTAGTTTTCTAGATTTCGCCGAGGCAATCGGATTTGGGATCGTTGAAGTCGAAGTCATCCACACTATCAAGCCTCCATTTTGGTATAAATTTTTGGTTGAACTTGAGATGGCATGTATAGGACTACCCTTGTTTGTTAAATATGTGGTGATGTAAGTATGTACGGCCATGCGAAAATGGCTCGAAAAGGAACATGAACTTAGAATAATTGTGGTTTGTATGTATATATTTGGTGTCATGATGTGGCTATGGCTTGAAATGGGATTGTTGGTCATATGATCAGCCATTGGCATGGTTAAAATGATCATATATGAACCTATGTATGGCAAAGACTAGTTGGTTCATGGAGACTACCAAATAGGTAAGACCTACCTTAAAACAGATGCTGCCAGCTGCAGTGACGTGAATGTGAAAAATCACCATAATTCATAGGAATGGAATCAAATATTGAATAAGCTATGTAAATGAACCTTGATGAGTCTATTTTCATATGGAAGAAACGAAACGGTCATAGGAGTTACAGGTTAAGAGATATTAAAGCTATTGTGAGACAGGGCCAGAATGGTTTCTGGGTTCCCTGTCGCAACTTTAAAAATTCACTATAAATTATCCAAAAGAATTAGGAGATATACCTTATATGTAAAGATTCCATTTTGAGTCTAGTTTCATTAGAAACAAACGACACCAGCATTAAAGCCCTGTGCAGAGAGATATTCAAGTTATACCGCGCGAAGGTCAGAGCAGTCGATCCCTGTAACTTGGGTAACTTTAACTAATAAACTGTACCAATTGGCCCAACCAAAAATCCTAGAAATAAATCCATGGATGTATATATGAGTCTAAATTCAGGAAAATTTACGAAACCAGTTTCGAGTTTTGAAACTCGGGATATGATTTTAAGGCGACAGTGACGCAGTTTTCCAGCCTGACTGGAAATGTCAAATTGGTGGGCAAAACATGTGAACTTGGTTTGTTAACCCTCGGGTCCGACACCGGCGATGGTCTCGGGTTTGGGGTGTTACAATTTTATTGGTATCAGAGCCACGGTTTAGTCGATTCTAGGACTACCGTGAGGTGTTTGGGGTCTAGCTATACATGCCATTAAATGATGAATCGATAGTGTGGTGATTTCGACAATTTGACTTTGAGTTTGTTTATAGCAATGGGTCCCGATCCCAACCGAGCAATAGCTGATGATGTGGAGAGTGTGGCGCCTGCTCCCGCACAAGGGACAGCGCCGGCGGACTCTCAACCTATGGCCAGCAATCCGAATGATGAGGCTAGGCAAGCCTTTTATAGTGTGATGAACGAATGGTTTAATCAATACATTCGAACTAACACGGCCGTCCCACGACCTCCATTCCCGACGAATGCAACCCCGCACCTACAATACCTCCGGTGGATCGACCCAATAAGGTCGTAAGCCCCAATCGATAGGATTCGAAAACATGGGGCCACTGAATTTAAAGCTACGGATGATGGTGATGCCGAACGAGCTGAATTTCGGTTGGACAACACTATCCGGTGCTCGATGAGCTATCTTGTACACCGATGAATGCTTAAAGTGTACCATCTCCTTGCTACGTGATTCCACCTACTATTGGTGGAGTACTCGACTTCGTGGTACCTAGAGAGCAAGTGACTTGGGAATTTCTTGATCTTAAGCAAGGTTCTATGTCGGTTCTGACTATGAACGAAAATTTGTGAGGCTTAGCCGATACACGCGAGAATGCATTTCGTCCAAGCTATTATGTGTAAATGCTTCGAGGATGGGCTGAATGATGATATAAGGATGTTCGTTGGCATTCTCGAAATACGAGATCGTAGTACTTGTTGAGCAAGCTTGTAAAGTCGAAGAGCTTAGAAAGGAGAAACAAAAGGCGATGTGGGAACCGGAGAATTCGAAGAGGTCCTCGGAAAGTCTCTTCAACAGCAATCAAGAGATTTCGAGATGATGTGAACCGGTCTAGAGGCGCTTTGGGCTTTTTAGACGAGGACGCGATCGACCCCTGTGACCACACGAGTCACTTCGATCGCCATGGTGGAAATGATCGCCGAGAGGCGGAGTGTCAACATTGTGGCAAATGGCATTCGGGAGCTGTTGGTTTCGTGATCACTCCTGCTATAAGTGTGGATCGGCCGACCACTTTAGGAAGGATTGCCCGAGGAAGCTTGAGCAGAATGTGAGTCGAGTGGAAACTCGGGTGCTACCATCGCCGAGGTAGGCCACCTAGAAATATGGGCAATGTCGTTGGCGGTCGAGAGGATCTAGAGATGCTACCATCGATCCGAGGCTCGTGCTCTGCGAGGACTTATGCCATACGTGCACGCGAGGATCTTGCCTCTCCAGATGTCATTACGGTGCTTTCACCCTTTTCAATACTAAAGTGATTGCGTTGATTGACCCCGGTTCTACTCAATCTTATATATGTGAAACCTTAGCATCCAAGAAGACTTTGCCTATTGAGTCTCTCGAGTTTGTAATTCGGTGTCAAACCCTTGGGTCATTACGTGCTTGTCAACAAAGTGTGCAAGAAAAGTCTCCTAGTGTTCCGAGGTTCTTGTTTCCTACGGACTTGATGCTTTTGCCGCTCGATGAATTCGACGTTATTCTTGGTTTGGATGGGTTGACCATGCACGATGCGGTCGTAAATTGCAAAAGCAAGACTATCGATTTGAGGTGCGCGAATAACGAGATAATTCGGGTTAAGTCTACGGACTTAAAGGGGTTGCCACCGTAATATCGCAATGTTGGCCCGAAAATATGTAAGAAAAGAGTCGCGGCGCACACGGCGACGTGCTCGATGACAAGGAATCGAAAAGAAACCCGAATCTGTGCGCGTGGTTTGTGAATACCGGATGTTTTCCTCGAAGAATTGCCGGGTTTACCACTGTTCGGAAATAGAATTTGGCATCGAATTGGTACTGGTACCACTCAATTTCGATAGCTCCGTATCGTATGGCACCAACGAATTAAAGGAGTTGGAAGCTCGATTGCAAGAATTGGTGGATAGAGGTTTTGCTCGCCGAGTTTTTCGCCTTAGGGTGCGCCGGTGTTGTTCGTGAAAAGAAGGATGGAACCATGCGGTTGTGATCGACTATCGTCGACTTAATAAAGCGACGATAAAGAACAAATATCCGTTGCCACGTATTGACGACTTGTTCGATCAAGCTGAAGGAGCCTCGGTGTTCTCGAAAATAGATTTGAGATCGGGCTACTATCAATTGTGAATCCGAGATTGGACGTGCCCAAGACCGCCTTGAGCGAGATATGGTCACTATGAGTTCCTAGTGATGCCGTTTGGGCTCACTAATGCCCTCGCGGTATTTATGGATTTAATGAATCGGATCTTTAGACCATATTTGGATCGATTCAGTAGTCGTGTTCATTGATGACATCTTGGTCTATTCAAGAAATGAGACCGAACATCTTGAACACCTGCGGTTAGTCTTTGCAAATTTTACGGGACAAGCAATTATATGCTAAGTTCACAAGTGTGAGTTACGTTAAGAGAGGTTAGCTTCTTGGGTCATGTGGTATCTGCATCGGGTATTCGAGTCGACCGAATAAAATTTCAGCCATACTTAATTGGAAGCCTCAGAAATATTATCGAGGTTCGAGCTTTTGGGGCTTCTTAGGTTATTACCGACGATTTGTAAAGGCTTCTCAACGATAGCCACGCCGATGACGGCTACTCCAAAAGGACGTTAAGTTCGAATGGAGAAATGCCAAAAAAGTTTCGATCAATCTGAAAACTTATTTGATGAAGCCCCAATTCTAGTGCAACCCGAGTCCAAGCAAGGAGTTTGTCATCTATAGCGACGCCTCTCTACTTGGGTTAGGTTGCGTATTAATGCAAGAAGGTCGAGTTGTGGCCTATGCGTCGAGGCAATTAAAGCCACATGAGAAAAATTATCCGACTCATGATCTCGGTGGCCGCCATCGTATTCGCCTTAAAGATTTGGCGACATTACTTATTTGGTGAAAGGTGCCATGTATACTCGGATCACAAAAGTCTCAAATATTTGATGACCCAAAGAGACTTAAATCTGCGACAAAGACGTTGGCTCGAGTCGTTAAAGGATTATGAGTGATCATTGACTATCACCGGGAAAGGCGAATATGGTTGCGGATGCCTTGAGTCGTAAATCGTTATTCACTTTACGAGCGATGAATGTGCACTTGTCCGTCCGATCCGACAACGGTGTGTTAGTGGCTGAATTGAAAGCCAAACCATTATTGACACACCAAATTCGAGAAGCTCGAAAGTCGACGACGAGTTGGTTGCAAAACGGCTGCGTGTGTTCGAACAAGGACTCGGAGTTTCAAATCGACGATGACGATTGTTTGAGGTTCAAAAGTCGTCGGTGTGTCCCAAAGAATTGAACTCATTTCGATAATTCAATGAAGCCCATTGTAGCCGAATGGCAATCCACCCGGAGTACGAAGATGTACAATGATTTGAAACGTCGGTTTTGGTGGCATGGTATGAAGCGAGACATCTCCGACTTTGTTTCAAGATGTTTAATATGTCAACAAGTGAAAGCGGAACATCAGGTGCCTTCAGGATTACTTCAGCCAATCACAATACCCGAGTGGAAATGGGATCGAGTCACAATGGACTTTGTATCCGGACTGCCATTGTCAGCAAGTAAGAAGGATGCGGTTTGGGTCGTGGTAGATCGATTGACTAAGTCGGCCCACTTTGTCCCCGTTACGTACGGATTTTTCAATGGACAAATTAGCGGAATTGTACGTTTCTCAGATTGTGAGATTACATGGGGTGCCTATTTCCATCGTGTCAGATAGAGATCCGAGATTTACCTCGCGATTTTGGAAAAAGTTGCAAGAAGCTTTGGGTACCAAGTTGCATTTCAAGACCGCCTTTCACCCTCAAACCGATGGTTAATCCGAGCGGATAATTCGGATACTTGAGGATATGTTAAGATGTTGCGTCCTCGAGTTTAGTGGTTCATGGGAACGGTATTTGCCGTTGATTGAATTCGCCACAACAACGACTTTCAATCAAGTATTAAAATGGCACCTACGAGGCCTTGTACGGTCGTAAATGCCGTACACCATTGTTTTGGACCGAGCTCGGTGAAAGCAATATTTTCGGGTGGATTTGATTAGGGATGCTGAACAGAAGTGAAAGTAATCCGTGAAAGTCTCAAGATAACCTCCGATCGTCGAAGTCGTCGCGGATCTGAAGCGTAAGAATATCGAGTATCGTGGGTGATAAAGTGTTCCTCAAGGTATCGCCTTGGAAAAAGATACTCAGATTCGGCCGTAAGGGCAAGTTGAGCCCGAGGTTTGTTGGGCCATATGAGATATCCGAGCGAGTCGATCCAGTGGCATATCGTTTGACTTTGCCCCCTGAACTCGAAAAGGTTCACGATGTCTTTCACGTTTCGATGCTTCGACGCTATAGATCCGATCCATCGCACGTGATTAGTCCATCAGAAATTGAAATTCAAGCTAATATGAGTTATGAGGAAGAACCGATTCGTATCCTATCACGAGAAGTGAAAGAGTTGTGAAACAAGCGGGTTCCGCTAGTAAAAGTGTTATGGCTCAAGCACGAGGATAGAATAAGCTACTTGGGAGACCGAGAACTCTATGAAAGAGCGATATCCAAACCTATTTATCGGTAAGATTTTCTGGGACGAAAATTTCTTAAGTGGGGGAGAGTTGTGACAGCCCAAAATTGACCCTAGTCGGAAGGTGGTCTCGGGACCACAAAACCGAGGCATAAAAATAATTAAAAATTTATTTTGATGCCTATAATATGTGTGTGCTCATGTATGACATTTTATGATGATTGATTTAGTGTTATAAGGGTGAATTCCACAAGAAAGGACTTAGTAATGAACTTTGAAAGTATGATAGGGAAATGTGTGATGACTAATTAAAGCATGCATGCAAAATAATGGACTTGCATGTCAAATTCCCCCTTTTATAGGTGGTGGCCGGCGATGGGCTAAACATGTCATGAAACATGTTTTGTTGGTGCATTAGGGTGAAATAATAAACAAAGGTGTATGGGTGATAAAAAAATGAAAAAAAATGTGTGTGAGTGTGGTAATCCCCCATTGCCGTGAGTTGTAGAGAAGGAAAGAAAAAAATTTTGTTCATCCTTTCTTTGAGCCAAAACTAAGGAAGAAGGAGGATTTTGCTTCATGCTTGGTTTGGAAGAGATCTAGAAGGAGATTTGGCCAAGTTTGCATCAAGATTAAGGTATGTATGAGGTTGTGTTAGGAGTTTCATGCATGTTTTGGTTGCTAACTTGATGTGCATGTTAGCCATGGCTCAAATCTTTGTTAAGCCATGGAAATGGTATTTGGCCAAAGTTGTTATGGTGATAAAGCCATTGCATGCTAAGTGTGAAGCTTGATGATGATGCATGCAATGATGGATTTTCTACTCATGAGTAAGATTTTGAGTTTTCTTTGTTTTATCATGATTAAAGTTGAAAAGGAGCATGATTGTCATACTTGGCCATGATGCATTCTTGAGCATGATTCATGCTTCTTGCATGTTAGTTAAAAGTTTGTGTTTTGGATGGCTATGGACACCTTGAAAATTCGCCATGCTCATATATGCATATATATGATTGCACATTATGTTTGGTTATGAACTAAGTGATGAATATATTGATTTAAAGAAGAAAATGTGGAAGAATGCTTGTGAAATTGCAAGCACAATTCGCCTAGCACACATATAAGTGCTTGATGCTATATTATAAGTTTTGGGCCACAATGTGCAAAGCATAAATTAGTAGATTGCATGCTGTTTTTGTGAGGTATTAAGTGCAAAATTGACCTCAACATGTACATGAATATTCGCCTTGGGTAGCCTATTGAAGGCCTTAGCATTTCCTTGATGCTCAAATAAATTGTATTGAATTGCTTGATGTAGTATAAAATGTGCATGACCATTGTGTATTCAAGCTAAAGAGTGGCCATATGACCATTTAAAATCCTTGTCATATTCGCCATAAGCAAGCACAATGAGGTTTTAATAAATTGAATTTGTTTGAATTAGCTCAAGAGCTAAGAGGGCCACAATTGGACAAGGGAAGGAAAAGGTGATCGAATAGCGAAAAAGCCGTTCGACAACATCCGAGGTAAGTCCTCAAGAAGTGATCTTACTTGAATTATGTAAGATGAAACATGGATGTGTATGATTATTGATCATGTGTGTATGAGTATTTGAATTCCACCGGGCTAAGTCCCGAAGGCGAATATGCTAATGATTATAATTGTGTTTGAGCCTTAGTAACTGAAAATGAAATATGTATGTCCAATGATTATTGATGTATGTGTGCATGAGAAATTGAATGATATCCGGCTAAGCCCCAAGACAATTATGCTGAAATTTATATCCGGTTAAGACCAAGGCAATTGTGCTAGTAGCTATATCCGGCTAAGACCAAGGCATTCGTGCAAGTTGTTAAATCCGGCTAAGACCAAGGCATTTGTGCAAATCGTGATATCCGGTAAAGTCCCGCTGGCCTTGGTGCGGGTTACCATAACCGGCTATGTCCCAAGGCGATTGAACGAGTACCGACATCCGGATAAACTCCGAAGGTATGTGATTTGAAAATTATGAGCTTGCTGGAAAATTTCAGCTAATGCACTTGTGAAATTTCCCAATGATAAGGTAAGTGCGGTGTGTGCTTATGCGCTAGGAGTAAGAGCGATGAATATCCGCTCCTATCTTTGGAGCGAGTTATCGGCCTTAATGAAGCCGCTATTTGTGTATGAACATAAGAGTTGGGATGGTAAAGTAAGTATGATTATGTGAATGCGCATTAATGAAATGATGCATTTAACTATGTGAATGTATTGCTGTAATTAGAGTTGATTATATTCCTTGAGACTTACTAAGCATAAAATGCTTACTCATTGCTTTGGCTCTTAGTTTTCTAGATTTCGCCGAGGCAATCGGATTTGGGATCGTTGAAGTCAAGTCATCCACACTATCAAGCCTCCATTTTGGTATAAATTTTTGGTTGAACTTGAGATGGCATGTATAGGACTACCCCTTGTTTGTTAAATATGTGGTGATGTAAGTATGTACGGCCATGCGAAAATGGCTCGAAAAGGGAACATGAACTTAGAATAATTGTGGTTTGTATGTATATATTTGGTGTCATGATGTGGCTATGGCTTGGAAATGGGATTGTTGGTCATATGATCAGCCATTGGCATGGTTAAAATGATCATATATGAACCTATGTATGGCAAAGACTAGTTGGTTCATGGAGACTACCAAATAGGTAAGACCTACCTTAAAAACAGATGCTGCCAGCTGCAGTGACGTGAATGTGAAAAATCACCATAATTCATAGGAATGGAATCAAATATTGAATAAGCTATGTAAATGAACCTTGATGAGTCTATTTTCATATGGAAGAAACGAAACGGTCATAGGAGTTACAGGTTAAGAGATATTAAAGCTATTGTGAGACAGGGCCAGAATGGTTTCTGGGTTCCCTGTCGCAACTTTAAAATTCACTATAAATTATCCAAAAGAATTAGGAGATATACCTTATATGTAAAGATTCCATTTTGAGTCTAGTTTCATTAGAAACAAACGACACCAGCATTAAAGCCCTGTGCAGAGAGATATTCAAGTTATACCGCGCGAAGGTCAGAGCAGTCGATCCCTGTAACTTGGGTAACTTTAACTAATAAACTGTACCAATTGGCCCGACCAAAATCCTAGAAATAAATCCATGGATGTATATATGAGTCTAAATTCAGGAAAATTTACGAAACCAGTTTCGAGTTTTGAAACTCGGGATATGATTTTAAGGCGACAGTGACGCAGTTTTCCAGCCTGACTGGAAATGTCAAATTGGTGGGCAAAAACATGTGAACTTGGTTTGTTAACCCTCGGGTCCGACACCGGCGATGGTCTCGGGTTTGGGGTGTTACATGAAGAGAAGAGATGTGGTTTTGGTTATAAGAAATCAGCACAAAAAGAATCAAGCTTTTGGGATTTCAGCTTTTTATGGCCACAGGCTATGAAGGTTTTGAAACGTCTGAAGGGAAGGATGGAGATGAATAGAATAATGGAAGGATTCGGCTTTGGGGAAAGAAGAAGGAAGATAGATGGAGAGAAAAAGAAAAGAAAAGAAAGGAAGAGAAGGAAGAATGGTCAGAAAAGAAAAAAAACATCACAACACTCCCAAATGCCGAATTTATACCTAGCTTTTGACCTAGCCGAAATTTACCCCCTAAAGAAACCCTTGGCTGGCCACCTCTTGTTCCTTGATCAGCTCCTAGATTTCCTCCCTTATCCGCTCCTAAATCCTATCCCTTATCAGCTCCTAAATCCTCTCCTGATGACTTTCACCCAGTTCCATTACTTACCTTTTCCATTCATAAAATTAATCTCTTATTTGTTGTCATTGTGACTTGAACCTGGGTCCTCCCAATCATCCACACGCCACTTATAGCATTCCCAGTGGCGTCACTTAGCCACTTTACCACATGCTTCCTTGTGATTTATTTTACACAATTAATACCTAAAAGCCCAATTAACTGTAACCCTTTTCTCTTATGGAATTAAAATTAATTAAAACTATCGGGTTTTATCCTAAGCTTGGGCCTTCTAGAGGCCCACTATCACAATTAAACCTGCACTTAACAAGCAGAACACAGAATTTTTAATTTTACAAACTTTTACAGAATTCCCGAAAATTTGGGGCGTTACATCAACTCTTGAGCTATTGACATGAGTCTCAAACAGACCTATTAAATCAAGGGAGAATTCTCTTTTTATACTCATTTACAAAGTTGTGAAAATGATGATGACTAGTCCCCTAAAAATTCCAAAATAATAATTTTGTAACCATATAGAAATATATTAAAAAAACAGTAAAGCCACACCCGATTATTGCTAGTCGTCAGCACCAAAACTTCCCACAACGTCAGAACTTTCCACCAACATAGAACCTTCATCGTCCCTAGGTACAATGACTAAATCTTGATCTATTCTATGTAGAGTCCCCTCCATTGCCAGTGACACATCCACCAAAGGATCTTTCAGTCTCAAATATTTATCATCTGGGGGCTTTGATAGGTGCGTCATTTCCATGGGTCTTGAAACTAATACCTCACGCGTCCTAATAACCTCAACCGGAGTTTTCAATCTCATGTTCATTCCCTCGATATTTGTCTCAATATTTTCCTTCCTAAGACCTGACTCAGCTTGTCTATTTTCAACAATCCTTACAGCTTTATTTTCTAGCTATTCAAAGGACTCTTAATTTGCACAGATTGAAAATTGAAGGGCCAATTAGTATCAACCAAAACTTGTTAGCCCATTTCAGAACCATCGTCAAAAGGTTGATACCCATTTGTAAATGAAGGCCCAGCAGAACCATTGATAGGCTTTAAAACATTTAAATTAGGTCTAAGCTCACCAGAGACTAAAATATTTTTCTTTTTATTCTTTGTACAAAGTTGGAACTCTAGGCATGATTCTCTTTTCTTTTTTTCTTCATAATTCTCTCATGGGTATGATCAGGCCCCGATTTCTTTCCAAAATAAGTATTATCCCCTAAATCATTCCCTCCTTGATTCTCGCCAAGAACATTGAATCTGGAACCACCATCATTACCAACTTGATTCTTATTTCCCTTATCACCCCGTGCTCCGTCCCTTCCATCGCTGTCATCGTTCAACCAACATCCACGAATCATAGTTTTCCTCTTCAACAATCCATTGGATTTGATGAGCTTTCAATGGTAATAGATTATAAAATCCCTTATTCGATGGTTATGCATTCTACGATTTAGGACATGAATCGTTGTTAAACCCATAAAATCCACACCCAAATCAAACATTGGGTAATAATTCATACTTAATACTTTGTACTTTCCAATTAATCTTAATTTTTGATATCAGTGGCTTCCGAAGATCTAAACAAATAGCCAATCGAGTGAAACAGCCTCTTCTGGCATTATTGGTGTTTTCATCAATATTCAAAATTGGTCTAATTATTTGGCTAATTGCTTTCAGAAGAAAATTAGAATAATAGCCTTCTGGTAGGCTAGGGAATCAGTCCCAAACAACTTAAGTGTCCACTTCAGTTTGAGTTGTCAAGAAGTTCAATGAACAAGGGAAAACAGTTATTTATTGTCTGAAAATCACCCATAGACCAGCAATTAGCACTTTTTTGAAATCCTCTTCATCATTGAATCACACAAGGTAAAAATCATTCTCCAAATCCGTAAGTTGAAAATGATGATTACAATTCTATAAAGTTGTGATTTTCTTTAACAAGGAATTGAAAGCAATCCGTGACCCTAAAAGTTTAACAACTATAGCACGTGTCATTTCTATCTCAATGAACTTGTGGAATCTTTCCAAGAAAGTGATCGACAAGATCCCATCAACTAGTTTCGTCATCACATCATCTTATGCAATTCAAAATCCTCTCCTTAGCTGGCAAATAAATAGAAAATTGGGAGCCTATCAAAGTGTTCTTATAGGAATTTTTGGGTACAATAGTTTCTTGTAATTTCCTACCATTTCCATCAACTATCGGGTCATCAAAATCCGATGGTAAATCTGGCCGACGTCTTACCTTTTTGGTAGCACGACCAATACTAGAATTCAAAGACGCAGGACTGGCCCCAACCACAAACTCTGCCACAGACAAGATTTCACTTATTCTAGAAGAAAAGAGAAGAGAAATCAATTTGATATATGATTTACCTCTTAAAGCTTATTAGGATACAAAATTCTATTTTTTAACTTAGTATTTTATGTAATGATAACATTCCTTTATATATATCCGAACTCATAAATTAGAGAAATAGAATTTATTTTTGTTTTTATTCTAAGTATGAATGGAAATTGAATCATCGTCTAAAAGATCAAAGATGAAAAAAAACAAAATAAGCATATTTGTTTATATTGAATTCCATTCTAATTTTTTTCTTATATATGTTTTTCTTAATATTGAATTCCATTCTTCTTTGTAATGTATATCATATCTAAGGTAGTGTATACATTGTAATGCTCCTTCATACGTAAGAAAACCTAATCTAACTTATAAGTAGATGATTTTGACATATTATATTTATTTAACATGGATGTAGTTATCTTTATCACTATTTGATTATTTCTTTCAAACATACCATTTTTGTTGTGGTGATTACCAAACAATTAGTTGCCACTTCATGCATTCATATTTACAAAATTTATGAAATTTATTGGAGGTGTGCTCCTTTTCCTTATAACTTTCTCAAAACTTTTATGAGTCCACCAAATTGCTCAACAGGTGATTTATACTTCTTAAAAATTGAAAGTCCTTGACATTTTTCTCTCATGAAATACACCTATACATAGGGGTTAAATCATCAATGAATAAAATAAAATACCTATTTTGAGCATAACCTAAGGTTTTCATAAGGTTACACACATTAGTATGAACCAACTCTAGCACCTATTTATCCCTATGCTTATTCCTTTGGATATGGTTGACAGTGATGTTTTTCAAGCATACAGCCTTCACAGACATCAATTTTTTCTTCAATTGTTGGCAGTTCATGCACTGTATTCTTTCAAGAAAATAATTTGAAAATATTGTAGTTCAAATTTCCAAATCTCTTGTGCCACAAACAATAGTCATTTTCTTTTTTAGCCATCAAGTTGAAACTTTTCTTGTATTGAAAAGACAATGTAAAGTTTCTATTATTGATCATTTTTATTATAGCATCAATTTTTTCTTTCAAATCAAGAATTTTGTACTCTCGAATATCAAAGTTTAGAGAACAATCATAATTCCAAAGCTATCAAATACTTGAATAATTTTCATCTAGTGTGGGCACATAAAGAGTATTATGGATAATCTTGTTTTCTTATTTTTTGTTCAACTTGACCTTGAATTTCAACATATCCATCATTGACCAATTTCATATTTGAGAAAAAATGGAGTCCATATAAAGGAAAGCTTTTTTTTTATCTCTTATCATATGATTGTTGCAATCGTGTCCAAATACTAGACATTCTTGTGCTCCTCAAAAGCCTTCTAGTAAGCGAAGTACATGTTTCTATCATTCTTTCTTCTTCAGTAAATATAATTTGTTTTTTATTGTTAAGACAATAATCCTTTTACACATGCCTAAACTTCTTTCGAATGTAACATCGTGGCTTGCATCTATTCTATCAATCCTTCCCTTCATTATTTTGTTTTTACAAATTTCACAGCATTTATTGGATCCACCACTATTTCCTAATCCACCAAAATTTTTGTTGATTTTACCTCTTCCATGTGAATTTAGTCTTCTTCCTCTTCTAGACCTGCTACCTTTAAAAGACTAGCTTTTATTTTGCATTGAAGGTTTCTCACCATTCTTGGAATCAATGGTAAGCTTAGATTGAAATACACGCTTAATATATTTTTCTAAGTTAACAATATTTGCTCACAGGATATCAATGATCCCATCAACCCTTTCGACATATCCTTAATTTCTTCAATAACAGCCAGTAGAGGATCAAATTTTTCAGTTAAGCTAATTAGAATGTTATCAACAATTTTAGGATCATTTATTGTACCTCAATGTAGCTTCATTTGATTCACTAATTCGGACAATCTATTATGATACTCATTTAGGCTTTTAGGTTCATTTTTCATTCTCAAAATCTCTTTTGAGAAATTAAAGTTTAATTATTCTCAACTTTGTGTCTCCTTCAAATTCTTATTGCAAAATTTCCTGAAACTTCTTTAGATTTCTTTGCTTTCATAATTTTGGGAAATATAACAATCAAGATTCTTCTTTAGATTGTCCCAAGAATTCCAACATGTGTGGTATTTATTCTTTGAGTTGCCCTCCTATAACATCTTTTGAATATTTTGGTCTTTATGCCTTGATTAATTCCAAAACACAGAAGATAGTGAAAAGCGTTTCCATTTTTACTACCAAAAAGACATAACTTTTGCCTACGAAAATAAGAACTTGAACATTATTGTAGATTATACTGTTGATTGATAAATTGTTTGTGGAAGTGTCGCTACAAATATATTTTTACTCTTTTTCACTATCTTCTCTTTGTAGGAATATTTACCTTTGATGTCATTTTGTTGGAGATAATTTAAACGTAGTAAAAAGGAGAGACACTAAAGATAGAATATGAATTTTTTTTTTTTTTTGCTTACTTTTGGCTTAATGGATTCATCACTTACAACATTTAAATTTCATAATTATATAAGTGACTTCTCGATTTTATACATTTGTCATTCATTCTATTCAAGTAATAAATGTGATTTTTTTTTTATTTACTATATCTATGCATACTAGTCAAAGTGACTTAGATTTTCTAAATCCATCCAATCTAGTCACGTTGATTAAATACGAACTTTAATGAAAAACATTATTCAACAAGTTCACTTGCCTCGTATTAGCCTTAAAGAAAGAGAATGATAATGATTATAGATTATCAAAAATTCAAGACAAAATTTGTTTGAAAAAGTTTATATAAAAAGTAAGGTAGATTGAAATATTAGAATTTATATTTTGTCCAATATCACATGTTAAAAGATATCACATAAATACTATTTTTGAATGGTATGCATGAGGATTTATTTTGGATAACAACTATAATTCATCCCAAGTATAGTTGGAATATATCTATCATGCATTTTAGTTATTTATACTCAATGTTTGAAACAAAATGTAAAAAGAAAGCTGATATTTTTCTATATTAAAAGAGACTACCTTTTCATGAACATACTTGTTGTTGATGACTAGGATGAGTAGTAGGAAGAGGTGCGACAGAGGTTATAGGACGGTTCACTTGGAAATAGTGTAGAGCCGTAAGAGAGAGAGGGGTTTTTTGTTTATCTCCCCTTTGAAAGAGTTCAAGGTTTTTATATAGAGGCTTGGTAGGCCACGTGGTGGCCTTCCATTAGTGGACAAGTTCCCTTATTTTCTTTCAATGACATTGTAGAACGGTAATGTGAGATTATAGGACTAAGAGATGGATGATAGATGTTTTGTCAATATGAGTCTTCTTGTTAAAGGTATATTGATTATCTCCTGAGATCAAGGTGAACAGCATTAATGGTAAAGGTGCATTGGCAAATTTGATCAAGATCAGTGAGAGTGGTTGGTTAACGAAGGTTGCTATATACAAAACTTGTAAAACTACGTTCGATTCTTTATTTTCTAAATTATTTGTTTTTAGGGTAAATTACATCAACAATCACTCAACTCTGATCTCAATGACAAAACAATCACTCAACTTTTAATTCAATCACTCAACTTTCAAAAAAATAACAAATCAGTCCAAGTAACACTTTTTCGTTACAGACGTAATGGAAAGTTGACTTGTCATTTAACTGGCCATGTTGGCATCCTAGCTATCATTTAAATGATCCTAATTTAAGAACTCTCGCTGGGAAATAGAATAAGAAGAAGAAGAGAATAAATAGAGATACCCTAGCTACGATAATTTTGTTCCTCCAAGGTAGAGCCACCACCCAGTTCATTGTTATCCCTTTGAATCTTTGTGCCCAGGCAACTCCGTTGACTCTCTGTCCTTTTTTTTCTCCTATTCTTCTCCTCTCTTTTTTTCTTTTTTTCTTAACTCTATTCATCGTCGTTCATCGCCTTCTCTAGCTAACTATCATCACCAAATGGCTCATCTTTGCCTCTTCTCAAATATCACTTCACACTATCATCTAGCTTATTTTGGGTATACTTAGTAAAATCATTTTGGTGTGGCATGTATAGGACAACTTGGCTATTAGTGGCACGAAAATGATGTTTTGTAACCTAGCTATTGGAATGGCTAGTAATGGCTTATTTTGTTATGATTAAGTAGGTTATTATGATATATTCATATGTGATATGTTAAGTATATGTGATCAAATGATGTTAATGCCTAAGTCAATCCAAGGTAAGTTTATAATCACATATGCATGTAATGGTATGCCATGATGAATAATGGAATTGTTTAATTTGAATGCTTGGATTGATTGGTATTGGATGTGTGTTTCAAGTACAAGTCTTGGGTGAAATTTTGGGTGAGAAATGAAGCTAGAATTGTCTTCATTTTGTCCACACGAACAAACACATGGGTGTGTGTCTAGACTGTGTGTGACACACGGCCTGGTAACATGGGCATGTGGTTAGGCCGTATACACCTTAATTTTGAGAAACAGAATGCTCAGAATTGAGCACACCGACAGAGACACGAGTGTGTGTTTCAGCCGTGTATGCTACACGGCCTAGAACAAGGGCATGTGTCTTGGCCATGTGAAACCTGCACCTAATTTCGAATTAAATTAATTAACCACATGGCCTAGCACACGGGTTTGTGGCATGGCCATGTGCACAAGTTAGAGACTTACACGGCGTCGAACACAGCTTGTAGCACGGGCGTATCCCTTGGACCACATGAGCGTGTGAGCCCTACACCTTGGAAAATTTTTGAAATTTCTCAACAAAATTCTTAGAGCTCCCGATTAAGTCCTAACTCGATTCTAATGCTCGTTTTGGGCCTCGAGTTCCAATCAATGGACGTTTTGAATGATTTCAGTTAATGTATAGGAATTTACAAAAATTATTTGTAAAATGTTTTGAAAGTTTCGGTAATGCTCTGAGACCCTGTTCCGACAGCAGATAAGGGTTATGGGTGTTACATTTAGTGGTATCAGAGCTACAGTTTAGTCGATTCTCAGATTTGACGTAGCAAGCACGAGTTTAGCTATACATGCCATTATATAAATTGTGATAGTGTGATGACTTCTTATCATTTTAAATGTGTTTTTTGTTTAATAATATTGTCCAACCGAGCTAGAGCTGAATCCGAGGAAGTTGAGAGCAATGCTTCAGCTTCAGTTCAAAGAATTGCATCTAGGTCGAGTAGTGTAAGGCCCGTGTTTGAAGGTTTAAATGAGGAGGCAAAACAAGCCTTCTTTCAAATGATGAATGAATGGTTTACACATTATCTAAGAACCAATCTCGCTATACAACGACCTCCCTCACTTGTTCCTCAATCGGTTCTTGAGGTACCACAGGGTGCTGAACCTGTTAGAATTGGTAAGCTTCTGATAAATAAAATCCACAAGCATGGGGCGAAAGAATTTAGAGCTACCGCAGATGATGGTCCGAAAAGGGCTGAGTTTTAGCTAGAAAATACTATCCGGGTTTTTGATGAATTATCTTACACACCTGCCAAATGTCTGAAATGTGCAGTATCCCTACTGAAAGATACAGCTTATCATTAGTGGAATACCATAACTTCAGTTGTACTGAGAGATAACGTTACATGGGAATTCTTCCATGCTGAATTTAGAAAGAAATATGTTAGTCAGAGATTTATAGGTCAGAAAAAGAAGAATTTTTAGAACTCAAACAGGGAAACATGACTGTATCCGAATATGAATGAGAATTTTTTCGGTTGAGAAAATATATCAGAGAATAGGTTCTAACTGAGGTTGAAATGTGTAAACACTTTCAAGAGGGTTTAAATAAAGATATCAAGTTATTGATTGAAATTCTCGAAATAAGGGAATTTACGGTGTTAGTCGGTCGAGCACACAAAGCTGAGGAATTAATTAAAGAAAAGAAACAAGTTGAAAGAGAGGCTTGGGTTTTTAGAAAAAGAACTATAAGTAAGTCACAATCATTTGCTTCTAAGAAATTAAAGAGGTATTATGATCGTGTTACCACCTCTATAGGATATTCTAGAAGAGAGTGGGGCTTTTAACGTTCTAACTCAAGGTCTTCATCTCTATCTATGACCAGTGTGGGTAGTGTTGGTAATCCCAAACTGAAATTTAAACATTGTAACAAATTTCATCATGGGGAATGTCGGTCTAGTAGTGGAGCTTGCTTTGGATGTGGTTCATCTAACCATTTTCTCAGAGATTGTCCAGAAAGAGTTGAAAAAGAGATAGAACCAGCTCCAAAGCCTGTTTCAAGAGGTAGACCACCCTGTCATCCTGGTAATGTTAGTGGTAGTCAAGGTACTACCAGAGATACAGTAGTTAGATCTGAGGCACGAGAACTTGTAAAAACATATGCTATTCGTGCTAGAGAGAATGCATCTGTACCAAACATTACTAGTACATTTTCTCTACTTGATACTGATATTACTGAATTGATTGATCCTGGTTCCACATTTTCATACATATGTACGAACTTAGTGACTGTTAAAAATTTACCTGTTGAATTCAATGAATTTGTGGTTAAAGTTTCAAACCCCTTAGGCCAGTGTGTTATGGTGGATAAAGTTTGTAATAACTGTCCGTTGATGGTAAAGGATTATTACTTTCTGACTAACTTAATGTTATTGTCATTTGATGGATTTGATGTGATCTTGGGAAAGGATTGGTTAACCCAATATGATGTAGTGGTGAATTGTAAACAGAAATATATTGTATTGAAATGTGAGAGCGGTGAATTACTTCGTGTTGAATCTGATAAACTGGATGGATTACCTAATGTGATTGCAGCAATATCAACACAGAAATATGTCAGAAAGGGTTATAATGCTTATCTCGCATATGTGTTGGATACTAAGGTATCTGAGTCAAAGACTCAAACAGTGCCAGTTGTATGTGAATTTTCTGATATATCCCCAGAAGAATTACCTGGTTTACCACTGAAAAGAGAAGTGGAATTCTCTATAGATCTTGTTTCCGAGAACAACACCTATATCCATAGCACCTTATAGAATGACTCCTACTGAATTGAAAGAGCTGAAGGTACAGTTGCAAGATTTGATTGACAGAGGTTTTGCTCGACCTAGTTTCTCACCTTGGGGTATGTCGGTTCTATTTGTAAAGAAGAAAGATGGATTGTTGAGGCTGTGCATTGATTACAAGCAGCTCAACAAAGTTACAATAAAGAACAAGTATCCGTTGCCTCGTATTGATGACCTGTTTCACCAGTTAAAATGTGCCATTGTATTTTTGAAGATTGATCTCCATTCTTGTTCTATCAACTACGGGTAAAAGATTCAGATGTGCTAAAGACAGCTTTTAGAACCAGGTATGGACACTATGAGTTTCTTGGGATGCCATTCGGCTTGACAAATGCACCTACAGTGTTTATGGATCTAATGAATAGAATTTCAGCCCGTATTTGGATAGATTTGTGGTGATACTTATAGATGATATTTTGGTTTACTCCCAAGATGAAAATGAACATGCTAAACATTTGAGAATAGTGTTGCAAACCTTGCGAGAGAAACAATTGTATGCCAAATTCAATAAATGTGAATTTTGGCTACGAGAAGTTAGCTTTCTTGGCCATATTGTATCTGTTGAAGGTGTCAGGATGCCAGGGTAAACCCAAATAAAATTTCAGCCATTGTTAATTAGAAGCCACCGAGGAATGTGTCAAAAGTTCAAAGTTTTCTGGGACTAGCTATTTACTATCACAAATTTGTAAAAAGTTTTTCAATGATAGTTTCTCCGATGACTCGTTTACTATAGAAAGATGTAAAGTTCAAGTAGACTAATAAATGCCAGTAGAGTTTTGACAAATTAAAAGCTTTATTAACAGAAGCACCAGTGTTAATTCAGCCAGAATCAGGTAAGGAATTTATAGTTTATAGTGATGCGTCATTGCATGGTTTAAGCTGTGTTTTGATGCAAGATGGTAAAGTAGTAGCCTATGCTTCACGACAGCTAAATTCATATGAAAAGAACTACCCAACACATGATCTTGAATTAGCAGCCATTATGTTCGCATTGAAAATTTAGCAACAGTACTTATTTGATGAAAAATGTCACATATTCACTGATCATAAAAGTCTGAAATATTTGATGTCACAAAAAGATTTGAACTTGAGGCAGCGCAGATGGCTTGAATTACTAAAAGATTATGATTTTGTTATTGACTACCATCCGGGAAAAGCTAATGTGGTGGCAGATGCCTTGAGCAGAAAATCCCTGTATACTTAATGAATACCCAATTGTCACTATCTGATGATGGTTCAATTATAGCTGAGTTAAAAGCTAAACCAACATTCTTGCAGCAGATATCTGAAGCTCAAAAAAATGATAGTAAGTTGCAAGCAAAACGGATACAAAGTGAATCGGCTCCTAACTCAGAATTTCAGATCAGGACTGATGGTTGTTTGTTATTCAGAGGCAGAGTATGTATACCGAAAAGTTCAAAACTAGTACAAAAGATTTTGAATGAAGCTCATAATGGTAACATGTCTATTCATCCTAGTAGCATTAAAATGTATAATGATCTGAAAAAGATGTACCAGTGGTCGGAAATGAAACGAGATATTTTTGAGTTTTTATCTAAATGTTTTATATGTCTACAAGTAAAAGTTGAACATCAGTTACCTTTTGGACTATTACAGCCAGTTACAATACCGGAATGGAAATAGGAATGAATTACCATGGACTTTGTATCGAGGTTACCCCTATCTCCAAAGAAGAAAGATGTCATTTGGGTAATTGTTGATCGGTTGACAAAGTCTGCACACTTCATTCCAGTACATATAGATTTTTCCTTGGATAGATTAGTTGAATTATATGTTTCTGAGATTGTTAGATTCTATGGAGTACCAGTCTCCATTATTTCAGATAAAGACCCTTGGTTTACATCTCGATTCTGGAGCAAATTACAAGAAGCTCTAGTACTCAGTTACACTTTAGTACTGTATTTCATCCCTAGACAGATGGTCAATCTGAACGGATAATACAGATTTTGGAAGATATGCTTCGATGTTGTATACTTGAGTTTGAAGGTAACTGGGAAGGTATTTGCCTTTGGTTGAATTTGCTTATAATAACAGTTATCAGTCTAGTATCAAGATGTCACCGTATGAAGCTTTGTATGGTTGCAAATATAGAACTCTATTGTATTGGACAAAACTCAGTGAGAAAAAGTTACACGGAGTTGACTTAGTCCGAGAGACTGAGGAAAAAGTGAAAGTAATTCGGGACAGTTTGAAAGCAACCTTTGATCGTCAAAAGTCTTATGCTGATCTGAAATGAAAAGAAATAGAATTTCAAGTCGGTGACAAAGTATTCTTAAAAGAATCACCTTGGAAGAAAGTTCTCCGGTTTGGTCGTAAAGGAAAATTGACTTCACGTTTCATTGGACCATATGAGATACAGAAAGAATCGGACTGATTGCATATCGGTTAGCATTACCACCAGAACTTGATCGAATTCATAATGTTTTTCATGTGTCTATGCTAGGCGGTATCGATCCGATCCTTCACATGTTGTCTATCTGACAGAGGTAGAGATTCAGCTTGATATGACATATAGTGAAGAACCAATCAAAATCTTAGCCCGGGAAACAAAAGAATTAAGAAATAAAAAGGTAGCATTAATAAAAGTTCTTTGGCAACGACATGGTATAGAAGAGGCTACCTGGGAATCGGAGGATGCTCTGAAGAAGCAATACCAGAATCTTTTCACTGGTAAGATTTTTGAAGATGAAAATCCTTAAGGGGGAAAGTTGTAACAGCCCATTTTTTCAGTGAAATCGGAATAGTGGTTTCGAGACCACAAATCTGACCCAAAAATAAAATTTATTTTTATTTTACTAGATGGCCCGTATTATGATAGACATGTCGTGTGAAAATTTTGATACGAAAATTTTATCGATTAAGTGTTTGATTACGAGAATGACTAAATTACATAAAATGCGAAAGTTGAATTTTAGTAGCCATAAGGATTAAATAGCTATGGAATTCAAAACTTGAGGTTCTTATATGGTAATTAGACCATTAAAGAAAAGTATGAAGATTTTTTTTGGTGACTCATCCATGGAAAAATTAGAAAAGATTAGGGACTAAATTGGAAATTAAAATAATTAATTAATTAAAAGATGACAAAAAGAAATTATCATCTTATTATGTCATCTTCAACCCCAAAATTATATGGAAACCCTAGGAGAGAGATAAAAAAACTTTCAAGGCTTAATTGGGTAAGTTTTCTTGTCTCGTTTTTAGTAATTTTGATATTTTTGAAATTGGGATAGCTTAAACTATCTATTTGGGGGATTAATTTGAAAATTTATCAAAGTATGGAAAATGGGTCATGGATGTATATGCTAAAATTTAGAAATTTATGGTAGAAAATGGAGTGTTGTTGATAGATAAACAACTTTTACAAAGTGATTTTTGATGAAAACATGATTTAGGGACTAAAATGTAAACTTGTGAAATTGAAGAAAAATTATGAATTTTTATGAACACATGTGTTGTAAATTTTGTAATGGAATTTTGGTTAGGCTTGGAATAGGGAGTAAATTGCACAAGTTTCATTTTTCGAGTCTAAGGACGAAATTGGAATTTATAGAAAAGTTAGGGGTAAAAACGTAATTTTTCCTAGAACGTAAATTGAGTCCAAATAAATATGAAATATGTGAAATTGATGATTAAATCTATTTATATAGATCCAGACAACACAAATTTGATGTTAGACCGAGGACAAGAAAAGGTTTCGGATTAGTAGATTTTATACGCGAACAAGTGTCGAGGTAAGTTTGTGCAACTTAATCGGGCATGTAAATATGTTTAATTGAATGTTGTGTTGTATGGAATATGATTTATATTGATGTACATTACTTGAATGTTATAATGAGAAATTTAATACATGCTTGATATGGTGAAAAAGGGTTAAGTCCCGATTGAATATTGAATTCCAATGAATATATGTGTTTTCCCGAAATAAATAAGGTATTGCATTTGTTGAGGATGAGATTTAGCTCGGACGAGTAATCCTATTGATCTTATTATAGAAAGGATTTAGCCCAGACGGGTAATCCTAATATAATACCTCTCGAGTATACTTTACGATCAGGGTTTAGCCTGGACTGGTAATCCTAATTGAGCTCTTTTGAGCTTACGTTATATAAAGGATTTAGGCTAAACTGGTAATCCTGTTATACGATATGTGGCTCGAGAGTGTGTTCCTTGATTAAGTGCCCTAATGGGTACCTTTGAATAAGAATTGACAGATTATGGAACCGTACACCTCGAGTGTAGTACTTGAGCATCCATCGAAATTTCAATAATTCAACAGACATAAAACTCTTGACATGGCATGATAATTATGAGATGAAATGATAATGTCTTGAAAAAGTATTGCAAGATGAGCTCATCTATCCTTACTTAATGTATATGTAAACCTTGTGACTAACATATTTGATTGAATGTATGTGTTTAGGCAATTTAGCCAAATGGATGGAAAACATGATATTGTATGCTTAGATGTAATAAATAGGATTGGTAAGTTTAGTTTTTGTTATACGAACTTACTAAGCATGTAATACTTACTCCATTTTATTTTTCCCCTATTTTATAGTGCTCGGAAGCTCATGAAGGTTCAAGATCATTGGAGCATCGTCACACTACCATCTAGCTTATTTTGGGTATACTTAGTAAAATCATTTTGGTGTGGCATGTATAGGACAACTTGGCCATTAGTGGCACAAAAATGATGTTTTGTAACCTAGCCATTGGAATGGCTAGTATTGGCTTTTTTTGTATAATTAAGTAGGTTATTATGATATATTCATATGTGATAGGTTATTATGATATATTCATATGTGATATGTTACGTTTATGTAATCAAATGATGTTAAGGTCTAACTTAATCCAAGGTAAGTTTATAATCACATATGCATGTAGTGGTATGCCACGATGAATGATGGAATTGTTTAATTTGAATGCTTGGATTGGTTGGTATTGGATGTGTGTTTCAAGTGCAGGTCTTGGGTGAAATTTTGGGTGAGAAATGAAGCTAGAAATGGCTTCGTTGTTCACACAAACAGACACACGAGTGTGTGTCTTGCCTTGTGTCTGGTAACATGGGCATGTGGTTAGGCCGTGTGCACCTTAATTTTGAGAAACAGAATGCTCAGAATTGAGCACATGGGCAAAGACACAGGCGTGTGTCTCAACCGTGTGTGCTACACGGCCTAGAACACAAGCATTTGTCTTGGCCGTGTGAAACCTGCACCTAATTTCAAATTAAATTAATTAACCATACGGCCTAGCACACGGGCGTGTGGCATGGCCGTGTGCACAAGTCAGAGAGTTACATGGGGTCAAACACAGCCTGTAGCACAGGCGTGTCCCTTGGACCACACGGGTGTGTGTGCCCTGTACCTTGGAAAATTTTTGAAATTTCTCAAAAAAATTTTAGAGCTCCCGATTAAGTCCCTACTTGATTCTTATGTTCGTATTGGGCCTCCAAGGTCCAATCAAGGGACGTTTTGAATGATTTCGGTTAATGTATAGGAATTTACAGAAATTATTTGTAAAATGTTCTAAAAGTTCCAATAATACTTTGAGACCCTGTTTCGACGGCGAATACGGGTTAGAGGTGTTACATGACCGCTCGGATCATCAAATTGGTGGATCAAGTTCTCCATCCCATAAAACCCGAAATGGGTGTGGGTTTCTTCCTTTTTGATTCTCTTTCTTTTTTAGTTTTTTTTTTTTTTACTTCTCTCTTTTGATGCAAGCCAATTGGGATTATTGTTTTTTTTTTTTTGCTAGCTTGATTTTGGATTCTTGTTATTTGTTATTTTTGTTTTTGGTTTAGATTTCACAGGTCTAAAATGTTAGAGGTTGGGATTTGGCGGTTATGGTGGAATCTTGGCAAATGAGTGACAGTGAGTGATGCTGGTGTGGTGATTAAATGATAGTGGACTTATGGAGGTGGCTAATGTCGAGGGTGGTGGTGAATGAGCCAATAGGGATGAAGAAAAATGTTGAAAAAGCCCCCTAAATTTCTCTTTCTATTTTTGTTGTTTAATGGTGGCATGTAAGAGGGATGATAGGAAAATGTCCAATGTGGCAAGTTAACTAGTGACGTCAACTAGTTAACTGCCATGTCACCTATCCGATTAGGCCTGTAACAAAAAATGTTAATAAGTGACTAATTTGTCACTTTTCAATAATATTAGTGACCGATTTATTATTTTTTGAAAGTTGAGTGACTGAATTTAAAATTGAGTGATTATTTTATCATTAAAATCAAAGTTGAGTAACTATTGGTATAATTTACCCTTATTTTTAATACTTGTCCTACCATATTTGGACCTGAAGATCTCAAGGACCGCTTGCTTTCCTATCTAGTACCTACAATCCATTGCAGCTTCTAACCAAGCTAGACCTCAAAGCACATTCAAAATTGTTCTAAATTGCACCAAAATGGTTATAAGAAAAGGAGTTCTTGTATTCTTAATCTTGTAACAGATAAAAACCGAATCATTTTTCTAAATCATACATTAATCTCTAGGACTGAATCAATCATGACAATCAAAGTCAAGATCGGTACATGATAAGTGCAAATAGCAATTCATTCCACGTATCAGGCAATCCGGGCACACACCAATCCAAACAATCTGCATACCTTGCTGGATCAGATTTTTGTTCTTGCGTCAGCAACTTACCACCAGGAGCTGCATAGATTGATGTATGTGCATCTTTCCGGTATTCGGATAGCCTCGTTATGTTGAAGAAGTGAAGGGGTATTTTCATGGATTGAATGACATTCACCGTGGTTGTGAAAAGCTGCCGATTGGTACCCACATCAATTCTCGATATGTTCGGAAACGGAGATGTCTCGTTCCAACACTTGATCCTATTCGTGTTATTCCAATCAGAGCGCCTGTTTTAATTTGCATACACGAAATGTGTTAAAGTATCTGTTTAGAACCATCTAATTGAGAAGTTTTCAAGTGTTCGCTAGTTTATACTTCATATGTGTAGGACTCATACTGCTGAAGAACACTGAAGTTCTATTAGAATCAACATTTTCTTCCACCCATTTAGCCCATGATTTCAAAGCCCTCTCATATGCTACATTCTGATCAACGTCGACAGAATCCGTTGCCCCATTACTGAAAATTCGCTGCCTTTTCGGTCAGTTTTGAAGGAAGAATTGAGTGAAATTTTCTAGTATTTCAGAACCGTATGTACTAAAGAATGTAAAAAAGCCAACAAATGTAAGAACTTACAGAGCTTTCATGGTGGGGTACCTCCACCAAATATAAGTATTGAATATGAGATAATCCACATTTTTCCAGTTATCCCCGTGTTTTGAGATTGATTCAAGCTTGACTTCAGGAACCACTGTGCCATACCTCATTGTTGGAGGGTCTACATTGGATTCAACCAGAAATGGTGCCCAGCAAAACTCCAGTGTAGCATTGTAATCCTACACAGTTCAAACAAATTCTTTCATTTTTTTTTCTCTTAGTTATTTGAATGAAATAAATCAATGAGTTAAAATATTGTAGAAACAGCAGCAAGCAATTACCTTCATTTTAAAGACAGTGGTATAGCTTGCATAACTAAAGCTCTTCTTCTCTGGTGGGATAATAGATTGAACCATACAAACCATAGATAGCATCTGGTTCAAATTTATGGAGTCCCCAACAAACATTAGCCTCTTTCCTCTAAGTTTCTCCAGCAATAAATTTGCCTCAAACCTTCACCCAAAATTTTTAACTATTCAAGGGTTTATGGAGTAGCATATCGTTTCAAAATATGCAAGGAACAAGGTACTTGAAGAAAAATGGAAGACTAAAAGAATGAATCTGAAAAGAATTACCAAGTACTTAGAGAAAGAAAGTATTTACTTGGGCAAAGAGCAGTCTCTGGGCTGCCATCTCCATTTCTGGTATAAAGATTCAGGCCTTCCATTCTTCAAGCAAGTTACCATGTCAGTAAGGAACTCACAGTCGTCTTCTTTGTATAAAGGGTGTGATGACCCATTATCAAAAACCCATTCTCCTGTGAAGATATCACACTCTTCTAATGGCGAAACAATCCTTTCATAGTCACCATCGTCAGCTTTGTTTGTTTCTTGAAGTTGAACATAGGTTGAGTTTGAAGATTCCTGGAAGGGGTGTTGGTGTTTGAAATCTGGGAATGGAATGGTTTTCATGTATTGATTGTAACAAAAGAATCCAAAGAACAAAGTTGAAAAAGTTACTATGGTTAGCATGGGGAAGTAATTGCATCTTTGGGTCTTATCAAAAGGTCTCATTGTTACTGATTCCCTATCACTCTATCAGAGACTGAATTTCTGTTATTGGGAGTTTTATCTTTTTCTTTATCTGTTTTTAACTTCTTTTCTAATAGGTATAAGTCAACCTCCCATTTTTTAACTAACAACAGCTTCTGTTACTGTTTCTTTTTCCTTCTTTTTTTTTTTTAGGGGTAAGAATAAGTACAGGATCGAATTTAGAATGCCTGTACTTTTTACCACCCACAATTTTTTCTTACCTTGCTTGATGTGTTTTAACCAGTACTGTTGATATTTACTGGTTTATCCATTAAATTAATTTTCGTTGGTTTCATTAAAAATGTGGCAAATCAAACAACCAACTAATTTTTAAGATTAGACACGCTAATGTTGTCACTGTATGGGTGCTGATCCGGATTAGGTGCCCCCGGTTGCTGTTTTCGATCGGGCTGGGGTGGCTCCCAGTCTTCCCTCTCTTATGGGGTCTTGGTCTGATTATTAAGCAAGGCTTTCAATGAAAACGAAAGTCGATTAGTAACAGGGATTTATGCTTTAATATGTTCATTAGTGGCTAATGTCTAATGGCGTGTTCTACAATACTTAAAAAAATACTTTTAACTCTAAAAGTACTTTTAAAAAAATGTTAAATAAATTATTTTTCTGAAATTTTAACTTTTTAAAAGTGTTTTTAAAAATATTTTAAAATGAGAAAGTAAAACGTTTAGTTTTTTTCCACAAAAGTACTTTTAGTACTTAATTATTTTTCACCCATCCAATAACATTATACTTATCCTTTTTTTCTTGGTATTTAATTACAAATGTGTTAAAATTATTAATTAAAAATTAAAAATATTTTTAAAATACTAATTACAAATATTTAATAGTTATATTTAAATATTTAAAATATAGTTTATATATTTTAATTAAATTTTATAAATAATTAATATTTATTGCTTAAAATATTTAAAATTTATATTTTATATTTTATATATTAAAATATTAACAACAAGTTATAATAATTTCTTTTATATTTTATTAAAATATAATAATATTAACTAATTTAAATATTATTTAAATACATATTTTCTCAAAATATTTTTTACAGTAATATTAAACATACAAATTTTAAATTAAACTTTTCAAAATTATTTTTAAAAGTAGTTGTTAAAAACATTTTTAAAAAGCATTTTCAAACTAACAGTGAATGGTGATGGTTCCCTTTTTTTTTCTAGTTTAAGGGGTTTGACATCATATGTTTGAGATCTTGATGATTGGCAACCATTGTGTTTGACAATACGCCATTGTTGCTCTATCTCTAATTACTTTTCTTCTTCGAAAAGAAATGTCTTTTTGTCATGTTTGAGCTGTTGAGTGGACAACAATTAATGGATTTCAATTTCTTTTAAGTTTGAACCTTTAGAATGACTAAATTAGATTCGTTATCATGTTATGTTTTGTTTAAACAATTATTTTTAGTAAACAAACAAGGAAAAAAGGTTAAGAAAGAATGAAAAGTCAGCAAATAAATAGATTATTTTAATGATTGTGCTTTTTGACTCTGGTTTAATCAAGTTAATGTAGATATATATACCTTTTTTTACTGAGAAATTTTTTGTTTGAATTGATGGATTTCGAGGCAGCTAGAAAAAATGGGTTAAAAAATGAATATAAACCCATTATTCATATTGTTACTAGGATAGTTTTCACATTCATAGTTGCTGATAGAGGTGTGCATGGGTCGGGTCGGGCCAGATTGGACCCATAAAAAATGTTTATCTGTTTTCAAGGCTTGGGCTCGGCTCGGCCCGAAATATAGGATTAAAAATTTGTCCAAGCTCGGTTAGAGAAAAAAATAGTAGGCCAGAGCCCGGCCCGGCCATATTAATTTTTTTTACTTTTTTTATTAAATAAAAAATTTTAAAATATAATAAATCAAATACATTTAAAAACATAAAATAAATATTAAAACAAAAACAAATAAAAAATGAGACTAAAATAATTCTTAAAATAATACATAAATTAAAAATATAATAAAAAGTAATTATATTAAAATTGAAAAATTGAAACAAATTAGAACTAAATTAAGAACCAAATTATATTAATAACAAAAGTTTTAAAATATCAAAATAATATTAAAAACAACAAAAAGAATAAAGTCAAAGTACTAAAGTTACTTAAAATTAAAAAAAAAAATTTAAAAATCATTTAATATTAAAATCGGGCCGGGCCAGGCCTAGGCCAGAAAAATTTACCCGGGGCCCGGCCCGTTTTCTAAACGGGCCTCATTTTTTGTCCATGCCTATTTTTCGGGCCTATATTTTTACCAAAACACTCCTATTTTTCGGGCGGGCCTTCGGGCCGGCCTGCCCCATGCACACCTCTAGTTGCTGAACAGTTAAAAATAAGCAAGCATTCTAGATTTCATTCAACATATTCATTCACTCAAGGTTTCTCAAATGGAGCAAGGTAGACTCTGTTTGCAACACTTCGGTTGGTGTGGCATGCAATAGTGACCATTTCAGAGTTATAGGTCAACAAAAGTTAGCCGACAATGGAAAAGCAGCTGAACCAGAAAGAACTGGTGAAGCTACCGTGCAAAATCCAAAGGAAAAAAAAAAGGGAAGACCAAGAAGAACTTACTTGCAGAG
This sequence comes from Gossypium arboreum, assembly GCF_025698485.1. Taxonomy (NCBI): domain Eukaryota; kingdom Viridiplantae; phylum Streptophyta; class Magnoliopsida; order Malvales; family Malvaceae; genus Gossypium; species Gossypium arboreum. The sequence continues at coordinate 18,018,176 of NC_069073.1, forward strand.
AAAAGCCCAGAAAAAATTTGAAGAACTTGGTGGTTTAATCCCTGGAAAACAATGAAAAGGAAGCAAAGCAATCAAATTAACGGCCACATTAGTTAAAATGTGTTTTAACGGTTTTGCACTAAAATAAAATAAAAATAATAACTTTTAAAATTAAATGATTGAACAAAAATTTACTAATAATCAAATAATCATTTATATAATTTACCCAATGTAAAAACATATTTAATTAAACTCTCCTAAAATTTGCATACGTTTTTTAACAGATTACTATACAATAAAATTTCAATAAAGCATTAGACCCCTAACGTATACAATGCTGCGATTTAAGATTATGTGAAATTTCTTTGTTTTTAAAGTAAGATTATGTGAATCTTACTAAAAAAATGGATTTTGATAGAGAAAAGGGTTTAGTATTATTTGCAGCTCTCTTTCGATCGATTTCATATGTTGTTTTCTTTTACACCATAAAGAAAAATTAAGGGTGCGTTTGTTTACCAGGAAAATATTTCCGAAAAATGTTTTCCTGGTTTTACAATGTTTGTTTGATGGAAATCATTTTCCCAATGTAAAGTGTTTTCAAAAACACGGGTAAAATGTCTATGCTTTTAGGGAAAATGTCTTACAGATTTTTTTTCTGTAAGACATTTTCCAACTCTCACCAATCTTTCCCTTGCATCGTTCTTCATCTTCCTTCTTCTTCATCCAGGTACTTTCATCCTTCTACTTCTTTTGTAACGCCCCAATTTTCGGGAATTCTGTTAATGTTGGCAAAATTTCATGCTTTAATTTTGTCATTTGTGAGTGAAATTATGAAATAGGACCTATGTGAAAATGTTTGAAAATGCTATAGGCTAAATTGAAGTAACCAAATAAATAGGAGTGCAAAATAGGAGGATTTGCATGACAAACCTCCCATTTTACATGAAGTGGCCAGCCATCATGTTGTTGTAGACAAAATGTGCACTTGATATCCATAATTTATGGTACAAATTGATACAAATTGATAATAGGTTAGGTAAATGTTCCATGATAATAGGTTAGGTAAATGTTCCATGATAATGGGTTAGGTAAATGTTTCATGATAATGGGTTAGGTAAATATTTCATGATAAGAATTTCATGTCTTTTGTATTAAAGAATTAAATGGATGAAATATGAAGTTTTATTAAAAGAAAAAGGGGTGAAAAGAACAAAGTTTTGTCCATCTTTGTTCATCATAGCTGAAAGTTAGAGAAGAGAAAGGAGAGGAGAAAGCTCTTGAGTATTCGGTCATTAAGAGGAGGAAAATTGAAGGTAAGTTCTTGGTACCTTGCTTCTATTTTGAGGTTTATGAGTTCTTCTTGATTCTACCTTAACTCTTGAAGTATATTTTGATTTTTAGTTGTGTTGTGAGCATTTAGTCATGAATTAAAATGAAGGAAATGGTTGTTGTTTCATGTTCTTTTGATGAAAAATGGAAGATAGGTGAAGTTGAGCCAAACAAATGAGCATGCATGTGCCTTAGATGCTAAGGAAAAACAAATCGGCTAATATGTTGTGCTTTAAAATGACGAAATGGAGATTATATTTAAGTAAAATCATAGATATGTGATTGGTGATATACATGTTTAAAAAAAAACATGCATGCAAGTTATGTGTGAAAGAGTAATTTGGTAATAAATCTGCTTGGGACAACAGCAGTAACGTGACTTTGGAAAATCACCATAAATTGTGGGAGATGAGTTAGAAGCTTTATAAATTATGTAATTAAAGCTTAATGAGTCTAGTTTCAAATGGAATAAACAAGAACATATTTTGAATTCTGTACAATGAGAAATTTGATTCGTAATGAAGAGTGGTCAGATTAGTCAAACAGTGAAACATGCGAAACTTTGAGAAAAATCTGGTATTGATTGGCCAAACCAAAAATTATGAAAATTTTATGGATAGAAGATATATGAGTCTATTTTCAGGGAAAATTAACAGAACTTGATTTGGAGTTTCGTAGCTCCAGTTATAAATAATTTAGTGACTGTTGCTCAGGAAGACAGCTTGCAGTGAAATTATGATTATGTGGTAAACATTGACAAAAATTTGTTAATGAGTTGTTTATTGATTTCTTATAAGCTTACTATGATCTGTAGGTGTGGTTGGTCGAATATTGTAAGGGGTTAATACGTAGTTTGTATTTGAATAGTTAGATTAACGTGTTAGTAATCCAATTGTAGGCGGTTCGTGTGTGGATCTCACAAGATATCGTCGCAAAATGTGTGTAACTAACACCTCTTTCTTAGTCTGGATCGGCAAAAGTCGAAAAGCGAAATGCCGAAAATCGGTATTTTGTAGATTTGCGAGTGTGTGAATGCTCGTGAGGTAAATCGATTAATGTTTTTGGTAAGCTGCAAAATTTGGACTGCAAAGTGCATATTTCTATGCCCTCGATATTTTGGGCTTAATGGGCCAAAATTGAAATGATGGGCCAACGGCCCAATTCAAGAAGAACCCTCGATGACGTGATTACGTTAGTACGTGAAAAGTAGGAATATGCGTGAAAAACCCTAAAATAGATAAATTCTGAAATACCTTTAAAAGTGGAAAATTTACGCTTTACCCCTAGTAGATAAATTACCGAAATACCCCTAGGGTTAAATTGACCTAAATGCATGTTTGATTGTTGTTATTTATGCATGCCATGTTGTTATTATCGATGCATGGGATTGGGATATTGACGGAGGAAGTAATCGAAAGTGGCTTGTCCACGTCTTGGAGGCTTTGCCTCAATTTATGTTAATCGAGCAAAGAATCTTCGCAATTGTGGAGTGTTAATTTGGGTGGGTTGAGCTATTCCCCACATGGAGTGTATGGCTGGTACGGGTGGAGTGTAGTGGTTGGTGGGTTGAGTAGTCTCCCAAATGGGCTTGCATATGTTATTGATGTTGCATGTATTTCCAAATGGGCCTATGGGCCATCATCATTATCTGAATAAGGGCTAAGGCCCGTTTATTGTAACCTGAAAAGGGCTTTGGCTCAGTACCATTGTTACCTGAATGGGCTTAGGCCCAATGGGCTTGAGCTGATTTGGGCTTTGAATGGGTTTTCCTTACACACTGAGTTTCCCCAAACTCACCCCTTTTATTTTCATCCACGCAGAAATCCCCAACCATAGTGGGCTTGGAGCTGTGAGGGAATTGAGTGGCCACCCGTTCTGAAAGTTTGATTTTCTTCTAGTGAACTGGACATCCTTTTATTTACGTTTGAAGTTTTTAGGCTTTTAAATATAATAAGGCCGCTTAATTATTTTTGATGGTTTTAATATGTATTACTAAGATAGGTAATACTTATTTTAACAGTTGAAATTGGATAGCTTTAGGGCGCGTTTTCAAAAACAACAATTGATTTCAAAATAACACGACAACAAGCAAAGCTTCCGCAATGAAAGTATTTTCCAAAATTAATCACTTTTCCTAGAAATGACTTAATCAAATTGGTTTCCTAGAAATATCCATGACGTTAAGGTGTGGCAATGGCGGTATGCATGTCTAGGATTGGATCCGAAGGAGCTTGGTACTTAAGCGGTCGATGGACTCACCACCTCTTTTCCGGTTTCCTACCGGTGCATGACTTCCATTCACTTTAACCTTTAATGAATTAATCTTTTGAACATCAAGTACGATTTTCTGGACTTAGAATGGAAATTTTTTTTTTATGTTTTTGATGTGGCATGCCGGATCCGGCCATAACTTCTGGGCCGGGTTTGGGGTGCTACATCTTTTGTTCTTCATCTTTTCCTTTTTCCTTAGCTTTTCGCATATCTTCTCTTCTCAGGGCTGCTATTTCGTTTCACTCTATGACATTTTCCAACTCTCACCAATTTTTCCTACTCGTTTTTCATCTTCTTTCTTCTTCATTCAGGTAACTTTCCTCCTTCTACTTCTTCTGTTCTTCATCTTTTATTTATGTTTTTCCTTAGTGTCTGTCGCATAGCTTCTCTACTCAGGGCTATTGTTTCGAAACAAATTTTCTCTTCTGTTTTTCATCTTTTTTTTCTTCTTGTTCTTTACTTGTCCGCTTTTTAACAGGTAATTTTGGAAATTCCATAGATATTGTTGAATATCCTTCACTTTTTAACAGGTAATTTTGGCAATTCCCTAGATACTGTTGAATACCCTTTTGTTCTTTGTGCTAAATTTTGGGTTTTATCTTAATTTTGTTCTTGTGCTTGTTGTCTTGTTCAATTTTTGTTGCTTTCTATTGTGTTGATCATATTCATTTGTAACTCTGCAATAAGTTCAGGCTGATGCTGGGCAATAGGTGGTCATTCTTTGTAGGGTTAAATAGTCTGCCATATCTAGCTTTTGTGATTTTGAGTAATGTATAACAGTTTTGACACTTAACATGAGCTGCATATTTTTGAACACTTGATTGAAATGAAACAGCGACATGTTTTTCAACATTTATTTCCAATTTTAAACAAGTAATCTTCTTAAAAATGCCATAGCATCACAAATAAATCCAAACATGAACATCATAATTTATAACACCCAACTGTCGGAAAAAAGAGAAACCCTGCCAGCTATTCACCTTTAGCTTTTTCTCGTGAACTATTAGTGCATTGGAATTTGACAGTATATTAATAATATATTCTTGCATTGGAATTTGACAGTATAGTAATAATATATTCTTCTTTCTTTGCCACTTCCTTTTTATTCAATGGTCTCTTGTGTATATGAATTTTTTTTTTTATTAATGGTCTCCAACAGGCAGGTGGTGTGGTATGATTAAAGTACTGAACGATTATGGAAAAAATATTATGATGCATGCCTAGGCAATTAATGAAACATAGATAAGTCAAAGTAATCTGGTTGGATGGAAGTTGTAATCGCATCTATGGTTAATGCAACGTAAACCGAGTCATTAGATTTGAAATTGAAACCATTATATTGAAAATGAATCTACAATCTATCACAACCACTTTTATGCATGACATCCTAATTACTTTTAATTACTTATTACAGTTTGTTAACATTTTGGATGTTACAAGCTCTAGTTTTTGGTACCTAGATGGCTACACCTTGATGGTATTCTCAAAGAACATTAATTTTATAGTTCATGTCTTAATATCCTACAACTTGTATTAAACTCCTTTCCAATAATCCGAAAGTTGAAACACTAATTTATCACCAAAACTATACAATCCTTCAGTCCATTAACCTCGTTCTATAGTCTGTTCTAGTGCATGAATTCCTATTAGACAGCATGTTTATAAAACATAAAGTAGTATAAGAGAGGAATATGAAAGTTTCCCCATTTCATCTGATATGTGATCTACTGAAAAACACCTAATCCAAGTTATTAACTTGTAACTGATTAGTGAGCCACACAAAAAGAAAATCAAAGACCTCTGTTCTTTGTGTTCGTCAAATGATCCATAATGGATACGATGCTTTAGATGTCTATAATGTAAGATAATTATAAACAAAGTAACTTATGCTCGAGACATTGCCCTTAAGCACAATATTAGTGCTAGACCGTAAGAGTGTTAACTCTTTAGGTATGGCAGTTCGAACAAACCAAGCATAACAATAGCAGCATACTCAAAAGTCAGAACTGTAAATTCAACAGGCACATAGTATAGAAACAAATGGAAATTGTAGCAATGCTCAAACGTACATCAATTATACAATATAATGATAACCAAAAAGAGTATACCTAAAATGAAAGGACTCATATAGTCTAAGCTAGTAAATATTACAAAACCATGTATCAAGAAAAATAATTTTAATCAACCCAAACTCATTTAATATAAACCCACACATCTTAAACAATCAGAATCCACAAGTATCGAATTTGAGACCTTAAGAATCAATACAATTTTGTGCAGGTTTTTGCCTGGTTCGAGGTTGGTTCAACAGATAGGTGTAATTTGGGATTTTGAGGTTTTGTTTGCTGTGATCTATCTGTGTTTTGGATTCTGTTCTTAGGATGGGTCATTTTGTACCTGCTGGTTGCTTTGTTTTTCTGCAGCTTTTATAGTTGTTGTGAAGGGGAATTAAAATAAAAAACTTCAAAATATTAAAATAAAAAACTTCAAAATATTAAAATAAAAAACTTCAAAATATTTATTAAAAAAATTTAAATCGAAGAACTTACTAAATCGTACTAAACATCTAAGGTTTCGTCCATGTTGGTCTTCTTCTTTAAGTTTGGACTAATTTATTTGTTTGATTTCACAAGCCATTTATGTACAATTAAAAGGAAGCTTCCCATGAAGATTTGGACATTCAAACAACTCACATCCTTTCCAATATTCAGCTTCCTTTGATGTAAGAAGTGGCCAGCCATGAGAGGATTATTTAGGCACGAAGAAAATAAGAGTTTTACATGAAAAAAAAAAAATGAAGATTAGTGCAGGACACTTGCATAGTGAACCATGAGAGAGGAGTTACTGTGATTAAACTCATTATTTTTTATGTAATAACTGCAAAAAAAAATGCTTTATTTCTCTCTACTAAAATACATCATTTAGGAGTTTAAAGGGTTTTTATTGATCAGAGTGTATTTTATTTATACTTCTATTATATATTGTTAAATATGACTCCTATTTTCAGTCAAATTTGAAAAATAATCTTTCAGTTAAACTCTGTTTACTTGTTTCAATCAAACACTGATTAGTTTAGATTATTTTATTATTATTTGACCTATGAATTTAGCCTATAAATAGGCTCTTTTACAACATTAGAAAAATACACTCATTAGAGATTAGAACTCATAATACATTTAGAGAATTTTGTGTTTACGTTTTGAGGGTTCTTTATTTTCGAATTTTCAGGGTTTAGTCTTTATCACCATCTTTTGTACTCTTCGTTCTTTTGTCATTATAGTAAAATTATCTTTGCCTGTGATTTTTTATCCTCTTTGAAGGGTTTTTCCACGTTAAATTTGTGTGTTCAATTTCTCAATTTATTCCGCTATTTTTCTTATTCGTTACTTAATCGAGTCGATCCTAACAAGTGGTATCAGAGCTAATTCAATTTTCATAGATCAGCTCATTCAGATATGGCAACAACAAAGTTTGAAATTGAGAAGTTTGATGGTGAGACAAATTTCAATTTGTGGCAAGTTCGGATGATGGCAATTCTAGTTCAATCCGGTTTGAAAAAGGTTGTTACAAGAAAAAAGCCTGAGAATCTAAATAAAATAGAATGGGAAGAGCTTGATGAAAAAGCTTTGTCTGCAATCCAGTTGTGCCTTGTGAATACGGTATTGTAGGAGGTATTGATGGAGAAGACCTCATCTGCCCTGTGGAAAAGGTTAAAAACTCTTTATGCGACTAAGTCTCTAGCTAACCGTTTAGTGTTGAAACAACATCTATTTACGTTTCGCATGAACGAATGTGAGCTTCTTAGAGGTTATATCAGTCAATTCATTACTCTTTTAAATGATTTAAAGAACGTTGAGGTTCATATTAATGATGAAGATCAAGCTATGCTATTATTGTGCTCTTTACCTCCTTTATACAAGTTTTCAGGGAGACCCTGATTTATGGCAGAGATAAACTCTCGTTCGAAGATGTGAAGAGTTATTTGTTGAGTAGAGACAACCTCGACAATGAGCTTCATTTGGATAGAAAGACAGATAGGAAAGCTTTCGTTTTGGTAGCATCAAATAAACGAGAGAAAAGGTGTCACTATTGTAAAGAGTTAGGTCACGTCAAAGCAAATTGTTATAAACTGTGAAATAAAAGAGCTGCTAAGAGTAACGAGGAAGATGTAGCTGGTGCTAATTTGGCAGATGAAATCTGTGATGATTTCTTGTTAGTGTCAACAAGCGAGAACTCCAAGCTCACATCCGAGTGGATCCTAGATTCGGAATGTTCTTTCCACATGTGTCCCAATAGAGAATGGTTCTCCATATACAGTTCGATTGAAGGTGAAGTTGTACGCATGGGAAACAATTCATCTAGTAAGATAATTGGTATTGGTACTGTTAAAATTAGGATACACGATGAGACGATTAGGACACTCTCAGATGTCAAGTATGTACCTGATTTACAAAAGAATCTCACCTCCTTGAGTATTTTAGACTTGAAAAGATGCAGAATCAACATCGAGTCGAGTGGCATTAAAGTATCTCGTGGAGCTCTAGTTTTGTTAAAAGGTTAAAGAATCGATAGTCTTTATATTCTGGAAGGTTCTATAATGATTGGTGAAATCAGACGTCCCTCGTCCGTTACGGAGTTGAAGTCAACTCGTTTGGAGCGGAGGCAACTTGGTCATAGGAGGGAAAAATGTATGACCATTTTGTTGAATAGAGGTTCTCTTTTGGATACAGGTTTTGAAAAGTTAGGGCACTGTGTTCGTAAAAATCATACTCGGGTTAGTTTTGATTTGACAGTGTACAAGTCGAAGGCTAGAAGTCTTCCAGTTTCTAAGCACAAATTTGACTCAGTTAATTCCCTGCATAGTTCAAGATAGGCTCGTGGCGGGCTTTGGCAAAGATGGCGTTGTGGAAATATGAGTTAAGGTGAAGATTTGTTAAATATGACTCCTATTTTCAGTCAAATTTAAAAAATAATCTTTCAGTTAAACTCTGTTTACTTGTTTCAATCAAACACTGATTAGTTTAAATTATTTTATTATTATTTGACCTATGAATTTAGCCTATAAATATGCTCTTTTACAACCTTAGAAAAATACACCCATTAGAGATTAGAACTCATAATACGTTTAGAGAATTTTGTGTTTACGTTTTGAGGGTTTTTTGTTTTTGGGTTTTCGGGGTTTAGTCTTTATCTCCATCTTTTGTACTCTTCGTTCTTTTGCCATTATAGTAAAATTATCTTTACCCGTGGTTTTTTATCCTCTTTGGAGGAGTTCTTCCATGTTAAATTTGTGTGTTCAATTTCTCAACTTATTCTGCTATTTTTCTTGTTTGTTGCTTAATTGGGTCTATCCTAACATATATTAATTAGAAAATATTGTCTATACTATACCTAAAACCCTTAACTAAAGTGGTATTAGGAATCAATCTAGGATCCTTTAGATTACTACTACAATCTTTATGTTTTACACATTCATATGGATACTTGCAAGCTCTTATTGCATGAGAAAAAAACATACTCTTTAAGTAGATTTGATGTTCTCAATTGTAACTCCTTTTAGAGAATGGCTATCTTTTTAAAGCAGTCCATGATTAGTTAAATCTTATTAAATTTTATCATTGTAAATTGGTAAAATTTATTCCTTAAAATAAAGTCACTTACTCATAATACAACTCAATTTTTATCCCAAATAAGTATAAATCCCACTTAAAAATTACAACATAGAAATTATAACAAAGTAAAAATTGTCAATAAAAATAGCATACAAGCCAGTGTTACTTCTAATGTTACTCGATATGTTGCAGCACTTATATTAGATTTGGTTGGATGTTTTAGCCTACTAGAAACATTTGTTTGGTTTGTTATAATCTCTTATTACAGCCTATGTGCAATGGCTCTCTTTTCATGGACCCCCCATTAAATAGGCTATTCAGCAATGGTTGTAATAGTTTTTTTATTTTCATATTCCAATTTTGTCCATAAAATTTTATATTTTCAATTTAAAACAGATTGGGAAGGGGAATTAGTTGCTAGGAGTGGCAATGTGAGATCGGGTAGGGGAAAAGAGATATGGTTAAAATTTTAGGTTAAAATATTTGAGTTGGGTTCAGACTAAAAAAATTTTATCCAAAGCTCGAATATTTTTAAAACGAGTTTTATTTTTAAGTTCAAACTCATTTTTTTATTTATAATTTTATTCAAACATTTTCATATTTTGAGCAAATTTTCAAGTTGTTTTCATATATGTATGTATACACTTTAGTCATGGTAACTTTATTCATATATATGATCTTATGGAAAGCTTGCATCTTTTTTGTAGTAATCAAATATTTGTGTGGCATTATTTTGTACATATGGATCGTAATCAGGATCAAAATACAATTGTCGGAGTCGTGGTTTCAGTTTTAGCTTTTAGGGCTCTTTGGATTAAAAAATTAAAAACTAGGAAGGAAATTGCTTCTCACTCTCGTGTGAATCGAGATTATGAAAGAGAAAATTATATTAATAATATTTTATATAGTGGTGACCAGCACTGTATTGATGTGATAAGGATGAGACCGATTGTTTTTTTTTTAATTTATGTGATATTCTTAGTAGGAATAATTTGTCACAGTCAACTAAATCGGTGAATATTAGGGAGCAAGTAGTTATATTTTTACATATAATTGGTCATAATGTAAGGTTTCGAATGATTGGATCTAAATATTATAAATCAACGGAGACAATTCACCGTTACTTTAGGGTTGTATTGAGAGCTATTTTGAAATTGTATAAGCTAGTTATTAGATTACTTGATGAGTTAACTCCTAGTGAAATCAGAAACAATCCAAGGTTTTATCCTTATTTTAAAGATTGTATTGGAGCATTAGATGGAACTCATGTTCGTGCACTGTTCCACTTAGCATTCAAAGAAGATTTTGTAGTCGTAAAGGGGGGACGACACAAAATGTATTGGCTGCCATTACATTTATTTGAAATTTTCCTATGTTCTAGCTGGTTGGGAAGGTAGTGCACATGATTCTTGTGTTATAAGTGATGTACTTTCATGCCCAAGAGGATTAAGAGTTTCGGAAGGTAAGAATTATAAAACATTAAATACCAAATAGTTCTAGTAAGCTCATAATTTATTAGTAATAATTATGTTTTGTCAAATTGTAGGTAAATATTATTTTGTTGATGCTGGATATGGCATCCGAAATGGATATTTTACCCCATATCGTGGTGTCCGATACCATTTAAAAGAGTTTAGTGCTCAGAGGCCTGAAAATGCAAAAGGAACTCTTTAATCTTCGTCATTCATCATTGCGAATCACTATTGAACGTGTTTTTGGGATTTTGAAGAAATAGTTTTGTATATTAGATGCTGAACCATTTTGGAATTTTCAAACTCAAGTAGATATAGTTTTGGCTTGTTGTATCATTTATAATCATATAATGGGAGTTGATCCTAGTGATTTACTTAATCAAGGATTATACGAGGAGCCTGAGTCTGATTTGATAATACCAACTCTTACGGAGCGAGAAGAAAGAGAAGAAGCAAGAGAATTGCTAAGAGAGACGAAATTGCACAAACTATGTAGACTGATTATATGGCTAGAAATATTAGGTAGTTTTAGTTTAGGGTTCTTGTTTCTATGTTATGTATGTTTTAGTATTAAAATTGCTCTTCTTTTTTTCGGTTAATGTTGGCTGGATAATAATATTGAAAATTTACTTTGTTGGATTTTGAAATTATTATGTCTTGAATTTGTTACATATTGAATTTATTATGTTTTAAGCTTGTTGGATATTGAAATGATTGACAATGACAATTATTAATGTAGAATGGGTAAGGGCAACAAAGAAGAGACCTCCTAGCAATTCAGGTGGACAAAACCGATGGAACGTCTTTTTCTTGAAATTCTAGCAAGGGAGGCCCAGAAAGGAAATAAGCCTTCTAACTTTTTCAAAGCAGTTTCTATTAATCGAGTTGTCGAATCTATTTTAGAAAGATTCCAAGTCCAATGCGATGCGAAGCATGTGGAAAATCATTTGAAGACTGTAAAAAAACAGTGGCAGATTATATGCACAATTCGAGGTGAAAGTGGTTTTGGATGGGATGTTAACATGAAAATGATCACATGTGAAAGAGCGGCATATGATGCAGCGGTGATGGTAATATATGTATATATATGCTAAGTATATTTCAATTATTTTTTTACTTGTTATTCTAATTGTGTATAATATCCAACATGCACACAAGAAGTATGAACCATTTTTGAATAAAAGCATTGATCATTATGATGAAATAGTTTTGGTTGTTGGCAAAGATATGGCAACAAGGAGTTTTGCCAGAACATTCGCTGACCTAGATTTGGATTATGATAACCAAGATTCAGTGCCTATAGACTACGACAATGAAGAAATTGAAGAGGTAAGAACAAAAGTATCTTCATCTGGCACATCCAAACGTAAAAGAAAAATTGCTCAAGAAAGTGTCGTTGATGAACAAATTAAATTTGTGGGGGAACAACTTGGCAAAATTGCTAATGCTTTGGAACAATTTACTGCGGATAAGACACCACATCTTTACGAAGAAGTGATGTCGATAGAGGTAGAAGGATTTGATGATGGCTTTCTGTGTTCTGTATTTGATTATCTAATAAGTCATGAATCCGAAGCCAAAGCTTTTTTAGTTAAAAGTAAGAAGCATAGAAAAATTTGGTTTCAAAAATTTTCTCAAGGTTGAAGATATTGATACTTTTAATGTGGTGTAATATTAGTTATGCACTTGAACAATATTGTTGTTATTATGTGGTGTACTACTAATTTTGTATTTGGATAATATTATTAATTTCTAGTATTAATTGTGGTTTGGAAGCTAATTTATAATTATTCAATCCTTTTTTTTATTTTTTATAACAAAATTACAAATAATTTATTTGACTTTAGTTGTTTTCAATTTATGACGGTTAATATTCTAGCTTAATAATGGAGTATTATTATATATTTAATTTTATCTATTTATTTATAAATAAATTATTGCAATATATGTAAAACAACTTTTCCAGAAAATATTTTCAGGAAATCTGCTAAACAACAGAAAATATTTTACACAGATTCATCCAAACACCAAAAAAGTAAATCATTTTCAGAAAAGTAAATCATTTTCTAGAAAGCATTTTCCGAAAAACATTTTACTTGCAAACAAACGGAGCCTAAGATTATGTGAATATTTTTGTCATCTAAATTTCGCAACACAACATACTAAAACCAACACACTGGTTTCTAAGGCAAATAACGGACTAATTATCTAAAAAGGCCCATTTCCAAGTATATTTATGGAAATGGGCCGATTACAGTATTATTTACTGGAAAGGACCGATTTTGGCAAAACGTTCCACGTAGGAGCATTTTAGAGGGAAATTTCCAAGAAAACGCGCCCTTGAGGAAGCATTTGTCATGTCAGCACAAAACGCACTGACATGGACATGCTTTGTTGATGTGGCAACAAAAACGCGCTAATGTGGATGCCTTTTGCTCATTCTCGAATTAAATTTTCAAAAAAGGTCATTTTTTAAAAAAAAATTATAACAATAGACTAATTTTTTTTTGAAAATTTAAAAGAATAAGCCTTTATAAAGATTCAAAGTGGCAACACCCCTTTTTTTTATTTTAAGGTATCACCAATTAATATAAAAATAAAACTAACAAAGCAGATCTTTATATAGACCCAAAGTTTTATTTTCCTTATTTTTTTTAAGCAATGTGGGATATCACAAATGTGTATATATATACTCATGAATAAGTTTGCAGCCTGTTTCTAAACAATGTGGGAATATGACAAATGTGAATATATAAAATATAGTGTAGCCTTTAAACTTATGTTGTTAGTTAAAAGATAAAGGAATTCCACATTGCTTAGGAATAAGCTGCAAACATATTCATGAGTCTATATATACATATGTATCATATCCCACATTGCTTAAGAAAACAAGAAAAATAAGACTTTGGGTCTATATAAAGATCTGCTTTGTTAGTTTTATTTCCATATTAGTTGGTGGCACCTTAAAATAATAAAAAAAATTATTGTCACTTTGGGTCTTTATAAAGGCTTATTTTGTAAATTTTCAAAAAAAATTGGTCTATTTTTATAATTTTTTTTAAAAATGACTTTTTTTGAAAATTTAATTTGAGAACGGGCAAAAGTGTGTCCATGTTAGCGTGTTTTGTGCTGACATTGCAAAAACGTTCCTAGGGGTGCATTTTCCTAGAAATTTCCCCTAAAACGCTCCTACGTGGATGCGTTTTGCCAAAATCGGCCCTTTCTGGTAAATAATACTGTAATTGACCCATTTTCGTAAATATGCTTGGAAATGGGCCTTTTTAGGTAAATTAGTAGCAAATAATGTTATAGAAAACGTAGAGCTGTAGGCTGCTTTAGAATCTTTTAGAATACATTGAATTTTGAATTTTTATTACTTTTTAATTTTTATCATTTATGCTACTATTAAAGTTAGAGTTAGCAAAATAAATTTGAGCTTGAAAGCTCGTTTATATCAATTCAAGCCCATAATGATTCGAATCTGAGAAATTTTGACTTTGGGGAAATTTAAGCTCAAGTTTGTCTAAATTCGAGAAAGCTCGAGCCTTAGTCCAAGCCCAATAATTGACTTAAACTCAAGCTCGAATTAAATCCGATCTAAAAACTCAAAAAATTTTGAATATATAAAAATATTTTTAAATATTATGTAATTATATTAAAAGCTTATAAATAAAAAATAAATATATATGTTAAGTTATAAATTAAAATACATTTTGAAAAAATTAATTATAAATATAAAAGAATTTTTAATGCAATTATTATATATGTATAATAATTATTCATATTTACAAAATTTAAATTTAATGATTATATAAAATATAATATATTAATTTAATGATATGATATGAAAATCAAATTAAGCTTAAAAACTCACCTATCAAATTTGTTAAACTTTTAATTAATGAATAATTAAAATTTGTATGTATCTATTTGTACCCAAAATTCATATGAAAAATGAAGACAAAATATCTAAAAATAATTTTCCTTGTTAATTTGAGACAATGCAAATTGGGTTATATAAAGGCATATCGACAAAATTGGACTTTTTATTATATTTTATAATAATTTATTTATAATTTAACATTTTATGTTTTTAGTTTGTTCAATTTTTTTATTATTTATTTATAATTTTAACATTTTTAATAATTTTATAACATTTTACAACTTTCCATTTTTTATAATTTTCTATAATATTTTTAATTACATTTAGAATAAATATTTAAATTTAAAAAATATCTAATAATTATATATATTTATATTAAATTATTAACCAATAAAAATTAAACTGAACTAAAATGCCTCTCCAACTAAATAACCAAACCTAACATCTAAAACTTAAATGCTTTATTCTTTCTTCAACGGTTGGATTAAAACTGTTCATGGGCCAGTTCATCTAGCCTAGCTCTAAAAAATAAGAGGGTTTGAGTAAAAATATAAATTCAAAAAATAGGTTTCGACAAAAAAATAAGGCTTATTTAAAAGACGGATTAGGCCTTAGGTAAGTTTTTTTTTTTTTTGCTCGAGCCGGCTTGGCCTGAATATGCAAAAAAAAATGTTGTCTTTTTTACTATTTCTTGTTATTTTTTATTATTTTCTTGTTATTTTTTCACTATTTTGTTACTATTTTACAATTATGTTGTTACTATTTTGTTGTTATTATTTGAATATTGTATAACTCTTATTTTATTGTTAATTTTGTTACTATTTTAGGGCTTTTACTTGTTAAATTGTACATATCTTAGTGTTATTTAAGTATACATATATTTTTTAATTTATTTTCAATTTATTGAAAAACATTAATTTTAATGTTTTTAGTATTTTTGATGTATTATATTTTAAAAAAATAATATAAAAATTAATACGACGAATTTGAGATTTTAGCATTTTTATCTGGGCCGAACTTAGACAAAATTTTAAGCTCATTTTTCGAGTTGGGTTGTACTCAAGCCTAACAGACGGACCTTAATTTTTTATTAAAGTCGACGTGAAGCTGACCCGACCCATGAACACATCTATGTTGAACACTAACTATTTTAACACCCATTGTGCCGTTGTCCACCAACAACACCAACTGTCAACACCCACTGCCGCTTCCATCAATACCCAACACTGTTGTGCATCAACACCGACTGCGGTTCTCCACCAAAAAACCTTAAGTCCTCACCCACATTTACTCCTTATTCTTCTCTTTGCCGCAAGACTTCGAATTTTTGCTGCATCCAACTGCTACTTTGTTTCTATTGCTACTTGATTTTGAATCTTGTTGATCTCACTGCCGATTCACTCAATTTTTGTCGATGTCTACTGCCCTTGCTGTTACTAATTGAATGTTGATTAAATGGCAAATTCATTAAATGCTTTTTATTTTAGTGTTTTTAATATATTTAATATATTATATTTTTAAATTTATTTTTATATAAAAAATTAATATAAACAATTCAAATATGAGCACGGTAAATTGGATCCAAATTTACATTTCTTTATTTGGTCAAACTTGAGTAGAAACTTATGTCCATTTTTCAAGTTGCGTCAAGCCTAAGCTTGAAAAATGGATCTAAATACTTTGTATGAGCTCAATTTAACTATGTCCACTGAACAAATTACTTGAAGCACATTAAACTTTTTAGTTTTAATTTTATATTAAATTTATATAATATTCATATTTTAATTTATAATTTATACAATTTATAAAAAAATTTATTGAGTTTGTGTCAGGCATCAACCGAGTCCCAACTCTATTACACTAAGAAAACTATATTGTAATTGTGATTAGAGGTGTTCATAGGCCCGACCGGGCCGGGTTTGGGCCAGTTTCAACTAAAAAATTAAGCCCATTTATTGGGCTAGGGCTGGGCCGGGCATAAAAAACGAGCTTAAAATTTTACCCAAGCTCAACCTGGATAAAAATAATAAAACCCAGGCCCAGCCCGGCCAGCCCGAATTAACTTTTTATATTATTTTAAATATATATAATACATCAAAAATACTAAAAACATAAAAATAAATATTTCCCAACAAATTGAAAATAAATTTTAGAAAATATGTCGACTTAAATAACACTAAAATAGATGCAACTTAACAAGCAAATGCTTCTAAAATAATAAAAAAATTAACAAATGCCTTTAAAATAATAATAAAATTAACAATAAAATAAGTTTTATACAATATCCAAACAATAACAACAAAATAGTAGCAATATAATAGTAAAATGGTAGCAAAATATGGAGAAAACAATAAAAAAATAACATTCAAAAATAAAAAAAATGTAGATTTTTTTTGTCCTTTAGTGAATTCGAGCCGAGCCCTGGCTAAAAATACCTTACCCGAGGCCCGGCCTATTTTTTAAACTGGCCTTATTTTTTTGTCCAAGCCCATTTTTCGGGCCTATATTTTTTTCTAAGCCCTCTCACATTTCGGGTGGACCTTCGTGCCGGGCCGGATAGTCCAGCCCATGAACACCTCTAATTGTGATATGAGATTATTTTGTAGAAAATAAATTTGACCAATAAGATTTCTTCTCTCTATTATACCCTTACTATATTCAACCCCTATGATATTTTAACTTTTCATTCAATTATTCTTTTAAATTATTTTATTTCTAACACAGCTCTTTTTTTTTAACAAAGTTTTTAAATAATCTTTTTAACTTTCAATCTTTCTTTAAATTTTAATTTTTTAAATTTTTTCCATTAAAATGCTTCTAAATTAATTATTTTTATCTTAAATTTTGTTAGCGTTAAATCTATTTATTAATTAATAAATAGATTTATAAATTATAAAATTAATTAATAAATATATTCAAGATATATTAAAATTTTAAATTATTTTAAATATGTAAATAATTTATAAAATTCTTTTTAACTAATGCTTTAATGGTCCTTTTCATTTTTATCTCATCGCCACCGTAACGTTTGAATCCAAACACTTATCTTATCATTGGTTTCAATCTTAGCTATAGTAACTAATTTCGCTAAAGCTAATTACACTGCCCATCCAAAGGGGCCCTTAGTGACTAATGAGGATACAATTGCATGCCATAGGGGTCATTAGTAGGGATATGTTTGGAGATGCAATTTTGACCGTGCTTATAGCCTTAGTACATAACACTTTTGTATGTTATGGATCTATGTATTCATGCCTTTAGACATAAGCACTTTTAGTGTGTTATTGAAGGTGATTGGTTAAGATCTCGAATATCCAATTTTTTCATGCTAAAGGCATAATGAATTCATTTGAAATTTGATAATAAGACTTAATAAGTTGTATAATGTGCTATTGTCACGGGCTGCGATTCAAAGCCCATGACCATTGCAACAGAAGTGTCCCAAGGAGGTCTACATATTAAATGGGGCTCATATGACCCACTTGAACTAGCTCGATTTGAAGAACAAGTGACGAAGCCCATCCACTTAAAGCCTTGGTGGCCCAACGAAGCAGTTATAGGAAATTAGGGCTACCTTGGAAAATAGGGAAAGTAATATTAGAAGATTTGTAATTTGATAAGATTTAATTTTCTAATCTTGGAGACTATGTAAATCCCTTAATTGTAGGTAGACTTCGATATCGTCCGTCAGTGCAATTTGATCTATACCATTGATTTTGAGGGAGCTCAACTATAAATGAAGAGCCTCTCCCTCATTTGTAATCATCTATCGTATCCATTGTATTCCATTCTTTAGTAGTGAATACTAAATTTAATGCTCACTCTAAGAGAAAGAATGACATAAGTGGTAATCACCTTAATCGTGTATGGGAAATGAATAAATTGAACTAGTCTTATGAGGCTTGAGTAATAATGATGTGGTAATAAGAGATATAGAATGAAAGTTCCTTAACATATGGTTAAGTTGAATATATTTAATCCATAAAAGACTTAAGCTATTAATGGGTTATGGTAAGCTCAAATAATCATTGTTACTTACTAAGCTCCAAAAGCTTAACATGTTAGTTGTTTAAACACATAAGTGAATACTATTCTAAGAAGATTGAACTAGTAACTTGGGGCATCACATCACCACTTGGTGAATAATTCATTTAATTATCATATTTTCTCATATCAATGATCGATGGATACTCTGGTAGTACATACAAGATGTACTTATCAATGATCCGTCAGTTCATATACGGGGGTACTCTTTAGAGCACATAATCAGGAAGCACACTCTCGAGCCTTATAACAGGAAGATCACAAAAAACCATTTTGGGAAACTCATAAAGAGTTTATCGAGAAGCTTATCCAGGCTATATAACGGGAAGCTTATAAGAGCCATAATCGAAAAGTTCACAAAGAACCATATTAGAAAGCTCACGAAGAGCCTATCAAGAAGCTCACAAAAAGCCATGTAACGAGAAGCTTTGGATAGTCAATTTAACGGAAAGCTCACGAAGAGCCTTTAATCAGGATGCTCATAAGAGCTAAGGTGTATCTACAACAAATGTAGGATCACAATCTATCGAGACGCTCCAAAGAGCTATATTGGGAAGCTCGCTAAACCATATAACGGGAAGCTAAAGAGGGCTAATAACGGGTTGTCTTTCAATCTATGGTGTGTCCACAGCATATGCATGTAACACCCCTTACTTGTATTCGACTCCAAAATAGGGTATTAGACATTACCGGAACACATATGCTTGTAAACGTATTAAACCGAGTCATAAAATTTCATTCAATTTAAAATCATTCATACACACGCATATCGGCCCTTATACAGGCCTACGAGGCCAATACATACTTTGGAAGTGATCGGGACTAAACCATGAACTTTGGAAAACATTAAAAAATTTCTTGAAAATAGGGGTATACGCTCGTGTCCAAGGTCGTGTTCTTCATACAGCCATTCACATGCTTCACTTTCTATAATTAATCATCACACACTCATCCAACCAAGTCATGCAAGCTTGCACATCCACAAAATACAACATCATAAACATATAACTTAACTAATATTAGCCATCCTCAATGGCTTTATACAAAATGAACTATCAAATATTATAGGCCAACATTTTAGGCCAACTCATAATAACATATACACATAATCAAGTCCCTATACATGCCATAGACTTAAAAATACTAAAAGATCGTTAATACTATACCAATCAATAACTTGTTAGTGTGATAGAATCTCTAACGACCTCCAACTCGAGCTAGCATCTGTAACACTATAGGAAAAACGAAAGGAAGAAGGGTAAGCATTATCGCTTAATAAGTAGGTATGTAAATGATAAGTAATCTATTAACATGCTTTTATAAATCTTCACAATATGTTCTCAAGATAATACAATCATAATTGCACATAGTTTCACTATTTATTCATGTTCATCTGAAGCTGTCTACTCGAGTCACAGTCACTAAATTATTTATATCTTGATATACAGAACTCCAAATTAAGATCTGCTAATTTTTCCTGAAACTAGGCTAATATATCTTCTTATTATAAAATTTTCAGAATTTTTGGTTTATCCAATAAGTACAGTTTATTCTTTAAATTCACCCTTATTTCGCTGTCTGACAGTTCCAACCCCTCTACACTAAAAATTAATTATCTCTTCGTACAAGATTTGGATAATGTTCCTGTTTGTTTATTTCGAAAATAGACTCAAGATTTTAATAATATAAATTATAACCCATAATTATTTTTTTAAAATTTTTAATGATTTTCCCAATTCAGAACAGGAGATTCTGAAACCATTCTGACTCTATCTCACAAAAATTCAAATATCTCATAATATGAAATTCTTTTACTTACACCATTTCCTTTATATGAAAATAGACTCTCAATAAGCTTTAATTTCATATCTTATTCAACTTCTAATTTGATTTCCACCATTTTTGGTGATTTTTCAAAGTCACACAACTGCTGCTGTTCAAAACTATTTTATTACTAAATTTCACTCTTTCATGTTTTCTTTGTAGTAACTTTCATTGTAACACTTACTCCATACCAATCTTACCAAAGTTCGATCACATATCGAGCACGTTGCTCATAAGTTTACACGCATGAACCTACACTTATTCATCACATAGTCATATTCAATTACACCTAGTCATTTCCCGTTGAATACATCGGAATAATAACGGATGCCCGGTGGCCTGCACATAGTATCACCTTTGTTGTCAAAGCTACCTTCTTCACGAAGTGGCCTTCACATAGTACCACACTTGTGATCAAAACCATCTCTTACACATAGTGGCCTGCACTTAGTACCACATATGTGATCGAAGCTATCGGGTACGCATAGTAGCCTGCACTTAGTACTACACATGCGACCTAACCATCTGGTACACGTAGTAGCCTGCACTTAGTACTACACACGTGGCCTAAAACAATTTTAAACACATAGTAGCCTGCACATGGTACTGCACATGTGTTCTTACAACGGATCATTTGTATCTTTTCTATTCCGAAGGTTTAACCAGGAAATTCTTCACTTTTCAACATTTTACCAATTCATCCATAATCAATTTCAATTCATAATTTACATCAAGTGATCATTCAATATGCAACCACCTCTCATATAATAACAAAATATTATAACATAAGTAAAAATGATATATTATTTACATACAAACTTATCTCGGTAGCACAATCTGTGAAAAGGACTTATTTGTCATATTCTTTGTTTTCCTTCCATTCTAAGTCCGAATCTCGTTTTCCTTGATTTATAACAACACATTTAACTTATTTATTCATCTTGCTACTCAAATTAGCCTAAATTCACATTTTGGAAAAATTGAAATTTTTGCCCCTAAACTTTATCATATTTACACTTTTGTCCCTAGGCTCGTAAAATAATTTTTATTCAATTTCCTTGTATTTTAAGCCTAGCCGAACCATTTTCATAACTATAGTAGTCCATAATTTCCATTTATTCACACACTTACACACATTTTACAACTTTTTACAAACTAGTCCTTTTTGACAATTTCACTGAAAATCTCTTAGTAAAAGTCGTTTATTACACACCGAGCATTCATATTCTACCATTAAACATCAAAAAACATGCATTTCATCCATGAGTAAATTTTTAAACACAAACTCTAGCTCAAAATAATGGTGGAAATAGCTAAAATGAGCTACGAGGATCTTAAAAATGTAAAAAAAATTTAAAACGAGGCTATGACGGACTTACAATAGAGCTTGGAAGCTTGAAAAACCCTAGCCATGGTTTCCCCTTGTGAAATTCAGCCATAGCTTGAAGATGGACACAATTTTGCTTTGATTTTGGCTTTTTAATCCTTTTAATTACTAAATGACCAAAATGCCCCTAACTTAAAAATATTCTATTTCACCTATTTCATGTCCATTTTTGTCCAACAAATTATCCAATGGTCTAATTACCATTTAAGGACATCCAATTTAAAATTTCATAACAATTGGGCACCTCTAGCATGTAGAACTCAACTTTTGCACTTTTTACAATTTAGTCCTTTTGACTAAATTGAGTGGCCAAATGTTAAAATTTTCGAACAAAATTTTCACAAAATCATTTCGTGAAATCGTATACCATAAAAATATAATAAAGATAAATTTTCTTACGTCAAATTTGTGGTCTCAAAACCATTGTTCCGACTATGCCCAAAATCAAGCTGTTACAATGCAAGCCCACAACCAATTCGGGAAAAAACTTGTATACATCGAATTTCATCTATTCAAACGGGACTTAACAATTCTCGGGCATGTCGGATATATAATCAATTTCATATGCATAACAAATTCATAATTCACATATACAACATTCAATTTAAACATGAAAATATTTACAATTTAGTTACACGAACTTACCTTGATACTTGTTCGTATATGATAATCTATTAATCCGAAACTTTTTTTTTCCTCGATCCAACTCAGTATTAGATCTTTTCGGATTTATATAAATGAATTTAATGTCAATTTAATCCATTTCAACCTCAATTTAATTCAATTCACATCCTAGGCAAAATTACCATTTTGCCCCTATAATTTTCATAAATGACAATTTTATCCCTAGGCTCTAAAAATGAAATTCATGCAATTTAATCCTTATCCAAGCCTAACCGATTTTTACATATAATATTTACAGCACATATATTTTATAAAAGTAAAAATTTTTCCATGAATTTTACATTTTACAATATAGTCTCTAAATTACAATTTCATGAATATTTCACTTTACAAAAGTTGTTTATCAATCAAAAACCTTTCATTTTCTACCATAAATTTCAAAAATTTAGCATTTACATCCATGGAAAAATTTCTATACTTTGATATCTTTACAAATTAATCCCCAAAATAGATAGATTAAGCTATTATGATCTTGGAAATATAAAAATTACTAAAAACGAGACAAGATTACTTACCTAATTAAGCCAAGAAAGCTTGCTTTCTCTTTCCTACGATTTCCATGTATTTTTGGGGAAGAAGGTGATAATAATAATATGATATTTCTATTTAATTTATTTATTATCCATTAATTTTTCCACTTTCCAATTTAGTCCTTTTCTTTTTCTAATTTTTCATGGATGATTCATCATAAATATCTACTAAATTTTTCTCAATGGTCCAATTACCATATAAGGACCTCAAGTTTTGAATTCCATAGCTATTTAATCCTTCTAGCTACTAGAATTCAACTTTTGCATTTTTATGTAATTTAGTCCTTTCTATAATTAATCATAAAATCGGTAAAATTTTCTTATCAAAATTTTCATATAACATTCCTATCATAATGAAAACTATACAATATTTTAAAATAAATTTTCTTTATGGCTCGGACTTGTGGTCCCGAAACCACTATTCCGATTTCACTGAAAACGGGTTGTTACAAACGCAAACAATTTCAAGAATAAGATGGCCACCATCTAAATGATACAAAATAATTTGCAATTTTGGGGTAATATGATGAAAGACACGAACCAACACTTAAAGAGATTCCTATAGGTATGCAACACATGCAAATACATTGGAGTGACCGATAACGTGATTCGTCTCCAATTATATCCATTCTCGTTTTGTGACAATACCTACGAATGGCTCGATTCCCAAGACTCGATTTCCATAACTAATTAGGATGATTTAGCGGGGAAATTCTTACACAAATTTTTCCCCATTAGTTGAACCATCCAATTAAGGCATGACATTGCTAATTTTATGTAATTCGAAGGCGAAACTTTATACAAAGCATGGGTATGCTTCAAGTCACTATTTAGGAAATGCCCATACGACGATATCCAAGACTGGTTACAATTCCGAATCTTTTATATTAGACTGGAGGGGAGCTCAAGATCCAGCTTAGATGGCGTATCGACTAGAGCTTTCATGAACAACAACTATGAGCAAGCCTGTCAATTGATCAAGGACATGGCTATGAACTTGTATATATGGTCGAACAAGCGCTTTTCATATAGCCAGAAGCCATCGATGATAAGTAGCAATAGATTTTGGAAAGAATACATCGTCTAGAGACCACTGTTAAGCCATCGACGTATCAAATTACGACATATCAAAAACCAAAAGTGCATAAACATAAAGATGAAATTGTTTACACAGTTCGACCTCAGTATACGTTTGAGGGGCCTTACTTAGAAAAGTTATCCATTATCTTTCTCACAATACAACCAATGAGTTAAGTCCTAACATCGGGCTAACTCTCACCCATTTAGCGACCTCACTATTGTACAAAGAGTAGATCACTCTTCTACTAAGCTTCCCCCTCAAAAGCTTAGTTTTGCAATACAATAGACTCTTTTGATTGCTTAAAGAAACAATGCACACATAAAACGTTCCTAACTTGAAAAAATTTGTACTCTTTTAGTATCTCTATTATACTTTTTCCTAGACAAAACTTAAGTTCATATACTAAAATTTTACTTACGTAAGAGTCATAGTCTAATCACTTTTCTGTAAACTGAAGTTAAAAATCAACATAGGATAGTCTCAAAATGATTCTAAAAGAGTATCGGTATAATTCAATGTCTTCAAATATAAAAAGTGACTTTACTTGTTCTGCAAGTAACCAATCTTTAAACCTTCAATTTTAACCCAATTGATCTTCATGTTTTGGGCTTTAACTTTTCAAAATATCTCCAAAATATATAAACCAATGGTTTTGTTCTGAAATTTTCCAACTCTGGAAATAGACAAGTAAAGCAATGAAACAGTGCCTCAAATTGTAGCCAATGTTTCAGACACAGAAACTATCACATATTTCTTCTTTGTATTCAAATGTATCAAATTCTAGGTAAAAATTTCAAATGTTTCATTCAAGAATTTCATTGAATAGTTTACATGCATCATTAAAACAATAAACAACATATTGTTGGAAGTTTTGATAGACATGACAAAATGGAAGGAAAAACACAATTTCATTCATTCTCTTCATATTTATACAAAAAATACAAAAAAGTTGTAATCAACAACTACTTCCTTCAAATTCAACATGTTCCTTGATCTTTTAGCTTTTAATTTTTTCGTCAATTTTGATCTTTTAGTTTAACATAAGCTTCTACACAAGTCGTACATCATTTTAGTAAAAAACTAATAAGCATATTCATTTCATTACAAAAGAACAAAAATCAAACAAAACCAAATAAAATAGATATAGTAAGACATCTATATTATATTATTATATATATTCGAGGAAATATTATAGTATTTATTTATATATTAATATAGTATAATAAATTTTATTTATAAAAGTACATAATCAAGTGTTATATATCTGATTTATAATTCTGGTTTATGATGAAGATGTTGTTTGAGGCCCAAAATGATAGAATTTGTAAATGTGAAGGGTTAAATTTGTTGAATTATTTAAAATTAGGACCAAATTGATAGAATGCGTAAGTGTTGAGGACTAAATGTGTTATTATACAAATGAAAAAAAGACCATGTCATTATTTACATTAACGATTTAACAAAAGGCGACTAAAATAGAACCAATAAAAAATTTAGTGACAAAATTGAAAGTTTTTATTGTTTGGTGATAAAATAAAACCACGCTAATAGTTGAGTGACTAATTGTAGAATTCACACTATTATTTAAAGTTTTGATTAGGTTAGTGTCACCCTCAACCAAGTCTCACCTTAGATGAAATTACTAAAATTCCAATATTTTTATAAAGCAACAAATATAATTTTATGGATATATTTATTTTTATTTATTATTTAAAAAATATATGCTAGATTTGAATCTAAAACTTAAAAAACTGTACATCAACTTAAACCAATTTCTAACTAAAATCACATTTTAATTTTCATGTTGATTTTTATGATGAAGGAAACGTCGATTGATATATTTCATAATGACCCCTCTTTGGTCAGTCATCTTGTCAAGGTGAATAGCATGTGTAGATGTTGAAATCCTGTTATTTCTTAGTAGATGTTTTTAACTCTTTCCTTGTTTCCAATATATACATGTTTGGGTTTCTTACCCTAATAATATAAAAAAATAAAATAAAATACCAAAATAAGTTGTTTCAAAGATTAAGTACTAAAATGGTACATTTCACTTGGTGAAGGGTGGTGCATAGGCGGCACCACCCTAAATTTCTGACCCAAAACAGTAAAAAAAATAATGATTTAAAAGATTTAGGGACCTGTTATGCAATTTTTTTATTTTTGAATGGCTGCTGAAAAGGAAAGGAAAGGGTGTCGCCTGGCAGTGTAGCGACATCAAACTTTAAATTGGGATAATTGCCTTGTAAGCCCTCCTTATTTATTATTTTCTTTTATTCCTTCAACTCACTATATTATATTTAAACTAACCTATTTTTGTAGTTAATTAAGTTCTTTACTTATAGTGTTTACTCATAAAAGCCCTATATTTTAATATTAAAGTAAATATATTTTACCCAAAGTAAAGCTATTTAAAAAATATAAACTAATTCACATCTTATGTTGATGTTAATTTGATGAGAATAATTTATTAAATAATAAAATAAAATTTTTAAATTTCTTGAGAGCACTTGTATACATGATATTCTTGACTACTCTTTTGAAATTTTTTATTACTTTTTTGATTTTATGTTGATGTTAAAGTGTATAATTTTTATTGCATCAACAAAAATTAAGATAAGAGCTTGAAATTCAAAATATATATTTACTTTAATATTAAAATATAGGGCTTTTATGAGTAAAAACCATAAGTAAAGGGCTTAATTAACTACAAAAATAGGTTAATGGTTTGTTTAAACACAATATAGTGAGTTGAAGGGGAATAAAAATAATAATAAATAAGGAGGGCTTACAAGGAAATTATTCCAATTTAAAGTTTGGTGCTGCCACACTGCCAGGCGACACCCTTTCCCTTCCTTTTCAGCAGCCATTCAAAAATAAAAAAAATTACATAATAAGTCCCTAAATCTTTTAAATCGTTATTATTATTTTTTACTATTTTGGATTAGAAATTTAAGGTGATGCCACCTATGCATCACCTTCCACCAAGTAAAATATACCATTTTAGCATTTAATTTTGAAACAACTTATTTTAATATTTTGTTTTATTTTTATATTATTAGGTAAAAACCCCACATGTATTTATATATTTGTTTCCACGGGCAACATTTTTTTTTTTTTCCTTTTATGAAGGCAAGGCAACATTGTTTTTAAGAAACTACAATGAAAGCTGGCACGTGCTCTTGCTTCCTCCTACATTGGCATGGAAGAGGAGGGCCGCTGCTTATTGATTTTCTTGAAACTAGAAATATAATTACAATATAATTATAAATTTATGATTAAAATAAGGTGTAAGACATCACGCTCTTTTTACATTTATATTTTAATCCGTTTATTTTTATTTTAGAAAATTAATTTCTTTGTTTTTTAATTTAAAAATATAAATTGAATGTTAACATCATTAGAAATTTTCTTTTAAATTAAAATTAATTACAATATCATTTTTTGTTACATAATTATTAATAGTGTTTTTTTTAAAATATATCATCAATGAATTTAATAAAAAGTTTTAACTATACTAACAATTAGATTTGAAATTTAAAATTCAAAAATAAAGAAACTAAATTTTAAATATAAAAAATAGAAAATCTTAAAAGCATATTTTAACTTAAATATATTTATAAGTTTGAAAAATTATAAAATAAAATTAAATAGTATAAAGTGCAACCGATAAAGAACGGAAAAGAATTAAATAAAATTTATCTATGAACTCACTCGTTAAGACTTGAAATTCACATATCACATTTAGATATGAAACCCATACCATGAATACAAAACTAAAATTTCAACCTCAACCAACTATGTCTAATCCTAATAGATACTTATAACTTAATTTGTAGTCCATGGTCAAGTATATAAATATATATATATATATATATATCATAAAACAGAAAATAGGTAGGAATGCATGTTTTAAAATTTACAGAATTAATCTAAAGAGATTTTCCTAAATTCACTCTAAATTTTAAAATATTTTAATTAAATCTTTTAAAGTATGATTATCTCTATTAGTTTAGTCATCATTTTGGATATTAAACTTTGGTTTGAATTTGAAAGCATATTTAACACATATCAAAATTTAAACAAGTGTATATTGTTGTATTTGTATCTAAGAGGATTATTTATTTTTGGGTTAGTATTTTGTCTACTGTCAGTGAGATTTTTTAACTCCACAAGTAGGGTTTAGCACATGACACGTGTCAATTTAGATTTTTTTTAATGTTTAAGGAAAAATATTTGGTACACTGTTAATGAATTTTTTAGATTTAACAAGTAGAGTTAGGGAGTTAATAAGTGTTTCACAAGGATATAGAAAAATATTTTTTTTAAAAAAAGACACCTGACAATTTTTTGAAGTTGTTTGTGGGGTAAAAAAAATTACATTGCTAGTATTTCAAATACTAACCATTTCTTTAATATTCCCTTTATTTTTTATTGCTATTTTGTATGTACTATATTTGTAGACCAAATGTTTTAGTAAGATTGTGTCATTAAAATTTAAGGGTACTATTTATTTATTTTAATACGTGAAATTTAAGTTGTCAATATGATAAATACACATATTTATAAAATTTGATCTACATCTTTTAAATATGTTCAATATCATATTCAAACTAACATTTAATAGTTAAATGGACATAAAGACATGATTGATATGATATCGATACTTTAAAGACTCAATTAGAAAATTTAAAAATTTTGAACCAATTTAGAATCTAGTTTATAATTTCAACATGTGTAATGAATTAACAAATTTATATAATAAAAATCACTAATTTATCATATTAATATAAATATAACGTTTAATTATGATTTTTATCCAATTTGATAAGTTAATCCTTTTACTTGTTAGAATTTGGTAAATCATATTTAGGTAGTGTTTGGTGCTTTTTCATGTTATGATTTCAATGGAATGTGATTCCTTGAAATGTAAATACTGGGAATATGATTACCAAGAAAGTTACTTTACAATGTTAGGTATATATTGGAATGTATTGATTAAAATCCTAAGAAAGTTATATTATCATGTTTGGTTCACTAAGTATTTTCTTAAAAATGTAATGATAATTTCTGAATTTACTCTTATTGAATAAAAGATAATATTCATGTATTTAATTTTATAATAAACTTTACTCTTAATAAATATTTGGATTAAATATTTAATAATAAATTTTAATAGATAT
This sequence comes from Gossypium arboreum, assembly GCF_025698485.1. NCBI lineage: Eukaryota > Viridiplantae > Streptophyta > Magnoliopsida > Malvales > Malvaceae > Gossypium > Gossypium arboreum. The sequence continues at coordinate 18,047,455 of NC_069073.1, forward strand.
TTTTAATTTTTAATTTATAATTTTAATTGAAAGTAAACTTGTTTAAAATTTGTCTTACATATATTTTCTAAATATAATAATGCACATATAAAATCATGTATATATAAAACTTGTTTTGGAATAAATTAAAAAAATATATATATATATATAATATTTGTGAAGAATCTGTTAAAATAATAAAAAAACTAAGTAGTAGGATAAAGAAAGAAGGCAATAGCTTCTTTTTTTACATTTATTAGTAAGCTAATATCCTAAGTTAATTATGTCTTAATATTATTTTAAAATTTTCAATTTACATATGAAAATAACTTTATAATATTTTATCATGGAATCAGATTACAATATTCATGAGAATGTAACTTCTAAAAAAATTAGAATCACTTTCAAGAAAGTGATTATTTTCATTATACCAAACACTACTTTACTGAAAATTGAGAATATTCTACAATTAAATCATCTTGTCAAAACATTGACTTGAAAATCAACTGTTAAACAATTTTTATACAAAGATAAATTAACACTATTGAATCATTCAAATGTTGGAAAGTGGCTATTCATGTAATAACAAACATTGAACGCAAAGATAAGAACTTATACAAGGTGATGAGCTTATTATTTTGGCAAATTAAAAATACCAGCTCAATTTTAAGCGATTGCTTGGAAGTATAAAAGGTAAATTAACTCTTCAAGTATGAAAACTAAAATAGAAAGAGGAGTTTCACAAGTGAATAGAATATAATCCATAATTAAACCTAACATAAATTAAAAGTTTAACATAAATTGCCATAATATAAGGAAAAAAAAAATGAAAGTGTCGGTCGTAAAGGCCAGATATTATACTCCCACAATTTCAGGGAAAGGAATAAATCAGTGGCCAGTGATTGCAATATCCAACGAAGTGTGACAAAATATGGAAAAAGACAAAAAAAAAAAAAAAAAAAGGCAAAGCTAGGAAAAACATAAAATATTGACTTGCAATTTCTAATGAAGACATGTGCGTGAAATTCTTATTTTTATAGCATCCATGAATACATTTGTAGAAATAACTATCTTGATTTTCAGATTCTGAAAGCTTTTCCAAACACTGCTAATATACCATATATTTTCGCTGTTTGTCTGATATGAATGATTGCAGTCAGAAATTAATCTTTGTCTCGGGGATTGCTGTTTTCATTATCTTCAAGCAATGAGGCACAGCTGCAACATCAGCCACACAATTCTGTTTTCGCTGATATTGATACTTGTATTCAAATTGTTCATCTACTGTGATGATTTCCAACAGGTAACAAGGTCAATTTTCTTGGCAAAGTTGAGATTTCCAGGATTCCTGGAGGAAGGTGATGAAGTTAAGCTACCACCAAAAGACTGTGATCTCTTCACTGGGAAATGGGTTCTTGATAAAATAACCCATCCTTTGTATAAAGAAGATGAATGTAAGTTTCTCTCAGAACAAGTTACTTGCATTAAAAATGGAAGATTTGATTCTCTTTATCAGAATTGGAGATGGCAACCCAGAGATTGTTCTTTACCCAAGTAAGTTTATCACTTGATAACAAATTTTTCTCACCCTTTTTTTCCTTGAAGAAATAAAAAAATGGGTTCAATTAATTAGTTTCGAAGCTACTTTTTTCTTGGTTTTGTTAGATTCAATGCAAGATTATTGCTTGAAAAACTTCGTGGGAAAAGGCTTATGTTTGTGGGGGATTCATTAAATAGAAACCAGTGGGAATCCATGGTTTGTCTACTTCTTCAATCTGGTGTTTCTGGAAAAAAGGGCCGCAAAAAGTCTGGTTCTTTAATTATCTTCAGCATTAAGGTACATTTCTTCCTTACCGACAAACAGAATAGTGATACCCGAATCTCCAATCTATTTGATTTTATGCATGAGCCAACGGGATTAAAATAATGGAAGGTCTACCTGCAAAAACAGGTGCTCATTAAAGAAATGGGGATAATGGAAAATGAGCAATATGATAAATGAATTGAAAATTTTAATGATAATCCACTCACCATTATTGATTTCCTTGAATGCTAGCATAGGAGTACAACACCACAGTGGAGTTCTTTTGGTCACCATTTCTGGTTGAATCTAATTCAGACAATCCATGGCGGCACAGTATAAAAGACCGTATAATCAAGCCTGAATCAATCAAGAACAATGGAGATGATTGGAAAGGTGTAGATTACTTGATTTTCAACACATATATTTGGTGGATGAACAGTGGATATATGAAAGTCTTGTAAGTATATATTGAAAACCTTATGATTCTGCTGTAAACTTCAACTATCAGCCGTGAAATTAATGGGTTTTCAATGTGATGGAAAGACGAGGATCGTTTGATGCAGAACCGGTCGAGTACGATGAAATCGAAAGGCCTATAGCTTATGGGAGAGTAGTAAAAAGATGGGCTAAATGGGTTGATGAAAACGTTGATTCCAAGTTCACTTCAGTCTACTTCATGAGCATGTCACCTACTCATATTAAGTTAAAACATATCCTTTAAACTTGTTTTCTGTTTCTTTTTTGGAAAATGTTCATATTTTACTTAATTTTTCCATTGTTCATCACTTGAATGAAACAGGAGTTCGGATTGGAACAACCCTGATGGAATTTTATGTGCAAACCAGACTCTACCGATGACTAACTTGTCGATTCCACCACCGTATATTGGCACAGATTATAGGGCATTACAAATGGTTGCAGATGTGATTCAATCCATGAAAGTACCTGTTAACTTCATCAATATTACAGCCATGTCCGAGTACCGGAAAGATGCGCATACGTCAGTTTATACAACCCGGCAAGGCCAGTTGATTACAAAGGAGCAGCAAGCTGATCCAGCTAAATACGCAGACTGCATCCATTGGTGCCTGCCAGGGTTACCTGATACATGGAATGAGCTCCTCTATACACAAATCATTTCACACTCTTGATCACATATAATTTCTTTTATTTTAATGATTGATAAACTGCTTGTTGGAATTCAATGTGATATTGTTAAAGAATTCTCGAGTCCTTAGTTATCTCAACTTGGAGTAAGCATCGTGTACGGGTATATATCAGACATGAGTATACACCTGATTGTGTCTGGCATGGATAGCTTTGATCAATATCTGAAATATGTTTGGCATGGATAGTTTAAAAGAAATGGAGAGTTAACATAGCTAGAGTGTGACCAGTAAAGCTGCAATAGTAAAATCTCAACAAAATGCTACCCTGCTTATTCTTGAAATACAAAGAAAATTTTTGCTTCATTTTAAAAATGTTCGTTCTCTTCTTCTTTTTCTTTTTAAATTCATTTGGTACAATTATGCCCCACTATCCTACTGAGGGCACTCATGGCAGTCATTGCAGTAGAAGCTTCACCAAGTAAAGTTTGAATAGACCGACAAGTCTTAGTAGGACTGCTATTTAAAATTTTTCGATATACCTTTTAGGGAAACATCTGCTCCATTAACACCCCGTCTTGGTAACTCCTCGGCATCAAGATGATCTTGCCAAACAAAGTAATGGCTAGGAGGACTTCCAAGCCTTCCCTACCCCTACTAAGTCCTCATTATTTGTTTACCTTTATCCCTTGGAGCGTATAGGGGAGTGGCGCCTCACTTGGTTCTTTTGAGGATCACGCTTCATGTATGTGTCACAAGAGGATGCAACCTTGGGGCATGGTAAGAGGTACAACAACAAACACTTTTTTGCCAACCACATTTCTTATAGGAGTCACTTCCTTGGTGGAGCAAGTGCATGTTTGGAAGTTCGTGAGTCCCTCCTTGAAGGATCTTTGGAATGGGACTCCCTTGAGGCTTTCTCTCCAACACAAGTTAAAAATCAACTCAACCTTGTTATGGTGCTCGTCATTACCAATCTATTACCTGGTTACTTGATTGGGTCTCGACTCATAGCCTGCATGCGCATCTTGGGTTCACATGTGAGATGTTTGCATCCTTTCATGAGCTTGCATGGGATGGGTTTGCACCACCATGCAAGCGAACCCACACGTAGGAAACACGTGTTAATCCTAGAATAGGGTACGTGTTGGCATGCATGGAGACCTACCTACGGTGTCACATCATCTAGGAATCATATCATATAAATAAAGAAATCAACACCCTTTAAAGACAGATACACTAAAACACTCAACAATTTGATGCGCTGAGCATGGACAAATTTTCAACCATCAGAAACTTAGAAAGCTAAGACAACTCACCCTAATGAGAATTTCCCTAGCAGCTTTATAACCTTAACGAAAAGCGTATGTGATAAGTTTCTTTCTTAAAAACCCCCACCTTGCAAAGCCGGGTTCTTAGAAAAGTCACTATATAAATCTTCTTTGAACTAGGTGGGGGACAAATTGTTATGGTGCTTGTCACTATCGACCCGCTACCCGGTTACCTAATTGGGTCCTGACCCATAGCCTGTATGGTTTGCATCTTGGATTCGCACATGAGGTGTTCACATCCTTTCATGAGCTTGTACAGGGTGGGTTCGCACCGCCATGCAGGTGAACCCACACGTAGGAAACACGTGTTAATCCTAGAATAGGATGTTGGAAAATATGGACATCACATATATAAGAAGAGTAATTACATGTTATTATTTACTATCATAATAGGTTAGCCCAAATTAAACGTGATCTAATTTGGTTAAAATTTTATTGGGCTTTAATTATTAAATAAAGTATGGGTCAAATATGTGTGGATACTCTAGTAATTGAGTTCTAACTAAATTCTAATTAATGATGGGCTAATTAGAATTTGATTAGAACTAATATGCCAAGGTTATAAATATTAGGGTTATGGTCCCCAAATTATACACAAGATATCTTTTCTAATATCCCATTATTAGGAAAGAAAGAGTAGATATTCTCTGAATTTCTTGTGTGCTAATTTGGAAGATCAAATCCCCAATATCCAGTAAAATTAATAGATTCTGGTATGCTTCCGCATCTAGTTTTGTTCTTAATTTATTCTTGATCATTTGACATGATAGATTCTGGTTTATTAAGTTTTATTTCAGATTTATTTTACAAATCTAACATAGGATACGTGTTGGCATGCATGAGGACTTGCCTATGACATTACATCATCTAAGAACCGTATCATATAAATAGAGAAATCAACACCCTTTAGAGGCAGACACACTAAAATAGTCAATAAACCCAAAATAAAAACACTCACCAAAATTTTCTAAACTTAAGGATACTACAATCTCCTTAGTAATAAAGGTGGCTCCTATCTAAGGATGGCAAAAATACTTGAACCGTACGGTTTCAATTCAACTCAACATTATAAATGTCATTTTTGTCTCTTTTTTATTAAAATTTTTGGCGTTCCTTTAGGTAAAAATTTCCACTCAATATATTTACAAAAGTATTCATCTTTTAATTTTATAATAATTTTAAATGTTTTAAATATAATTTCTTAATTTATAAAAATTTACAAGATATATTTTAATCTTATAAATATTTTTTATATATTTTTTATAAAGTTCAAATTTTATTTTATGATATATATTTGGTCTCATTTGGTAAAAAAAATAATATTTAACATTATATGAAAAATTTAGACAGGATGGAGGAAGTTATTTCAAGGTTAGGGTGGGGTTTTAAGGGAGAATCATAATGAAATTAGGTTTAGAGCAAGGTCAGGGCGGGAAGTATAGAAATTAGGTCGGGGTTAGGCAAGAAAAAAATGTGCCTCATCCCTTTGCCCTCATTATTGCCATCTCCTCGATATTGAGAAGGGGAGCCACGATATTAGCCCTTCACTTATTTTGAACTAAAGGAGTTATAGCCTCCTCCTCATTAGATGATCCAAGGTCAATTACCAAAATAACATGGCTTACAATTATAACAATAGAGTCCTCACCTTCACCAAAAGCACTCTCTTCAATAGTAGTCTTGTCTGCACAAGCTATAAGCTCATTAATAAAATTATCATTTAAGTCCTCTTTTATGGCACTAGTTGAGTACTTCTTGACATGTTTTTTACAACTACTCTACATTTATGATGACTGTTGCTGCAAGTTTTTGAAGTAGATGTCTATGTGCCAATGTCAGTGGCCATTACAATTATTGCTATGATAGACAACTTACATGTCATATTTAAAGTTGACAATTTTTTAAACAAAATTTGTGGGCTATGAGAAATGTTGATATTATGGAAATATTCAAGCTTATCAATGAATATCAGTCCATTTGGAGAAACATATTCTAAGGATTGGATTTGATAGATTATACAAATCAAATCCTTTGAATCAAGGACGTTGGATCGGGACAAACTTTTAAGACTCATCTCCAACCATCCAATTTACATTAGTTTTTATTATTATATTGTATATTGCTATTTTAGTTATTGCTTGATAGGGAGTTGATTGTAATTGATCTCTACTATGTTAGCAACTCTCTTATAGAAAACAACGGATCAAGATCGTTTTCAAATTGTTCAACTCGAGAAAGAAAGATTTGGATTTAACCTGAAAAGAAAATACCAAATAAATTTAGGAAAACAAAGAAAAATAAAATAACTAAAATAAGAAATTTAACAATAAAGAGTGAATATTCAAAATAAATAAATAAATAAAACAAAAAAATAAAAATCGAATATAGATTAAATAAACAGATGGATGTGATGGATGTGATAGATGTGATGGATAGATGGATAAGTTTTCAATTGAACCATTTGAGATATAAACACTAATAAACTCAATTAATAACTCTAATCAACCCTCTAAGAAATAATTTATTGGCAAATTGAATGATGAATAATGAATTCTCATGACTCTTTGAAAAAATCGAGAAAAAATTACTTCTAAAAATCACAAGAAAAAAATCTTGCACAAAGAAATTAACTACTAAAGTTGAAAACTTTATTAATGACAACAATTATGTCTCTAATGAATAATGACGAGGCCTTTATATAACCTAGCTAAGTACAACCAAATAAAACTCTCAAGTATATTAAAAATCAAATTAATCTAAACAAGTAGTTTTAAACTAAACTTCTTATTGACTAAGAAACTTAAAACTCTAAATAACTTAAAATACTTAAAAAATCAAAAATTCAGAATAAATAACTAATAAAATAATAAAACCTAATAAATACAATATTGGACTCATATATAATAAAAATTCAAACTAAAAATCAAATCCAATATGATTTAAACTCGAATAAAAGCTCAAAACTCTTAATTTCTGTAATAATCCAGTCTAGGAATTTTGCTCGCCCAGTCTTCACTAAAACGATCATAACTTGAGTTACAAAACTCAAAATCAAGTGATTCAAAGTGCATTTTGAATATAAGAGATAGACCATAATATACCATGAGACATCTCAACCTAGAAATGCCTAGATCCTATCCAAAAAGTTGTCGCAAGTTGATTAATTTTCCAAACTTGAAAATTTGCACCTTCGGTGTGTATCATTCTTCCTTTTCTCGTAAAGATTTGTCCTTGAATCTTGTCTTCGTTGGAACAAGAAAGAATCTTTGTCATAGATGGAATGGTTTGATAGAGTTCCTCTCAAATGATCAAAAAATTCCTGAAAGAATGAAAAAAGTCCACTAGACAAATTCGTTAAGGTTAGTGAAAACATAATCATTCCTCTCTTTCAGATAGGTTATCTCTTTCTTTCCATTCTCTTTTTCAATGTGAATTGAATTCTCTAATTTTACCTTATAGGAATTTTCACTTACCAAATTTTGATCATCAAATTGACTTTTATTGCTCAATGTCTATTTTCTCTCAGCCTTTTGGCATGAATCATCCGCACTTCCCTTCAATCCCCTTACTAAAATTTTGACCATTGAAGTCATCAGAATACAACTCTTTAGGAGGAAAATAAATGTCTAACTCGTCTAAATCCATAGGCTTTTAAGAAAAAAAAATCTCACTATCAACTTTTTCTAGTTCACAAAGTTCACTATCACTATCATCATAGTTCGCATTATTACTATCAACTTATTTGACATCAATTTTGGAATAAGGTGCAACGTTAGATTTAGACTAAAAAATAAGCACAGAATCATACTCACTGTCTTCACAAATGGTGGCACTCAAAGTTTCTTGCTCATTCATATCATCATTGTCAACGGTAGCACTAAAAGAAGACTCCTTAACAGGCTCAATGTCATACGTACATTCTTCTTCACAACTATCAACATTGGTTGGATAGTGAATCGGACATTGGGAACCGTAATGATTTTTTGAACCACATGTTGGAAAAAAATCAGTTCGAAAATAGTTTTCTTACACAGTGGGAAATTAAAATTTTGAAAATCAAACTGGTTTATGATATTTATAGCAATAAACTCTAAACCAAATTCGTAATTGTGTTTTCGGATAGACGGATCCTTGTCGTTCCCAGCTTTCAACCAAACGACATTCTCTATTATTCTCGTACTACAAACAACTTCAAGTATGAACTTGAACAATTCGAATCAAAACACAAACTAGAAATAATTTTTTTATTTAAGTTTGAAAATGAAAAATCTCTTCTCAAATAGAAACTGACGGAAATTGTTATTCTGGAAAATAGACTTAATAGTTGAGAATAAATTTTCTCTATTTTCAGGCTGAGTAACAATATCTTAGAGTTCTGACCGGTGCCATCTATTTATAATGAGAGGAGGTAGAACCCTTGTTGAATTGTAGAAGTTTATGTCAACTAGAAAAACGAACTTCTAGTTTATCTAAAAGTATAGAGAGCGACAATCCTAGTTAATAATACTAGAGTTTGTCATCCCCTTCATTAACATAAGGGCTTTTGGGCCTCTCCTATCTCAAGTCCAGTTACAAGTACTTCCTGGGCTTTTAACCCAATATTTTATAATTTGATTAACCCAATATATTTTTTTCTATTTCCCAAAATAAATATCTTAATATTTTCTAATTAAATAATCTTCTCAACCCAATTTTAATTATGTTAAAATCATGATGATTTTACCGTAAAAGAATATATGAGAAAATATATTTAATATTTCTACATTCAACGGTTCACTATGACCAAATGATTTATTTCCATTTTCAAACTTCATTTAATTTGAAAAACATAAATTTTATTTTCAAGTCATTTTCATTTACATTTTGAAGCAAACCACATTCATTTCAAAATTATTTCATTTCTTCATTTTCATTTTCATTTTGAAGAAAACCATAATCATTTCGAAATGATTTTATTTCTCCATTTTCATTTTTATCTTGGAGAAAACTGTAATCATTTCCAAATGTTTCTCATTTCTCCATTTTTCATCATTTCTATTCATTTATGTTCATTTGATTCAACATGCAATTCATTTCTGATTTCAACGAGCTAATGGAGGGACCGATTGGATATATGCAATTGAGGCTCAAACAATTTATAATTAAGTTCCAGCTTTTCGCCTATTAATTATAAACTCATTTAGTCATGAAATCAATCCACTACAGTATCGTGACTGAGCTTTCCCAACGACATACAATTACAAAAGCAACTCGATCAGTGTTCATCCAATGACCTTGTCATAATTGTGTTACCCTCATAGGAAATTTTTAATGTTTTTGAGTTAATATTCATGCTCCTAATATGATCATATTTTATCTCATTGTAACAAATACATCTTCCTTTATGAAAACTCAATTACTATCAAATAGTAATCAAGTCATTCATCAGAAAAACGAACGACCTATGGACACATTTACTTTTCATCAACCATGTAATGCCAATGAGAGAATATTATTTACCCATGTCTAGGGCTATGAATTCCACTATTGTGAATAACACTACATACTGCAAAAGTTGTATATGTTGGGACTGCCAATACGCCTCGTGGCATAGCGAAAAAAATATTTCGGCGATCCTTAACCATGGATTCATGTATGAGAAACAGAAACAGGTTGAAATAAGGTTGATTCCAAGCCACAACAAAAATGTCTCGACCTCTACGTACTCCACCCGATATTAAAACGAACTACAAAAACTCTTTTGAAACTTTTCCAAAGAAAATCTCCCTAAAACGGCTGCTAAACCCTTTTCTTATTTTCTTTTAAACACACTTTACCCTAATTCGGGATTTTGGTATCCATATATTGAAAATGGATCATCTTATAGAGAACATATGGAAGCATTAAAAACCTTATATTCTTTCCAAAAAGAATTATAACTACAATGTTTTAATTTTTGACCGAATTCATAATTATAATAATTTATTATAATAATTTTGGTAAACTATACCCTGTTTAGATTTTATATGAATCAAATTCATATATTAATTTTAATTATGTTCTCTATTTTTGTACAATAAGCTTGTACATTTAATTTGTTTAATATTTAACTGTCAAATAAATTAATTCAATAATTAATTTAATTCATGTGACAGCTAAACACAGTACCAACTGTGTTTGGATTTTGTTTGTTTTAACCAAAGGTTGTGACCTTGTAGGTTCTTGTAACGTTAGTAGTAATACTAGAACATTTCTAATAATACAAGCAATGAGTGACATCTAGCAATGCGTCATTGCTACCTAATTTACAAGAAGTCGTAATTCGACTTAACTTTTCTGTGATAATCTTTTTCATGTATTACATTTAGATTGGATACAAGTCATGGAACAGTTACACTTGCATAATCCAATATCATGTTTCTTGATATCTTAAGTAGGCAACAATAAACAAATAAGTATGATATCTCATATCAAGTTATTCGAGCATGGCCATGCATTTCTAGTCTCACTCAATCAAGTGGACTAAGATATTGCTCCCATTATGTAGGAGGGACAAATCGTATATTG